>NW_027361910.1:1805000-2485000 GCF_039654945.1 Dendrobates tinctorius
TTCTGATGTGGACATTCACAGTAAATACACGAGCCACATCAGATCTGCAAAGTCTATTCAATAATGATTGTAGTTTCTACTGGGAAATCTGGTGACAGATCCACTTAATTAAGACACAATTATAAAATTCTGTGGTGGAAGTAAGAGGTAATTTAACGATGCATACAAGTTTTACAAGAGCAATGCAGTCCAATCCTTAGGCAATATATTTCAATGTCTTCTTACAACTGGATGAAATCAGACTGCTGACTAGACAAGCCGATTGGACGAATGTCACAGAAATAAAATATTCATCACAAGACGAAGATAAGGTCCAGGACAGATTAACTAGTTGTCTCCGCATCCAATTATCCTCTTCTCATTACCGGGATTTGTGTACAACCAATCATGCCAAGACGGCAACACAATAAAGTTTACAAGACAGTTCACTTGAAGATTAAGAGTGCGAACAAAGTACATCTGACATTTTTAAGGGTTTGCATAAATTTTCTGACAGCTTTTGTAAACCAGGGACAGAAAGGTTTCATGTTCCTGGAGGCATGATAAGGAAGAAAAGCTGCGCTTGGAAAACTCACTAACCAATGAAAAAGTAGCAAGGGTTACAAATCTTCTGAAGTTTTCACTTCACTATTGATGACATTTTTTTGGATTGAGACTACACATGTGAATCGACTGGACTACAAAATGAGAAATCCAAGCCCACAACAAGGTTTTATCTTGTAGAAATACTTATTTCAGAGAAAGAATCATCTGAAATCCAGATCTGTCATTACAAAAGGAAAAACTTTTTGCAGTGCTAAAAAAAAAAAAAAAACCCCACACACACACTGGATAAAAGTTGCCTGTAGCTGTAGATTTTGACCAACCGTCTTCCCCAATCTGTTGGGGCGTAGAGAAGGTTCTGCAGTTGGAAGTTCAGCAGAAGATCCTTTGTTCTCTGTGTGATAAGCCCTTGTCAGAGGAGAACACAGGAAAGCTTTGCTAACCTTTGGAATGGACAAAAAATGTTCCCAGAACATTAGCACTAACATTGGAGAAAGAGGACTGGATCAGGTCCCAATGATGTTGACCCATTGCTATCTGGTAGAAGTCGTGATCACGGCATTTAGAAGATAGAGGGAGACCACTGCTATACTCGCCTCTCCAACACCCCCCCGTGAGGAGATCTGATCATATCACATGGGATCCCGTGATTACCTCCAGATCTGCCAGCTACCATCAGCTGAGTCTAAGGGTACCGTTACACCTAGCGATGCACCAGCGATATGACGCGGTCAGGATCGCTGGTAGATCGCTAGGTGGTCGCTAGTGAGCTGCCACACAGGCAGATCTCACCAGCGACATCGCTGGGGACGGGGATCGCTACTTACCTGTCAGACGCGGTGATCCTGCGTCCTCCTGCCCGGCTCCACGCGTCGCTCGTCGGCGCCACAGGAAGTGCCGCAGGAAGTGACTGACGAGGAATGGTCCAGGAGCTTCTCGCGCGATCAGCGATAACCAGCGGGGGAGCCGGTCGGAGGTAAGTATCACATGTAGCGATATCGCTAGCAATATCGCTGCAACGTCACAAGATCGGTGACTTTACAGCGATATTGCTAGCGATATCGCAGTGTGTAACGGGGGCTTAACAAGCGAGCTCCCTGTGTAACACTGTCAGGTCTCATACAATGCAATACATGTGAATTGCATTATACGAGACCATTGACCAGAGAAATAAACATTGAAGTCCCAGACTAAGTAAAAAAAAATTTAAAAAAAGAAAAAGTTAAAAAATGTTTTAAAACTATTTTAAAAAAGTCACAAAAAATATTAAACCAATAAATACATATATTTATGTAAAAACAAAAATGTACATATATTTGGTATCGCCACATCCGGAACAAGCAGACCTATAAAACTGTCCCACTAGTTAACTCCTTCAGTGCAAAAAAAAAAAAAAAAAAACAAGCTCTCAGAATAAAGTGATTCAGTGTGTCAAGAGTGGGAGAAAAGGGTTGCATTGACAATCCAAGACAATGGGCAGCACTATGAACACATTTTATAAGTGGTCATAAACTTGTAAATAACTCATGAAAGAATAGTTATTTTAAAACCAAACACACCATTGATTTTATTGTGAAATTCACAATAAGTTTGATGTGTCTCATGACCCTCTTCCCATTGAAAAAAAAATAAAGCTGGATTCAAAATGGCCGAATTCAAAATGGCGCCCATGGTCACCACCCATCGAGAAAAGTTTCCCCCCTCCCATATACTAATGTGCCACAAACAGGAAGGTGATATCACCAACCATTCCCATTTTATTTAGGTGTATCCATATAAATGGCCCACCCTGTATTTCCCAAAAATCAAAAAAAGTGATCAAATAATGGTATGTGCCCGAAAACTGTACAAAGAAAAAAACGTCAACTTGTCACATGACTGTCGGCCGAAATATGGAAAAATTATAGCTTTCAAAACATGTTGATGAAGTTTTTGCAATAAAAAGCATCTTTTAGCGTGTGACAGTAGCCAAACATAAAAACTCGATATAAATCTGGTATCGCTGTAATCGCACAGAAGCGAAGAATAAAGTTGCCATATTATTTATTCAGCACGAGGAACGGCGTAAAAAATAAATAAAACCAATTTTTCACCTGCTGCTGCTCTGTTCATTTTTCCTCACAAAGATCACAGTAAGTGATTTAGACGGAACTCCTGGAAAAAATTCCCTATATTGAGGCAGATGGAGGCAATGTGGACGCCATCTGACCAGTAATCCGATGGTGTCCGTCTTTTTAGTCATACATAAAAGCGCGGTCCGCCAGTTTTG
Source organism: Dendrobates tinctorius (assembly GCF_039654945.1). NCBI lineage: Eukaryota > Metazoa > Chordata > Amphibia > Anura > Dendrobatidae > Dendrobates > Dendrobates tinctorius. Next base: position 1,807,813 of record NW_027361910.1, read on the forward strand.
TGCACCTCGGAAAAGAAGGACACTGCTGAACAGAGGTCAGACTGAATCCAGAGTAACTGCTGCCTCATTATAGTGTATGGATCCCTCTGGGTTTAATCTGAACCACGCAACGCAGAGTTTTAGATGGAAACCCCAAATTAAGTGCTCAGCGTAGAGCGCTGGTTAAATGTGATCCCAAACGTTATGTAAAATGTTCCCAATAAAAGCTTCAACTCAATCCACAAAAAAAGCAAGTCCCTACTCAGGTCAGTCATCTGTTAACGAAAATATAGAGGGCTTCTATGTTACTGGTAGTACAAAGGCTCTGAAAAAGCACTATGGCTCCTCACCCTCTAATAGAAAATCCTCAAATTCTGCGCTCTCAAATTCAAATGCTCCCTTTCTCTTCTGAGTCCCAGTGTGCTTAATCCACATTTAGCGTTCACATGTTTGGCATTTCTGTTGCGATGAGAGCATGCCAAATTTAAGGGTGAATATCTCCAGAAGCACGAGCTGGGCATAACATACAGGTCACTACAAAGGCAGTGCAATGCAATTTTCACTCCGCAACAGCCACTACTACTTGTTTATGGAAAACACCCACGGAGTCAAAATCACAACTACACTTGTAGATAAATTCCCGAAGGGGTGTAATTTCCAAAATGGGGTCACTTGAAGGGGGGGGGGGGGTCTGCTTTTCTGGTATTTAGGGGGTCTATATGGAGTCGGAAAAATATTCTATAATAATTTCTTCTCCAAAAGCCAAATAGTGCTCAGTCCCTCCCGAGTCTTGCTGTGTGGCTAAGCAGTACTGTCCAATCATATATGGGGTATTGCCATGTTCAGCAGAAAACATTTTGGCACCATTTTTTACCCATTTCCCAGGGTGAAAATTTAAAATCTGGGGCTAAAACAATTTTTCTGTGGTAAAAATGTAATTATTTTTTCTTCACTGCCCAATGGTATAAAATTCTGTGACCCACCTGTGGTGTCAATATGATCACTGCACCCCTAGATAAACTCATTGAGAGGTATAGTTTGTAAAATGGGGTCACTTACGTGACTTTCTCCAGTTTTGGCACCTCAGGGGCTCTGCAAATGTGACATGCCCCCTCAAACCAGTGCAGCAAAATCTGCACTGTAATATGGCAAGCCTTCTCTCTTCAGCTTTGAACAGTGCTTTAAAGGGAAGGTGCCACAATTTTATATAATTTGCAAAAAAAAAAAAGCGTAAGTAACAAAACATGTTTCAGCAAATGTTGTACTAACCAGGATTTATGGTTTGTTTGTAATAAAGTTTTAATGTAGCCACTGGGTGCTGCCATCTTGATTTGCAGATCTGTGGAGGACTCGTACAGGCTGCAAATATGGCCGTCCCTAGACATAGGAGACTGTGGTCGGTTCCAGACCCTATCTGTAACATTGCAGCCTCATTAGCAGTGAACTAGGCATGCCCCCGCTCAATTCACTGCTGTAGGTGTGGCTGGGCGACATTTTACTGTAGCCCAGTGCTATCTGCTGAGCTCCACTTTCCCTCTATCACAGGATCTGTTACGCCAGAAGCTATACTGTTCACATCTGGCATAAATGGTCATGTATTGTGAGGACAGGCTGTAGATATGGAGAAGGTGGACAGCAGAGGAGAGAAGCGCTCGGAGGATGGAGAGTGGTGAGTGCTGGTGACTTGCCTCTATGCTCCTCTGTGCTGCCTACTCCAGCTCCACTGTCCTTCTGCTCTTCTCCCCCTCCCCACAAACACACAGCCCCAGTGATCTCTGGTAATCTGGCACCTTCGCTTTTATGGCTGTCTGAGGTGGACCGTGACATATACAGCCCATAGTCTAGTGTATCATTTGGGGGAGGGCAGTTTCACCAGTGGGGGCATATCTGTAATCCATCCTCTCCTGTGTGATACAGTCTGCTGATTCGTGTATCTAATCCTCTCCTGTGTGATGCTGACTGCTGAGCCGTGTATCTAATCCCATCCTATGTGATACTGTCTGCTGAGCCGTGTATCTAATCCTATCCTGTGTGATACTGACTGCTGAGCTGTGTATCTAATCCTATCCTTTGTGATACTGTCTGCAGACCGTGTATCTAATCCTATTCTGTGTGATACTGACTGCTGAGCAGTGTATCTAATCCTATTCTGTGTGATACTGTCTGCTGAGCCGTGTATCTATTCCTATCCTGTGTGATACTGACTGCTGAGCTGTATATCTAATCCTATCCTGTGTGATACTGACTGCTGAGCCGTGTATCTAATCCTATCCTGTGTGATACTGACTGCTGAGCTGTGTATCTAATCCTCTTCTATGTGATACTGTCTGCTGAGCCGTGTATCTAATCCTATCCTGTGTGATACTGACTGCTGAGCCGTGTATCTAATCCTATCCTGTGTGATACTGACTGCTGAGCCGTGTATCTAATCCTATCCTGTGATACTGACTGCTGAGCTGTGTATCTAATCCTCTTCTATGTGATACTGTCTGCTGAGCCGTGTATCTAATCCTATCCTGTGTGATACTGACTGCTGAGCCGTGTATCTATTCCTATCCTGTGTGATACTGACTGCTGAGCAGTGTATCTAATCCTATTCTGTGTGATACTGTCTACTGAGCCGTGTATCTATTCCTATCCTGTGTGATACTGACTGCTGAGCTGTATATCTAATCCTATCCTGTGTGATACTGACTGCTGAGCCGTGTATCTATTCCTATCCTGTGTGATACTGTCTGCTGAGCTGTGTATCTATTCCTATCCTGTGTGATACTGACTGCTGAGCTGTATATCTAATCCTATCCTGTGTGATACTGACTGCTGAGCCGTGTATCTAATCCTATCCTGTGTGATACTGACTGCTGAGCTGTGTATCTAATCCTCTTCTATGTGATACTGTCTGCTGAGCCGTGTATCTAATCCTATCCTGTGTGATACTGACTGCTGAGCAGTGTATCTAATCCTATCCTGTGTGATACTGACTGCTGAGCCGTGTATCTAATCCTATCCTGTGTGATACTGACTGCTGAGCTGCGTATCTAATCCTATCCTTTGTGATGCTGTCTGCAGACCGTGTATCTAATCCTATTCTGTGTGATACTGACTGCTGAGCCGTGTATCTAATCCTATCATGTGTGATACTGACTGCTGAGCAGTGGATCTATTCCTATCCTGTGTGATAATGTCTGCTGAGCTGTGTATCTAACCCTATCCTGTGTGATACTGACTGCTGAGCAGTGTATTTAATCCTATCCTGTGTGATACTGACTGCTGAGCTGTGTATCTAATCCTATCCTGTGTGATACTGTGTGCTGAGCAGTGTATGTAATTCTATCCTGTGTGATACTGCTCTCCTGAAATACTCTGTGCTGCTGTCACCCTGCTGGTTTTGTGTGTGATCTACATGGTGGTATTGTGTATGATCTATATGGCGGTATTATGCGTGAACTCTATGGCGGCATTATCTGCAGAAAGGGGACCCATTCTAGGGTGGTTCTGGCTGAGCACCTGCACACGGGTCTGAGGTAATAGAGGGGGCAGCATCACCTCCGGGTAGGTGCAGTAAGTGGAGGGCTGGTGAGGCAGCTGAAGAGAGGGGTCTCATTTTTATCATTACTGTATGGCTACATTTCCCCCAGCCTGCTTCCCAGCGTCACCCCGGACTGCGCCTATCGCCTCGCTTTCACATTGCCAGGACAGGATGGAGAAGACAGGATCTGAGGAGGCGAATGGGGTCTTTTCATGCAAAGTCTGGATCAGAACAGGCCATCAATCAGCAGAAATGTTTCCTGGATTTCTGTGGAGCAGACGGTCCATCCATGTGTATAAAACACAGCACTCTATGTACAATCCCTGGCACCGAATAGGGTGCCCCCCACAGACCAGCACACTGCTCTCCTGAAATACTCTGTGCTGCTGTCACCCTGCTCCTCCCCCATATATCTCCATCTGTGCCCCCCATAGACCAGTACACTGCTCTCCTGAAATACTCTGTGCTGCTGTCACCCTGCTCCTTTCATCATATATCTCCTGTGACCTCCCATAGACCAGCACACTGCTCTCCTGAAATACTCTGTGCTGCTGTCACTCTGCTCCTTCCCCCATATATCTCCATCTGTGCCCCCCATAGACCAGCACACTGCTCTCCTGAAATACTCTGTGCTGCTGTCACCCTGCTCCTTTCATCATATATCTCCTGTGACCTCCCATAGACCAGCACAATGCTCTCCTGAAATACTCTGTGCTGCTGTCACTCTGCTCCTTCCCCCATATATCTCCATCTGTGCCCCCCATAGACCAGCACACTGCTCTCCTGAAATACTCTGTGCTACTGTCACCCTGCTCCTCCACCATATATCTCCCTCTGTGCCCCCATAGACCAGCACACTGCTCTCCTGAAATACTCTGTGCTGTCACTCTGCGCCTTCCACCATATATCTCCCAGAATCCTTGCTACCTGCCATCCTTGGTGACTGTCTACTTCTCAGTAACTTTGCAGGCCCCATCAAAATGGCTGCTCACTGTGTTCCTAAATCTCATCCTCTTATCCCTTAGCAAACACCCAGAAGGGGAGGAGAGGAGTGACATCACACCCATGTCAGCAGATTCCGCCCATAATTACTGCAGGGCACTAATGTGAGCTAGTTGTACACTAGGTTTTTGCGTCAAATTTCAGTAGCTGCTCCCCCTAGTGTTAACAAGTGAAAATGCCAAACTTTTTAAAATGATTTTACTAAAATTATAAACAAATGATATTTTTTAAGAAAATGTAAACATTAATTCTTTACATTTTTTCAACTGCTGAAATTTTTTTTATTTTTTTACACTTATGGGGTATTGATGTACTCAGGAGAAATTGTATAACAAACTGTACTGTGCGTTTTCTCCCATTACACCTTTTTAAAATTTCAAACTTGGGGTCAAAGCAACTTTTTAGTGGATAAAATAATAAGACTTCATTTACTCAGTCCAATTTTATACAAGTTTGTGAACCGGCTGAGAGTTAAGCATACACACTACTCCCCTGCATGAATTCCTTGAGAGGTGTAGTTTACAAAATGGGATCACCTGTGGGGGTTTCTGCTGTTTTGAAATATCAGGGGCTCTTCAAATGTTACATGATAACCGCAACCTATCGCAGCCAAATTAGCGCTCATTCCCTGTCCAGCCCCACCATGAGCCCAAGCAGTCGTTTTTCAACAAATATGGGGTCCTGCGTACTTTGGAAAAATTGCACAACAAGTTTTGTCATCGCTTTTGTCCTGCTATCATTGTGAAAAACAATGGGGCTGAAACAACATGTGGAAAACATTTTTTTTTTTTTTTTAATTTTCACAGCCCAACATTATAAAATTCTGTGAAGCCCCTGAGGGGGGGCTCTCCAAACGTGATATGGCGCTGGCTATTGATTCAAGCCAATTTTGTATCCCAAAAGTCAAATGGCACTCCTTTCCTTCCGAGCCCTGCCGTGTGCCCAAACAGTAGTTTTACAGTACAGACCAAAAGTTTGGACACACCTTCTCATTCAAAGGGATTTCTTTATTTTCATGACTATGAAAATTGTAGATTCACTCTGAAGGCATCAAAACTATGAATTAACACATGTGGAATTATATAATTAACAAAAAAAAGTGTGAAACAACGGAAAATACTGTATGTCTTATATTCTAGGTTCTTCAAAGTAGCCACCATTTGCTTTGATTACTGCTTTGCACACTCTTGGCATTCTCTTGATGAGCTTCAAGAGGTAGTCACCGGAAATGGTTTTCACTTCACAGGTGTGCCGTCAGGTTTAATAAGTGGGATTTCTTGCCTTATAAATGGGGTTGTGACCATCAGCTGTGTTGTGCAGAAGTCTGGTGGATACACAGGTGATAGAATCATAGAATCGTAGAGTTGGAAGGGACCTCTTGGGCCATCTGGTCCAACCCACTGCTCAAAGCAGGATTCGCTAAATCATCCCAGTCAGATGTCTGTCCAGCCTCTGTTTGAAGACTTCCATTGAAGGAGAACTCACCACTCCTCGATAGTCCTACTGAATAGACTGTTAGAATTTGTATTATGGCAAGAAAAAAGCAGCTAAGAAAAACGAGTGTCCATCATTACTTTAAGAAATGAAGGTCAGTCAGTCCGAAAAATTGGGAAAACTTTGAAAGTGTCCCCAAGTGCAGTGGCAAAAACCATCAAGTGCTACAAAGAAACTGGCTCACATGAGGACCGCCCCAGGAAAGGAAGACCAAGAGTCACCTCTGCTGTGTAGGATAAGTTCATCTACCAGCCTCAGAAATCGCAGGTTAACAGCAGCTCTGATTAGAGACCAGGTCAATGCCACATAGAGTTCTAGCAGCAGACACATCTCTACAACAACTGTTAAGAGGAGACTTTGTGCAGCAGGCCTTCATGGTAAAATAGCTGCTAGGAAACCACTGCTAAGGACAGGCAACAAGCAGAAGAGACTTGTTTGGGCGAAAGAACACAAGTAGAGTTGAGCGAAACAGGTCGGCCAGATTCATAAATCGCCGACTTATGGCAAAGTCGGGTTTCGCCGACTGAAACCCGACCACAGCGTGAAGTCGGCATGCCATGCGGTTGTCGACCCGAGCGCCAAAGTCGTTTTTCCCAGAATGCCTGCACGTGACTTTTTTCAGCCAATGAGCAAGGACGTACACTGTGGGCAACAAGATGACATGTGCAGCATCAAGAAAGATTTTCGCGCACTTTAAAAAAGCGGTCTGACATGTAGGTGTGTTTACTGTCCTCCACTCCCTGCCGACTTTTCTTCCCCACTGACTTGCATTGGGTTTCGTGTTTCAGTCGGACCTTCGACTTTTCACGCTAGTCAGACGATTTCGTTCGACTCGACTTTTGAGAAAGTCGGGTTTCATGAAACCCGACTAGACCCTAAAAAAGGCAAAGTCGCTCATCTCTAAACACAAGGAATGGACATTAGTCCAGTGGAAATCTGTGCTTTGGTCTGATGAGTCCAAATTTGAGATCTTTGGTTCCAACCACCGTGTCTTTGCGCGACGCAGAAAAGGTGAACGGATGGACTCTACATGCCTGGTTCCCACCGTGAAGCATGGAGGAGGAGGTGTGATGGTATGGGGGTGCTTTTCAGGTGACACTGTTGGGGATTTATTCAAAATTGAAGGCATACTGAACCAGCATGGCTACCACAGCATCTTGCAGCGGCATGCTATTCTATCCGGTTTGCAATTAGTTGGATCATCATTTATTTTTCAACAGGACAATGACCCCAAACACACCTCCAGGCTTTGTCAGGGCTATTTGACCAAGGAGGAGAGTGATGGGGTGCTACGCCAGATGACCTGGCCTCCAGAGTCACCAGACCAGAACCCAATCGAGATGGTTTGGGGTGAGCTGGACTGCAGAGTGAAGGCAAAAGGGCCAACAAGTGCTAAGCATCTCTGGGAACTCCTTCAAGACTGTTAGAAGACCATTTCCGGTGACTACCTCTTGAAGTTCATCAAGAGAATGCCAAGAGTGTGCAAAGCAGTAATCAAAGCAAAAGGTGGCTACTTTGAAGAACCTAGAATATAAGACATATTTCCAGTTGTTTCACACTTTTTTGTTAATTATATAATTTCACATGTGTTAATTCATAGTTTTGATGCCTTCAGAGTGAATCTACAATTTTCATAGTCATGAAAACTCTTTGAATGAGGTGTGTCCAAACTTTTGGTCTGTACTGTATGTGGTACTGGCATACACAGGAGAAATTGCACAACAAATTTTATAGTGCATTTTCTTCTATTACCCTTGTGAACATGAAATATTTGGCACTAAAGTACCTGAAGGGTTAATAAACTTCTTAAATGAGTTTTTGAGCACCTTGAGGGGTGCAGTTTTTAGTATGGTGTCATTCTGGGGTATTATCTATCATATGGGCCCCTTAAAGTCACTTCAAAAGTGATGTGGTCCCTAAAAAAAAAAAAAAAAAAAACGGTTTTGCAAATTCTATGGAAAAATGAGACATTGCTGATCAACTTTTAACCCTTCTAACTTCGTAACAAAAATATATGTTTCAAAAATTGTGCTGATGTAAAGTAGACATATGGGAAATGTTATTTATAAATTATTTTTGTGACATAACTACGGTTTAAGGGCATAAAGATTAGAAGTTTGAAGATTGTGAAACTTTCAAAAGTTTTGCCAAATTTCCGATATTTTCAGAAATAAACACAAGTTATATAGAACAAATTTTAACCACTATCATGAAGTATAATGTGTCATGAAAAAAATCTCAGAATCAGTTAAATCCGTTGAAGCGTTCCAGAGTTATAACCACATAAAGTGACACTGGTCAGAATTGTAAAAATTGGACCGGTCACGAAGGCGCAAACAGGCTCTGGCGCGAAAAAGTTACTATAAATATACAAAACCATGTATCCATAGCTAGACAAACTGATTAAGTAGGGGGATAGCACTGAAAATATGCTAAGCTGACATTAACATTTGTCTAAAACACATGTAAACTTTACAAAGTAAATTGAAAATTAAAATTAGATTGTTCCTTCTAGCCAAATTCCTAAATAGCGCACAAAACAGAAAGTTAAAAAAGAGATGAATCGGTCAGCAGTTTTGCTATGTAATCTAAAGACAGAAGGAGATAGAGGCTGAGACACAATTCAGGGATGTATAACTTATCAAACTGTGTACTACTGTTCACCAACTGTGAAGGGTTTATCACTGAGATTAACATTGCTGGACTACATTAGTCCGGCAATGCCCTCTTCTGTGCAAAGCACCTCACTGCCTATGAAAATTGTATATACGGAGTTTGGTTTGGGCGGGGTTAGCTTTCTCAGCTCTGCTTCATGCTAAATCTAAAAGCTCTGATTGTGCTTGAACTGCTGCACCCAGTAATCTAAGTGATATATCGTTAGATTCAGCTTCTCCTTATCTACGCCACTCTCAGATGAATTAGCAAAAACCTGCTGCCAGATTCCTTTTTAAAGGGGATCTTGGGGACTTTAACATTAATCAGTGTTTCATCTGCCTTCCTCCCATCAATCAGCACAGTAAAATAGTAAGCTACAATATAGATGAGCTAATGTGTCTTTGAATCTGCAAGGTGTCAACCGCCCCCCCACTGGCACTATAGAGCGTGGCACAATGTACCAGTTAAAAAGTGAATAGATTGGGAAGCTCTTTCACTAGTCTTTCATTAAATTTCAATTGTGCAAATTAAAGCAAAAATGATATACTGCTCAAAATTACTTCAAGCACAGCCAATGTGAAAGAAGGATTTTGCGTAACCTCAATGAGAACAATTTTCATTTATCAAATTGCATTGTAGAATGATTGTTAATTCCAAAACTGAGAAATGAAATGGGGGCTGCCACCTTCCTGAAGGACTAGTCTCCAAATTGTGCTTGAGTTATTGAATATTCTACATGCATTTCTGCAGCATTTGCCTATTTATTTTGCGTGAAAAAATAAAAATAGACATATTAGTCAATGCTATCAGATGTATTCAATATTTCGCTGTCCATACCTGAGGATTGAGAGTGCCTTCTCTTTGCATGAAAAAGTGCTTCTTAAACTCATAATAAGGATTATACTGATGCCACGGCTGGAGAAATTCAAACCTAACAAAAAGGCAAAGACTTGGTTTTACAAAGGCTTCAATATTCTGTGGCTATAGAAAAGCTTTAGCAAAGCTGCACGCTAGGTACGGAAAGCACAGTACGTACTGCTCAATGTCACACTACGCCAGAAATGGTACTAACCTTACATCATGCTTCGCCCGTACGCTGGTTTCAAATTTCAGTCCATTCCGAGCCACGTACTGTGCTAGTTTATCAATGACAGGCTGAATATCAGGAGGTGGGGGAATAATGGCAACCACTGGTGCCAAAGTGCTGAAACAAAACAATGAATACAAATGGGCTATTAGATTAACTATGGATGCCGCAGAATAAGACCCATCATCGCAGATTTCCAATGTCATTATTTCCAGATAGGTCCACTTATAAAGACTAGCCGAGGCAAACAGTAGATAACAGCAGACTATGTATACTACCTCAAAGAGGTTGTCCAGACAAAAACAAAAAAATGTCTTATAGTGGTTAGGATTTATAATAAACTAAACTAATTGATAATCAGCCAACGGCACCCACCTGGTTCCAGTGCAGGCCTGGACTGAACTGACACAGGAAGAAAATACATCACCGTCCCAACAGTAGGCAGGACTTGCGTGGCCTGTGATTGGCTGCAGCACCTAGACGACTAGAGCAACGCGTCATCAGAAAAATATTTACTGATGCGTAGCTCAAGTTACTTGAGTGCTGCAGCCAATCACAGACAGCAGCCTCGATCGTTGCTACCATCTTCCCCAGGACCTGCATGCCAAACAGCAGGGAGTGGGGACGGGCAAGAGAAAACTTCCGGGCTCCCCGGAACAACGCCGAGATCTTTTCTGGAGGGAGAATTACCAATCCTCGGGAAGTGTCCATGATCATCCCCAAAAAGGAGATTTGCTGGGATGGAGCTGGAAAGGACTTGCCTAGGTTCACTAGCCAACCTAATCGAGTGAGAGTGTCTACAGTGATGATGACACACTCTGCACAGGCCTGAAAGGACAATCCCTTGATGAGGAGGTTGTCTAGGTAGGACAGAATCACCACGCCCAGAGTGTACAGAATGGACATGACGACTGCCATGACTTTGGTGAACACTCTGGGGGCAGTGGCGAGACCGATGGGCAAGGCCGTGATCTGAAAATGCTCGTCTCCGATAGCGAAGTGCAGAATTCTTTGGTGACCTAAGAAGATTGGAATGTGAAGATATATGTCCTTCATGTCGACCGACGCGAGGTAGTCCCCTTTTTCCAGCGAAGTGATAACAGAACGGAGAGATTCCATTCTAAAATGATGCACTTTGACAAACTTGTTAAACAGTTTTAGGTCTAGAATGGGGCGCATGGTTCCGTCCTTCTTTGGGACCACAAACAGGCTTGAGTAAAACCCCTTGAACCTTTCCGTGAGAGGGACCGGGACGATGACTCCATTGTTGTGGAGAGCGCATATGGTCTGATAAAATGGAACTGCATGTGCCTCAGTCTTTGGAAGACGCGACTGGAAGAAGCGTGTTGGCGGGGGAGACGCAAATTCTATTTTGTATCCGGAGGACACTAGATCTGACCCATTGGTTGTGAACGACGCTAGCCAGACCTGACGAAACAAGAGCAGACGGCCGGCTACGCTGTTTGTGTCCTCCGGATACTGCAATGAGTCATTGAGTATATAACTTGCGGGAAGAGGTACCCTTGGGTCCGGACGAGAAGGTCCGTTTCTCCAGGAATGAGAGGGCTTGAATGAAGGCTGTGAATCCCTGTCCCTGCGCGGGGGACGGGTCGAGCTAGAGGAAGCGGTTGCGGATGACCAGTTTGTGGTACAGCAAAAAGGCCAGAAGCGAACCTGGCGTTGGTTCCGAAAAGGCCGACTGGGTCTTTGCTGAGGGAGGAATTTGCTTTTTCCTCCAGTAGCATCTGAGATAATTTGGTCAAATTTATCCCCAAACAAACGCCCGCTCTGGTAAGGCAGGGAAGTTAAAGATTTCTTGGAAGCGGAGTCTGCTTACCACTCTCTGAGCCATAGGGCTCTCCTGATGGTAACGGCGTTTGCAGCTGCAAGGGCGGCACAGTTAGCCGCATCTAAGGAGGCATGAACAACTTAATCCCTGGCCCAGGCAAGAGAGACTGACCGCCTCGGGAGGTAGGTTATTGTCTTGACCGGTCTTAGCTAGAGCCTCTGCCCAGGTTACCATACCTCTGGCCACCCAGGTGGCGGCGAAGGAAGGGAAGAGAGGCTACCGGAGCAGCACAAAGACTGACTGAGCAAGATTGTCAATCTGTTGATCAGTGGGGTTTTTAATGGACGAGCCGTCAGACAGAGACAGGAGAGTTTTGGAAGCGAGACGCGATATGGGTGGGATCTACTGCAGGGGACTCAGTCCACTCCTTTCTTAGAATAGATGCAAAAGGGTACCGTGCTTCCAGTGGCTTTTGCCCTGTGAATCGCTTGTCCGGGCGACGTCTATGCCTCTGAACAATGTCCGTAAACTCAGGGTGGTTAGCAAAAAAACCCTGTGAGGATGTTTGGTCCGTTTGAAAGACAGTGTGATCCGGACTAGTACCGGGTTCTTCGTCTACTCTCAGAGCTTTATTAACCGCTTCAATGAGAGAATTTAGAGACTCCTGGTTCTCTAGCGAGTCCGGGTCTAGGGTCACATCAGACTCGTATTTGGAGAAATGTTCGCTGCAAGCCCCTGGTGAGGGGGCAGCATTAAGTAGAGCTTGTGTACACCGAGGCACCAGAGTGCCTAGGGGACGAGTCATGGGGACGTTTTCTAGAAGATTGTATTTCTTCTGCCGCAGTCCGGCCCCTGTCTGACGAAGACTCTCGTGCAGCTGAAGGGCCTTCTACGGAGGGTAAAATAATTCCCTGACTTGGAGGAATCACGAAGGATTCTATAGCTTTAGCCAGAGATGTGGCCCACTCGGGTGGACTAGGCCCACTAGGGTCGGCATTAGCAGATGGCTCCTGTGCGCATGAGGGGTCGCAGGTTGCACAGATTGCATTACGGTGTCTGCGTGGCAGTGGGGCATTACATGCGGTACATGAGGCATACACCACTGTGTGTCTTATCAGCCTTCTTAGATGCCTTTGATTGAGACATATTGCATATGATGCTGCTTAGAGGCTGCTGCAGGTAAGGGGTTAAACGCTGTGTACCAGCTTACCCGGGTCCTGTGTCTGTGCCCCCAGAGAAGGTCTGCGCTGCGGATGTAAAATCCTGTAGTCACATGCGCGGTTAAGTATCAGGGCATTTGTCTGGCTGAAGTCCTGGCTCCAGAAGTGGTTACATGGGGGCGACACCCCATGTTTCCATCTGTTGTCGGTGTGGGGAGAGCGGACCCAATAAAGGGATCAGTCGCCCCTAAAGAGAGCACAGGCATGGCACTGAGGTTGCAAGAGGGGGTATGGGGAGACGACACTCCGCATTCCCGCCTGTTGATGGTTTTGGGAGGTCGGGACCTTGAAAGGCCCCTTCGCCCTTTCCTGTTGAAAATTTTGAGTAAAAAATAAAAATAAAATAATGAAATCGGGGTCTGAAGCCAGGACCAAGTGCCTCATACAGACACTAAGCAAGAACTGGTTCAGGGTAGAGCCAGCAGAGGGTGTATACTGCAGATGAGGAGTTAATTTCTTTGTGTATTTGCATAGTGTCCTCCTAGTGGCAGCAGCATAACACCCATGGTTCTGTGTCCACCAATGAGGCGAAGGAGAAAGCAGACCATTTGTAGAGTAGTGCGTAGAATATTGTGATACTGGAGCAGAACTTTACAAATGTAAAATATAACAAGAAATTACAGCATATGATCACAATTCTATTACATTGAGTATTCAGCATGTTTTACTTACTGAATTTGCTGAAATACAAATTGAATATACCCACGCTGAAGGAAAGTGAGGGAATGAGACAAGCTGTACTTTAATCAAGGCCGAAAACGAATACAAATGTTAGCCTATTATGAAGCGAGCACAATGGCGGAGAAGGAACAGTACGGAGTACATGATACTGAATAAAGGTTTTCAGTGTCCACACACTATCTGCACCAGGCAGGTCAGCAGGCAAAAAAAGGAGAATGAAAGAACTTGCTTGATGTGCTACGGAGACAGAAATTCTTATTTAGGGGTAAAAAAATGGGAAATGTAATTGACTTGTATAGAAAGCTTTCAAAAGCTACAAGATAGATGGCAAAAGACTGAAAATCCAAAAACGTCATGTCTTAAAAAAAATCAATCAGAAAAGTACAAAAACATTGTATTTCTCATTGCTTGGCTTTAAGGCAAGTCATCCATTGTTTATCTTTTAACTGACTTTTGCCCTATAGAGGAGGGTATTAAAGGTACCGTATTATTACTTCCATCAAGCAAAAGTCTTAATACAATACATGCATCTATCACACATGCAGAAATATATAGGTGGTAATGGGGGATAATGAGCAAAAAACAAGAATGAATTTGCCCATATAGCCTACTCGCCTAACTCTCCCCATACAGGCTCTGCCCAACCACTGCAGAAACTTACTGCCTTTTATTTGCTGCAGTGGTCAAGTGACGTGAGCAATGTGTCTTTAGAAAACAACTATTGGTCACACCTTAGTACTGCTACTGGAGAAATGTTGACATTTTCACTCGATGTGTCCACGAAAGCACTATGCAACCAGCGCTGGATCCAGGTGGGTGCCATACAGCGAGTTTTCATTTTTCTTCTTATCCAGTTATTTTGAATACTCAGGGCAGTCTTTTTCCACCATTTGTTGGGGAAAGAATGGAGGTCTTACCCTTTAGACTGCCGGCTGATAACTGTGCATATGGCTGAATTTATATGTGTATGAAAACCTCAAGACGACAGTCTGAAGAGAGGTGAACAACTTTTTTAAAGGATTATTTCCAATATACATTTTTGTGGCATATTCAAATGTTATGGGACCTCTCTGAAAAAGGGACCCTCGTCCCTCACTATCATAGCAGAGGTGTGAATGAGAAGCGTAGGCTTAGACCACAAACCCCAATGTTGTTCTGATGAAGAAGTGTGTCACTTTGAAACGAGTAAACAAAAACCGCATTTCTAAATATCACTTTTCGGCTCATCACTGGTCCAACAGCAGCACAATTTTTAAGCCACTCTTCTCCCTCCTTACATGTTCTTCATACCGTAAATTGGCAAAGGCCTTTTTAAGCCTCACAACCCTATCAGGTGAGCACGAGTGCCCATTGCCTCTGTTTTTTCTCAGGTAAGACCCTATTGCACTTATTGTCTTTCCAGTTTCTCTTGTCCATCATATGAGAGGCGGATGTGCATGCTCATCTCTCTCCATTCTTTTCTAAAGGAGCTCAGAAAATTGCAGAGAACCTGCTATGGACAAGACATAAAGCAGGTCTATTAACTATATAAAATACTTAGAAACTATAGGCCTTGTGATTAACACTTCACACGTAGCTTCCATAGACTTAGGGGCCTTTTTAGTGTAGCTGAGCAAAAAGACTTGCAGGACACTTGTTCAGAAGGAACATCAGTATCCGTACACCCGATTTCAGAGGCGCCATGTAGTGAGGGAAAGAAACGGCAGGCATGCCTGAGGTTTGTATTGCTCTGGTGATGGTGACGGCGACGGCACCGGCGCCTGTAAGCCATGTTATCATGCCCACAGGGTCGTGGTAACATGCTATGCAGCCAACTAGCCTGGGGAATCTAATGCCCCATTGACTAGTTAAAGACTTTATATAAATGGACTTTAGAAATACATACACAGACCTTTAGAAAAAGCATGTAGTGTAATAAAGGGCCTGTCAGCAGGGTATTTTGGTATGTAAACACAACTGTTGGTGGTTCTGGGGGTACGAGGGACCTGACAAGTACCCTTTAAGGACTTTTATACAAGCAACGGAGCAGTTCTTTAAAGAACACATACATAATTCGATGTTTAAACAACTACAATGACAATTTTCAAGACACTTCTAGGTTAATAGTAAGTGCGTTAATAGCAGATATGCAGAGAAAAGCATAGAAACCAACCAGATATACAATTAACCTAACTTTCAGAAGTAGACCACAGCTAACAAACATTACCTTGGTGCTGACATCTCAAGGGATATTCTGTTGGGGTCACCATTGTTTAGAGAGGGGGAGACGATGGTTTGTGAAACAGGAGCAATGCCTGCACTGTCCTCTGCTGGCAAGGAGCTGTAGCAAGCATTCGAATCCATTCCTGGAGGTGGTGGTGCAAGACAATACGTCCCATCGGGCAACATGTAATAATTGTAATATGTAGAAGTCACAGAAGCTGCAAAAAAATTTAAAAAAAACGACAAGAGATAATGATGAGATTTGAAATAGGAGTTTAAAAATATGAAAATATTTTCATCCAAGTCATAGAGCAAAATCCATAAACTATTCCGATTGTACACTGGCAGAGAACGGCTACAGTTCCCAGGAGGACACTCTGGCGCTTGGATCGCCCGTGGCCAGAAAGTTATCCAATAGCCTGCGATTTCCACTTAGGGATAAACTCTCTAGGACCTTCATTAAGGAATAAGTCTTCTCTATAGCTCAAGTGTTGTCAGCTGGCACATAATATATACAAGCCCATTACTTGCTATGAAATTATTTTGTCCCCTCACTCAGTCGCTGGTTTCGACCCAGATTAAATACGTGCCTAAAATTAATCAAATATCTTTTCTAATAAGTTCACGTACGAGTAGACCTTTAATATCAACAACTCATCAATACTACATGCCTCCACACTTCACTATACATAAAGACCACTGCTAAGACAGAACACCAGCTCTAGTTTCTTCTTATTAGAGTCTTTGATGTATTTCAAAGCCAAGATCACAGAAACACATCACTATTCTGGGTTTACACAGCAACAAGTGTTAACAGGCAGAGAGAAGAACGCCTGTTACGGCATCCTTTTCCCATGACCCCAGGTGTGTAATGCCTGAATCCACCCTTTTTTATGTTCTCACCCCTCCATACAAATTAGACAGGAAGTGTGTTCTCCGATTCACCCCTGACATCATTTCAGGGTATTTATCCATTTATCCATATGAAAAATAACAAAGATTTTTTTTTCCATCTTTTCAGTTAGGGAATTTGTGAAGAAATACAGTGAGTAAAGAAAGTATTCAGACCCCTTTAAATTTTTCACTCTGTTTCATTGCAGCCATTTGGTAAATTCAAAAAAGTTCATTTTTTTTCTCATTAATGTACACTCTGCACCCCATCTTGACTTAAAAAAACAGAAATGTAGAAATTTTTGCAAATTTATTAAAAAAGAAAAATTGAAATATCACATGGCCATAAGTATTCAGACCCTTTGCTCAGACACTCATATTTAAGTCAAACGCTGTCCATTTCCTTGTGATCCTCCTTGAGATGGTTCTACTCATTCATTGGAGTCCAGCTGTAATTAACTAAACTGATAGGACTTGATTTGTAAAGGCACACACCTGTCTATATTAGACCTCACAGCTCACAGTGCATGTCAGACCATATGAGAATCATGAGGTCAAAGGAACTGTCCAAGGAGGTCAGAGACAGAATTGTGGTAAGGCGCAGAGCTGGCCAAGGTTACATAAAAATTTCTGCAGTACTCAAGGTTCCTAAGAGCACAGTTGCCTCCATAATCCTTAAATGGAAGAAGTTTGGGACCACCAGAAGTCTTCCTAGACCTGGCCGTCCAGCCAAACTGAGAAATTGTGGGAGAAGAGCCTTGGCTAGAGAGGTAAAGAAGAACCCCCAAGATCACTGTGGCTGAGATCCACAGATGCAGTAGGCAGATGGGAGAAAGTTTCACAAAGTCAACCAACACTGCAGCCCTCCACCAGTCGGGCCTTTATGGCAGAGTGACCCGACAGAAGCCTCTCCTCAGTGCAAAACATATGAAAGCCCGCATAGAGTTTGCTAAAAACACATGAAGAACTCACAGACTATTAGAAATAAGATTATCTGGTCTGATGAGACGAAGATAGAACTTTTTGGTGATAATTCTAAGTAGTATGTATGGAGAAAACCAGGCACTGCTCATCACCTGCCCAATACAATCCCAACAATAAAATATGGAGGTGGCAGCATCATGCTATGGGGGTGTTTTTCAGCTGCAGGGACAGGATGACTGGTTGCAATTGAAGGAAACATGAATGCGGCCAAGTACATAGATATCCTGGATGAAAACCTCTTCCAGAGTGCTCTGGACCTCAGACTTGGCTGAAGGTTCACCTTCCAACAAGACAATGACCCTAAGCACACAGCTAAAATAAAGGAGTGGCTTCAGAACAACTCTGTGACCATTCTTGACTGGCCCAGCCAGAGCCCTGATATAAACCCAATTGAGCATCTCTGGAGAGACCTGAAAATGGCTGTCCATCAACATTCACCATCCAACCTGATGGAACTAGAGAGGATCTGCAACGAAGAACGGCAGAGGATACCCAAATCCAGGTGTGTAAAACTTGTTGCATCATTCCCAAGACGACTAATGGCTGTACTAGCTTAAACGGGTGCTTCTACTCAATACTGAGCAAAAGGTCTGAATACTTATGACCATGTGATATTTTAGTTTTTCTTTTTTAATAAATTTGCGAAAATTTCTACATTTTTTTTTTTCAGTCAAGATGGAGTACAGAGTGTACATTAATAAGAAAAAAATGAACATTTTTGAATTTACCAAATGGCTGCAATGAAACAAAGTGAAAAATTTAAAGGGGTCTGAATACTTTCCGTACCCACTGTATCTCTCATCAGTATATGTCATCAGTATATGAATCCTGCACAACTTCGATTTTTAAAGCAATAGGTGGCATTTTCACAATGTGCTAATAAATCAAACTGAGCAAATATGAAAATGACTCTGGAAGGGTAGGTGCAAATGTCATCTTTATCAGAGGAGTTCCACCTGAAAAAGCTTTAAAAAAAAAAAAAAAAAAAAATAATATGAACATATGCACAGCATGTCGTTTTTATGTTGAATTTTACACTTTCCTTGATTTATTAAGAATAGAGATTTCTGCAATTTATCTTTTACCACTGGCTTCTTTAAGGTCAACCTACTGGCTTCACTGAACAAAAATTTGACAGTGGATGAAAGTTGAAAAAAATCTCAGAATAAAAGACTTGAAAGGATCGCTGACTAGCAGAAAGTTTACAGAAGATAGATTTCAAGACCCGTCTAGACTTTTTAAATCAGTGTTTCCAAAAAGACCATGTTTTCAGGCTTTCCTTAGTATTGGCACAGATGAAGGAATTATCAAGGTAGCAGAAATTGCCACAAGTTCTCTCACCTGTGCAATACGAAGGAGATCCTGAAAACCTGCTCTTTAGGGTGGTTAGGTGGGCTGGATTTGGGAAACTTTGACCATGGGTCATGGGTCTCAAACATAAAGGCCTGCAAATCAATTCCTTGTGGACTGCAAGGCGGACTGCAGCAAGGCGGTCTGCTGTGAAGCAATTTTTTAAAGCCCACAGCAGTTAAACAATGGTTTTATTCCTAGAGACTTAAGCCCCTGTCTCACACAGCGATCTTGCTAGCGAGATCGCTGCTGAGTCAAGTTTTGTGACGCAACAGCGATCTCACCCGCGAGATCGCTGTGTGTGACACTTATCAGTGACCGACCCCCCTGCCGGGTATCACTATCACTTTTTGGATCAATGGTCTCCCGCTGGCCAGCACGCATCGCAGCGTGTGGCAGGCGCGAGACCAGCGATCAGCGAGCTGGAGCTGGTAACCAAGGTAAACATCGGGTTTCTAAGGACCGCGCGGCGCTTAAAAACCCGATGTGTACGTTAGATACCAGTGTGCCGATGCAGGGAGCTGGTAACCAACGTAAACATCGGGTTTCTAAGCGCCGTGCGGCGCTTAGAAACCCGCTGTTTATCTTAGTTACCAGCTCCCTGCACCAGCGCGCTGGTATCTTAACGCACACTGCAGGTAACTAAGCGATGTGTGTCGCTTGTTACCAGCGTGTCGCTGTCCCGATCGCTGCTGAGATCTGCCTGTTCTGATCTGACAGCTCACCAGAGATCAAGTAGCGACACACCAGCGATCCTGACAAGTTCATATCGTTGTCGGGATCGCTGGTGAGTCGCTATGTGTGACGGGACTTTTACAGAGGGCATGACCAGAAATCATTATGAGGGGGCAGATGCACTTGAGAGAGTTTCATAATATTCCAGGGTGTGGCCTAGGAGACCAGATGTTGCTGTGATCTTGCCTGTGTAATCCTTTGCACCGACCAATGTTACACCGGGTAAATACTGTACTCCTGTCTACCCCGAGGCAGTATCCATCTACTTACCTACTATTGACCAATACTAATTTTCATGTGGAGTTCTGCTTCAATTTTTCTAAACTATTAAAGTTTATCAAAGTCCTCCTGTTCACCCTCTGCCCTAATTTTTTCGGATTCTCATACTGGTGATCACATTTGTCATACCACTTGGCCTATATATCTATCTATATATCTATATATCTATATATCTATATATATATATATATATATATATATATATAAATAAACGCCTTATCGTGTCTGTCTGTAACCGAAATCGCGGGCCGCTGAGTGGTCGCGGCCGCCAGGCCGCAACCAATCAGCGACAGGCGCAGTTGTTTGTAACGGTAAGCTGCGCCTGCTGCTGATTTGTTGCGGCCGCCAGGCTGCGACCAATCAGCGGCAGGCGCAGGCCTTAATCTGTAAAAAAGAGAAATAAAAATAAAAAAAAAAAAAGTTATTCTCACCTTCCGACGGCCTCCTGTCTTCTTTCCACGCGCCCGGCCTTAGACCGC
This sequence comes from Dendrobates tinctorius, assembly GCF_039654945.1. NCBI lineage: Eukaryota > Metazoa > Chordata > Amphibia > Anura > Dendrobatidae > Dendrobates > Dendrobates tinctorius. The sequence continues at coordinate 1,828,169 of NW_027361910.1, forward strand.
TGATGACGTCACTCTCGCGAGAGCGAGAGAGAAGACCGACGTCACTCTCGCGAGAGCAAGAAAGAGGACCAACGTCATCAGCGGTCTAAGCCGCAAAGCATTACTGGGAACACGAGGCCGGGCACGTGGAAAGAAGACAGGAGGCCGTCGGAAGGTGAGAATAACTTTATTTTGTAATATTTGTAATATTTTTGTACAGGGCCGCGGCAGTGATTGGTCGCGGCTACAGAACCGCGTTGCTGATTGGTCGCGGACAGAGGGCCGCGACGCTGATTGGCTGCGGCTACACGGAAAGGGGGGTGAGGGGACCATGCATACCAGGAAAGGGGGGTGAGGGGACCATGCATACCAGGAAAGGGGGGTGAGGGGACCATGCATACCAGGATTGGGGGGGGTGAGGGGACCATGCATACCAGGATTGGGGGGTGAGGGGACCATGCATACCAGGATTGGGGGGTGAGGGGACCATGCATACCAGGATAGGGGGTTGAGGGGACCATGGATACCAGGATAGGGGGTTGAGGGGACCATGCATACCAAGAAAGGGGGTTGAGGGGACCATGCATACCAAGAAAGGGGGGTGAGGGGACCATGCATACCACGAAAGGGGCGTGAGGGGACCATGCATATCAAGAAAGGGAGGTGAGGGGACCATGCATACCAGGAAAGGGGGGTGATGGGACCATGCATATCAGGATTGGGGGTAAGGGGACCATGCATACAAGGATTGGGGGGGGGGGGAACATGCATACCAGGATTGGGGGGGGGGGGGGGGGAGAGGAACATGCATGACAGGACTGGGGGGGTGAAGGGACCATGCATATCAGGATTGGGGGTAAGGGGACCATGCATACCAGGATAGGGGGGGGGCGAGTGGACCATGCATACCAGGATTGGGGCATGAGGGGACCATGCATACCAGGATAGCGGGGTGAGGGGATCATGCATACCACGAAAGGGGCGTGAGGGGACGATGCATACCAAGAGAGGGGGGTGAGGGGACCATGCATACCAGGATAGCGGGGTGAGGGGACCATGCATACCACGAAAGGGGCGTGAGGGGACCATGCATACCAAGAGAGGGGGGTGAGGGGACCATGCATACCAAGAGAGGGGGGTGAGGGGACCATGCATACCAGGAAAGGGGGGTGAGGGGACCATGCATACCAAGATAGGGGAGTGAGGGGACCATGCATACCAGGACTGGGGAGTGAGAGGACCATGCATACCAGGACTGGGGGGTGAGGGGACCATGCATATCAGGATTGGGGGTGAGAGAACCACACATATCAGGATTGGGGGGTGCATTATTGCATTATTATTAAATCTTCAAAAATAAACTGCATGTATATTCTAGAATACCCGATGCGTTAGAATTGGGCCACCATCTAGTTAATAAAAAAGAACCAGTCAAAATTTCTCTGTACACCTAATCCTGAGTCTTTGCAGTCAAGCAACCTGCAACAACCACTGGAATGTCATAGTGAAACAAAAATACGTTGCAGAATAAAAAAAGAATTTCACAAGGTAGCAAGTTAAAAAAAACAAACAAAAAAAAAACCCACAATGTTTTGAAGTGATAAACATAATTTGTCTAATGCATGATATATTATTGTATTGTTTCAAATAGATACGGACATTGTAACAAATCGTGTACCACAACAAGCAAGTTGTAAAAAAGTCTAGCTGGGTTGTTTTTTTTTCACTTGCTTGTTTCGTACACTAGTGATCGCAATTGCATTACAGAGGGAGAACTCTGGCAGCAGGACCCCAACTACAGAGGGAGAACTCTGGCAGCAGGACCCCTACTACAGAGGGAGAACTCTGGCAGCAGGACCCCTACTACAGAGGGAGAACTCTGGCAGCAGGACCCCTACTACAGAGGGAGAACTCTGGCAGCAGGACCCCTACTACAGAGGGAGAACTCTGGCAGCAGGACCCCTACTACAGAGGGAGAACTCTGGCAGCAGGACCCCTACTACAGAGGGAGAACTCTGGCAGCAGGACCCCTACTACAGAGGGAGAACTCTGGCAGCAGGACCCCTACTACAGAGGGAGAACTCTGGCAGCAGGACCCCTACTACAGAGGGAGAACTCTGGCAGCAGGACCCCTACTACAGAGGGAGAACTCTGGCAGCAGGACCCCTACTACAGAGGGAGAACTCTGGCAGCAGGACCCCTACTACAGAGGGAGAACTCTGGCAGCAGGACCCCTACTACAGAGGGAGAACTCTGGCAGCAGGACCCCTACTACAGAGGGAGAACTCTGGCAGCAGGACCCCTACTACAGAGGGAGAACTCTGGCAGCAGGACCCCTACTACAGAGGGAGAACTCTGGCAGCAGGACCCCTACTACAGAGGGAGAACTCTGGCAGCAGGACCCCTACTACAGAGGGAGAACTCTGGCAGCAGGACCCCTACTACAGAGGGAGAACTCTGGCAGCAGGACCCCTACTACAGAGGGAGAACTCTGGCAGCAGGACCCCTACTACAGAGGGAGAACTCTGGCAGCAGGACCCCTACTACAGAGGGAGAACTCTGGCAGCAGGACCCCTACTACAGAGGGAGAACTCTGGCAGCAGGACCCCTACTACAGAGGGAGAACTCTGGCAGCAGGACCCCTACTACAGAGGGAGAACTCTGGCAGCAGGACCCCTACTACAGAGGGAGAACTCTGGCAGCAGGACCCCTACTACAGAGGGAGAACTCTGGCAGCAGGACCCCTACTACAGAGGGAGAACTCTGGCAGCAGGACCCCTACTACAGAGGGAGAACTCTGGCAGCAGGACCCCTACTACAGAGGGAGAACTCTGGCAGCAGGACCCCTACTACAGAGGGAGAACTCTGGCAGCAGGACCCCTACTACAGAGGGAGAACTCTGGCAGCAGGACCCCTACTACAGAGGGAGAACTCTGGCAGCAGGACCCCTACTACAGAGGGAGAACTCTGGCAGCAGGACCCCTACTACAGAGGGAGAACTCTGGCAGCAGGACCCCTACTACAGAGGGAGAACTCTGGCAGCAGGACCCCTACTACAGAGGGAGAACTCTGGCAGCAGGACCCCTACTACAGAGGGAGAACTCTGGCAGCAGGACCCCTACTACAGAGGGAGAACTCTGGCAGCAGGACCCCTACTACAGAGGGAGAACTCTGGCAGCAGGACCCCTACTACAGAGGGAGAACTCTGGCAGCAGGACCCCTACTACAGAGGGAGAACTCTGGCAGCAGGACCCCTACTACAGAGGGAGAACTCTGGCAGCAGGACCCCTACTACAGAGGGAGAACTCTGGCAGCAGGACCCCTACTACAGAGGGAGAACTCTGGCAGCAGGACCCCTACTACAGAGGGAGAACTCTGGCAGCAGGACCCCTACTACAGAGGGAGAACTCTGGCAGCAGGACCCCTACTACAGAGGGAGAACTCTGGCAGCAGGACCCCTACTACAGAGGGAGAACTCTGGCAGCAGGACCCCTACTACAGAGGGAGAACTCTGGCAGCAGGACCCCTACTACAGAGGGAGAACTCTGGCAGCAGGACCCCTACTACAGAGGGAGAACTCTGGCAGCAGGACCCCTACTACAGAGGGAGAACTCTGGCAGCAGGACCCCTACTACAGAGGGAGAACTCTGGCAGCAGGACCCCTACTACAGAGGGAGAACTCTGGCAGCAGGACCCCTACTACAGAGGGAGAACTCTGGCAGCAGGACCCCTACTACAGAGGGAGAACTCTGGCAGCAGGACCCCTACTACAGAGGGAGAACTCTGGCAGCAGGACCCCTACTACAGAGGGAGAACTCTGGCAGCAGGACCCCTACTACAGAGGGAGAACTCTGGCAGCAGGACCCCTACTACAGAGGGAGAACTCTGGCAGCAGGACCCCTACTACAGAGGGAGAACTCTGGCAGCAGGACCCCTACTACAGAGGGAGAACTCTGGCAGCAGGACCCCTACTACAGAGGGAGAACTCTGGCAGCAGGACCCCTACTACAGAGGGAGAACTCTGGCAGCAGGACCCCTACTACAGAGGGAGAACTCTGGCAGCAGGACCCCTACTACAGAGGGAGAACTCTGGCAGCAGGACCCCTACTACAGAGGGAGAACTCTGGCAGCAGGACCCCTACTACAGAGGGAGAACTCTGGCAGCAGGACCCCTACTACAGAGGGAGAACTCTGGCAGCAGGACCCCTACTACAGAGGGAGAACTCTGGCAGCAGGACCCCTACTACAGAGGGAGAACTCTGGCAGCAGGACCCCTACTACAGAGGGAGAACTCTGGCAGCAGGACCCCTACTACAGAGGGAGAACTCTGGCAGCAGGACCCCTACTACAGAGGGAGAACTCTGGCAGCAGGACCCCTACTACAGAGGGAGAACTCTGGCAGCAGGACCCCTACTACAGAGGGAGAACTCTGGCAGCAGGACCCCTACTACAGAGGGAGAACTCTGGCAGCAGGACCCCTACTACAGAGGGAGAACTCTGGCAGCAGGACCCCTACTACAGAGGGAGAACTCTGGCAGCAGGACCCCTACTACAGAGGGAGAACTCTGGCAGCAGGACCCCTACTACAGAGGGAGAACTCTGGCAGCAGGACCCCTACTACAGAGGGAGAACTCTGGCAGCAGGACCCCTACTACAGAGGGAGAACTCTGGCAGCAGGACCCCTACTACAGAGGGAGAACTCTGGCAGCAGGACCCCTACTACAGAGGGAGAACTCTGGCAGCAGGACCCCTACTACAGAGGGAGAACTCTGGCAGCAGGACCCCTACTACAGAGGGAGAACTCTGGCAGCAGGACCCCTACTACAGAGGGAGAACTCTGGCAGCAGGACCCCTACTACAGAGGGAGAACTCTGGCAGCAGGACCCCTACTACAGAGGGAGAACTCTGGCAGCAGGACCCCTACTACAGAGGGAGAACTCTGGCAGCAGGACCCCTACTACAGAGGGAGAACTCTGGCAGCAGGACCCCTACTACAGAGGGAGAACTCTGGCAGCAGGACCCCTACTACAGAGGGAGAACTCTGGCAGCAGGACCCCTACTACAGAGGGAGAACTCTGGCAGCAGGACCCCTACTACAGAGGGAGAACTCTGGCAGCAGGACCCCTACTACAGAGGGAGAACTCTGGCAGCAGGACCCCTACTACAGAGGGAGAACTCTGGCAGCAGGACCCCTACTACAGAGGGAGAACTCTGGCAGCAGGACCCCTACTACAGAGGGAGAACTCTGGCAGCAGGACCCCTACTACAGAGGGAGAACTCTGGCAGCAGGACCCCTACTACAGAGGGAGAACTCTGGCAGCAGGACCCCTACTACAGAGGGAGAACTCTGGCAGCAGGACCCCTACTACAGAGGGAGAACTCTGGCAGCAGGACCCCTACTACAGAGGGAGAACTCTGGCAGCAGGACCCCTACTACAGAGGGAGAACTCTGGCAGCAGGACCCCTACTACAGAGGGAGAACTCTGGCAGCAGGACCCCTACTACAGAGGGAGAACTCTGGCAGCAGGACCCATACACAGGAGTTGCTTTATGGCTCCAGCCTAAAGTTAACTATGCAGCCTGGGCCCCAAGGGGATTTTTGACAGTGGCCCCAAACACCACTTTAGTGTGAGAACCCTGGTTTAGACAGAAGGGGACGGGATAAATTGAAAATATTTAAGCAAATTGTATTGAAAAGCATGTGTGTTCTATACAGGTTTTTAACCTCTATACTGACTTGACGTCTATTAAAAGATTTGTCTTTAACCCCTTACCGACATATGACTTACATCTACGTCACTACCGTAATAAACATTTTAAACATGTCTACTTTACAGCTGTATCATTTTTCAAACATAAAATTAATTATGTTAGGATGTTAGAAGGGTTAAAAGTTTAGTAGCAATTTTTTTTTTACAAGAACTTTACAGAACCTGGTTCTTTAGGGGTCTATTCAGAATTAAATGGATTTTGAGGAGCCTATAAATTGGAAACTGCCTAAACATACCATCTTAAAAACCACGCCTATCAAATACTTCAAAACGGCTCTCAGGAAATGTTTTTAACTGATCAGGTGCTACACAGGAATTGATGCGACAATGAATAAAAAAAAAATTATTTTTACTCTAAAAAGTTGCTTTAGCCCCAATTTTTCCCTTTTACAAGAAATGGCACAAGAAAATGGACCATACAATTTGTTACGTTGTTTCTTCTGAGCGCGCAGAAACCCCACCTTTGGTCAGAAATCTCTGTTTGGACAAACGGCATGGCTTAGAAGGGAATTTGGAACATAAACTTCACTGAAAAAGATTGTGGGTTCCATGTTGCATTTGTAGGTTCCTTAAGGTGCCCAAACAGCAGTAACCCCCAAGTGACACTATTTTGGAAATTACACCCCTCTCAAAGATTTTATCCAAGGGTATAGTATAGTGAGCACTTTGAACTCACAGGTACTACACACAAAAAGCGAACTACACAGTTTGTTGCCCACTTTCTTCTGAGCATGGTAATACCCCACAGTCAAAAAGTTCTGTTTCGACACACAACAGGAATCGGAAGGGAAGAAGTGATATTTGGAATGTAAATTTGACTGGAATAGATTGCAGACACCATGTCTCATTTGCAGAGCCCCAGAGGTACCAAAACAGCAGAAAGCCCCACACCTGACCCCAATTTGGAAACTAGACCCATCAAGTAATTCATCTAGGAGAGTGATTAGCTTGTTGAACCCATAGGCTTTTCACAGACCTTTTTAAAATGTGGATATGAATATTACGTTTTTTTGTACTAAAATGTTGTTTTAGACAAAAAAGTGTAACTTTCACAATGGATAATCCGAAAAAACAAACCCCATTATTTGTCATGCAATTTCTTCCTAACACGATGACACCCCATACGTGTCCAAAAACTTCTATTCTATTTGAGCACATGGCGGGGCTCGGAAAGGAAAGAGCGCCATTTACTTTTTGGAGCATAAATTTGTCTGGAATAGATTGTGAATGCCATGTTGCATTTGCAGAACACTTGACATGCCAAAATCCCCCCTGAAGTGACCCCATTTTGGAAACTAGAACCTTCGAGGAATTTATCTAAGGGTGTATGGAACATTTTTAACCTACTGGTGATTGCTAAAACACTAACATTTAGATGCAAAAACATATTTTTTTTTCTACATTAAAATACTGTTTTAACACCAAATGTATAATTTACACAAGGGGTAATGGGAGAAACTGGACCGCGTAATTTGTTATGCAATTTTTATTGAATGTGGCAGTACACTATATATGGTTGTACACTACTGTTTGAGTACATGGCGGGGACCGAATTAAAGGAGTGCTACTTGGCTTTTAAAACGACTGTGGGTTCTATTAGCAGAGTGCATGAGGTGTCAGATGAGCAAAAAAACCCAACCCCATCCAGGTGACCTAATATTTGAAACTTCACTGCTCATAGGATTTCATCTCGGGATATAGTCAGTATTTTGGACCAATAGGTGCATCACAGAATTTGAAGCAAACATAACATGTTAGGGGAGAAAATGTAATTTTTGTATTTTCTGCAAATTTTTCAGTTATAAAAAGTTAATAGGTGAAACTGGATCCCACAATTTATTGTGCAATTTCTCCTGAATGTGGGGATGCCCATATATCGTCAGAAATTACTGTTAGGCCACACGTCAGGGCTGAGAAGGAAGGAGCGTTATTTGGCTTTTAGAAACAGAGTTTAGTAGAATAATTTGAGAGCGACATTTGCGGAGCCCCAAAGGTGCAAGAACTGCAGAAAACACCCAAAAGTGACTCCACTGTAGAAGCTCCACCTCTGAATGAATTAATCTACGGCTGCAGTGACCACTTGTAAAATCCACGCCAGGCTTTATTCTGGAAAATTGCAAATCTGACAGTTTAGTGCTTATACATTGTGCTCCCATACAGTGTTGAGGCCCCCCATACAGTGTAGATCTCCCATACATTGTGCCCAGCTTGTGCTTCTGGCGATAAGCACCTTGTAAATTGTTAATTGGGCTCTCCCCACTATAATAATGCCAAACAAGTGGCAGCTTACTGTGGTTTAGGCAAAGAATGGCTCAAAAAGAGGAACCTTTGTGGATTTGGGAACACGGAATTCACTGGACTTTATTTGAAGGGGTAGGAGCAGTGTCATTTTTCCATAATCATTGTCCTACAAGTAATGTGGGAACCTCCTATAGTTTCAGGAACAGATGGGTGGTTTTGTGCGGGATAAATTAGGGTTTCTATTGGTAGCATTTTGGGGTAGACTTTTTTTTATTGCTTCTAGAATAAAGATGGATCACATTCTTGTGTTCTACGCTGAGCACTTACATCGTGGTTTCTGTGTAAATCTTACAAAAATGCTATACAGATCCCTGATGGAACCACCCACCATAATGAGGCAGATGGAGAAACTTTGGACTCCCATTTGGCATCTGCTCCGGTGGTATCCATCTTTTTAGGCACTCACAGATCTATCGTTGTCCCCACTTGTGCACTAAAAAGACGCCTAAAATAATGGGACATCACCTAAACAGAGACCAAACTGAGTCCAAAGCGACGCTATCTACTTCATAAGCCAGTGGTTCTGCCGGAGTTTTGTCAGAGCAGATTGGAGGATTTACACGGAAACCCCAACGTAAGCGCTCAGCGGACCGCGCAGGATAAATGTGAGCTGAGCCTTACCCCGATTTTTGGGAGGTAGAATGAACAAAGATAGCAGTACCAGATTAGTTCTTTTTACTTTATAGCACATGGTGAACTGCATAAAACGATTAGACGACTTTATTCATCGGGTCGGTGCGATTACAGCGATACCAGATTATAATTTAATTTTTAGGTTTTGCTGGTATCACAGTAAAAATGCTTTTCTATAAAAAAAAGTTATTTCGTCGCCATACTTTAAGAGCTGTAACGTTTAGAACTGTATGAGGGCTTATTTTTTGCAGAACGATTTCGAGATTTTTTTGGTACCATTTTGGGGCACATACCCTTTTTGATCGCTTTTTATTCAGATTTTTCAGACACAGAATGAACAAAACAGCAATTCAGTAATTGTTTTTATCTTTTTTTGGGTGGTTCACCGTGCGGTAAAAGTGATAATACCGATTTGTTTGTTGGGTCGATACCAGTTTCATATTTTTTTTTAATGCTTTGCTGCTTTTACACACCCTAAAAATATTTTACAAATATGTATTTGTTTTTTTGCATTACCATATTCTGAGAACTGTAACTTTTTTCCCGAATGAACTACCGTATATACTCGAGTATAAGCCGAGACACCTAATTTTGCCATGAAAAACTGGGTAAGCTTATTCACTTGAGTATAAGCCAGGTATGTATTGTCCCCTCATCCCTGTATGCATGACTCCTTATCCCCTATCCTTGTATGCATGGCTCCTTAACCCCTACCCTTGTATGCATGTCTCCTATTGAAAAAAAAAACAAAAAACATCGTACTTACCTTGCCAGCGCGCCCTCGATGCGTCTCGTTCCGGCGCCAGCAGCTCTTCCTGCTGAGCGATCACGTGGCCCTGCTTATTAAGGTAATGAATATTCAACTCCACGCCTATGAGAGTGGAGAGGCGTGCATATTCATTACTTTAATGAGCGGGGACACTTGATCGCTCAGCCAAAAATGCTGCTGGCTCCGGAACCAACAAGATGCAGCAAGGGCGCACAGAAAGGTGAGGATGTCTTCTGGAAAGCTGGTGGCTGCGGGTGCCACTGTGCACACTATAAGAGAAATGAATATTCATTTCTCTTTAACAGCGGGTACATTTACAGCCGCCGGCTCCTGCCTCTGTGACCCACTGGCTCCCCCTCCGGGACAGTTGACTCATGTATAAGCCGAGGGGGGGGGGGGGGGGCGCGCGCAAAAAAATGTGCTGAAAAACTCGGCTTATACGTGAGTATATATGGTATATTAGGGCTTGGTTTTTAAGTGACGATTTGGCATTTTTGGCAACATTTTTGGTTTGATTTTTTTTTTTTTTAACGGTATTCTCCATACGGAATAATGTGACCGTTTTATAGGTCAGGTCGTTATGGACTGTGTGATACAAATTGTAGGGTTTTTTTTGCTTGTTTTAATGCAAACGTTGCGTTTTTAGTGGCGAAACGGATTTGTGTGTGCTCTTTTTTTTATTTATTTTTAACTTTATTTAAAGATATTTTAACTTTTCTTTTTACCAAGTACCACTGTGGAACATTTATAATTTTTACTCTTATTGTTGGTCTCATGCATTGCAATACACGTGTATTACTGTTTTGGAGACCTGTAAGTGAGTCACGGATAGAGCCTGCGAGGCCATGCTTATAGCTGCATCTCTCAGGTCACCATACCCTGGGGTCATCAGATGACCTCAGGGTACAATAGCAATGATCAGCACCTGAGATCAAAATCATGGGGGATCGATCCTGCATTAGGAGGTCTTTTGACCAATTTAGATACAGCTGTCAAATGCGGTATTTAAGGAGTTAGTCAAGCCCCGATAGGCAACAAAAAAGGCCGGGGCTGATACCGCAAGGTGTTAGCTGTCACCTGTGGGAATTTAGGCCACGAGGAGGCAGGCACTATTCACTTATTCCCAAGTGAATGAGGGAATAAAGCACATTAGCAGCCGCCGTTTTAATGTGTACTGGTGGTCATTAAAGGGTTAAAAGGCATCATCCAGTGACCCGCACTGACCTGCAGAATGAGGAATGCTAGGTACTATAGGACATGCTTGTCCTGTTCACCATTCTTTCTTTATGGGATTGCAAAGCACTGCGCTCACTTTTTGCTCCACATGAAATGAATGGAGCACTGGATAGATGTCCATTTTGTAAGGGGGATAAAAACTACATTCTACTGACCGGTGAAAGTCTAAAGGGCATGTCACACTAAGCGATATCGCTAGCAATATCGCTATAACTTGTGACGTTATAGCGATATTGCTAGCGATATCGCTGTGTCTGATACTTACCTACAACCCGCTCCCCCGCTGGTTATCGCTGATCGCGCGAGAACGTCCTGGACCGTTTCTCGTTGGTCACTTCCTGCGGCGCTTCCTGCTGTGACGAGCGTGGAGCCGGGCGAGAGGACGCAGGATCGCCTGGTGTGACAGGTAAGTAGTGACCCCCGTCCCCAGCGATGTCGCTGGTGAGATCTGCCTGTGTGGCAGCTCACTAGCGACCACTTAGCGATGTACCAGCGATCCTGACCGCGTCATATCGCTGGTCGGGATCGCTGGTACATCGCTAAGTGTGACAGTACCTTTAAGCCCCCGTTACACACTGCGATATCGCTAGCAATATCGCTGTAAAGTCACCAATTTTGTGACGTTACAGCGATATTGCTAGCGATATCGCTGTGTCTGATACTTACCTCCAACCAGCTCCCCCGCTGGTAATCGCTGATCGCGCGAGAAGCTGCTGGACCATTCCTCGTCGGTCACTTCCTGCGGCGCTTCCTGTTGTGAGGACGAGCGACGCGTGGAGCCGGGCGGGAGGACGTAGGATCGCCGTGTCTGACAGGTAAGTAGCGATCCCCGTCCCCAGCGATGTCGCTGGGGAGATCTGCCTGAGTGGCAGCTCACTAGCGACCACCTAGCGATGCAACAGCGATCCTGACCGCGTCATATCGCTAGTCGGGATCGCTGGTACATCGCTAGGTGCAACGGTACCCTTAGTGGTGGGACAATCTGCAAGTTACCATCTATGATGTGGATGGGTGATGTACAGTGACAAATTAACTCCTCTAAAAAGAATCTTACATGTCAGATAATGTTACCAGAGCCATGATTTCAGTAAGGGCACCTTTCTAATGCTTTCAACCTGTGGATCAACCGTGTATTTGCAAGCTAATCATCGGCCATATCTCAGGAACTGCACGGCAAATTAAGATAAAAAAAAATAAATAAATAAAAAAAACACACACAAGAATACTCCTGGAGCAGCAGGAATAAATTAGGTAAAAAAGGCCCCTTTTTGATCTGGTGACATGTCTACTTTAATTTCTCCATGCAGCTGTAAACTACTTTTAATTTTTAATCCTAAAAAAATATATGCCTAGAGGCAGCTTCAATACTCAATACATCCAAAGACAATTCACATTGAGATTACTTATTTTTTCTATATATTGTCATGGAATTTCCTTGACGGCTTATTGCTTGTCTTAGCCTTTTACACATAGCGATATCGCTAAAGCGTCACCGATTTTTTGACGCAACAGCGATATCGCCCCCCCCCGCTGGATATCGCTGATCGCGCAAGAACATCCTGAGCCATTTTCTTCTCGCTGGCGCCGTTGAGTGACGCATGGCGCAGGCGGAAGTCGTCATCATCGCTGTGTGTGACAGGTTAGTAATGACCGCTGAGCATCGCTGCGTCGCTGGTGAGATCTGCCTGTTTAGCGATGCACCAGCGATCCTGACTGGGTCGTATTGTTGTCGGAATCACTGGTACATCGATAAATGTAACGTGTTGCATTTTTGTGCACTCAGTGGAGAGCCAAAAGGGCGCATGCGCCAAAAGCAGACCAGCGCACGGCCAGAGTACCCAACGCTAAATATAGGGTACGCTGGTCGCATGCGCCCATAGAAGGAGCTGACCGGAGGAGGCGCGGCCGGGGGTGGAGCTTAGCGACGGCCCTGCGCCTCCTATCGCAAGTCTGAAAGTAGCCCAATTGTGGTTTTTTGCACAGTTATGTCCCTATTTCATGCATATTTTATTGTATTCTTTTAATATGTATCACAATAAAGCATTGTATTTTAATTATTTGGCATACGGGTGTGTGCACACGCTGCAGATTCTGCTGCGGATCCGCAGTACCATTATAATCAATGGAAATAGAAATCCGCAGTGCACACTGTGCGGAATTTTCAAAACCGCAGCATGTCAATTCTTTTTGCGGATTCCAAAGCGGTTTGGCACCTGTTCCATGACAGGTGTCAAACCGCAGGGGAAACCCGCAGGCTAAACCGCAGAAAAACTGCAGATTTTTGACAAATCGGCAGGACAATCTGCAGTGTGTGCACACAGCCTAAAGCTTCTTTTGTCTTTGGATGTACTTTTAATTTGTAATTCACACAAGACATCCCTACTTCGATAATAACATACAAAGAAAAAAAAACATATACAGATAGGATTGTAACTGAGCAGGATCAAACCGGTAACCATAACTATGACTAGTCATGCTGCGGTGTATCAGCCAAATCTGTCTCACTGTGCTGTTGCCTTGATTTCCTCTATAGCTCTCACTGTCCTGCTGTGGGTAAAATCCACCACTCATATGTTGCATCTCACAGAGATGTAAGCCTTCTTATGCAGCAATTAAAGTTGTAAGGCTAGTTTCACACTAGTGTTTTGAGGCGCAGTGCCCCCTGCACCGCCTCCTCCGGTCAGCTCCGCCTATGGGCGCATGACGCTGCACGCTACCTGCGTACCCTATCTATAGCATTGGGTACGCAGGCTGTGCACAGGTATGCTTTTGCCGCGCATGCGTCCTTTTGACGGTGCGCCGACCTGCGCCAAACGTATCGTGTTGCATTTTGGTGCGGCCGGTGCACCGTCAAAAGGACGCATGTGATGGCAAAAGCATACCTTCGCACGGCCTGCGTACCCAATGCTAAAGATAGGGTACGCAGGTCGCATGCGTCATGCGCGCATAGGCGGAGTTGACCGGAGGAGGCGTGGTAGAGGGCGGAGCTTCAAGGCGCGCGCCCGCTGCCCCTCAAAATGCTAGTGTGAAACTAGCCTAAGTCGCTTTGGCCAAGTCTCTTAACTTTCAAAATCTTGCCACTCAGATTTTTTTGCCCATTACTCAAGGTCAAACTGCTCTAGCTCCTTCAGGTTAGACCACAGATTACCATTTGGATTAACACACAGACTGCTGACCTCATTATTGACCCCCAATCAGCAACTATCTGCCGAAGACATTACCGAGATGATAAGGGAAAGTCCCTTGGACGCCAAGATTGTTCATATAATACCATATCATTTTGATTCATTGGGGTACGTATATATCAGTAGGCAGCACTGAAAGAATAAACTCAGCTACTGATATATAAGTGGGAAGCGGCCAATGTGTTAAAGTCTGGGCTTTGACTAGGCCACTCCAAAACATTTACACGGTTTCCCTTAAACCACTCGAGAGATGCTTTAGAAGTATGCTTTAGCTCATTGTCTTGTTAGAACGTGAACCTCTGTCCCATTCTCAAATCATTGACAAACAGGTTTAGCTCAAGAATATCCTTGTATTTTGTACCATCCATCTCCCCCTCGACTAGGACCATTCTCCCTGTCCCTGCTGCCGAACACCACCCCCACAGCATGATGTTGTCACCACTGTTTTACTGCGGAGATGGGTGTTCTCGGATTGTTGAGTTGTGTTGGCGCCAGACGTTTACCTTAGGGGCCAAAATGTTTGATTTTGGTCTCATCTGACCACAGCACCTTCCTCCACAAATTTGGAGAGCCTTCCACATCTTTTGCCAAACTCAAACAAAAAACATGTGGGAGGCTCCAGCGCAAGTGTACTTCTCTGCCCTGTTGATGGCAGAGCAAAGTACTGTAGTGCGCAGGTGCCGGAAAAGGTCAAAGAGCCCTGGCACCTGCACACTGCAGTACTTTGCTCTGCCCTCAGAGAAGTATGCATGCGCAGGAGCGCAATGAAGGGGAGCCTGTGAGGATGATGCAGTGATGCGTCATCCACAAGAAGCAAGCAGGAGGTTGGCAATCATAAGATGGGAGGCGCCAAACTAAGACTTGCAACACCCATCGGACCATACCGCCCTGCAGGTGAGTATAATAAAACTTATTTTTCAGTTCTTCCAGGTTAGGTTGGGGGCTTATAAACAGCATTATAGAATGCTGTATATAAGCCCTGAAAGGTGATGGCCGCATCTTATATCGGCAAAAACTGTTGACAGGTGCACTTTAATTCTGCTGAATATTAACCCCTTCATGACTTGTTTAGTTTTTTGCTCCCCTTTTTGCCTGAGCCATAACTTTTTTATTTTAGGTCAAAATGGCCATGTGAGGGCTTGTTTTTTGCGGGACAAGTTGTACCAATTCCAAGTGCGGTGAAATTGCAAAAAAAGTTTAATTCCGCAATTGTTTTTTGATTTGCTTTTTAACCATGTTCACTAAATGCTAAAACTGACCTGCCTTTATAATTCTCCAGGTTATTACAAGTTCATAGACACCAAACATGTCTAGGTTCTTTTTTCTCTTTCTTATTTAAGTCGTGAAAAAAATTTCCAAAGTTTGTTTAAAAAAAAAAAATTGCGCCATTTTCCGAAACCTATAGCTATTCCTTTTTTCGTGATCTCTGGTTGGGTGAAGGCTTATTTTTTTTGCACGCTGGGCTGATGTTTTTGATGTTATTGCATTTTAACGCAATGTTGCGGCAACCAAAAAAAGGTAATTCTGGCGTTTTGACTTTTCTTCTCGTTATGCCGCTTAGCGATCAGGTTAATTTTTTTTTTTATATTGATAGATAAGGCAATTCTGAATGCGGAGATACCAAATATGTGTATATGATTTTTTTTTTTTTTTTTTTTATTGCTTTATTTTGAATGGGGCTGAAAGGGGGTGTTTGAACTTTTATATTATTTAAAAAAAATAATTTTCTTTAATTTTTGTATGCTTCAATAGTCTCCACATGGGAGACTAGAAGCTGCCATAACCTGATCGCCTCTGCTACGTACAGGCGATGATCAGATTTGCCCGAATGTAGCAGAATTGTTGACTTCCCTGTGGTCGGCACTCATAGAAATCCAGCAGTAAGAACCATAGAGGTATGCTGGAGACCTCTGGTTGTCATGCCAACCCATTGGTGACCAGGTAGTCACCGATCGGCGGGACTTCTAGTGTGCTTGCCAAAAGCGTGTTAAATGCCGCTGTCAGAGATTAACAGAGGCATTTAACTGGTTAACAGCCGCGGGTGGCTAGCAATTCCACCCACGGCTGTTAGAGGCACATGTCAGCTGTTCAAAACAGCTAACATGTGCCGGAAACGATGTGGGCTCACCGCCAGAGCCCACATCAAAGGGAGGCTGGATGGCCAACATCTGCATATTATTACGCCCGATGTCGGAAAGGGTTAAGTGATACAATATTAATATAATTAACGACAATATAATAATTATAATATATTGATATTAATACTGAACAGAATTAATTTCAGCCTATTGGTTCGCCCCTCCACAACAGTAATGGTCTCATGTGGCCCCTTAGGAAAATTAGTTGCCCATCTCTGACTTAGACTATTTAGTTCTAATGCATTACACACAAAATGGATTACAAAAATATTTAAACACAGGTTGTAATATAACAGAACAGGTAAAAAGCCAAGGGTGGTGGGGGCATGGTGAATACTTCTGCAAGCCACTATTGCTTAAGATAGGTAATCTCCCACTGAAAGAATGAATGTCCAGTAACTGTGCAGCAGCATCAAAATAAAGCGTGTGTTCCATAATCAGTCAATACATAATATAAACTGGAGCTGAACTTTTTCATAATATAAAACGGCACTTCCAGTAATGATGTATCCAGACACTGTATGTTCCAAAGCTATACCGATGGTAACACTATATAACTTTCTTTTTGGGACAGATAAATCATTGGTTGCAAATATCACAAACAAAATGTTAGGGTACCGTTACACTTAGCGATGCACCAGCGATCCAGACAACGATATAGATCGCTGGTGCATCGCTAAGTGGTCGCTAGTGAGCTGCCACACAGGCAGATCTCACCAGCGACATCGCTGGGGTCGGGGGTCGCTACTTACCTGTCAGACGCGGCGATCCTGACGTCCTCCCGCCCGCGTCCACGCGTTGCTCGTCGTCACAGCAGGAAGCCCACGACGAGAAATGATCCAGGACCTTCTCGCACGACCAGCGATGAGCAGCGGGGGAGCCGGTCGGACGTAAGTATCACATGTAGCGATATCGCTAGCAATATCGCTGCTACGTCACAAAATCGGTGACTTTACAGCGATATTGCTAGCGATATCGCTATGTGTAACGGGGGCTTTACTTAGACAAGCAACTACCATCTGAAGATTCTTAGATAAAAGTAACCTTGTATAGAAATACACATGCATTTCTATACAAGAATCGAGAAAGTAAACAAGCGCCCGAACTGTTTGCCAATGTCCTGAAATCGTTGAAGAAAAGCTAGGGACCACAGGGGTTATCATTGCCTTCTAGTAGTTTTTATTTTCGTCTTAGACGGGGTGAGGGGTCAAGGGTTATTTTTGGTGATGAGCGAGCATGTTCGTGTGCTAATAGTGTCTTCGGCATGCTCGAATAATATGAGTCTCCGCATGTCTCATGGATATTCAACAGCTGCAACACATGCAGGGTTTGCCTAACAGTGCGTACAGTATGTACTGGTGTATAAGCCAAGTTTTTTGGCACTTTTTTTGGGGTGTAAATTCCCCCCTCGGCTTATACATGAGTCAATTGTCCCAGAAAGCTGGTGGGGGAGCGGTGGAGCAGTGGGTCACAGGCAGGATGCGGCGGCTGTGGCTAAAGCCTGTGCTGCTGTAAGATAAGTGAATATTCGTGTGCACAGCGACAGCCGCAGGCTTTCAGCACACATCCTACATACCTTGCCTGTGCGCCCTCACTGCATTTAGTTTATTCTGGTGCCAGCAGCACTTCATGCAGAGCGATCATGTGGCCCCGCTCATTAAGGTAAAGAATATTCATGCCTCTCCACTCCCATAGGCATGGAATGAATATTCATTACCTTAATGAGCGGGGCCAAGAGTTCGATCTGCAGGAAGTGCTGCTGGCTCCAGAATGAACGACATGTTGTAAGGGCGCGCAGGGAGGTATGTAGGATGTGTTTTTTTGTTTTTTAATGGGAGCCATGCATACAATGACAGCGAGGGGGGAGCCATGCATACAAGGACAGTGACGGGGGAGCCATGCATACAAAGATGGGGATGAGAGGACAATGCACACCCGGCTTATACTCGAGTCAATAAGGTTACCCAGTTTTTCGTGGCAAAATTAGGTGCCTCAGCTTATACTCGAGTATGTAAGGTACTTCCTGTTATCCCCATGGAAATTGGCAGTAATAGACTCACCCTACAGTATATAGCAGGTGTCATCTTTCTTTGTAATCCTGTGATAATGAGACTTCTGAAAAATCATATGTACATAGCAGGAAGTGTGTGTCTAGTACTGATTTAAACAATAGCTCCTTGTATGCTAAATTCTCGTTAGTCGTTGTCCTGCAGGTTTTAGGTGTCACATCACTATTAGCATGTGGATCCAGACTGGTGCCAGTTTTACAGCAGAGACAAACGATGCACACTCACAAATGTGGGTCACACTATGACTAGTATGTGAGAATGTACATGCCGTCTGATTCTGTAAGCCACGCATGTCCTCAGCATTTCAATAATTATTCTTACTACTCACGAACCTTCTTTTAATCTTTCTGTCTCTGAATGTATCAGTTCTTTCCATTTGTTCAGTACAATCTCGGTACAGTCGTTAATGCGACTATTTACAAGCTATTCATTTGGATAAAGGGTATTGTCGAACACAAAAAGCCATTACCATTGATGCAGATGTATACTTTAAGAGTGTAGCTGTGTAAAATTCCAGTAAATCTGTACTATTCATTACAGACAGACATCTGTACGACTGCTTCCAGTGCTGTGGCATAATAAAAATCTAAGTAAAAGCAGCCTGTATGTGACAGAAACACAAATAAGATGTCTGGGAAATGGCCCATTTATTTGTTCGCCTAGTGAAAAACTATTAGGAGGAAGCCGAAGACTGCAAGTGCGACATTACAGGCCAAATAAAAGGGATTTGAGGGGGTCCTGCTCATAACAAGGACTAAATGCCACTACAGTAAGCTGAGGGAGATTAAAAAAGGAGGCTACATCATAAGGTCTATTTCTGCATAGCAAACCATGAACGGTAACCACTTGAAATATGTGACAGTCTGACATTGTGTGTCACTTTCAGTCATGCACACCTAAAAGAATATATCATCAACACCTATCTAGCGCAAGGGTAAAGCAAAGGAGATCTGCAGAGGATAAAGGATAATAAAAATGATAAATCTCTATATATAAAAATGTGTGTGTGTGTGTGTGTGTGTGTGTGTGTGTGTGTGTGTGTGTGTGTGTCAAGCCCTGCCCACTCCACACAGTAGCTCTATACAAATCCACAGTTCTTGCCAGATTTGGGTGAAATCTGGCACGTCCCCCTCTACACCCACAGGAGCAGAATACTGCGCATGTTACATCTCGTTAGCGTCCCCCCTGTCATGAGATTGGTGCCGACCGAAGTTAGGCCCTATATATATATATAATGGAGAAATGTGAAGGTGAATGTAAAAGTGCTGAGGGGAAAACAACAGTTGTGACCGACAGGGACGGATTATAGCGACGGCGCCAAAGAGTCGCTGCTAAAGGGGCCACACCACCATGCAACCATTTCACAAACACCAAACAGACATCACACAGACAGCACACATACACCAACCCACAAGCACAACACACCACACAAATACCAGACCACTCTAGACACACACAACACAAACATCACCCCACAAATACCACAACACCACCCCATAAATACCACATGCTCACCACACGCGCACCACACATGCACGCAAGGACCATACACGCAAGCAAACACTCAGATGAATGCACCCTACTCACAAGGACGAACATTACTGAGCAGCAATATTGGTCAGGCGAAAAATGCCTCATAGAAAGATTGTCATTATTGCTTACTATACAGGGAGCTTTCATCACTGAAGCTGCTGAGGTAAAGTAAAAGCTGAGCTCTGATTGGTTGCTATGGGCAACAAGACAAGTCTGCCTGTGAGGCAGTTTTCATTATGGAGATGTGAGGTCCTTCAGGTCATAGTAATACTGTGTGAGGGCTGCTCTGTATTTACTATTCACCCTATTATATCTCTTATCAGTGTCAGGTGAATAATAAAGGGTCATAATACTAAGGACTGTTTTTTAAAACGCAGCCCAAAAAACGACCATCTATTGGGCAAGTTCATCCAAAAGCGAAGAATGCAAAATTGTGTCAAAGAGCTGAGACAAGTGAACAACGTGACTCGCAGTTTGAAACGAAATGAATGAGACAGGCTAAATGTAAAGCAGCTGAGACATCAGAGCAACGGGAATGTTGTCTTCACAAGAATCGGATAAGGCAGGCTGAAGCAAGGAATATGGAAACATCTGAACAAAAGGATGAACGTTGTGAAAATGACCGCACACTTTAGCTACCATAACCAACAATAACATTTTCCGCAAGCAAAGCCGCAGGTATTCTACTAGTCTAATACATTTCATAGGCACATCTTCTCGACCACAACAGGTTACACTGTCTGTGTTGCCCATAACAACCAAACACTAAAGCATCTTTCATCTCACCAGAGCTGTTTAAAAGATGAAAGCTGAGCTGTGATTGGTTGCTATGAGCAATAGTTTTCTTTGTAGACAGTTGTGGTAACTGAAGCCTATTATTCTTATCACTTCTATGGTGTCATCTTCCTTCTATAAAGCTGGAAATAACACAATTTATTACTGTGCTGACACAGACCACCCTCTGACACAGACTGCAGGGGGGAGCCCAGAATCAGGAATGTCTCTGTCTGGCATGAAGCATGCTTCATTAACTTAAAAATTCAAGCACAAAAAAAAAACACAAGACAGATTTCACCAACCCAGGTATCATTTTAAACGGTGTAACAGCGCCAACCTGACAATGCCTGGTTCAATTTAAACTTATTTATACAGCTACAACTAATGCACCTCTAAATTAGTCCTTCTTTACAATTTCTAACTAAATGGTATTACACTCCCACAAAGTTGAAATCTGATTTCTCTATGAGAAAGGCTGTATTACGCCTCAATGACCAAGACTTACAGAAAGAAGAAAGGGAGCCAAGACTTACAGAAAGGAGTACAGAAATGGAAGAAAGGGAGGCAAGAGCGGCTTCCTCAAGGGCCACTGAAACGTCTCGGCAGAGACTGAATCCTCCACCGTGTACAGACAGGAGGGAACCTGCGAGATGTACAGGTATATACTATACACAGGAGGAGATGACATACAGGTATAAACACTATATACAGGAGGAGATAATATACAGGTGTATACTATATACAGACCCAAGTGAATAATAATAAAGTAACTTGGCACTCAACTGAATTGTCCTTTTTAAGTGAAGTTTTTATTTATGTGCAGTCCTACTTTTTTGTAGGACTGCACATAAATACTTCACTTAAAAAGGACAATTCAGTTGAGTGCCAAGTTATTATTCACTTGGGTCTGGGTAACCTACTTGTGCACCTTGTGGTAGTGCCACGCTATACTTGACACATATACTATATACAGGAGATGAAATACAGGTGTATACTATACACAGGAGATGACATAAAGGAATATACTATATACAGGAGGAGATGACATACAGGTGTATATATTATATACGAAAGGAGATGACATACAGGTATATTCTATATACAGGGGATACTATGTCCGGGCAACGCCAGGCTCTTCAGCTAGTAACAAATAAAAAGACAAGTAGTATTAATTGAGATGCATGCCACTTAAAAACTGTCTAGTTTAAAAAAAAAAAGTCTGCTGTCTTATTTGCCTGCAGAATTGACAGTGTGAACTGCGCACACTGTTACAACTCCCCTGTACGAGTGGCAGTCATGTGACCACATGTATCAGAACCGCATGCGTGCGGTGATGTACTTACTAGACACGTGCACGTCTCTCAATTCTCTTCTATTGAGAGCTCAATGAGAACTGAGATGCAAATGTAAAGAAGTGGTACAGGCACTCACCGTCCCATTAATGTCCTTTATTTGGAAATCACAAAAACAGCAAGGAAGTATGAAGAGGAGAAACGGACAACGGCTGTTTCACGCCAATATGCGCTTCTACGGGTATAACAATATACATCTTTCCTTCATCTGAAAATTCATGCTTTCTCTCTCTTCAGTTAAGACATTTAATCAGATGGTAAGGTAACCCCGAGAATTACATGGCTTTACGATCTCTGAAGGAGTCACCATCTCAGTAACCAGAACTTTCTGAAGGATGAAAGTGCATAGATTATACCACACACATTCACCACAGAAGGTGTGAGAAAAGCAAACATCACGGCTGATGATCAGTCTCCTGACTGTATAATGAATCAATTTGCTCATTTAGGAGAATATAGAGAGAAGGATAATCAGTGTCACCACTGCAGGCAGAGATGGGTCTGACTCTAGCCGTTCACGTGACACTGTACTGATGTATCAGGGATTAATAGAGCATAAAAGGGAAAGAAGCAGAGTGAAATCTGAAATTCGAAATTAAATCAGAATGGAAATAAAAAAAACAAAACAGGATACTGAAATAAAAGTTAAGTACACCATATATAAGAAGTGCAGCTCAGTCAATCAAGTGGTTGGTTAAGGTAAGGGGGAAAAAAACCTGGAGTGCCAAATTAAAGGGAGTGTTGTACAAAAAACAGACTTTAAATAGGTTTTTGTGTTACAAGTATTTTATTTTTTTTTAAATCTTTTTTCATATCATGATCTTCTTTTAAAAGAAAAAAAAAAACCCACACAAAATTATCAATCTTGAAATTTTAAGTGGCCAATGGATTATTTCATATTCTCATTTCCTGTACTTTCAAGAGTTACAGAAAGGCATCTACACGTAGCCGATTAAGGATCCAGCATTCAGAATAGGCGATATACGCGTCATAGGTCGTGTCCTGGCATTTGATGCAGGCTCTGGAACTGAGCCCGCATCTTTTCAAACACGACAGCTGATTTTATCAGCTGTCATGTGCCCCTAACAGCCGCAGGTGGAATCATGATCCACCCGTGGCTGTTAACATGTTAAATTCCGCTGTCAATCACTGACAGCAGCATTTAACATGCGCGCATGAAGCGGGTCAAAAACCACGCCCATCGGCACCCGTCACATGATCAAGGGGGGTTGGCAGAAGAACCCAATGCTTGTCATTGTAGATCTGCTATGAGCGCCGCCCCGTGACCGGAGTTCATAGCAAATGATCATTTCTGCTACACATAGCAACCAATTTAAACAATGGGTCATTTTCTGATGGCAATCTTTATAATAATCTCTACTTCTAAATCAGATCTTTGTGGAGGGTTATGCACTTAACATTAACAGCAAACACAATGAAAACAAGCCGATCTGCAGATAAATCTCCTGCCTATGGGCCAACTCTCAGGTACAACATCCATTTCAATGCACAATTATGTCCCAATCTGTACACCTCTCGTTTTCGCTTCATGTCTGGCATACTGGCATAAACACAAGGAAACACATTTTTTTTTTTTTTTTTTTTTAACAGTGGAATGACTGGCACCCCCTCGACCTTGATCTTCTTCAACAGCCTGGGAAGAAGGGGGAGGGGAGGAAACAGATAGGGAAACGCAAACTGGGACCAGGGAATGGCCAAAGCTTTGGCGCCTACCGCGAGTGAGTCGCGGAACCTGGAGATGAAACATAGGACCTTTCTGTTCAGTCGGGACACCATGAGGTCCATGTCCGGAGGCCCCCATCGAATGCAGATCTGCTGTAAGATCTCCTGATGCAGGGACCTTTCTACCGCCGCGAGACCCTCGCGACTGAGAAAATCAGCGGCCCAGTTGTCCACGCCGGGAATATTAACTGCAGACATCGCCGGAACAGTCGACTCTGCCCAGCGAACAATCTTGGTTACCTCGGCCATTGCCGCGGAACTCCGGATCTCTCCCTGGTGATTGACATATGCCACCGCTGTGGCATTGTCTGTCTGAACTCAGATTGGCAGGCCCTTGAGAAGCGTTTCCCAGTGGAGGAGGGATAGAAGAATAGCTCTCAGCTCTAGGATGTTGATCGGCAGAGAGGATTCTTTCACCGACCAACGTCCATCCTCAGATGACAGAATACTGCTCCCCAGCCGAGAAGGCTGGCATCCGTCGTCACCACTTGCCAGTGGACGGGAATGAAGTACCTGCCCTGGAGGATGAGAGGGAAGTCCAGCCACCACCTGAGAGATCGTTTGACTTGGTAAGAGAGCCAAAAAGATGATTCAGGGAGAGAACAGACCTGTTCCACTGTAAAAAGGATGGCACGCTGAAGAGTTCTTGAGTGAAATTGGGCAAAAGGGATGGCCTTCGACGCTGCCACCATACTCCCTAGAACTTTCATGGCCGAGCGGAAGGAAGGAAACCGAGCGCTTTGTAGAGAGTGAACCACCCCTGCTGGAGGATTACTCTCTTCTCTTTGGGGAGAAAGACCCTTGTCCGACAGAACAAGGCAGGAATTTTTCCTGTTGACAAGCCACCCGAAATGGGCCAGGGTGTTGAGAACGATGGCGAAGCTGTCTTGAGCTTGAGAAAATGATGGAGCCTTGATGAGGATGTCGCCGAGGTACGAGATGAGGACAAGACCTCTGAGTCTCAAAATGGCCATCAAGGCTGCCATAATTTTGGTGAAAACCCTTGGGGCGGTTGCGAGACAGAACGGCAGGGTGACAAACTGGAAATAACGCTGATGTACTACAAAACGCAGGAACCTTTGGTGCCCTGGGAAAATAGGGACATGAAGATAGGCATCCTGAATGTCTATGGAGCACAGGAATTCCTGTGCCTCCATGGAAGCAATTATGGAACGAAGGGACGTCATCCTGAAATGTCTCAGGTGGACTCTCCTGTTCAGCAACTTGAGATGCAGGATGGGCCGCACCGTGCCGTCTTTCTTCGGCACCACAAACAGATTTGAATAGAAACTAGTGAAGCGCTCCGGCTCCAGGGCGGGCACAATCACCCCTGAACTGAGAAGGGAGGCGATGGCTGCAAAGAACCCCGGGACCAGGGAAGAACCCCTTGAGGACGGGATTCGAAGAAACTACTTTGGAGCCTCGAAGTGAAATCTATTTTGTATCCCGAGGATACTATCTCCATGACCCATGTGTCCTCCACCGAAGCTAGCCAACCGTCCTTGAAGAGGAGAAGACAACCGCCTAGCTTGGGAGATACGTCGGGATCTTGACACGAGTCATGTCGAGGAAGATCTGCCAGGCCTAGCCCTGATGGGTCTACCCTGGGTGCTACAGGAACGCCAGGAAGGGGTGGCTTTAAAGGAAACCTTTTTCCTATCCTAGTGAGTCTGCGGCCTCTACTTGTGGGAAAAAGCCTCTGTCGCCACGAAACAACAAAAGGACCGAAACTGCTGCTTCAGAGGTGGCAGTCGGGGTTTGGACTGTGGAAGGGAAGAAAATGTGACCCCAGTGGCATCCTTAATAATCTGGTCCAGCAGGGAGCCGAATAGGCGAGATCCCTCAAAAGGCAAACTGGTAAGTGACGTCTTTAAAGATAAGTCCGCTTGCCAGGCCTTACACGCCAGACTGTCCAGCGAATAGCCACAATATTGCTAGACACCTGAGCTGTGCAAGAAGCAGCGTTCAGGGAGGCCGAGACCAGGTACTTTCCAGCATGAAAAATCTGGTCGGCGAGATCCGCCAAGTCATCAGGACGAGCTCCGGAACGAATGCCATGACGGAGTTGTTTGGCCTATTTGGCAATGGACATCGAGACCCAGGTGGAAGCAAAAGCCGGGCATAATGCAGAAGCGGCCGCTTCAAAAGTTGATTTTTGCAAAGGATTCTATGATTCTGTCATTTTAGTCCTTGAGGGAAGCTCCATTAGCAAGCGGGAGCACTGTGCTGGTGGACAGTCTGGACACTGGCGGGTCCACGGTAGGGGAAGCTGTCCAATTAGCAGTGACCTCAGGAGAATAGGGATATAAGATTCCGAAGCGCTTTCCTCACTGAAAGCGTCTGGTCGGGTTCTCCCTTTCTCTGGCGCGTATCTCCTCAAATTCACCATGAGGGGCGAAGACCTTGGCAGATGATTTTGCCGGTCTAAACGAAACCGCTTGATCTGCGGGTTCCGTAGAGTTGTCTTTGATGCTAAAAGGTCTGGTTAACCACTATAATGAGGATCTGGATCAAATCTGTCATGTTAGAGGTTTGGTCTGATTCATCCTCCAACGGCGCATCCGAGAACGTCTCGCCTGAATCGGGAGAGGAAGATCGGGGAGAGGCAGACCGCCGGGAAGGCCCGGGGCGTGAGATGGAGCGGGAAGAGGACCTAGGAAGAAGCTCCTGTCTGGATCTCTTGCGGCCATGTTAGAGGGCCCGGACATTGAATCCTGTGACCCACTAGCAGCTGCGGGCGTAGGAGGGGGAAACCTGTCAAGAACGGACACCAGGGTCTGAGACACCTTGGTGAGGTCCGCCACGGACTGCGACAGAGAGGCCGTCCAGCCAGGAATAGGGACCTCGCGGTCGCCTGGGACAGAAAGGGGCTCCTGGGCGGTGGGTACAGTGGGGTTGCTGCAGCTCTGACAGAGGGGAGAAG
The DNA here is from genome assembly GCF_039654945.1 of Dendrobates tinctorius. NCBI lineage: Eukaryota > Metazoa > Chordata > Amphibia > Anura > Dendrobatidae > Dendrobates > Dendrobates tinctorius. The sequence goes on from NW_027361910.1 coordinate 1,854,578, forward strand.
ACTGACCCGAAGGAAGCTTGCACTTTCCCGAAGAGCACACAAAGTGACTGATCAGAGCATAAGAAGAAGAAGAGGAAGAGGTATGAGGGCGATAGCGCTCTCCTTTAGGCATGATGAGACAGACCCACTAACAGGTGCCAGAAGGTTAGGGGACAGAAGGCGCAGAGGAGGGTGTCAGGCTGCAGAGCAGCTACTCACAGACTATGCAGGCTGACGGCAGAGCAGTCCGATGCAAGGCCCTGCAGGTATCAGGCAGTCGGCGGGGCGTCCAGAAGGTGTGGGGCTTCCAGGAAGTGGGCGACTGGCAAGTCCCTGCAGGTACCGGGCAGTTTGCGGGGCATACGGGAGAAGGCGACAATCACAGGTGCCAGTGAAGAAAGCGAGCGCAGCAGGAGGAAAAAGCACGCCTTCTCCGGATATGCTCTCTTTCAGGGACCCAGGGGAAGAGGCGGAGCCAGCTGCCATATTCAGGAGTAGCAAGATGGCGGCGGTCATTGCTCATACAGCGGCCGAGGAAGTGGGCTGAGCTAAATGCGGGCAGAAGACAAGACGGGCGGGAGAAAATCCTGCCTGGATGCAGGAGAAAATGGGCCGAAGCCAATGCCGAGCACTAAGCCCGAAAAGTCGGGGCCTACATTTATTGTCCTGACTGCCGGAGCAGGGGGGAGCAGCGTGGAGGTCCCGAGGAGGCACCAAAAGGAAGGTAGCCCAGAGCCGTATCCTGCTAGAAATTAAGGAATAAAGGCCCCTAACCTCAAAACGCCCGATGGGCCAATAAAGGAAACATAACTTCCTTTTTTATGACCTTCGTCATCTTCCCTCTTCTTTGAGAACCTGGTGGAGAGGGAGAAAAGTACCTCTTAATCCGGAGATGTAAGAAGTCCGAACTTGGCTTGAGAGTACCAACAGACTCTGGTGGGCTTGTGGATAGGGAGACGGGGGGGCAAGGACTGGATCCGGGTCACCTAAACACGCTTCTGTGTTAGGGGCTCTTGGTCCTGCCAGGAAGACATATGAGGATATGGGGTGGAAGTACACGCCGTACTCATAGTCTCTTTGTGGGAGTACAGTTGTGACTAGTCACACCGGGTACCTGAAAACGAACAAAGCACACTGAGGTAGCTATGGGTCTAATGAAAGACCCGTGCCACCTCCTACTGACACTAAGCTAAACTGAAACTGAGTAGCCTAGTGCCAGTCTGTGGGGTGTACACTGCAGAGGAGGAGCTAACTTTTTTTGTGCATAGTGTCAGCCTTCTAGTGACAGCAGCATACACCCATGGTTCCTGTATCCCCCAATGAGGCGATAGAGAAGCATGCATTTTTGCATGCGTTTACGCATGAGGATGATACGCTGTGTATTCAAACACCAATGTGAACCTAGCCTAACAAACATGATAAAACCCTTCGTATCGTTCCACCCCAGCGCCTGCATTGGTAGTCCGTGGCAGTCAGACTAGAGCTCTACAAACCACCTCCTACCTGAATTCCCAGCTTTTCATTAGTAGGCCCGGCTTGAAGCTATTATTTATATTACGCTTTGCTTACAAGACAACATGCCAGGCGTACTGTCCCGCAGAGGTGCCATTACATGTTAGAAGCAGGAGGTCTGCAAGGCTCTATTCTTGTAGCAACTAGTCAGACTAGGCCGCTGGTCCTGCACATCTTTTTGATAATTTCTACTGATCACTCTTTAGACATTAAGGCTATTTAACCCCTTGCCTCCACCATAAATTTGCATTTTTAGGTTTGCCCTTTTACCTGCCTTCTTCCAAGAGCCATAACCTTAGTTAATTTTCTTTTTTTAATCAGATTTGATCTTTATTGAAAGATCTTTATTGAAAGATTTTTAACAATACAACGAAAATAATGCAAATACATTTTCTCCCCCACCCTTCCCCAGCCATCTCAGAACAAAATTTGCATCAAGAATTACAGCATGAACCAATTATTGCACAATAAATTGACAGTGTTGGGTTCAGTTAATATTGAGCCTGTTGCTTATTACCTCCAAGAGACCGCTTGTTATATCTGGTGTCAAATACCTTTATTATATACCACAGAAATTTAAATATCACACTTGCAGGATTACAGACTAAGCTTAAGTATAAATTAGGTTACCAGCTGAAATAGAACCAAGTAAGGACAAAACAGACAAGCCATGGTAAGCTCGATATTTGTGTAAGGCTTATATATACACTCCCTCGTCTAGACGCACAAGCATCTGCATTTCCATCCATTAAGCCAGTGTATCACTATCACTTTCCTAATTTGGTTCAGTTCTTTTAAGCACCACTCTTACATTTTCATCTTCCGTAATCCCATCAACATAGCCCAAAATACAAATTATAGGTTGCTTAAAGGGAACTTGACAGCAGGATTGTGCACAGTAACCTAACCTAAACAGTGTCAGGTCGGCGCCGTTATACTGATTAAAATGATACCTTGGTTGACGAAATCCGTCTTGTGGTTGTTTCTTAATCTTTATTTTCAGTTCATGATATGCTCGTGCCCTAAGGCGGGTTTGGTGTATGTCGTGCTCTGATTAGATATTCATAATGCAGACCGCTGACAGGTCATTGATCCCTCACTGACCTGCCCCCTAGTTTGAATAATGAATATAATAATGTGTGTATTTGAAAAATCATGTCACTTCATCAAAATGGCGGCGTCTGCACACTATCACTTGTCAGTTTGTGCCTATTATATTGCTGTGCTGAAAAGAAAAAAAAAATCACCATCAAAATGGTGCCGTCGGCTGCGCCTGCGCATTAGCATCTATCGCATACCGATAGTTGCTACTGCGCCTGTGCCGGCTACTTGGTGCTGCAGCCAAAAAAAATTACACTACATCAATATGGTGCCGTCGGCTGGGCCTTCGCGTTGACAGCTATCGCGTTGACAGCTATCACGTTCCGATATATGCTACTTCATGTGAGCCGCTTCCAGAGCCATTTTGCTGAAGTATAAGTTTTCTTGGCTACAGCAACAAGGGTCAGGTGGAGGCGCTTTTACAGTAGCAGCCAACGGCGCCATTTTGATTGTGATTTTTTTTTTTTTCTTTTCAGCACAGCAATATAATAGGCACCAACTGACAAGTGATATTGCGCATGCGCCGCCATTTTGATGAAGTGACATGCTTTTTTCAAATACACACACTAGTATATTCATTATGCAAACCAGGGGGCGGGTCAGTGGGGGATCAGTGACCTGTCAGCAGCCTGCATTATGAATAGCTTATCAGAGCACCACATACACCAACTCCGCCTTAGGGCACGAGAATCTCATTAACACAAAACTGAAAATAAAGATTAAGAAACAACCACAAGACAGATTTCATCGACCACAAAGTATCATTTTATTCAGTATAACGGCGCCGACCTGACACTGTGTGTAGGTTACTATGCACAGTCCAGCTGACAGGATAATTTTAACAATTTCAAGGTCAAATACATTATTCACAGTTTAGGGTATGTTCACACTGAGTACTTTTGCTGCGTTTTTTTTTTTTTCAGTTTTTTTTATGCTAATTTTCAGCTGCTTTTTCCATTACCAGCAAAGCCTATGAGATTTAACAAATCTCATGCACACACATTGGTTTTTTGTGTCATCAGGATTTTGTGCTTTGCTGCTTTTTTTGGACATAGAGCATGTCACTTTCAGTGTTTCTGCAGTGTCTTTCACCATTTGCTTGAAAGGGTGTTGAAAAAACGCTGCAAAAATGCAGGTATCATTTGCAGCGTTTTTTCTGCAGAAAAGTCATGGACATTAGCATGGACAAAGACACAAACGCACCAAAACCTGCATTTTTGCGCGCAGCTTCTTTCCTGCCAAGAAACCAGGTTTTGCTGCAGAAAAAAAAAAACAGCAGCATAAACGCCCAGTGTGAACATACCCTTATAGTTTGGGTCCAAAAATTTCCAAATGAGTTACAAGCTCAGAGCATATGTATTTTATCAGCAGGTCCATCCCCAAATCTTGTGCATGAGCCATCTGATCGCACCATTATTTTAAACGAATTCAGAGGGTTCTATATGATTTGTGCAAGAGGTACAATTGTGAAAGCCTCTGGGCCTCGCTTGTGGACAATTGAGGATCAGAGGAGCCTATATTTTCCTATTCATCAGGATCAATTGCTCCAGTATCCTGCTCTCATTTTCCTTCAATTTTCAAAGGGTGTTTGGACATAAATTGAGCCAGTAGTTTATAACTTACAGATAGCTCCTGCTACCTGATTTTGAAACGTGTGAAATAGTAAGTGATTATGTAATCTGTTTTATAGTGTTTTGTTTGGAAATACTGAAAAAGCACTTATGTGGGACGGGAGTAAAAATTAATCTCAATTGTTGAAAGCTTTACAACACTCCATCTATCTAAAGTTAGTAATGAAGAGGACTCCAGCTTTCCTCCACGGACTAAATCACTCCAACCTAAACATTTCTGGGAGTTTTGGGTTCTGCCATATAGAAGCAACTGGGATGTACCCCTCTATTTCTAGTTACTGTTTCACCACTTACCAGGTTTTGATCATTAGGGTAGAGAGGATGGAAGTTTAGTTTTACTCCTCCCTTGATATCCCACCTCCAAGAAGGACATAATTGGAATGCCCTACATAGGTTCTTGAAGTATAGCTACAATAGGGCCCTGCAACATGTTGAGTAGCTGGGGCTACGAAGCCAGGAAATTTAGCCTCGGATTTTCGGTAGCCAGACCCCCCCTTCCTCCTTATCTCGTTGTAGCTTGTCATATTTAATTTGAGCAACACCTTTTCTTCAAAATCAATTCCCTGAACATGGCTTGGAACTTGAAGTTTTTATGGGGGAGTCATATCAGGGTACGATGTATAATCTAGGGCAGCTGTCTTATAACCATTTTGACCTAGTTTGTGCGACCTACTACTGATAAAAATAACTTGCACTAGATAACTTCAATTTATTTTTCAGTCAAAATAACCATGAGGGTATCTTTTTGTAGTTTTGAAAGACACAATCCATTTTACTATACACTGTAAGCGTCCATCACCCCCGACATGCATTTTAAATGGGATATACAGTATTGTAGGGGACTTAAAATTCGGGCTGAGAACGGTGAGAAAAAAAATAGAATTCTGCCACTGGTTTAATCTTATGGTATTCATTATATGAAACACAAACATTGCAGCAATATCAAACTCACATACATGTTTACAGTAAAAAAAAAAAAAGTCAGAAATTTTTAAAAATACATTTGGGTTGGTATTGCCCTTTTTCTGAAACCCATAACGTTTTTATCAGTCAATACAGCTGTATGAAGTCTTTTTTTGTGCGTGTGACGAGCTGATGGATTTGATACAAATTTGAGTAACATATAATTATGATTCACCAAAACATCATATCATTATAAGGAAGTATGGTGACCAAAAGACAATCCTTGTGTTTTTTTGTTTTTACAGAGTTTATCTTAGTAATTCATTTTATATTTTGAAAGACCACATTTTACAAACGTGGCAAAACCAAATATGTTTTGTGTGTTTTTTTTTTTTTTTAATACTTTTAATGTTCACATGGAAAAAGTGATGGTGCTTTGAATTTTCATGTTTGAAGGTTTTCTTTCCCCTATTAAAAACCTTAGCTTCAGTTTGTACTTTATTTTTTGTCCCTTTAGTGTATTGATTGCTTATACTTAATGTTGCATGTGGCCGAGCTTCACTGGAGTACCAAGATGGCAGGTAGGTCCCTGACTACTATGGTAATATATTGGTGGTCCATTGCTCGGGGGTTGGGAAGGGTTGATGAAAGCCAGTGCAAGGCAAACATTTAAATATTACTCTCAGATTCACAGCAGCATCTAAATGGTTGACAGCAGCGATCAGAACAGCTTCACTTCCTGTTTATAGAGACAGGTGCTGGCTATGTAGCAAAGCTAGCATCTCATGCGTATGGAGGGAGATCAGCTCCTGCAAACCACTCCACACACTGTGCCCCAGAGCTGTTGTACATGCATGTAATTCTGAGCTAAAAGGTTGCAGTTGAGTGGAAGGGCACATGGCAATTGGTGACTGTAACAACAATGTTGCTAAACAAATTAAAAAAAAATAAAGCAAAATGAAACCAATAGTGGTGAAGATAGCCTAAATTTATGGACACACCTGTTTTTACTCCAAATACCCTAGGCAATCAATCTGCTTGCCCAATGAAGCCTCTAATCACCATTTGATTTCAAGGATTCTGCTGCTTCCCTTGTGGATTACAATTATGAGACGTTCACGAGTTAGTTAACTTCTATAAAATGCTGGGATTTACCTTTACTACCCTCACAGCACCATGAAACTTTAGCTTCAGTAAGATTGAAAACAAATTAAAAATAACTCTGATACAAAACAAATAAGACAAAGAGACAAATGCACCCAAAGAGCAGCGTTCAAGAAACCGTCTCCAAGGACTGGATATAGACTAAACATCTCACTTACTGTCTGCTGTGCTTTCGGTCTCCGCGGGGGGAGCAGGTGCAACATTAACAGCCAGCTGGGAGGCCATCTTCTCATTCTGTGCCTTTCTGACAAGAGCTGCAAGTGGGTGGTCAGGATCGATCACCTTTAAAGGCTACAAAATATAAGAAGTGTTCAGAAATTTACAGTTCACAAAAGAACAACTTGTAACACAGCTGCAATACAGGAATAAAGCAGAGGACAATGGAAACAAGTGATAAAATCAGAGTCTTAAAGTTATTCACTGCACAAGTAGATGACTAAAAAGGGAACAAAAAAAGAAAAAAAAATGCATCAAAATCATGAGCATTTACTAAAAATACAGCCCCAAAATTGACTGGAATTTGACATCACTAATATTTTAGTACCTTAGTAATCTCTTCCAGTCTACTACAACGCTTCGAAGCAAATAGACTCGGATGCAGGTAATCACCGCCTTCATCATCATCATCATCGTCGTCGTCCTCATGGTCACTGTGTTTGCCTGTATTGGCTACAGATTCTAGAAAAATTTAACAACATTACTGTTATACTCACAAAACCTAACACATTTCTATATACACAAGTTCGAGAAATATAGGGGAATTCAGTCTCCAGCTGAAGTTCTGCCGTACGGTTGTCCTACATTGCTTTTATATTATCCATGGAAGAGAATGGATCGACACTAGGCATTTTATTTTGTATACGCTTCAACTGCCAGGAAGGCACAGAAGCTCTGAAATCATACAAACATCAAATCCCTGGCTGCATGACTTAATGTAGGATGAGAAGTTGTATTCCCTGACCAGGAACAACAGTCTTACCATTATCTGAACCATGGACAGCCTTTACAAGCCACCTGGCAGCGTGAATTTTTGCTAATATTTCAGCAGTTCTATATTTATTGACACTTTGCGCCCAAGGTCAGAGTCACACCTCCAAGAAACATAGACCATACTTGGATAGGAAGACCTGGCCCAATCGCTGCGTCTCCCAACCTGATCTACCAGCTTTATATATGTCTAGAAATGTAGCTCAGGTCTTCAGATCAGAGGCTGGGCCCGGTCGTCTGTTCACAGCATGGTCCGCATTTCAGGGATGTGGGCAACCAGCCTAAATCAGACCATTTATCGACTGACTCGCATGTGTGTCTGTATTGCAGAGTTTTAGTTTCTTCAATCTTGATAACTTTGTGAGCATATTTACCTGCAGACAGTGGCATAAATCATAGAATAAAAACTATGGACATCATTTTTAGGAGGTGTTGTGCATTTAAGGGTATTTTTGCACACATGCGGAAGTTAGTTTTGATTAAAAAAAATTGTATGAAGACCCCCTTGATTTCCAGGCGTTATTTATGAAATCTGGCTGATGTCAATTTTCAAAACATAATATGGGAAAAGGAGGTGAAGTAATAGGATTTCATTTATGATTTGTTTTAAAGTTATAATTCAGGTTTTATTAGCATATTTTTTAAATTGTTCAAATTGTCCCAAAACTCCTGACATTGACAACGTTAAAGAGGACCTTCCAGGAAATTTTTCATGCTGAACTGGACAAAATGTAATAATGGCTGCAGAGAGGAATCACTTTTTTTTTTTTTTTAAATTTGCATCTCCATTGCAGAGATATTAGTAATCAAAGTATTTACACGAGTCAACAAAATAATTGCCTCATTATGTTCTACTTTAATTGAAATCATTGACATGGTGAATTATTCTCCCTCTACCACCCACCTCCCCCCAATAATCCCATTTAAGTGGATAGAAGAGCAACAACCATGGTTTTAACCTACGTCAGTACAGGTTTCGAAAAAGTCCAGGAGCAAAACATGAAGTTAATAGTAGTAAGAAATTGGAACTAAAGTAAAAATAGTGCCTACTTTTTTGCTCTTCCTTCTGTTTTTCTGTGTGTGAGTTATAGCGTCCTTCTTTCATGGCCTTCTGGATGTGCTTGTAATAAGGGTTGAGGTAGTGATCAAAACGTAAAAAGTCAAACTGTGAGTTTCGTGCTTGCTTGGCTTTTAACATGATCTCAAACTGAGCACCCTGCTTGCAGACAAAATTTGCTGTACGTTCTATAATGGCATGCATTTTTGCAGTGGGCGGCTGGTAAAAAAAAAAAAAAAAAAAAAAAAGGAAAAAAAAAAAAACATTATTTCTTAAGGCATATCCAAGAAAATTATTTTACAAAATCAGTGTAAGGGTGTGTGCACACGCTGCGGAATGCTCTGCGGATTTGTCCGCACGGATTTTATAAAATCTGCGGTTTTGCCCTGCGGTTTTCCATCTCTACAATGGAGCAGATGGCAAACCGCAGCGGAATCCGCAGAAAGAATTGACATTTCAATTCTTTCTGCGGTTTGGAAACCGCGGAAAATTCCGCAGCGTCTGCACTGCGGCTTTCATTTTCCATAGGCTATAAAGGTACTGTACAACGCAGCAGAAACTGCTGCGAATCCGCAGCAGAATCCACAGAGTGTGCACATACCCTATGGAGTAGTTCACATTGCGTTAGGGGCCATGCGTTGAGCACATCCGTTACATAGCGGCACTAACGATGTGTTAACGCACTCAATGGCCACAATAATAGTAACGCATGCCAAAATCGGCATGCGTTAGAGATGATGCGATACTTTATGACGCACCCTCGAACACGGTCTGCAGCGTTTTCGGGTGCGTCGGGTCTAACGCACAGCGAACGGATGCGTTCCCTGTGCATAGACCAGTATGGCTAACGCATAGTAGCGAAATGCTACCATGCGTTAGTGCATACCGTTAGCGCTAGGGCACAAAAGATGCCGAAAATGACATCAGCGTTAGCGCATCCGTTTAACAGATCCATTAAACGAATGCCCCTAACGCAATGTGAACTAAGCCTAACTAAGTTAAAGTTGAGGTGAAAGGTTTATAATTGCATTGCTATGTCCAAGCTGTTTGTAGATCAGAAGGCAGCACCTAACAAATCTGAATTATTTGGCCCCAACCAACCATCAATGAAAGGACCATTAAGGGTGATAAGTATTGCTAAATGTGTTATTGACCACACTGGATGCTGTAAAATCATTTACATCAGTGTCATGGTTTCAGTTTCCAATGGAGATCTGAACAGACTTGGCTATATTATTCCTCAGCTCCATGGAACGGTGTTAGGGTAGATTTTAGTGTGCACAGTGTCAGAAGGCGATGTGCTAGTAAAACGGGATGTTTAAGCCCATGTCAATGAAAGTTCCAAATTCACACCACACTCTTGAGTATATGTTGCAAAAAGATATTTATTAAAGTCCATACATAAAAAATTGGGAGCAGATGGTAACTGGTGCAAAAAAAAAAAAAAAAAAAGCGACTATATATTATTCTATGATGTTTCAACCCATCCTGGATATTAATCATTTAGTTGCTGAAAGAAAAGAGAAGACATATGAAAATCCTATCCAAATCATATGAAAATTAAAATTCAAAGAAAGAAATTACACAAAGCTCAAATTCGAAAATTAAAAAAATGCTGGAACCAGGAGAAGACAAGCAAATAATCGAAAATAAAATGAATAGCAATGGTGTGTATACAATTAATCAAGAACATGTTTTTTGTTTTTTTTTAAAGGTGGCATATAAAGCCGACTGATATAATAAAGTCTGTGGACAGAGGCTTACGTGGCGTTACCAATTGCCTATAGATTCGCCTCGCCTCTTATTGAGGATCTACAGTTAGGTCCATATTTGGACAGAGACAACATTTTTCTAATTTTGGTTCTAGACATTACCACAATGAATTTTAAACAAAACAATTCAGATGCAGTTGAAGTTCAGTCTTTCAGCTTTCATTTGAAGGTATCCCATTAAAATTGGATGAAGGGTTTAGGAGTTTCAGCTCCTTAACATGCGCCACCCTGTTTTTAAAGGGACCAAAAGTAATTGGACAATTGACTCCAAGGCTATTTCATGGACAGGTGTGGGCAATCCCTTCGTTATGTCATTCTCAATTAAGCAGATAAAAGGCCTGGAGTTGATTTGAGGTGTGGTGCTGGCATTTGGAAGGTTTTGCTGTGAAGGAAACATGCGGTCAAAGGAGCTCTCTATGCAGGTGAAACAAGCCATCCTTAAGCTGCAAAAACAGAAAAAACCCATCCGAGAAATTGCTACATTAGGAGTGGCAAAATCTACAGTTTGGTACATCCTGAGAAAGAAAGCACTGGTGAACTCATCAATGCAAAAAGACCTGGACGCCCACGGAAGACAACAGTGGTGGATGATCACAGAATAGTCTCCATGGTGAAGAGAAACCCCTTCACAACAGCCAACCAAGTGAACAACACTCTCCACCAGGTAGGTGTATCAATATCCAAATCTACCATAAAGAGAAGACTGCATGATAGTAAATACAGATGGTTCACTGCACGGTGCAAGCCACTCATAAGCATCAAGAATAAAAAGGCTAGACTGGACTTTGCTAAAAAAAACATCTAAAAAAGCCAGCACAGTTCTGGAAGAACATTCTTTGGACAGATGAAACCAAGGTCAACCTCTACCAGAATGATGGAAAGAGAAAAGTATGGCGAAGGCATGGTACAGCACATGATCCAAAGCATACCACAACATCTGTAAAACACGGTGGAGGCAGTGTGATGGCTTGGGCATACATGGCTGCCAGTGGCACTGGGTCACTAGTGTTTATTGATGATGTTGTGAAGGGCTAAAACTAAAATCAGAGCTGAAGTTTCATTTTCTCCATTTTTGTGGCTTTAAGATAAATTTTTGTAATTGGGGTAAAAGTTCAGGCTGTCATGAAACCAGACTGTTAATCATCGGGTGCAAGATAAGGGACCCGGGGGTGTATTACTCTGAAGAATATGCCATTAAACTACTTTCTATGCTATTTGGATACAGACATAAATGTAGTTTCCGGTTTTCTTGCAATATTATTGGCTTATAAAGTGAAGCAATACCATGATGCTATTGGTAGTGGAGAACTTTGCATAATTAAGCAAAATATTATATTAGAAGTGACTAAAATAAACGGGACTAGTGATCTGTCTTGATCCTACCGCACAGAGACCCCCCGTCTCAGTGTGGTTATTCCCAGTTGCTAGCAACGCCCTGTGGATTAATTTGGAAATCACTTGGTCAACCGTGAAGGGTTAATTTAGCCCTCCCTCAATAGCTCCCTCGACAGCTGCCGCCCACCTTGGGACGCCTCTGCCCCGGAGGATAACAAGACAAAGGACCCTCGGAGCGGACACAGGTGCTGGAAAAATTGGAACTGATCATCCCCCACGACAACCACAGTAAGTTGGCAGTTATACTGTTCAGACTGTCCGTTGGTGTGGTTTTCCTGTGTCTGTTGCTGCAAAGAGGATCTGAGGTTTGTCCTTGATGGTGGGGTGATTCATGGGTGGAATCATATAGAGATGCAGTCCCACTGGGGGCCCAGTGCTCGAACCGTACCTCATAAGGGACGGACACCCCGGATTGACCAGTGATTGTGAATCTCTTTATAGTCAAAATATCCTGATCACTGTTAGTATCAGGCGTGGTGAGGTGATCGAAGATTGGGTAGGATATGTAACTTAGGAATTATATATATACACACACACACATAGCCAGAGGTGTCCGGAGGGATAGTCTGAGACGCCCTCCTCCTTTCACTGAGTACCGCGTTGAATTCTGGGCTTCCCAGAGGGGGATTGACCCTGTGGAACAGACTGTACGGCCGCTCCAGATCTGTGCACAACTGAAGTAAGGATATTTAGCTCTAAATGAGAGAATCCGTGGAAGGAAAACCACCATAGTTACTTACCGGTAGCCGTTTTTTCTGGAACCCATGACAACACACCTGAGAGGGATCCGCCCCACCAGGACAGGAACCTACTGAGATATAAGGGGCGGAACCTCTCCCCCGCTTCAGTTGGTTACAGAGCAGTGAGAGGACTTCCCGGTTAGTTACATGTTAATCCAACACCACATCACACAAATGCACCGTACTAAACGTGCACACCCATACGGTGAAAAGGGGGGGGGGGATATACGGGTGCTGCCATGGGTTCCGGAAAAAACGGCTACCGGTAAGTAACCATGGTGGTTTTCCCTGCACCCATGACAGCACACCTGAGAGATTTTTGGAGACTTCAAAACACCTTAGGGAGGGACCACCACTTGCAGCACCCTTCAACCAAAGGTTAAGTCAGCCGAGGAGGATAGATTTAATCTATAGTGCTTAAAGAAGGTTGAAGGTGAGGCCCAGGTAGCGGCCTTACAAATTTGCTCAATCTATACCTCTGCCTTTTCAGCCCAAGAGGTCGCCATGGCTCTGGTGGAATGGGCCTTGATGCCGCCAGGAATCGGAACACCATTAGCTGAGTAGGCTACACTAATGGCCTCCCTAATCCATCTGGCAATAGTCCCTTGTGAAACCCCATAGACTTTCCTGGCACCCTGAAAGGACACGAACAGGGACTGGGACCTCCTCCACTGCCTAGTGACAGATATATATTCTAGCAGGGCTCTCTTAACGTCCAATCTATGGAATTTTTCCTCCCCTGAATTCTTTGGATTATCGCAGAAGGATGGGAGGATAATCTCCTGACCTCGATGGAAATCTGATGCTACCTTAGGCAGATAAGCGGGGTCTGTTCTTAATATTACCCTGTCCTGAAAAACTTATGTATAGGGTGGATTTACCGAGAGAGCCTGCAAGTCGCTTACTCTACGGGCCGATGTGAGGGCCACTAAAATGATCGTTTTTCGGGTCAGATATTTTATGGGTAGCTGATGTAAAGGCTCGTATGGTTCTTTTGTAAGGGCCTCTAGTACCAGGTTTAAATCCCATGGGTCTATTCTAGGTATTTGAATAGGCCTAGACCTATGGCAGGATTTGATAAATCGGGATACCCATCTATTTGCTGCCAATTTGCAGTTATAGAGCGCTGCTAGTGCAGATACCTGAACTTTAAGAGTGTTTACCGCTAACCCCAGCTGCAACCCTGATTGTAAAAACTCCAAGATGGCACTAATCGGGGGTTCTTGTTCTAACGGCTTACCTAGGAACTGCAGGAATTTATTCCATGTTCTGCCATAGATATTGGTTGTCACCGGTTTTCTACTCTTTAGCAGGGTGGCCACCAACCCAGTAGAGAACCCTCTATCCATTAACAGCGCCCTTTCAAATTCCATGCCGTCAGATGGAATCCTTTGACCTGAGCGTGGAATATTGGACTCTGTGCTAGTAGGTCCGGGATTTCTGGCAGAACCCATGGATCGCAGAGGGACATCATTAGTAGCAGAGCGAACCAGGGCCTTTTTGGCCAAAATGGAGCTATTAGTATCATCCTGGCTTGATCGTTCCTGATCTTCTTGACAACTGTTGGGATCAGGGCCACTGGGGGGAACGCATAGGCTAGCCTGAAGTCCCACGGAATCTGTAATGAGTCCACTGCCCATGGTTTTTCCCTCGGGTTTAGTGAGCAAAACCTCTCTGTTTGCCTGTTGTACTTGTTGGCAAAGAGGTCTATCACCGGTTTCCCCCAAAGTTGTGTTATTTTGAAAAACGGACCGATTTAGTGCCCATTCTCTTTGCCTCAGAGTATTGCGGCTCAGGAAATCAGCCTCTATGTTCTCTGCCCCTTTTATGTGCAGGGCCGTTAAGGAGTGTAGGTGTTGCTCTGCCAAGAATGTCGCCCGCTGCCTTCATTAGGGAGTGTGATCTTGTCCCCCCTTGGTGGTTGATGTACGCCACCGTTACTTTGTTGTCCGACATGATGCGGACATTGCGACCCCTGAGTAGGGGAATGAAGTGGCTCAGGGTTTTGTTCACTGCTCACAGTTCTCTCAGGTTGGAGGATGCCCCCATTTCTTGAGGCCTCCAGGAACCCTGGGCTACATGACCCCTTAGGTGTACCCACCAACCCAAGGAGCTTGCGTCTGTCAGTATTACGTCGGACGTCTGTCTGTCCAAAGGCATTCCCGAAGCCAGGTTTGTACTGTCCAGCCACCAGTTGAGAGAGTCTCTGGTCTCTAAGGAAAGCTCCAGTCTTCCTTCTAAACGCCCTTTCAGCGATCTTTGTGCTGATAGTATCTCTCCCTGGAGCTGTCGGGTGTGAAATTGAGCCCACCTGACCGCCGGAATACAGGCTGTCAGGGTACCTAGTAGAGACATCGCGTTTCTCAATGTCATATAAGGCTGGTCCCGGGCAGCCAAAGTCATGTTCTGTACCTTCTCTATTTTGGCCTCCGGAAGCAGACACACTTGCTGTTCTGAATCCAGGATAAACCCCAGGAAGGTCTGTTTTCTTAGGGGCTGTATTTTTGATTTTTTGAAGTTTATTATCCACCCTAATTCCTGTAAGGTGTCGGTCACCCGGCTCAACTGTGCCGTACAGTGTACAGTGGTCCTCTGAGCTGCCCACTATAAGGAAATCGTCCAAGTAGGGTATTATGACCGTATCGTGAATTCGGAGGAAGGCTGTTACCTCCGCTATGACCATGGTAAAAACCCTCGGGGCTATGGATATGCCAAATGGAAGAGCTCTGAATTGGAAATGCCTGAGTATGCCCTGGATATAGAGAGACACTCAAGTACTTTTGGTAACCTGGATGGATAGGGATGTGATAATATGCATCCTTTAGATAAACTACGGCCATAAAACAATCTTGATGTAGCAGCTTTATGGCCGTAGCCACCGATTCCATCTTGAAGGTCTGATTCCTTATCCACCGATTGAGACCCCTGAGGTTTATGATAGTCCTGAATGATTGATCTGGTTATTTTTTTTTTTTTTTAAGAAAAAAGGGGGGAATAGAACACCCTTCCTTCCTGTGTGTTTGGGACTTCGGAAAGGACCTGCTTGTCTATCAGGCTCAGGATCTCTGATTCCAAGGCCAACTGTTCTTTGCTCGCCTTCCTGATAGGGGTGATGACAAACACGGATTTTGGCTGGCGAACAAAGGGGATTCTCAGGCCTTCTCTTAAGATGCCTAGGATCCAGGTATTGGAAGAGATCTTTCCCCAGGCCTGGGAAAACAGTGCCAATCTCCCCCCTACCGGAATGCTGGCGTCATTGTGGAGATTTCTTTGAAGTGGAGGTGCCTCCACCAAACATAAATCCTGACTCCTTTTTCATTTTATCTTCCCATCTTCTATCGGCCGGAGGACGATCCCTAGTGAATCTTGCCCTCCGAAAGGGCTGTCTTCCCTGATCTGTCGGGAACCTGGGAAAGCCCTTCTTACTATCGATTGCCTTTTCCAGGATATCATCTAAGTTCTTGCCGAATAAAAACCGACCATCACAGGGGAGAGAGCACAGTTTAGCTTTAGACTGCAGGTCACCTGGACAGCCTTTAAAGTAACAACGCGCGTCTGGCGGCATTTGATAATCCTGCCGCCCTAGCTGTCAACCTCAGAGTCCGCCGAGGTGTCTGCCAAAAAAGCTGCTGCCCCATGCAGGAGGTACATATCGGCCAATATCTTCTCTCTTGGGACTTTTGACGCTAGCCTCTCTTCTAACTGCTGGAGCCAAATCATCAGGGAACGCGTCGTGCAGGTGCCTGCTTTAATCCTCCCGCTGTTGCTTCCCATGCATGCCTTAAATAAAAATCAGCTTTTTTGTCTAGCGGGTCTCTAAGAACCCAAGTCTTCCAGAGGCAGGGCCGATTTTCTGGAAGACCTGGACACCGCTGCGTCAATCTTTGGGACTTTGTGCCATATTTCCGCATCTTTGTGCTCAAAGGGGTATCGTCTCTTAGAGGCGGAGGGAAGGGCCCCTGATCTCTCGGGTTTCCTCCATTCTCTCTCAATAAGCGCTTGGATCTTTTCATTCACTGGAAAGGTCCGTTTTTTTCCTCTCTTGAAGTTCCCCAAACTTGACATCCTCTAGGGATTTAGCCGCTTTCTCTTCCTGTAGGCCCATTGTTGTTCTAATGGCCTTTAGGAGAGCATCCGTATCTTCCACAGGAAAACATGGCATACCTCCTACGTCACTGTGTGAGGAGTCAGGAGGATGGCTGTTTGGTCTGGGATGAGGCCGAAGAGGAGTTTGAGGGAGAACTAGGTGGATTCTTCTTACCTTTCCTCCATTTCTTCAACAAGGTCTTAATTGAACCCTCCATTTCTGACCTAAGGGCCGATTATAAGATTAGCTGCGAAACCAGGCACTTCTTCTGCCATGGTTCGCTGAATGCAACTGGCGCAGAAGTCTTTCTGCCAGTCTCTTGCTAGGGGAGTTTTACATATGGCACGGTCCCTATTATTTTTCTTACTTCCCGCTTTTTTAGGTTTTTCCTACGGGGTGAAACATACAACAGGGAACCCCTATTAATATAATGCTAACATTCACGAAGATCACTCACCACCCGTAATCAAGGGTACCGGACTTTGAGGCTGCATCGGAGCATGTGACCTGTGCTCTTTGGACCTTGAGAAGTCCCCCGACCTGCGGCTGGGGCGACTGCTGCTTGAATGGCTTCCATGTTTGTGGCCGGAGGGTTGTGAGGGAGGCAGATACAATGATCGCTCCTGCTCTGACTCCATTTTGCACCGCCTGCAATGCTGCTGTTCCTCGTTTAAATAACCCACCTCCGTCCTGGTGGGTGTCTCCTCCCCTCCGACCGTCGGCTGACCGCTTCAGAAAGCCGGCCGGCGTCGCACCCGGCGCCATGACACCGGTCGCCTTTTGCTGACGTCAGCTGGCACACCCATGATCCTCTGCGCCGCTGACGTCAGCGGACGGAAGACGCCCGCAGCTCTCCCCTGCCTCGGGGATCAAGATCACGGGCGCGCGCGAGGGGTGGGCGGCGCGGTGGAGCCTCCCAGAGCCACCGGGATCCCACCTGCGCCCACACGAACCCGGAGCCCAAGGGGTCACCGGGGACTGTGCCTCCAGCACCCGACGGCCAGCGCTACAGGCGAGACCCCTGTCCTTCCCGCGCTGGGATGGGCCTGGGCTTTTTTTTTTTTTTCTTCCTTCCTTTCGCCATGACAGGTACCGCCGACAGTGGGATTCCCTCCAGGACAGGAACCCAACTGAAGCGGGGGAGAGGTGCCGCCCCTTACATCTCAGTAGGTTCCTGTCCTGGCGGGGCGGATCCCTCTCTCAGGTGTGCCGTCATGGGTGAAGGGAAAAGAAGAATTTTGTGGCTTGGCACATGAATTGTGTGACGAAGGTGTTAGGAAGAACAGAGGAAGTGAATTCTGATTGTTTCTGTTACTGCTATGTTGAAGAAGAAAAATTGTCTATTATGACAGGGACTGGATGTTTTGTGGTTCAAGAAAGTGACTGTGGTGTGAGGAAGTGATTGATTAAAGGGGATCTGTCACCCTTTTTATCCCCTATTAGCTGCCGGCATTGACATCGGGGGCTTATCTACAGCATTTTGTAATGCTGTAGATAAGCCCCCGATGTAACCTGAAATAGAAGAAAAACACGTTATATTATACTCACCGAGGTGGGCGGTCCGGTCCGATGGGTGTTGCGGTCCGGTCCGGCGCCTCCCTTCTTCATGCGATGACGTCCTCTTCTCCCGTCCTGAAATGGCTCCGGCGCAGGAGCATTGCTCTGCCCTGTTGAGGGCAGAGCAGAATTCTGCAGTGCGCAGGCGCCAGACCTCTCCCGACGCCTGCGTAGTGCAGGACTCTGCTCTCAACAGGGCAGAGCAGTGCGCCTGCGCCGGAGACATTACAGGATGGGAGAAGAGGACGTCATCGCATGAAGGGAGGCGCCGGACGGAACGGCGACACCCATCGGACTGGACCGCCCACCTCGGTGAGTATAATTATAACGTGTTTTTCTTCTCTTTCAGGTTACATCGGAGGCTTATCAACAGCATTACAGAATGCTGTAGATAAGCCCTCGATGTCTATGCCAGCAACTGCAAAGCCAAAAAAAGGGTGACAGTTTCCCTTTAAGAAGGAACTGAAATCGGGACTAATGTGTCAGGCAGGCAAATAGTTAAAAGTGATGATTTGAAAGAAGAGGTCTCCCTGCTAGATAAGGTCCCTCCCCAGGAAATCAAGCCTCTCCTCCCGACTGTAAGCTCTGTGCCCCTTAACCCCAAGGCACCAATATATCCTGGACTACCAAAGCAGCCCCCACCCTATGATCCTGCTGGGTGGATTTGTGCTGTATGCGGAGTTACTAATCCTCAGTGGAGAGGTTTGTTACAATTGTGGTACGAGGAGACCGGGAGTAGCAGCCCCCACCTTTCCTTTGTTAAACGCTGACGGTACCTATTATCATCCGCCGCCAGCCTCAGTCCCCGTTATGCCTAATATTGTTAGTGGTTATGAGTATCCACCCCCTTTACCCCATCCCAAATAGACACCCTTTGCAATCAATTACCCGATCCAGAGACTTCCCCCATGGCTTTCTACAGGCAAATGGCAGCAAACAGAGTAATGTGCGACTCCGGACGATACATTAAAGTAGGGAAAAAAGAAAAAAAAGTTTCCAGAAGAAATTAACCTGCTCCGTAGCAGCAGAGAAAAAAAAAAAAGCAAGCTAGCAGCCAGCAGCTGCTCCAGTAATCCCAGCTCCCCCTCCCACATCGCCCCCACCGCAACTCGTTCACACACAGCAAACCCCAGCCCCTCCCTGCCAATTCTTGCATGCAATGCTGGCGCTGTGGCCGACTCGGTCACTTTCAGAGAAACTGTAACACTCCCACTGATAGATGCTACCCTCAAGTTCCCTCTTCCAATCGTAATCTAAATACTGGGAACCCTAGAGGATACCCCGGTTACGGATAGCCCCAAAATCCTGATAATTGTCCATACTGAAGGGGTGGCCAACCAGGGTCTGCCATCACAATGTCCTCCACCAAACCTGGGGCATGCTCATCCGTCACGCTCCCTGTAGGGGACACCCTTGTTAAGTTCATGGTAGACACTGGGGCGGCCAATTCTATAATCAAATCATCAGATGTACCTACGGATATCCCTATTCAATTCTCAGATCAAGAGCTTGTTTTAATTGAAGTAGATGGCAGACCCAACAAACATACTCTTACAAAACCCATCCATGTGGGACCCTTCCCCGAGTTTACTGCTCAGTTTGTAATCTCTCCCACATGTCCAGTAAATTTACTGGGGGAAGATTTATTATCACAGTTCCGCTCCAGAATACAATTCCAAGATGATAGTCAGATGGTTCTTACATTAAATAATCCCTATGCAGGTGAAGACAGTGAGGAAATCTGTATTTTGCATGTCTTTCCCACAGTTATGCCACAAGGGGCCCAAAACAGTCCCAACCAGTTTGCAAAAAAACATGAGCGAGTGTCTTTTGCCATTGCTGCCACTGTTAGCCTCCTCAAGCATCTGGCAGCACTGAACTGTTGGGTTTCGGCCTCGGGACTTCAGTTCTGCCTTGGTCAAGTGATATTCCTGGGTCACTATCTCCTTCAGGGTGTAAGACACCTCGCAGAAGAGAGAAAAAATAGCTCTCAGCTCCCTTCCTTTCCCAAAAGAAGAAACTGAACTCCAGCGTTTTCTTGGACTATGCACTTAGTGTTGTCAGTGGATAGTGGATGCATCCCGCATAATGCAACCCCTTTACAATGCCTTGAAAGAAGGTATAATTAATTATAAGGAATGATGGCAGTGATGAGGATTACCTCCAATATGATTGTTCCCAATTTCTGATAGAAGAAACAGCTACTCCATCAAATGCGAGAATCCACTTCCAAATCCCGATCTGGTGTTATACACGGATGGTTCAAGATATGCTGATGAGTTTGGTAAATTCCACACGGGATATGCTGTTACTAGAGGACACTGTAGGGCACGCAGCTGCACTCCTGCCCTCACAGTCAGCACAAGAAGTAGAACTCTAGGCTCTGTCTAGTGCATGTACTTTGGCCAAGAACAGATGGGCAAATATATACACGGACTCACGGTATGCATTTGGTATTGCTCACGATTTTGGGGCTCTATGGGCCAATCGAGGGTTTATTACTACTGCCGGAACCCCAGTGAAAAATGCTGAAGCTGTTAAAACTCTCATGGACTCGATCAAATTACCTACTCAGGTGCTATTATCAAAGTTAAGGTGCACGGTCCTAGGAACAGTCCACAGACTGTGGGCAACGCATTTGCGGATATGCAAGCAAAAGCCGCCGCTCTCTTACCCGTTGAACCAACCATACCAACTATGGTGACCACACGCTCTCAGCGTTAACAGTTACAAGAAGCATTGACCCTACAAGAACCTGATGATCTACAACAGACTGAAGTTTTCTATCGGACCCCGCAAAACCGCTTAATGACGATGCAGAGAATCTCTCCAAAGGAAGAGGTGAAGCAATGGAAGACTGATGGGGCACGTATGGATAATGGTCTCTGGCAAAAAGGACAAACTCGTGTGTCTCCCTAAGCGGATGTACCCTGCTATTGCCATATGGGCCTATATATCAAGGAAAGAATCAGGCCCTCGCCCTGGTGTAAAATTCTACTGGGCCCCAGGAATTTCCACAGTTTTGACAGCGCTCAACCGTTCCTGTAATTTCTCTCAGACTTGTAATCCCGGTCAACTTCAATGTGTACCCCCGAAGTATCCTGCTAAGCCCGACTATCCTTTCCAAAGGCTCCAGGTGGATCATATCACGTTGCCTAAGTCTGGAAGGTATGAATACTGTTTGGTTGTTGTTGACATGTTCTCCAGTTGGCCGGAAGCATTCCCTGTTACCAACATGACTGCAAAAACCACAGCAAAGAAACTGGTGATGGAAGTTATATGCAGATATGGGGTTCCAGAAGTTGTTGAAAGTGATCAAGGTCCAGCCTTTTCTTCTCATGTGTACCAAGAAGTTCTGACAATGCTTGGATCCACTGTAGCCCTCCATACTCTGTACCACCCACAATCCAGTGGGAAAGTTGAGAGGTTGAACGGCACACTGAGGGGACAATTGACGAAAATGATGCAGGAGACTATGGCTCCATGGCCAGAGCTCCTACCCATTGTACTATACCACATTCGTACTACCCCTATTGTAAAATATGGTTTGTTCCCATATGAAATATTGTTTGGTGCTAGGTTCCCAATTGCAAATTTCCAGCCTCAGCAGTTATCAGAAGAAACTGACCGTGCTGTTCATTGTGTTATTCAGCTTAGTAAAAATCTTTCTAACACCCATGCTCTAGTTTCTTCTCTTCCAGATTCAGCAGAAACAGACACCCGTCATAACCTGAAGCCTGGTGATTTGGTAGTCGTGAAAAGGCATTTCAGGAAGCACGGACTAGAACCCTTGTATGACGGTCCCTATCAAGTTCTCCTCATCACTCAACAAGCCAACAGCAAATCAAGGGGGCATAATGTTTTGGTTTTTCGCATTTTCCATATTATTATTGGTAGAAGTTAAAAGTTAAAGTTAGAAGATATTCAAAGACTCAGAGATTAATATGATAAAGATAATGATTGTAATAAGGACAGTTGGTGGTCAGACACCTTCTCCTTTCTCTTTCCAGCCAATTGATTTAAGGGAATTGGGGGTTGGATAGCTGGGATCTTACAAAGCTTGTTGCATATTGCTGCCTGTATCCTTGCTGTATATGTGATACTAAAACTTGTTCTTTGGTGTATTTCTGTATGTATTAGGAAATTCTGCACTAAGACAGCTAATGATACCAAAGACGTCGTTGCCCCTGCTCTTCTCTGCACCGATCTCAAAAGGCTACTTGATGAAGATGTTGAAGCCAAGCACATGGCTACCTTCAAAAGATCTCCACCACAGTCATCAAAAATTGTTATTCGTGAATTGCAGTATACATGGGGGACGGGTGCGCCGCAACAGCCATGATTGGTAACACGGCATCAGTCATGTGAAGACCAGTACCCCTCAAGCTGTTAGCTTGGGATAGCACCTCTGATGCTGCATATGTGTTTAAAAATTTTTATCTAGGGGGGATTGTGAAGGGTTAAAACTAAAATCAGAGCTGAAGTTTCATTTTCTCCATTCTCTGAAGGTTTTGTTTCTCCATTTTTGTGGCTTTAAGATAAATTTTTGTAATTGGGGTAAAAGTTCAGGCTGTCATGAAACCAGATTGTTCCTCATCAGGTGCAAGATAAGGGACCAGGGGTGTATTACTCTGAAGAATATGTCATTATACTACTTTCTATGCTATTTGGATACGGACATATGTGTAGTTTCCGGTTTTCTTGCAATATTATTGGCTTATAAAGTGAAGCATTACCATGATGCTATTGGTAGTTGAGAACTTTGCATAATTAAGCAAAATATTATAAAAGAAGTGACTAAAATAAACAGGACTAGTGATCTATCTTGATCCTCCCGTACAGAGACCCCAGTCACCAGCAACGCCCTGTGGATTAATTTGGAAATCACTTGGTCAACCGTGAAGGGTTAATTTAGCCCTCCCTCAATAGCTCCCTAGACAATGTGACACAGGACAGAAGCAGCAGAATGAATTCTGAGGTATTCAGAGCCATTCTGTGTGCTCAGATCCAGCCAAATGCAGCCAAACTGATTGTCCATCTGTAGTATGAAACGACGACCAATGACCCAAACCATAAAGCCAAAGCAACCCAGGAGTTTATTAAAGCAAAGAAGTGGAATATTCTTGAATGGCCAAGTCAGTCACCTGAACTCAACCCAATTGAGTATGCATTTCACTTGTTAAAGACTAAACTTCAGACAGAAAGGCCCACAAACAAACAGCAACTGAAAACCAATCGCAGTGAAGGCCTGGCAGAGCATCAAAAAGGAGGAAACACAGCGTCTGGTGATGTCCATGAGTTCAAGACTTCAGGCAGGCATTGCCAACAAAGGGTTTTCAACCAAGTACTAGAAATGAACATTTTATTTACAATTATTTAATCTGTCCAATTACTTTTGGTCCCTTTAAAAACAGGGTGGCACATGTTAAGAAGCTGAAACTCCAAAACCCTTCATCCAATTTTAATGTGGATACCCTTAAATGAAAGCTGAAAGACTGAACTTCAACTGCATCTGAATTGTTTTGTTTAAAATTCATTGTGGTAATGTCTAGAACCAAAATTAGAAAAATGTTGTCTCTGTCCAAATATATATGGACCTAACTGTAGAGATCCCATTACCCATCTTCTCCACAGCACCACAAATCTGAACCTTCTAAGGGAATTCCTGCCTTCTAAATGATATCTTACTGTCAAAACAGGTAAATTGTTACAAACACCCTGTAAGTCTCAGTCCGCAGACTTCATTGGCTTTATATGCCACCATCTACCTTAAAAAAAAAAATTTAATTCTACAAACACCATTACTATTCATTTTCTTCTCTATTATTTGCTTGTCTTCTCCTGGTTCCAGCATTTTTTAATTTTCTAATCTGAGCACTGTGAAATGTTTTTCTTTTCATTTTAATTTTCATGTGATTGAATTTTCATATGTCTTCTCTTTTCTTTCAGCGAATAAATGATTAAGACCCGGGACGGGTCGAAACGTCATAGTATAATATAGAATCGCTTTTTTGCACCAGTTAGAATCTGCTCCCAATTTTCTATGTATGGACTTTAATAAATATCTTTTTGCAACATATACTCAAGTGTGGAGTGAATTTGGAAATGACATATGACAGTGTAACAAACTTTGCCAACATGAAAACTAGATGTAATTGAGGATAAATGCAGTCAAAAAGTGGCAAAAACCCGAAAGAAGTTTAAGAGGACATTAAAAGGGTTATTCTCAACATGTCTCAGATTGTAAACTCACAAGCAGGGCCCTCACTCCTCTTGGTAGGTGTTGAATCATGTGTTAAGGCCCCGTTACACATAACGATGTTCCAGCGATCCCACCAACAATCCGACATGATGGGATCACTGGGACATCGTTAGGCTGATCGCTGGTGAGCTGTCACAAGACAGCCCCTCCAGCGATCAGGACCAGCGAAGCTGGACGCTGGTTTCTAATGTAAACATCGGGTATCCAGGAGCCGCGGCTCCAGGATACCCGCTGTTTACCTTGGAAACTGGCGTACACGCTGGTTTCCAAGGTAAACATCGGGTATCTAAGAGCCGCGCGATTCCTGGATACCCGCTGTTTACCTTGGAAACCAGCGTGTACGCCGGTTTCCAAGGTATACAGCGGGTATCCAAGAGCCACGGCTCCTGGATACCCGCTGTTTACATTACAAACCAGCGTCGCTGATCGCTGGTCTCTCGCTGCCACATGCAGCGATGCGTGCTGGCCAGGGGGAGACCAACGATCGAAAAATGGCCCTGGCCGATCGAGCATGATCAGCGATAACCGGCAGGGGGACGGTCGCTGATCTCCGTCACACACAGCGATCTCGCTGGCAAGATCGCTGTGGCGTCACAAAATCAGCGATATCGCTGTGTGACGGGGCCTTTACTCTAATGTCATTATTGTCTGTACACGCCCCCTCTGTGCTGCAGAATACTACTGTGAAAACACTCAAGTCTCTCAGTGGGCAGCTCTGAAATTTACATTGTTATCTTGACATTTTCATAAACAGATAACGGGGCCTTTCAACTGGGAAAGTGAGAGTAGTGATTGGGAGAACAGCTCTGGAAGCACAGATAAGTGGGAGCACAGAGCTTGTGATTTTGCAGGACTGAAATCAGCTCCAAACTGACGGGTAGGTTAGCAGCTAATTGCTGCAAAGAAATTAATGGACTTGATAGGTGGCCGGTATCTCACAAGTTAAATCCCCAACTTAGCATTTAACTACTGCACACAATGGGCCTGGCTCTGGTGGTCGGTCTCCTTGGCAACAAGCTGTACAACAGCGATGCAAGGAAAAAACTCTCATAACAGGAGAATGGATAACTCCTAAACAAAGTACATCAACTGCAGACTTGCTTGTTTTCATGCTGTTTATATCAATTTCATATCAGAATAACTCTTTAAATTAAAAAATGTTTTTTTTCAACAATGAATCAGTATATATGGAAACACTAATGTGAACACAGCCACAGTGGTATGTGTACACACACACACACACACACACACACACACTATACTTGCTGTAAAAAAAAAAAAAAAAAAAAAGCCAGAACTATGCTCTGAATTTATGCTTACCAGTTCAACATCAGGAGGAACATTTAATCCTTGGGGTGCAATAAAAGGTTCTTCACTATCTTCAACATCACTCGAGTCTTGAGTGGGGAAAAAAAAACAAAAACATTAAATGACAAATGTACAGATACTTGCAATACAGGCATATGAGCAATTACTGGTCAAGACTATAAAACAAGAAAATGACAAACATTATATAATAAAGTTAACTCTGCATCAGTTAGGGAGCGCTGTGTAATGCTCACGAGTCCCAGCAATTCCTCCCTTACTTCTTAGCTCCAACTTTCTCTCATTACAATTTAAACTGAGCAACATGAATAGTCTGTGTCTGCTCGGGGAATCAGCAATGTCCCCTTCCTCCTTATCACTGTCTCTCTGCAAGCCTCCAATGCCATATAACAATCTAATTCAATATTTATTGTGCAAACATAGCATACATATCCAGTAAAATACCCATGTTTGCACTTAAACCCTCCTCTGTTTTGATGAATGGTTCTTCCACAGAATATGTCCTGTACAAAATCTAATGGAACTGAAAATCTGCAACGGGTTATCTGGCCTTGATAACTGGGCAGTCTCCTCAAAGAGGTGAGCCTTTGGAGAACTTTCACTAGATTCAAAAAAAATCTCAGCAAAAACCAATGTACACAATGTCACATGCCCAAAAAACAAAAAGTTAAAATACCCAGTAATAGAAAAACCCCTAAGCCTACTGCTCTTTTACGTTTTGCGCTGCATCACTCCCTTGCAGAGCTGTTCACATTAGTTTCTTCTAACTATGTGAAATCTCTGCTTTGCAGTCCAACTTTCATGAATCTTCATGCTTCTCTGGAGGTGTTTGCTTTCATCTCGCCCTCTCAAATGCTACCAGAGCCAGGTGGCATCCAATACTGATAGACTGCTAGATCAGAGTACGAGTTGTGATTGACAATGTCTGGGGGGGAAGGGGGAGACAGGTCAAAGTGCATTAATCCAAGTAAGACTCTGAAGAAACACCAAGCTGAACTGCAAAGCAGAGATTTCACATAGTGCGCTCTAGAAGAAAAATACATCTCCGAGATGGAGTGATGCTGTGCAAAACAAAAAAGAGCAACACAATCAGGGGATCTCAGGGGAGGTTTATAAGGTATTTAACTCAATTTTTTTGAGCAAGTGACTGGTCCTCTAAAAATAAAAAAAACTGCCATTGTGGTAAAGTTATGTTCTGAAGAGGAGGAATATGTGACATACAGAAACAGAAGTATTATAATAGGTAATAATGTAACCTAATGATGATAAGGCAGATATACTTGTGATAGCTCACAAAGAGGATCAAAAAACAGCATAAAAAGGGACAAAAAACATTTCCCAAAGGTACTGCACACAACTTCCTATGTGCTCAGAGGCCATTTTATTCCCATTCCCCGAGATGAAATACTGGAGAGTCATTAGCATGTACAGCGGAGCACACCGCTCTGTATTTCACGAGGAAACATTTGTTTTCTTCTAAACAATGCCTAATTGGACGGTGAAAGTGATGGCAGAAAAAAAAAAAAAATACCATGACATTTACACATGATGTTTAACGCACTCCTTCGCAGTAGACAGATTGCAGGGGTTAAAACCGATGTTAAGAAATGTATCAGTTTATTTTTTTTAATCCACACCATTTACATCTGCGTAAATGTCAAAACCAAATTGGAAAACTATTTATTGACATGAATAGTCTGATTCTGAGTCAGAATGAACCGCTACCAATTCAACCAAATGAGAAATTGGCTATCACTTCATTTTTTTCTCCTCTCTGCCATATTACGCCGACTCCGTTCATCAAAAGTGCTTACGTTTGGACAATTTGTAAAATCAAATCTCTACAAAAAATATTAGTACGAGTTTAGAAGTAGAATGTATTTACCCAGGGTCAATACAACAATTGTTCTCCATGAATACTAATCAGGCAAAGTGAAAAGAATCGCTTAGCCCATTTATAAAGGCTTTACACAGCTAGGGGACATCAATTATTTCCATGGCAAGATAGAAAATGCTCAGTTTCTTAAGGACAGCCTAATGGCTTAGTGTAATTTGCCGTCTTCAGGAGGCATTTTACACATTCTACATAAGGTGAGTCACTAAAGCCCCCGTCACACACAGCGATCTCGCTAGCGAGATCGCTGCTGGGTCACAAGATTTGTGACGCAACAGCGATCTCACCAGCGAGATCGCTGTGTGTGACACTTATCAGCGACCGGCCCCCCTGCCGGGTATCACTGATCGTGCTCGAATGGCCTGGACATTTTTTTGATTGATGGGTCTCCAGCTGGCCAGCATGCATCGCTGCGTGTGGCAGGCGGGTGACCAGCGATCAGGAGGTGGAGCTAGTAACCAAGGTAAACATCGGGTTTCTAAGTGCCGCGCGGCACTTAGAAACTCGATGTTTACCTTGGTTACCAGCTCCCTGCACCAGTGCACTGGTATCTTAATGTACACTGCGGGTAACTAAGCGACGTGCGTCGCTTGCTACCCGCGTGTCGCTGTCCTGATCTCTGCTGAGATATGCCTGTTTGGCAGCTCACCAGCAATCATGTAGCGACACACCACCGATCCTGACAAGTCCATATCGTTGTATGGATTGCTGGTGAGTCGTTATGTGTGACGGGCCCTAAGCACGCTGCACAATACACAGGATCCAAGCAGGGGAGGTACACCGCTCGCTCAAGGGCTTGTGTATGGGAACTGGAGTCGTAATGGAAGTAATGTGTCTGGAACTGGTGACAGGGTCAATTTCCTCTTGAAATACAGTTCTGAATATGTTGGTTGGACCTTGAATTGGACCAGAAATTAGATACCATCACTTGACAGTCACTGGTTTGTGCAAACAAAGCATTGGAAAAATAGACAGAAAAGGAAGAGCCCCTGAGGTGCCAGAACAGCAAAACTCCCTGCAAATGACATTTGACAAACTGAACCTCTCAATGAATCCATCTAGAGGTGCAGTGATCACATTGACACCACAAGTGTGGCATAGAATTTTATACCACTGGGCAGTGAAAAAATAATTACATCATTACCACAAAAACATTCTTTTAGCCCCAGATTTTACTATTTCAAAAGAGGGAAATGGGTAAAAATGGCATCAAAATTTGTCAAACAATTTGTGCTGAACATGGCAGTACCCCTTATATGGCTGTACAGTACTACTTAGCCACACGGCAAGATTCAGGAGGGACAGAGCGCTATTTGCCTTTTGGAGGACAAATCATAGAATAGTTAGCGGATTCCATATCCAGAGCCATGAAGTGCCAGAAGAGAAGAATCCCCTGTCAAGTGATCCAATTTTGGAAATGACACCCCTCTCAGAATGTGTCTACAGTTGTAGTATAGATTTTGACTCCATGGCTGTTTTTCAGAAGCAAGCAGCAGTGGAAGTTGCCGAGTGAAAATTGTAAATCTGATATTGGCACTGCCCACTACACTGTAGTGCCCATTACAAACATGAGGGTCTTCTTCCACCTATGGCTGGTTAAGAGGCAAAACCAATTCTTCATCTGCTGTTGATTTGTTCATTCTGCCTCACAAAGTTCACAGTAAGGTTTAGCACACATTTATCCTGCTTTCTGCGCTGAGCTCTTACACAGAGGTTTCTGTTATGATTGGGTCACGGAGGAGGAAAGCAAGACCAAGCTAAGCCACAGAAAACCAGAGAGGTTGGTAACTAAGCGGATTGCAGACCCCTGATCCTATCCACACAACTAGCAGTAGCCGTGGCGCGTACCTACGATGATCCTAGACGCCTGGACACAGCCGGAGAACTAAATAAGCCTAAAGAAAGAAAGGGGAAATCTAAACTGCCCCAGAGCAGACCCCAAAGGAATAGACAGCCCCCAACATGTATTGTCGGTGAGACAAGATGAAAACACAAACGCAGGTAGGAAAATAGACTTAGCAAACGATGGGGCCAACACTAACTAGACAGGACAGGAAAGGAAAGACTGTCTGCAATCACGTAAAAAACCCTGCAAAAAATGCCCAACACGTCTGATAGAAAAATACTGACGTCACTAGACTTCGCCCACTATATCAGCACTCTGGTATATTCTGAAAGCAGAGCAAAAAGAGGCCAATCTAATAAGGGACAAAAACAAACTGGCACAAGCAGTAACATAAGGATGGAAATTCAGCACAGCCCCAGTCGGAGATGGCTGAACACACAAAACTGAAATAGACAAAACCAGATCAAATGTGAACAATAGCAAAAGAACACTTAGCTGAGCATGCAGGGACTGAGCTGGAAACTAAGACCTCGGAGGCAGGAAAGAAATCACCAGCAGGGATAGAGGGAGTCGGATGTCTTAAATCCAGTCAGAAACTCCAGATCTCCAGTCATCCTCCTCATTATCAGGTGGCAGGCCTCTGTTAATTAGATCAGCTCCATTACCTCCAGTAACCACCAGAGGGAGCCCGTAAAGAGAACTCGCGACCCCTCTGTCAATACAACCAGCTCCACTACCTTCACTAGTAACCAGAGGTAGGCCAGAAAGCGAATTCCCAACAGGTTTCCGTGTCAATCTCTGAAATACGCGATTCAGAAGGAACCCCTAACTCAAGATTCCATATAATGAGGCAGATGGAGACACAGTGGACACAGTCTGACCTGTGATTCAGATGCGCAAGTCTTTTTAGGTGAGCATAGAAGTGGTGTCGGCTACAGTTTTGCACACTTCTGAAAAGGAGACAGAAGAACAGAGGCCAGACAGAGTCCAGAGTAACTCTGCTGCCTTATTAATGTGAGAGGCTCCCTCGAGGGCTTCATCTGAACCACGTCACTCGGAGATTTAGATGGAAACCCCAATATAATTGTTCAGCCTAGAGCAACAGATAAGATACCAAATGTTATGTAAAATGTTCCCAACAAAAGTTTCAACTCAAGCCACAAACAAAAAGCAAGTACCCACGCAGATATGTCATCTGTTAACGGAAATAAAGCAATATAGCTCCTCGCCCCACCCCCCAAAAAAAATTCAGCAAACTCCGTGCTCCCAAACCCAAAATCCCCCTACCTTCTGAGCCCCACAGTGTGCCTAGACCACATTTAGCACTCACATGTTTGACATTTCTGTAGTGATGTCAGCCCGCCTAATTTACAGGTATATATCTCCAGAAGCACGAGCTGGGCATTACAACGTACGGGTCACTACAATGGCAGTTTGCAATTTTCACTCAAAAACATCCACTACTGCTTGTTTCTGGAAAACACCCATGGAGTCATTACACCTGTAGATAAATTCTCAACGGGGTTTAATTTCCAAAATGGGAGAAATTGAGGGAGGATTCTGCTCTTCTAGGACTTAGGGGCTCTGTATATGGAGTCTCCAAACTATTCTAGGAAAATCGAGGTAACTCTCGCTGTGTGGCCAAGGAGTACTGTACATCCACATATGGGGTAATGCTATATTCTGCAGAAATTGTGGGACAAATTTTGATGCCATTTTTACCCATTTCACAGTGTGAAAATGTAAAATTTTGGCAGTAAAAATATTTTTTCTTCACTGCCCAATGGTACAAAATTGTGTGACACACCTGTGGTGTCAATATGATCACTGCACCCCTCCCCCCCAGTATCATTTTAAGAGGTGTCATTTGTAAAATGGGGTCACTTATAAGGGGGAGGGGGGGGGGGGTCTGCTGTTCTGCCAAAAAATGAACTCCAATGTGGCATTTCTTGCACTGTGCCTCAAAAGTAGTTTTTGACCACATATGAGGTGTCTGTGTTCTCAGGAAAAATTACACATCAAATTTTGGGGTCCATTTCTCTTGTTATCCTTGTGAAAATAAAGAAAATTGGGGCTAAACATTTTTGTGGGAAAATATTTTTTGTGGCAGATTTCCTTTAAGAGTGTTTAACTACAGGAGAGCAGGAGTGTTTTTTGGTGTTCATCAGCCCAGAACACATGTCTGTGACAGCGAGTAATGCATCTGGGATTGTTGACCAATTGTTTGCATCCTGAGTAAAAGGTGACTGAAAGCCTGAGTGAGTGGTAATAGATTTTACAGTCGTACCCACATCCAATGCTGATAAAGTTTGTAGATGACAGTAGTCTCTACACTGAGTAGCCAGACACTGAGCATTACAGGTGCTCAAGTAAGCTATTAAGGGCAAGTCTGACAAGCATGATGACAGTTTCCTTTGCAGCTCAGAACTATTTATTTCAGGTTATAATCTACTAACGATACGTAATGCTGTTTATGCACATGTACAGATATGTGCCGTATGTTGCGGACTACAAGATGAGTCCCCGCCCCTTAAATGTTG
Organism: Dendrobates tinctorius; assembly: GCF_039654945.1. NCBI lineage: Eukaryota > Metazoa > Chordata > Amphibia > Anura > Dendrobatidae > Dendrobates > Dendrobates tinctorius. The sequence continues at coordinate 1,886,331 of NW_027361910.1, forward strand.
GGAGGAAAGTGGGGTGGGGCGTCTTACAGTCCAGATGTACCTGGCTATGGGGAGGTGGGGTGGAAGAGGGTGGGTCTCTGAAGGCAGGAGATCACAACACATGTGCCCACTATTAGAGAATGACTATGCACTGCTCCCCACACAAATAATCCATCCCACCTCTGCTCTGAAGCCAGCACGGAGAGGTGGAGGGCGTGAGGAGCAGTCATCCCTAACATTGCCACAGTCTTCATCCCCACTCTAATACACCTCTTCAACCTCTCACTTACAAATGGTGTGTTCCCCTCATCCTTCAAACATGCCTCGATCACACCCATCCTCAAAAAAACCTCCCTCGACCCATCCTCTGTGTCTAGCTATCGCCCAATATCTCTTCTCCCCTATTCCTCAAAACTACTGGAACAGCATGTCCATCTTGAACTGTCCTCCCACCTCTCCTCCCTCTTTGACTGCTTACAATCAGGCTTCCAACTGCATCACTCAACTGAAACTGCCCTAACCAAAGTAACCAATGACCTACTAACCGCCAAGAGCAAGCGACACTACTCTGTCCTTCTCCTGGACCTGTCTTCTGCCTTCGACACTGTGGACCATTCCCTCGTACTCCAGATTCTCTCATCTCTGGGCATCACAGGCTTGGCCCTATCCTGGATCCCATCATATCTAACAGACCGAACATTCAGCGTGTCCCTCTCCCACACCACCTCCTCACCCCGCCCCCTCTCTGTCGGTGTTCCTCAAGGCTCAGTTCTAGGACCCCTACTCTTCTCCATCTATACCTTCGGCCTGGGACAACTCATAGAATCCCACGGTCTCCAGTATCATCTCTATGTAGACGGCATGCAGATCTACCTATCTGGACCTGACCTCACCTCCTTACTGACCAAAATTCCACAATGTCTGTCCGCTATTTCAGCTTTCTTCTCTACTCGCTTTCTAAAACTGAACATGGACAAAAGAGAATTCATAATCTTTCCCCCATCTCACTCCACCCCTCCACCAGAGATATCCATAAATGTCAATGGCTGCCCACTTTCCCCAGTCGCGCATGCTCAGTGCCTCGGGGTGATCCTCGACACTGCCCTCTCTTTCAAGCCACATATCCAAATCCTAGCCTCCTCCTGCCGTCTCAAACTCAAAAACATTTCCCGGATTCGCGCATTCCTTGACCATGACACCACAAAAACACTAGCGCATGCCCTTATCTCCCGCCTCGACTACTACAACCTCCTACTCTGAGGCCTCCCCTTTAGCACTCTGGCACCACTCCAGTCCATCCTGCTTTCTGCTGCCCGACTAATCCACCTGTCTCCTCGCTATTCCCCAGCCTCTCCCCTATGCCAGGCCTTCATTGGCTTCCTATCGTGCAGAGGCTCCAGTTCAAAACCCTAACTATGACATACACTCACAGAACCTTTGCCTGAAGTCAGATAGCATCGAGGATGACAGTCACGCAGGAGGCGACGGCACTGGGCAGGGAATAGAGCTCCAGATCTACCATTGCATTTTACATATCAATTCAAATGCTGATTTTTCAGTATTCAGTAGATTTTTCAGACTGACCAAGTAGAGGTATTGGTGGACTTTGCGTTTCAAAGAGCTACATGTGCGTACAAATAGCTTGGAATGTGAAAGCCTGCCTACAGATTCCCATTAAAGGGAGTCTGTCAACACAAAATATGACTGTTCAAACCAAGCAACGGCACCCTTCCCACAAGCTCATTTTCCATTTATCTCCACCCACCTTGATTGATACGTTTTTCAAAAGGCAGAGGAGGGAACACAGATCAAAAACAAGTAGGTGGCATGGTACACTGACCTAAAGTGCCATGCCAAGGGTGCAACAAACGTCTGTGCTTTGTTTGAACAGTAATTTTTTGAGGACAGACTCCCTTTAAAGTGTCCTCAACTTTAGACTATTCATTTGTCAGAAAGAACCCCCTTTTATCAATAAGCTGTGTAGCACAAGCGATCATAAGATCACAGCTTCAAGTCTAAGGAGGCGATTGTAAAAATATTGGAAAAAAATTAAAATAAAGAGTTCAAATCACCCCCTTTTAGCCCATTCAAAATAAAAATTAAAAAAAAAAAACACGTTCGGTATCACTACATTAACCCCTTCACCCCCAAGGGTGGTTTGCACGTTCATGACCGGGCCAATTTTTACAATTCTGACCACTGTACCTTTATGAGGTCATAACTCTGGAACGCTTCCATGGATCCCGGTGATTCTGACATTGTTTTCTCGTGACATATTGTACTTCATGTTAGTGGTAAAATTTCATTCAAATAACTTGCGTTTATTTGTGAGAAAAACGGAAATTTGGCGAAAATCTTGAAAATTTCGCAATTTTCCAACTTTGAATTTTTATGCCCTTAAATCACAGAGATACGGCACACAAAAAACTTGATAACTAACATTTCCCACATGTTTACTTTACATCAGCACAATTTTGGAACCAAAATTTTTTTTTGTTAGGAAGTTATAAGGGTTAAAAGTTGACCAGCGATTTCTCATTTTTACAACACCATTTTATTTTTAGGACCACATCACATTTGAAGCCACTTTGAGGGGTCTATATGATAGAAAATACCCAAAAGTGACACCATTCTAAAAACTGCACCCCTTAAAGTGGTCAAAACCACATTCAAGAAGTTTATTAACCCTTTAGGTGCGTCACAGGAATTTTTTTGAATATTTAAAAAAAAAAATGAACATCTAACTTTTTTTCATAAAAAAAATACTTCAGGTTCAATTTTTTTTATTTTACCAAGGGTAACAGGAGAAATTGGACTGCAAAAGTTATTGTGCAATTTGTCCTGAGTACGCAGATACCTGATATGTGGGGGGGGGGGGAAACCACTGTTTCGGTGCATGGCAGAGCTCAGAATGGAAGGAGCGCCGTTTGACTTTTTCAATGCAAAATTGGCTGGAATTCAGAATGGACGCCATGTCACGTTTGGAGTCCCTGATGTACCTAAACAGTGGAAACCCCCTACAAGTGACCCCATTTTGGAAACTAGACCCCCCAAGGAACTTATCTAGATATGTGGTGAGAACTTTGAACCCACAAGGGCTTTACAGAAGTTTATAACGTACAGCGGTACAATTAAAAAAACAGGATTTTTAAGTTGCTTACAGTAAAATCTGTTTCTCGGAGCCTTCATTGGGGGACACAGAGACCATGGGTGTATGCTGCTGCCACTAGGAGGCTGACACTATGCACAAAAAAGGTTAGCTCCTCCTCCGCAGTGTACACCCCACCGACCGGCAGGGAATTCCTCAGTTAGTGAGAAAGCAGTAGGAGAAGTAACAGAATAGATTGAAAAACAGAACAGACAACTCAACTGTAAATAACCAACAAACATAAGGACAGGAGTTGTAGAACTTGGGAGGGTGCTGTGTCCCCCAATGAAGGCTCCGAGAAACAGATTTTACGGTAAGCAACTTAAAAATCCTGTTTTCTCGTTCGCCTTATTGGGGGACACAGAGACCATGGGACGTCCCAAAGCAGTCCCTGGGGTGGGAAACAAACTTCCATCAGGCCAGCGGACTCACCACCGCCGCCTGCAGAATCCTTCTACCTAGGCTGGCTTCCGCCGAAGCGTAGGTGTGGACTCTGCAGCATTTCACAAACGTGTGAACCGATGAGCAGGATGCAGCTTTGCAAAGCTGCAGCACAGAAGCTCTGTGGCGTACCGCCCAGGAGGCACCCACTGCCCGAGTAGAGTGGGCCCTGATCCCGGAGGGGCTCCGCGACGCTTAACTCGGTAGGCTTCCAAAATTGCCGATTTGATCCAGCGAGCAACAGTGGCCTTTGACGCCGGGAGACCTTTCCGCGCCCCGTCTGGAATAATGAAAAGCGACTGTCTTTCGGAAGGGAGTCGTCCTAGACAGATAGACCCTTATCGCCCTAACCAGATCCAGCTTGTTGAAGGACCGCTCTCGGGAATGAGCGGGACTCGGACAGAAGGACGGCAGAACGATCTCCTCCTTGAGGTGAAACGAAGACACCACCTTCGGATGGAAAGAGGGCAGGGGCTGTAGAACCACCTTATCATGGTGAAGTACCAGGAAGGGAGATTGGCAAGAAAGAGCTGCCAATTCCGACACGCGCCGGACGGAAGTGATGGCCACCAGAAAGGCTACCTTCAAAGAAAGGAGAGAAAGGGAAATATCTCTGATAGGTTCAAAGGGAGGACCTTGCAGAACCCCTAGAACCAGATTAAGGTCCCATGGATCCACGGGCGCCCGGTACGGCGGAACCGTGTGAGCCACGCCCTGAAGAAAGGTCTTGACCTGAGGACAGGAAGCCAATGTCTTTTGAAACAAAATGGACAGTGCCGAAACCTGACCTTTCAAGGAACTGAGGGCAAGCCCCGCATCCAGTCCTGCCTGAAGAAACGCTAGGATTGAAGGGAGCGAAAAAGACATGGGCGCGAAGCCATAGGACTCACACCAAGTGAAATAGGCCTTCCAAGTACGGTAGTAGATCTTGGAAGAAGATGGCTTTCTGGCTCGGATCATGGCCTGAATTACTTGGTTGGAAAATCCTGCTTATTTCAAAACCTCGGTCTCAACAGCAACGCCGTTAAAATGAGCGGCCGAGAATTGGGGTGGCAAATCGGACCTTGAGACAGCAGATCTGTTCTGTCTGGAAGCTTCCAGGGGGCGTCCGCGAGAAGGTTGACAATGTCCGCGAACCAAGACCTTCTGGGCCAATTCGGGGCAAGGAGAATGACTGGAATTCCTTCTGCCTTGATCTTCTTCAACAGCTTGGGCAGAAGAGGCAGGGGAGGGAACAGGTAGGGGAGTTCGAACTGCGACCAAGGAACGGCCAGAGTGTCGGCGCCCACTGCCAGAGTGTCTCGAGACCTGGAAACAAACTGTGGGACTTTCCTGTTGAGGCGAGACGCCAGGAGGTCTACGTCCGGGGTGCCCCACCGACGGAAGAGCAGAAGAAACACCTCCGGATGTAGGGACCACTCCCCCGCCGCGAGGCCCTCCCGGCTGAGAAAATCGGCGGCCCAGTTGTCTACGCCGGGAATGTGTAACGCGGAGATTGTCGGAACGGAGATCTCCGCCCAAAGAAGAATCTTGGACACCTCCGCCAGAGCTGAGACACTCTGTGTCCCCCCTTGGCGGTTGACATACGCCACCGCTGTGGCATTGTCTGTCTGAATCCGGACAGGCAGTCCCTTGAGGAGTTTCTCCCAGTGAACGAGAGCCAGATGGATCGCTCGAATCTCTAGGACGTTGATCGGCAGAGCTGAATCCCGATCCGACCATCGGCCCTGAACCGTGTGGTTGCGGAACACTGCCCCCCAGCCGAGGAGACTGGCATCTGCTGTTACTATCTGCCAGTGAATGGGAAGAAAGGAACGACCCGATAGAATGAGAGACGACGTCAACCACCAGTTGAGGGACCGCTTGATCCGGTATGAAAGATGAACAGGGCAATCCAGGGACAGAGGCGATCTGTTCCACCTCGACAGAATGGCCTGCAGGAGAGGTCTGGCGTGAAATTGGACAAAGGGAACTGCCTCTATCGCCGCCACCATCTTTCCCAGGACCCTCATGGCTTTACGGAGGGACGGGAGTCGTGTGATCTGCAGCGATCGTACTTCCTGCTGCAGGGAGAGAATCTTCTCTTGTGGGAGAAAGACCCTTGACCGACGAGTGTCGAACCGTAGGCCGCCTAGAAAGACCAGAGGTTGGGTAGGAATCAGAGAGGACTTTTTCCTGTTGATGATCCACCCGAAATTGGAAAGAGTGTCCAAGACGATTGACAAACTTTGGTGAGCCTGTTGAAATGAGGGAGCTTTGATCAGAATATCTTCGAGGTACGGGAAAAGAACGAGACCTCTGACCTTCAATGAAGCCAACAACGCAGCCATGATCTTAGTGAAGACTCTGGGAGCGGTGGCAAGACCGAAGGGCAGTGCGACGAACTGGTAGTGGTTCTGCCGAATCGCGAGACGCAGTAACTTCTGATGTCCGGAGAAAATTGGAACATGTAAATAGGCATCTTGGATGTCTATTGAGCACATGAAATCCTGCTCCTCCATGGAAGCGATGACCGAGCGAAGCGACTCCATGCGGAAGTGGCGAAGGCGGACCCTCTTGTTGAGCGGCTTGAGAACCAAGATGGGTCGAGCTGCGCCTTTTTTTTTTTCGGCACTACAAACAGGTTCGAATAGAACCTTGTGAAGCGCTCCGATTCGGGAAAGGGCACAATCACCCCGGAACTGAGGAGAGAGGCGATAGCCGTAGAGAACCCCGAGATCAAGGCTGGATCTTTTGGAGGCTGGGATTCGAAGAAACGATCCCGTGGAAGAGAGACGAACTCTATCTTGTATCCTGGGGATACGACCTCCCTGACCCAAGCTTCCTCTACAGAGGCCAGCCAAACGTCCCTGAAGGAAGCCGATCTCCCAATTGGAAGGACCCCTCGAGTGCCCGACGATAGTCATGCTGAAGTAGACCGTCCAGATCTAGATCTGGACGGTCTGCCCTGGGAAGAGTGGGATCACCAGGAAGGAGTGGGTCTGAAGGAAACTTTCTATCCTGGCGAGCCTGCGGTCTCTGTTGGCTGGAGTTGTCTGCCGTATTGAAACGGCGGAAAGCCCGAAAGGGTCGAAACTGACGCCTTAGTGGAGGACTGCGAGGCTTGGACTGAGGGAGGAGTGAACTCATGCCTCCAGAGGCGTCCTTAATAATCTGGTCCGATTGGGACCCAAGGAGGCGCACCCCCTGAAAAGGCAGGTTAGTGAGGGACTTTTTAGAAGACAAGTCCGCTTGCCAGGCCTTTAGCCAAATTGTACGTCGAATTGCAACTACGTTGCTTGACGCCTGAACTGCGCAGGATGCGGCATCCAAGGAAGCGGAAAGAAGATAGACCCCCGCATGGAAGATCTGATTGGCGAGATCGGCCAAACGCTCCGGTTGCGCTTTATCCAAGATGCCCTGACGAAGGTAGTCTGCCCATGTGGCTATGGCCTTTGCTGCCCAGGAAGAAGCCAAGCTTGGACATACCGCCGCTGAAGCCGCTTCGAAGGCAGACTTCGCCAGGGATTCTATAATCCTGTCATTAGAATCCTTTAGGGACGCCACACCTGAAAGCGGGAGAACCGTATTATTGGAAAGCCTGGACACGGGCGGATCCACCGAGGGAGAAGCAGACCAGTTGTCTGTGAGCTCCTTAGCGAATGGATAGAGTACGCCGAGACGCTTTCCTCTTTGAAAGCGTCTGGTCGGATCCTCTCTTTCCCTGGTAAAAATCTTTCCAAACTCGGAATGGAAAGGAAATACCCTGGAGGGAGTTTCTGCCCGTCTGAACGAAACCTCCTGATCTGAGGATTTCGCAGGGGAGTCAGCAATATCGAAGGTATGATGGATCGCTGCAATGAGGTTCTGCACTGTGAACTTCATGTTTGCATCCTGGTCTGAATCCAGCTATAAAATCCCCTCAGATGACCTGTCCGAAAGCGCTTCACCTGACTCGGGAGAGGAGGCCCGAGTGGGAGGCGGCTGAGAAGGGCTATGCGGTGAGATGGGGCGAGGAGAGGATTCCGGCTGGGTCTTTTGCGACTAACGCTGACTGACTCAGATGGAATAACTTGGGACCTGCTTGGCCCTGCCGAAGAGTCCAGGGGCAACGTATCCAGAACGGTCACCAGGGACTGAGACACCTTGGTGAGGTCTGCCACTGATTGAGATAGAGAGGAGGCCCAGCCAGGCGTGGGGGGGTTCACCCTCACCTGGGGCAGCAGATGGCCCCTGGACGGCGTCAGGCTGAAGTTAGACATAGTGAAAAGCTGAGGTAGTGCCGGAAGGTTGGGGGACAGAGGGCGGAGAAGGGTCAGTCTGCAGTGCAGAGCTACTCACGGTCCGGTGTCCCCAGAAGCGATGCTCTGCGACCTGTCAGTGGATGCGGGTCAGAGCGAAATCCGGCCGACAGACCACCTGAGCGAAAAAACCAGCTGGCAGATGGTGATATCCGGTGACGAGCTGGTGTCCGGCTGACAGGCTGGGAAAATGGCGCCTGCCTGAGAAAGAGCGCGCGTCCAGGAGAGGAGGGAGGGCGGAGCACACCACTGGGTTAAAACTCTCTGCCCTCTGGCCAATAGCGGGCTGGGCAGGTGAAGGACAGGCGGTGGGAGGGCCTGGGAAGAGCGGGAGAGAAGCCCGCTTAGAAGAAAGGGGCGGGGGGCGTGGCCGCGACGATGCGGTAGGCCCGAACTAAAGCCGGGGCCTAAATTAGTTGCGGCGGCCGCCTGTCAGCAGGGGGTCGGCGCGGAGGTCGGAAAAAGGACGCCGCTGCCGCCGGAAGCCGCGTCCAAGGGAAGAAGGAGAGGAAGAGGCCCTGTACTCCCTGTCCCCAGAAAGGGGGGAGGGAAGGGGGGAACGCGGGGGCCAGCAATATGGAGCATGGTGTGCCTATGGGCGTAGGGCGACTGCGAGCGACCGCAGCGCCCGCTCCCTGTGCCATTGAAGAGGCGCACCCCCTGTCCGTCGGGAATGGGCAGCCAGGTAAATAAAAATAAAAAATCCATACTCACCCATCCCCGATCCGTTACCTGGGACTGAAGAACTCCTGCGTCTCATCCAACCGACAGGCTCTGGTAGGCGAGTGGGAGGGAGACTGGCGACAAGGACCCCTGGAGTCGCTGGCACGTCTTGGTGTCGGCGTCCGTCTGGCTGGTCCTGCCGCGGAGAACTGCAAGGATACGGGTTGGCAGTACACGCCGTACTCGCAGACTCCATGTGGGAGTACAGATGTGACTTTTCACTCTGTATCCCTCCGTAGAACCTGTAAAGGAACGACGCACGACGAGGTAGATATGGGTCTAATGAAAGACCCGTGTCCACCTCCTACTGACACTAAGCTAAACTGAGGAATTCCCTGCCGGTCGGTGGGGTGTACACTGCGGAGGAGGAGCTAACCTTTTTTGTGCATAGTGTCAGCCTCCTAGTGGCAGCAGCATACACCCATGGTCTCTGTCCCCCAATAACGAGAAATCATATTTTTTCCACAAAAATGATCTTTTCACCCCAATTTTTATTTTCCCAAGGGTAACAAGACCCTAAAAGTTATTGTGCAATTTGTCCTGAGTACGCTGATACCCCACATGTGGGGGTAAACCACTATTTGGGCGCATGGCAGAGCTCGGAAGGGAAGCAGCGCCATTTGACGTTTTTGGCTGGAATTGAGATCGGACACCATGTTGCGTTTGGAAAACTCCTGATGTACCAAAACAGTGGAAACCCCCCACAAATGACACCATTTTGGAAACTAGACCCCCTAAGGAACTTATCTAGATGTGTGGTGAGCACTTTGACCCCCCCAGTGCTTCACAGAAGTTTATAATGCCCGGGCGTGAAAATAAAAAAATTCGTATTTTTTCCACAAACATGATCTTTTAGTCACCATTTTTTTATTTTCCCAAGGGTACCAGGAGAAATTGGACCCCAAAAGTTGTTGTCCAATTTGTCCTGAGTATGCTGATACCCCATATGTGGGAGAAAACTACTGTATGGGCACACGTCGGGGCTCGGCAGGGAAGTAGTGACGTTTTGGAATGCAGACTTTGATGGAATGGTCTGCGGGTGTCATGTTGCCTTTGGAGAGCCCCTAATGTACCTAAACAGTGGAAACCCCCACAAATGACCCCATTTTGAAAACTAGACCCACTAGGGAACTTATCTAGATGTGAGGTGAGCACTTTGAACCCCCAAGAGCTTCACAGAAGTTTATAATGCCAGGGCATGAAAATAAAAAAAATCGTATTTTTTCCAGAAACATGATCAATTAGTCCCCAATTTTTTCATTTTCCCAAGGGTAACAGGAGAAATTGGACCCCAAAAGTTGTTGTCCAATTTGGCCTGAGTACGCTGACACCCCATATGTGGGAGAAAACTACTGTATGGGCACACGTCGGGGCTCGGAAGGGAAGCAGTGACGTTTTGGAATGCAGACTTTGATGGAATGGTCTGCGGGTGTCATGTGCGTTTGGAGAGCCCCTGATGTACCTAAACTATTGAAACTCCCCACAAGTGACCCCATTTTGGACACTAGACCCCCCCACGGAACTTATCTAGATGTGTGGTGAGCACTTTGAATCCACAAGTGCTTCACAGAAGTTTATAACACTCGGACGTGAAAATAAAAAAATCATTTTTTTCCACAAAAATGATATTTTTGCCCCCAATTTTTTATTTTCCTAAGGGTAACAGGAGAAATTGGACCCCAAAAATTGTTTTGCAATTTGTCCTGAGTAGGTTGATACCCTACATGTGGGGTAAAACACTGTTTGGGCGCATGGCAGAGCTTGGAAGGGAAGGAGCAACATTTGACTTTTTCAACTCAGAATTGGCTGGAATTGAGATCAGACGCCATGTTGCATTTGGAGAGCCCCTGATGTGCCCAAACAGTGGAAACCCCCCAATTATAACTCCAACCCTAACCCCAACACACCCCTAACCCTAACCCTAATCTGAGCCCTAACACTAGCCCTAACCCTAACCCTAGCCCTAATGGGAAAATGGAGATAAATACTTTTTTTTTAATTTTATTATTTTTCCCTAACTAAGGGGGTGATGACGGGGGGTTTGATTTACTATTTATGGCGGTTTTTATATTTGGCAGCTGTCGCACGCTAAAAGACGCTTTTTATTGTAAAAATAGTTTTTGCATCACCACATATTGAGAGCTATTAATTTTTCCGTATTTTAACCCACCGAGTCATGTGAGGTCTTATTTTTTGCGGGACGAGTTGATGTTTTTATTGGTACCATTTTCGGGCACGTGACATTTTTTGATCGCTTTTTATTCCTATTTTTAGGACACAGAATGAACAAAAACCAGCGTTTCATGAATTTCTTTTGGGGGGGTGCGTTTACACCGTTCCGCGTGCGGTAAAATTGATAAAGCGGTTTTATTCTTCGGGTCAGTACGGTTACAGCGATACCTCATTTATGTCATTTTTTTATGTTTTTGTCGGTTTTATGCAATGAAAACTATTTTATATAAAAAATTATTATTTTTGCATCGCTTTATTCTGCGAGCTATAACTTTTTTATTTTTTCGCTGATGATGCTGTGTGGCGGCTCGTTTTTTGTGGGACAAGATGACGTTTTCAGCGGTACCATGGATATTTATATGCGTCTTTTTGATCGCGCGTTATTACACTTTTTGTTTGGCGGTATGATAATAAATCATCATTTTTTGCTTCGTTTTTTATTTTTATTTTTTAAGGGGTTCGCTAAAGGGGTTAACTAATGGGACAGTTTTATAGGGCGGGTCATTACGGACGCGGCGATACCCAATATGTGTACTTTTATTGTTTTTTTTTTATTATTTCCAAAAAATGGATTTATTGGGGGAATATTTTTTTTTTTTTTCTAATTTATTTGGCGATTTTTTTTTAATTATTTTAACACTTTTTTTTAATTTTTTTTTTTACTTTATTAAATAGTCCCAGGTGGGACATCACTGTCCTGTGACAGATCGCTGATCTGTCACATCACAGATCACTGTGACAGATCAGCGATCTGACACAGGCACTGCAGAAGGCTTCCTCATGCCTGCGCTTTGCAGGCACTGAGGAAGCCAGCTTCCTCAGGCCCCCGTCGCCATCTTGGATTCGGGGGCCTGGAGGAAAGGAGCCCCCCGCAGCAGCGCTGCACATTGCGCTGCCGTGGGGGGCTCAGGGAAGCACGGAGGGAGCCCCCTCCCTGCCGATGCTTCCCTTTAACCCCCGGTACACCGCGATCATGTTTGATCGCGGTGTGTAAGGGGTTAACGTGTCGGGGGCGGTCCGTGACCGCCCCTGACACATTGTGCCGGGTGTCAGCTGTGATAATCAGCTGACACCCGGCCGCGATCAGCGGCGCTCACCACGTGGGCGCCGCTGATCGCGCTAGACGTACTATCCCGTCCATGGGCATAGGGGCCCAGGTCCCATGGACGGGATAGTACGGCTCATGTCAGGAAGGGGTTAAGTAACTGTCCAATCAAAATAAAAAAAAAATATTAATCCGATCGGTAAACAGTGTAACGAGAAAAACAATCAAAATGCCAGATTTACAGTCACCGTGGGTTGCAATACAATAACAGGCAAAACATCGCTATCTATACCAAAATGGAATCAATAAAAACATCAGATCGGCTCGGAAGAAAGAAATAGCGTATATACTTGTGTATAAGCCGAACCCCCTAATTTTGCCACAAAAAACTGGGAAAACTTATTGACTCGCGTATAAGCCTAGGGTGGGAAATGCAGCAGTATGATCTCTTGACACCCCTGCTCCCCCGCTGACCCCCGGTATATGACTCGCGTATAAGCCGAGAGGGGGACTTTCAGCCCCAAAAAAATGGTCTTAAAATCTCGGCTTATACGCGAGTATATAAGGTAAGCCCTCACCCAGCTCTAAATCCAGAAAAATGTACCGTATTTTTCGTACTATGAGACGCACTTTTTCCCCAAAAATTTCGGGAGGAAAATGGGAGGTGCGTCTTATAGCCCAAACGCAGACTCTCAGGCTGACTGGGGGGTTGCGGCAGTGATGGAGCAGAACTGGTAGCGGCAGAGGTGTGGCAATGCTGAGGCTCGGTGTTGGCGGTGCGAAATGCATTGTTGGTTTACCTGCAGCCATCTTCCATAAGCTGTGGGCCACCGGAGGCGACGAGTGTGCAGATTGAGATCTCGGCAGCCGTCGGCTTCAAGAAAATGACCGCCGGAGGCTGCGCATGCGCAGATTGCGATCTGGGTGGCCATTTTCCTGAAGCCGAGGGCCACAGAGACCTCAATCTGCGCACGCGTGGCTTAAGGAAGATGGCTGCCAAGAAACCCGTGATGCACTCGGCTCTGCTCGCCATAGACACCGGCCGCGTCTACCACCATCATCCTGAGGAAGGGACCCTGCTCTATGCTCTGCCTCACCGCTGACACCGGACCTGCAGCATCGCACCCTAGGACTGCAGCATTGCCCCACTTCTTTCGCCGCCGGCATCCTGAGGAAGGGAACATGCATCTTGTGACCCCGCTCTACCACCGCCGGCCCTTAGGTAAGATACCTTAAATTTGGACAATAAGTTGGACCCCCATCTGATAAATTTGGAGTGCGTCTTATGGTCAGAAAAATATTGCAGACTCTACAGGTCTTGGAAAATGGCACCTTTTTTTTCAAACTTTGGATTTTTTTTCAGTACTTAAATAAAAAAAGAACTTATACATGCTTGGTATCTACGAACTGATAAAAACCTGGAGAATCCTAAAGGGCCTTTTACACTAAGCAACGCACCAGCGATAACGATAGCGATCCGACCAGGCATAGATCGCTGTTGTGTCGTTACGTGATCGCTAGATAGCTTTCAAACAGTCCACTCTCGTCAACGACTCTAGAGAGATCAGCGATCTGCATAGCGACCTCGTTGCTCGTTGAGTACCTTTCACATTACTAAACAAAAAACGATTCAGACCTCGGTGGGCGTGCTTCAGCGTTTAATTTACAACGCCCCCCAAAGCGCCGATTGGTGGTCACCGCTGCGCTGTCATTTGCCGGCGGCGTCATTAAAGAGGACGTAATAGCGTTACAGTTTAAATCTCTGGAGCGCCGTGGTTAGCTTCTAAACCAGCATTTTTCTCCCTAGAGACAAAAGTGCATTTTTGGTTAGATTTCGCTATTCGTCCTTCAGCAACCCTCTTGAAGAATCATCATCGTTGGTTTTTTTCAAATACCTGAGGCGTTCCAGCGTTGTCTTTTATAGCTTTTTTGTCAGATACATTTCGCACATTGTCAGCGCTGTAAAGACCAATAGGGAAGAGGAGGCGTGGCCGGTAAGTCACGCCTGTGTCGCTGAGCCATGCGTCGTTATTGACGTCGCTCATCGTTTTTAAAGCTTCAAACACAACGATAATTACTGAACAGCGGGACGTCAGCGATGGAAAAATGTACCTGCACATTCGAGCACGATCAGCGATAGCCGACGGGGGGTCTGGTCGCTGCTACCTTTCACACTTAACGAGATCGCTAGCGTGATCGCTGTCGCGTCACAATATCGGTGTCGCTTGAGCGATATCACTAGCGATCTCGCTTAGTGTAAAACCCCCTTAAGGGAAGTTCAGTTTGACCACATAGTGAACAAGGTAGACAAAATTCCCAAGAAATAATTGTGGAATTGTACTTTTTTTTTTTTTTTGCAATTTCACCGCACTTGGACTTTTTTTCCCTCGTTTTCTGGAACAGTATACAGTTAAACCAATGGTGTCGTTCAAAAGTACAACTCGTCCAGCAAAAAAAAAAAAAAAATACTCAAGGCCACATTGACGGAACAATAAAAATAAACAAAGTTATTGCTCTGTGAAGAATGGGAGAAAAATAACAAAATGCAGAAAACCCCAAGGTCGTGAAGGGGTTAAAATATCAATTTTTGTGGGTGACAATCCTTTTAGGTTTTTCCACCTGACAAATTTGCCTTTTGAAGCCTAACACTATGTTATACCTAGACATACATCCTTTCTGAATGTCTGATAAATGAAAATATTCTACTTTCAGGCAGTTCAATCATAAGGGGAAATATATTTGCACCTACAAATAAAAGTTTACTTTCTTAACTCTGTGTAAATTCTGTTTTATCATCCCTCCCATCAAGATAATTTAGTACAAGCACACTTAGGATCGTTAGGACATTTAGAAGAGTGCTCATCTATTTCCCCAACTTCTATAGACTAAAGCCCCCATCACACACAGCGAGATCGCTAGCGAGATTGCTGCTGAGTCACAAGTTTTGTGACGCAACAGCGATCTCACCAGCGATCTCGCTGTGTATGACATGTATCAGCAACCGCCCCACCCCCCCCCCCCACGCCAAGTATCGCTGATCGAGCTCGAATGCCCTTGACATTTTTTTGATCGTTGGTCTCCCGCTGGCAGTGAGAGGCCATCGATCAGCAAGCTGTTATCCAAGGTAAACCGCGGGTAACTAAGTGCACACGTCGCTTAGTTACCCGCTGTGTACCTTGGATACCAGCGTGCTGGCGCTGGGAGCTGGTATCCAAGGTAAACAGTGGGTAAATGAGTGCCGCGCGCGCTTACTTACCCGATATTTACCTTGGATACCAGCTCCCAGCACGAGCATGCTGGTATCCAAGGTAAACAACAGGTAACTAAGCGACGCACACGTTTGTTACCCACGTCGTCGCTGGTCCTGATCGCTGGTGAGATCTGCCTGTTTGGCAGCTCACCAGCGATCCTGACCAGGTCATATCGTTGTCAGGATCGCTGGTGCGTCGCTATGTGTGACGGGGGCTTAAGGAGTTGCAGCCCACATACTAAACCACTGCTCTGTGGAAATCCTCCCCCGTTGTGGATCCAACCATTATAACTCCTAATAATTTAAAGAACAGTTCTGCAGCTATCTTGAATGAAATGGATGTGCATTTGCCTGACCTATGCTCCATTCATTGTCTTTGCTGGAAATTGCCGAGCGGCATTGCTTCGCTTTCTCCTGCCGCACAAACACAATGAATGGAGCCGATATCGAATAAGAATACTTCTACTTCATTAAAGACAGTGCTGCAGAGACAGGTTCCAGAACACGTTATCAGGATTGTGGGTATGTAGGAGGGGAATCCCAGCAATCAGTAGGTTATTTCTTATTCAAAGGATAAGGGATTGCTGGGAAGAAACGCAGTTTAAGCTAATAAATAAACTGTGTTCCAAATTATTATGCAAAAAGAGTTTAGGAGTGATAAGGTTAGAATTTTTTTGTTTGTCATTTAAACTCATTGATGGTGATGTGTGTCAGGGTTCTTTATATCACTAAAAGCAATTGCAGATACCTGTGCAAATTAGTTTGGCAGGTGTGTCCAAATAAAGGCAAGACTACTTAAGAAGGCTGTTCCATATTATTAAGCAGTCTACATTTTTTGCCAAAATGGGAAAGAAAAAGGATGGGTCGGCTGCTGAGAAGCAACAAATTGTGGAGTATTTAGGTCAAGGCATGACTACAATCAACATTGCCAAGACACTTCATCGTGATCATCGCACAATCAAGAAGTATGTCGCTGATTCCCAGCACACACGTGTGCGTGCTGATAAGGAAAAATTGAGGACTCTTTCCAACAGGCAATTGCGTCAGGTTAAAAGAGCAGCTGCAAAAATGCCTTGTCATAGCAGCAGACAAGTTCTTGAAGCTGCTGGTGCCTCCAATGTCCCCCGAACAACAAGATGCAGGGTCCTTCAGAGGTTTGCAGTTGTGCATAAGCCATCCTGTCGACCACCTCTATCCACTGCACACAAGCAGAAACGGCTCCAGTAGGCCAAATGATACATGAAGACTGACTTCCAAACTGTTTTGTTCACCGATGAGTGCCGTGCAATGCTCGATGGTCCAGATGGATGGAGTGGAGGATGGCTGGTTGATGGACACCCTATGAAAACACGGCTAAGGCGCCAACAAGGAGGAGGTGGAGTAATGTTTTGGGCTGGAATCATGGGGAGAGAGATTGTCGGCCCCTTTAGGATCCCTGAAGGGGTAAAGATGAACTCCATAATCTATGTGGAGTTTCTAAAACAGCACTTCCTGCCATGGTTCAAGAGGAAGAACCGTGCTTTCCGCAGCAAGATCATTTTCATGCATGATAATGCACCGTCTCATGCTGCAAATAACACATCTGCATCTCTGGCTGCTATGGGCATAAAAGAGGACAAACTTATGGTGTGGCCACCATCTTCCCCTGACCTGAACCCCATTGAGAACCTCTGGAGCATCATCAAAAGGAGTGTCTATGATGGCGGGAGGCAGTTCACATCTAAGCAACAGCTCTGGGAGGGTATTCTGTCCACATGCAAAACAATTGATGAACAAACCATCCAAAAACTGACAAATTCAATGGACGAGAGTGTTCAGAAGCTTCTTTCGAACAAGGGGTCCTATGTGCAAATGTAACATCACCTAGAATAAAGTTTTGACTTGAAAACTGTTTGATTTCATTTTGTAATAAGCTGAATGCTTATAATTTCACAATTGACCATTTTTTGTTCAAAATAAAAAGGTTGAAAACTCTGCTGTGCATAATAATTTGGAACATGCATTTTGAGTGTTTCTTATTTTTAAAAATATACTGTTTTCATAGGCAGTTTGTTCAAAAACATTGCAATTATACTAGAATATTAGATGACTGGAAAATAACAATGACTGCAATTCATATAGGTAATTTAGAGAAAATGAGGAAATATTTTTTGCACAATAATTTGGAACACAGTGTACATATATCAAATACCTTTGTCATCTTTGCCTTTTTGCGGATCTTCTTCCTCTGTGGGTTGTGAAGGATCGTAATAGTCACTTTTGTATTGGAAGCCGACAGTGTTATACATCCCATCCTCTGCCAGGGCTTCACTTAGCCGCTTATATTCTTCCTCTTGAAGGAAAATAGCAACATATTAAAAATAATACAAAAATAAAAAACACAAGTCATGCTTCAGCTGCTTGAAAGGCCATTATCCCTCAGATATTGCCAATGGTCATGTAGAAATATATTCACATTAATGAACAGGAGAAAAGGCAATCTACTATTCCTGACAAGTGAAACTGGTAGCATACATGCAGGACAAAGTTCAGGATTCTGAAGGTTTGTCTGCGACTCGTGGCTTTTTCTCTCTACAATAATTAAGTAAAGCGAGTATATTCCAGTGCACAGATAAGCTGGGACAAAGCAGTCTCTACAAAAATATATATAAAAAAAAAAATTAAAATAAAATAACTATCCTGCGGTCCTCATTCAGAGAGCTGTTTTCCATTCCATTGGAACTGTCAAATAGATAATATCAGAAAGAGTGAGTATAAAATAATCAGAGATTTTAGTCAAATTTATATACTGTACAGTTTTACTCTAAAGGAAGGGTTGGAGTTATAGTAAGGGACGGGTGTGTAGATAGTGATGTACCTTGCCTCGCTTCCTCTTCCAGCAAGTCCGTATGCAACGCTAAATACCTCTCTTCATCACATAAGGCCTCTATTCGAGCCTCCTCCTCGGATAAATTATAATTTCGGTTCCACGAGTTGTGCTCTGCGTCATATTCAGAAAGGTCATGGAGGTGACCACGTCCATCATACCTGCAACACGAAAGAAATGGTCAGTACAATGTGAATCAAACGCCAATTCTCCATATGAGAACTTACCTGTCTACTCTGCCCTGTCACAAAGCAGACCCACAAAAGAGGTCTTACAATCACTCTGGAGATTGAGTCCCTCTAACTTAACTCTTTAGAGTCTGGACATTTAGCTGTACATTGTGTAGATTGCTCTATCAATGTAAAACTTAACATGTCTATCTTGTCTGGCTCCTTTAAGAATAGATCAGATTCCCAAAATGTCAGCTGGCAATCTATTAGAAGCTCTTACCTTATGATGGTTTTTTTAACCAATTATGTAATCAAATGTAAACTTTTTACTTATGTTTTGCTTCTGAGGGGAATCTGGACACTTCTAATTTACATTCACACGAACCCGAACACATAAATACCTATCCGTAAGAACCAAAGGCTGGAAATTTTCTCGCTTCTTTCTGCTAGTCCGCATCTCTCAGCAGAAATCTTCGCCGCAGAAACGTGGATCCCTTGGTGGTATAAGCATGGCTAGGCTCGGCCCTTAGCCAAATGGCTGAGGAAATAAGTTCTGGTTATGTAGTAGAGAGACACACACATACATGGCAAAAACATACATATGTACTTTAAGGAGGCTTTACAGAAGTATACTGCAGAGCAGTAAGTGGGTTCTAGCAGCGCTACAGGCAGAAGGCCGATCATAAAGCACAATAAACTGGCAGTGATCGCTGCAGAAAAGAGATCTCTATGTGAAGATGAAGGTAGAAAATTATGCACAAAAAGCCTCCTTAATATACAACGTGATTAACTTAATTGAACGACTGCTTTAGTGTTTTCACTGAAAAATGCCATAAACCTATTAAGTCGGCACTGCCACCTAATAGTGTTTATACCATGTAAATCATGCACTTAAAGTGTACGTCCCATATCATTTACCCTTTAGACTTAAGGAGATGGGACCTAACTAGCCAAGCCTGCCATATCCTCCATTACAATCTGTCCAACCACTGCTGTGCATTAAGCTGCAAAGATGCATGAAAAGAGCTGAAAATCCTGGGCCCGTCTTCTCAGTCTCCATATCCAGTATGTGGCTGGGTGCAGTGCCCGCGGAAGACAGCTGTTACCCTAAAGGCGCGCCATCAGAGGATGAAACAGCTCTTACAATCTCTCAGGATGATAATGACTGTATAGGTTCTAGGACAACAACAAAAATTATATCCGTTGTGTAGTAACGCCATGTACCTACACTGACAAATCAAGCTTTGAAGTCACAAGCAAATGTGGCTCAGTGGTTAGCACTTTGCAGCGCTGGGGTCCTGGGTTCAAATCCCACCATGGACAACATCTGTGAGGAGTTTGTATGTTCTCCCCGTGATTGCGTAGGTTTCCTACCACACTCCAAAGACATACTGATAGGGAATCTAGATTGTGAGTCCCAATGGGGACAGTGATGATTGTCTGTGAAGCATTGCAGAATGAGGCATCAAAGCTCGATTTCTCAGCGTCGGTACATTAGAGTTCTACAGGTATCATTTTTATTGTTGTATCAGACCTATCCAGACATGCTAGCACAGTGGTCCCCAACCTTTCTGACCTAGAGAGCCACATTCAGCTCTGAGAGAGGGTCGCGAGCCACATCCAGGTACTGCCCCCCTCACAATAGTGGCAACCAGAGCCCCCATTACAGGTATAACATAACCAAAGCTTTTCCACAGAAATCCCCAAGATCCAGTGATCTCCACAATACTCCCATTCAGCATTCTCCCATCCAGCACTCCCAACACAAAATAACATCCAGCTTCAGGCACCACCACTCACAGGTAGTATCATCCTGTCTCCAGCGTACCATACTTAAATTATCTCTAAACCCCTAAGACCAGTATATGTGCATCCAGCTCTGCTCTTCTGTGCTGACTACTCACAAAACTCGCCATTTTGAGACGTGCTCCCAATACCTGTTTGCTAGACCTGGAGCTAATGTGGCTCCTGAGCTACAGGTTTGGGACCCCTGTGCTAGCAGTTTCAGTAGTAAAGTCACCCTTTAGAGGGGACCCTCAGAGACTTGAGTCTCTATTACAAAGAAGCACATACAGTTACTAATGAATTATACAACAGACTTGGCATACGACTAAATACAAGCTTGAATTTGACATCAACAATGTAGGAGGCACACTTTAAGAACATAGGTATAAAGTAGGTAGGCTTTAACAAAGCATCTGGAATCTTTTTCACATAAAAATCAAGTTGGAAAGTTATGGTAACTTTATTAAGGGCACACAGTAAAGTTATCAAACCAAGTGTCAGTAGATCTTCATAAGAAAAAGATTCCGTCCCTTTACCCCATCCGACACATTAAGGACAAAAACAAGTGTCGCCCCAGGACACAATCTGACAGTCCATCGATGAAGAACTCTCTCCTATACAGGGCTGAAAATAAAAGCAGTGAGTTAGTGTGAAACCGAGCTCAATATAGGCAGGAGTCCTGCACTGAAAAGGTTAAAGGAGACCAGTCCTAGCTCTAAAATTCAAGAAGTTTAATCCATTCAGTTAGCCCATGCCAAGTAAGACTGTCCTGGCGTGATTGTGATGGAGCTTTCTCAGAACTACTCATACTTTCCTGATGAACCACCAATGAACAAATGTATCTTGCCCCAATATATTTCCCCTGATGCATATAAAGCATAATCTAATCATCAGAAAATTACATTTTATCAGTTAGAAACAAAACAACAACATGCATAGAAAAGAAGGGGTTTAGACGTTATGCCCCAATCTTGGAGAAATGGCTACTGTCTTCTACAGTGTGAGAAGGAGCATATATGGAGGCTTGATAACTACACGGTTGTAGCTCCTCGCACAAAAATAAACACTTCAGGGACGTCTAGTCGTCCACAGAGGACAGTGCGGCTTCTCCACAGGTGTCGTAGTGTACAAAGTCCTAGCTCCAGCACTAGACCATCCGCAGGGGGAGCGGTGCTGGATACATCTACAATCTTTCCAACATTTCTCACCAACAAACTGTTATCAATGGAATAATTGTGACTGTCCAAGTTAAATATAATTTATAGACACCGGGCTTATATAAGTATTCTCTATTATCGTGTGAAACCCCCACGCTGTTCTTTTAGGACGCCCCCTGCGTTGATCAGGGCTCTGACATGCAGACGAGCTGCTTTCTTCAGGTCTACCTTTGGAAAGCTGCAGGCGCTCAGAGCCATACGACTAAAGAACCAGCATGCAGAAGTCAGTTTACCCTGTTCATAGCAAGACTCCTGCTATACCAAACTCTGCTGCTCGCCCAGTTCACTAGTAGACAGGCCTGCAGCCACCCCAGGCACACACCCCCCAGGGTGCACATACATCTGTATGAAGAAAAGGGATGGGCAGTACTGAGGAACGGGAATGCATGGCGATACGTTTAACCCTATAAAATACACTTAAGAGTCAGTGATAAGCAGTCATAGAGGAGCGCTTAGGAAGCAACCCAGGGGCAGACAAAAATGTCAGGTCTCCACCGCAGCTCCAGCCGAAAACCTCCAATGTCGGATGGGAGCAATGAGAAAATGGAAACGGTCTTAGGAGCGCAGGAAAGAGATGGGGTTAAACCACAACGCGTTTCGACGGAGAATCTGTCTTGATCAGGTGGAACTTCCACCTGATGAAGACAGATTCACCGTCGAAACCCGTTGTGGTTTAACCCCATCTCTTGTCTGAGTCTCTTTCCTGCGCTCCTAAGACCGTTTCCATTTTCTCATATAAAATACACTTGTCTCACGGCAGCAGCACTTTATGGAAAACAGTTTTATACACAGTCCGGCCGTATAAGGAAAGGTGTCATACCCAGAGCTGGGCCAGGATGACTGGTGGGGTCACCCAATATACACACTGATCTTGTGTTAGACAACGGCGGTAATCGCCCCGTGCAGGCCACAGTACAAGGCTGCAGTGGGCCACCATGGAGGTCTGCAGCACATCTGGAAATTATGGGGTCCAAGCAATCTGCCGTCTCCTCTCTTTCCAGGCAGGCTCAGACACAGGAGACCCCACTGAGCCGGCCACCGGGGGCAATCTGCGCTGCCTGTGTCTGGGCACACACACACTCCAGGCCTGTCCACAGCGGAGGAGCCACAGCAGCCGCTGAAGACATAACTCCCATTAGATTAGTGAACGGTAAACAATCGACATAAGAGACCAACCGACCTATCGATCTGAATGCGCGAGTCTCCCATCCACGGGATGAGGTGCCGCCCGTGCTCGTGGTACAAGGCCTTCTCATCGTCCCGGAACACTTTACAGGCATAGCCGAACACCAGGAGCTCCGCCGCCGGGCCTGTCTTCACGCTGCTCTTCTTCCGTGCTTTACCGGAGAACATGACAACCGGCCACGGCCTACAGACAGACACCAGGCCTCCGTCACTGCAGCGCCGCGCTGCTCAAGATGGAGAGACGCGCACTTCCGCTTCTACCTCGCCGCAGATTCGACAATCTTCACATCAGAACTCTTTGATTAAAAAAATAAATAAATAAATTTTATGTACGTGTATTGGGTTTAGCCTTAGCCCGTTGTAAAATAAAACGATCTATTCAGCGCATTTTGGTTTTATTTATTTTCATGCGAAAGTGCTATTAAGGAAATAAAGGTATCTCCGCTGTGCTCAGCCTGTGTCTGGGGGCGGGGGAGGCTGCGGTGTCGGGAGTCCCCAGTGGGGTGTTGTGAGTCGCCCATGTTTGGTGCGTTATCTGCGGGTCTCTGACGTATCAGGCTGTGTGCCCACTGTCAGGAAATGGCGGCGTTTTCGATGCAGCATATGTTGGTTGTGGCTGAAGCTCTGCGTTCCAATCACGCAGTTCAATTGAGCCTGTCAGCAGGATTGTGCCCAGTAACCTACAGGCATTGTCAGGTCGGCGCCATTATATGTGTCCTGTTCTGCTGGTTTCAGCTTTTTACAATTCTGACCACTGTCCCTTTATGAGGTCATACCTCCGGAACGCTTCCATGGATCCCGGTGATTCTGATATTGTTTCCTCGTGACATATTGTACTTCATGTTAGTGGTAAAACTTGCCTTTATTTGTGAAAAAAATGGAAATTTGGCAAATTCCACGATTTTCAAACTTAATTTTTATGCCCATAAATCACAGAGCTATGGCACACAAAATAGTTAATATTTCACATATGTTTACATCAGCACAATATTGTTTTGTTAGGAAGTTATAAGGGTTAAAAGTTGACCAGCGATTTCTCATTTTTACACCACCATTTTATTTTTGCGGACCACATCACATTTGAAGCCACTTTGAGGGGTCTATATGATAGAAAATACCCAAAAGTGACACCATTCTAAAAACTGCACCCCTCAAGGTGCTCAAAACCACATTCAATAAGTTTATTAACCCTTCAGATGCTGCACAGGAATTTTTGGAATGTGGAAGGAAAAAAATAAACATTTAACTTTTCTTTCACAAAAATTTTACTTTAGACCTAATTTTTTTTACTTTCATAACAGTAACAAGAGCAATTTCTCCTGAGCATGCCGATACCCCATATGTGGGGGAAATCTACTGTTTCGGCGCACGGCAGAGCTCAGAAAGGAAGGAGCTCCATTTCACTTTTTGAATGCAAAATTTGATGGAATAATTAACGGTCACCATTTTGTGTTTGGAGAGCCCCTGATGTGCCCAAACAGTGGAAACCCCCAACAAGTGTCATCATTTTGGAAACTAGACACATTAGGGAACTTATTTAGATGTGTATTGAGCACCTTGAACCCACAGGTGCTTAGCAGAAGTTTATAGCCTAGAGCCGTGGAAATAAAAAAAAATCACATTTTTCCCCAAATAAATCTTTTTAGCTCCATATTTTGCATTTTCATAAGGGTAAAAGGAGAAATTGCTCCATACAATTTGTTGTGCCATTTCTCCTGAGTGCACCGATACCCCATATGTGGGGGAAAACCACTCTTTGCGCACACGGCAGGGCATTGGAAGGGAAGGGAAGGAGAGTCATTTGATGTTTTGAATGCAAAATTTGAAGGAATAATTAGCGGGCACTATTTTGCATTTGGAGAGCCCCTGATGTGCCCAAACAGTGGCAATCCCCCACAAGTGACACCATTTTGGAAACTAGACCCCTTTGGGACATTATCTAGATGTGTTTTGAGCACCTTGAACCTCCAGGTTCTTCACAGAAGTTTATAACATTAAGCCATAAAAATTTTTAAAAAATCTAATTTTTCCCACAAAAATCTTTTTTAGCTACACATTTTGTATTTTCACAAGGGCAAAAGGAGAAAATGGACCCCAAAGTTTGTTGTGCAATTTCTCCTGAGATCACCGATACCCCATATGTTGCCAAAAACTGCTTTTGAGGCACAGTGCAAAGCTCAGAAGGGAAGTAGCACCATATTACAGTGCAAATGTACCCCCCATAAGGGACCCCATTTTGGAAATTATCTAGAGATGTAGTGATGATTTTGACTTCATGGGTGTTTGCCAGAAACAAGCAGCAGTGGATGTTGCTGAGTGAAAATTGCGAACTTCCGCTGTAGTGACCAGTACAATATGCCCAGCTCATGCTTCTGGAAACACGTATCTGTAAATTAGGCGGGCTCTCATCACGACAGAAATGCCAAGCATGTGTGCGCTAAATGTAGTTTAGGAACACTGGGGCTCAGAAGGGAGGGGGGCAATTGGATTTGGGTGCGTAGAATTTGTTGAATTTCTTTTGGTGGATGAGGAGCCATTTCGCTTTTCCAGAGTCTTTGTGCTACCAGTAACGTGGAAGCCCCTATATTTCCGTTAACAGATGAAAGATCTAAGTGGGGACTTGCTTTTTCTGTGGATTGAGTTGAAGCTTTTATTGGGAACATTTTACATAACGTTTGGAATCACATTTATCTGGCGCTGAGCACTTACTTTGCGGTTTCCATGTAAATGTCTGAGTGACGTGATTCAGATGAAACCCCCGATGGATCCCATACACTATAACGAGGCAGCAGAGTTAGGCTAGTTTCACACTAGCGTTTATGAGCGCAGCGACGGCCTGCGCACGGCCGCCGCTAAGCCCCGCCCCCTGCCGCGCCCCGCCGGTAGCTCCGCCCACCGGCGCATGACGCTGCATGCGCCCTGCGTCCCCTATCTTTATCACAGGGGGCGCAGGCCGTGCGCAGTATGCGTTTGGAGGCGCATGCGCCTTTTTGACGGTGCGCCGACGCAACCAAACTGCAGCAGGTTGCGTTTGGCACAGGTCGGCGCACCGTCAAAAGGACGCATGCGCCGCCAAACGCATACTGCGCACGGGCTGCGCCCCCTGTGATAAAGATAGGGGATGCAGGGCGCATGCAGCGTCATGTGCCGGTGGGCGGAGCTACCGGCGGGGGCGCGGCAGGGGCGGGGCTTAGCGGCGGCCGTGCGCAGGCCGTCGCTGCGCTCATAAACGCTAGTGTGAAACTAGCCTTACTCTGGACTCCGTCTGGCCTCTGTCCTGCGGTTCCCTTTTTTTTCAGAAGTGCGCAAAACTGTGGCCGACTGCACTTTTCTGCAATCCTAAAAAGATGGACACCACTGGATCAAAGGTCCTATGGCGTGCACAGTGCCTCCATCTGCCACATTATTGGGAATCTACTGCTGGGGGTTCTGTCTGAATCACGTATTTCAGAGATTTACATGGAAATCCCAGTATAAACGCTCAGTGCAGAGCACAGGATAAATGTGCGCCGAACCTTACTGTGATCTTTGGGAGGCAGAATGAAAAAATCAACAGAATGTGACTAATTGGTTTTATTTTTTATGCCATTCCTTGTGCGGTATAAGTGATTAGGCAACTTTATTCTTTGGGTTGGTGCGATTACAGCGATATCAGATTTATGTCGCGTTTTTAAGTTTGACAGCTGTCACACTCTATAAGACGCTTTTTATTAAGAAAACTAGTTTTTGCGTCACCATATTTTGAGAGCTATAATTTTTTCGTACTCCGGCCAGTCATGTGAGGTCTTGTTTTCTGTGGGGCCAGCTGATGTTTTTATTGGTACCATTTTCGGGCACATGACATTTTTTGATCGCTTTCTATTCCGATTTTTGGGAGACAGCATGAACAAAAACCAGCATTTCAGAAATTGCTTTTTTTTTATATCGTTCCACGTGTGGTAAAATTGATAAGGCAGTTCCATTCTTCGGGTTAGTACGATTACAGCGATACCTCATTTATATTTTTGTTATGTTTTGGCGCACTCTTGGAACAAAAGTGCACTATATATATATATATATATACACACTGTATATATATATATATATATATATATATAATCAGAACCAGAGGATCAGAAGATAGCAATGATATAGATGTGGCAGTGCCAAGTGACAGCAACATCAGAAAGGAGGAATATGAGAAGCTGGAGAAATACCAGGGCCTCAAAGGAGAAATGGAGAAGATGTGAAAGGTGAAGGCACCAGTGATTATAGTGGTGATAGGAGCACTCAGAGCAGTGACCCCTAAGTTAGAAGAATGACTACAACAGATCCCAGGAGGAATGTCTGAGCTCTCTGTCCAGAAAGGCGCAATGCTCAGAACAACTAAGATCCTGCGCAGAACCCTCAAACTCCCAGGCGTCTGGTAGAGGACCAGAGAACAAACTCCCAGGCGTCTGGTAGAGGACCAGAGAAGGAGGAAGCACAGCAAAGACCACCCACATTGGGGGTGAGAAAGAAGTTTTTTTTATATGTACCAGTGCATACTCTTCAGCACCATTTTCATGTTTAGCTGACAGGTGCTCCAACCCCTTGTCTAAATATTTCTGATCCACCATTGGGGTGGTTTTGTTTGTACTGTATGATTTTTGGTGCACTCTTGCAATAACAACACTGCACAATATACTGTATATTCAAGATGGCGCTGATAAATGTGATATACAACTGCGCATGACTGCAAGCGCACTGAAGTTTTCCTTCTTCCAAGATGGCGCTGATAAATGTGATATACAACTGCGCATGACTGCAAGCGCACTGAAGTTTTCCTTCTTCCAAGATGGCGCTGATAAATGTGATATACAACTGCGCATGACTGCAAGCGCACTGAAGTTTTCCTTCTTCCAAGATGGCGCTGATAAATGTGATATACAACTGCGCATGACTGCAAGCGCACTGAAGTTTTCCTTCTTCCAAGATGGCGCTGATAGGTGCGATGCACAACTGTGCATGAGCGGTAGCTCTCGCAGTATTTTATGTTCTACTTCTGCTATTGCACATTGTGGTAATTAGAACGCCTGGATTTGGCGCTAACTTTGTAATATGAATGGGGTGAGTCATATTTATCATATTTTAACACAGCTGCCACCGATCACTAATTAGAATGTAAACACAGTATTTTTGCTAAGAGGAATATATTTGCACTCTTGCACATTATACTCTTAATGCACTTTATTATCATGTTTTATAATATATGACATAATGTGTTATATGCTGTATATTATATAATTGTTGTAAAGTACCTGGATAATTTGGCTGCTTTAAATAGCATGCACTTTGCACCTTTGTTCTGCTTGAAAAAGGTCCATATCCTTGGGACCAAAATGTCGCCAGATGGGCAAATAAACTGCACATGAATTGACTTCACTATGGTGTGCTGCTTTCATCTTTGAAGAAATATTTGTGAGGTTTGGCACATACCTGGAAGGCTTGCACCCCATGATTGTTTTTTGTGCAGCTTTTTCACTTTTTTCTCTGTGTGTATATATATATATATATATATATATTTATACACAAGTGCATACCTCTCAGCACCTTTTTCATGATTATCTTAGAGGTGCTCCACCTCCATTTTTTATTGTCCATTTTTGCGTTGATTTATCTTCTCATTTTGACGCAGGTATCTGACCAGCCCTTAATCATAACCACGCCAGGTCTAGACATCTACCCGCCTCAATGTAGTTAACGGTGCACTAAATTTCTTCGTACATAACGATTTTATTTTGAGATATCATGTACATGTGTAGCCCACTCACTATCTCCATCCATCCCTCACTCCCTCAAGATGGCTGGACCATTATTGTAAATACACATTTGTAAATACACACCTGTACTTTGTATCTCCCCCACCTCATTGTAGATTGTAAGCTCTCACGAGTAGGGTCGTCTTATTTTGCTCTAATTATTGTATTGTTAAAGTAGTTACTTATGACTTGTGTTTTGAAACTGTTAAACTGTAAAGCGCTGTGGAATATGTTGGCGCTATATAAATAAAGATTATTATTATTATTATTGCACTGTCCCACATGTATATGTGTTTTCATGTATTGAGAGTTGACCATTTTGAGGTTTTATAGTAAATAAATTAAAAGTTTTATTTTATCACCACTGTACCCTTTGCAGCCTGCGCGATACCCTACAGAACCATGTATGTAACCTCAGCCCGTGCAATACCCCACAGAACCATGTATGTAACCTCAGCCCGTGCAATACCCCACAGATCCATGTATCTAATCTCAGCCTGTGTGATACCCCACAGAGCCATGTATCTAATCCCAGCCTGACCAATACCCCACAGAGCCATATAATTAATCCCAGCCTGCGCGATACCTCACAGAGCCATATTGTCATGCTCGCCATGTCCGTCATGTCCACCATGTCTGTTTTGCCTCATGACCCCTAGAGCAGTGTGCACACTCACCTCATGACTGTTGAGCTGCGGGATGCCTGCATTTCTGCTCTGCCTTCTGTGACCGTCTCGTCATGTCTAGAACCCCTGATCATGTGTCCTTCCTATGTTCCAGCAGAGGCTGGTTCTGCATTCATCTCTGCATGTCTGGAACTCTGATCATGTGACCTGCCTAGGTTTCAGCACTGGTTCTGCAATCATCCCTGCATGTCTGGAATCCTGATCATGTGACTGCTCCCTGTGATCCTGGAGGAACTGAACTGGAAGTTCTTCCCTGGTCCTGACCCGGAAGTGGAGGTGCTATGCCCTATATCAGACCGCCCCTTCCTATGCTCAGGGCCTGAGTATTGTGTTGCTTCCCTGCATGGCTGCTTGGTCTGCTGGGTCGCTCCCTCTATTCTGTGCCCTTGCACTTTGCTCTGTCGTGCGTCTCTGCACACGCTCCATGCTCGTACTCCATCTCTTTTCTCGTCTAGTGTTTGTCCTTCGTGCCATGTTTGTCCGTGCCTTGCTTTGCCTTGTAGTTCTTTCTATGTTACCTGCTTGCCTGTTTTCACTATGCCTTGTTCCGTACCTTGCCTTGCTCTGCCTTGTTCCTCCCTATGGTCTCAGTCTTTGCTTGCTCTGCCTCGCTCTCTCCTATGGTGCTCTGTAGTGCCCTCTGGCACACGCACCATTCCTCCTCTTTCCTATTGTGCTCTCTGGCACGTTTCTAGGCTAGTCCCAAGGCTCTCCCTTGGCCCGGCTCTGGGCTTCGGCCTACGCTCCCCTGCTAGCTCCGTTCTCGCTCTGATCTGACTCCGTGTTTCTGCCTATGCTTCCGTTCCTGGTTCCGTGCTCTGCCTATGCTCTGCCTGGTTTCTTGTCTTACCTTGCTCTGTTGCTTCGTGTGCCCTTTGCATGCGCCTGGCCTTCCTAGCCTCCTGTTTGTGCCTCAGCCGTGCCTGCCTGCTTGTGCCTCAGCCGTGCTCGTCGGTCAGTGACAGCTGTGTCGCCTGCCATGCCTCAGTTGGGTTTGCTGGAGTCTTGCCCATCTGTCAGTGCCGCAGCCCGATCAGCTAGCCAGTGCCCCAGCCGTGCTCTCTGTGCTTCCTTGCACTTCACGCTGTTTCTGCACTGTGCTCTGCGTGCTCTCTATAGCACGCGCAGGTCCTCGCCTGCCCTTGGCATACCTCCCCGTGCTTCTATAAAAGTACACGCAGGTTTTGCCATGTATCCTGTCGTGCCCTCTTGCATGCACAGGCCCTAACCCTGTTCTCATACTCTGTCCCTGGCGTGTCCTCGCACGCGCAGGCCACCGTCCTTGTACCTGTCCCTGGTGTGCCCTCTGCACGTGCAGGCCACCGTCCTTGTGCCTCTCCCTGGCGTGCCCTCTGCACGCGCAGGCCTCCGTCCTTGTGCCTCTCCCTGGCGTGCCCTCTGCACGCGCAGGCCTCCGTCCTTGTACCTGTCCCTGGCGTGCCTCTCTGCACGCGCAGGCCTCCGTCCTGGTACCTGTCCCTGGCATGCCCCTCGGCATGCGCAGGCCTCCGTCCTGTGAACCTGACCCGAGCGTGTTCGTTGACACGCATCCTGTTTCTAACTTTGTCTTGTCTCCTTGCATGGAACCCTGGTTTGCTTACCGGATGTCTGGAACCTGCCGATCACCTTCAGAGCTACAGAACCTGATGTCCCGGTTGATCGTTGCCTGCTGTCCGGAGTCCGATGTCTTCGTGCCTCTGTCTACCATCTGCACGTACCATGCTTTGGACCTCGGCGTGCTCTTGCACGCACCTTGCTCTATGTACTCTGTGTTCACGTTTTGCACCTGTTATACCCTGAAGTGTTCCTCATGCCTTGGACCTCGGCGTGCCCTTGCACGCATCTTGCTTTATGTACTTTGTGTGTTCACGTTTTGCACCTGTTGTACCCAGAAGTGTTCCTTAATGACGTTTCCTTGAACTAACGTCTTGTCTCGCCTTGTCTTGTTTCCCTGAGCCGGCCGTCTGGTCCAGCTGCTGTGGTGGCTCACCCCCCTTTGTCTTGCCCCTGACACTCCCTGTATAGGGGGTGGATTCTCACTAGGTCAGCTCGCCCTATGTGGGTGGGTGCCACGGCACAGAGGGTCCACTCATTCAAAAGGAAAACGACTCAGCGTAAGCTGACGCTCGTCACACATATAACTAATCCCAGCCTGTACGATACTCCACAAAGCCATGTATCTAATCCCAGCCTGCGTGATACCCCACAGAGCCTTGTGTCTAATCCCAGCTTGCGTGATACCCCACAGAGCCATGTACAGGTGTTTATCACAAAATTAGAATATCATCAAAAAGTTAATTTATTTCAGTTCTTCAATACACAAAGTGAAACTCGTATATTATATAGAGTCATTACAAACAAAGTGACCTATTTCAAGTGTTTATTTCTGTTAATGTTGATGATTATGGCTTACAGCCAATGAAAACCCAAAAGTCATTATCTTAGTAAATTAGAATAATTAACAAATAACACCTGCCAAGACTTCCTAATTGTTTAAAAAGGTCCCTTAGTCTGTTTCAGTAGGTTCCATAATGTTGGCGAAGACTGCTGACTTGACACATGGGGCGGGGGGGGGGGGAATGATCCAACAAAGACAATTGAACCGTCAACTATTGAAAATACAAAAATCTTTATTAATGAATAGAAAACAGATACAAAATGGTGGTAGAAAAACATGGGTATACATAAACCCTCATCAGCAAGGACAGGCCAAGGCCACATGGGATAGATCATATAGTGTACTATATAATTACAAATAAGTCCTCACAGTGAGGAACATACCGAATCAATATGAAGGCCACAACTGGTAGTTATGAATAATTAATAAGTCCTCATATATGTATGCAGACAATAATGGAAAAAGGCCATGAATTTGTGTCTAGTAGATATTTAATTACAATAGTTAACTGCCATCCTATTAATAATCATTAGGACACCCAAACATAGACCTACACATTACCTTAGCTGTGGCTGAGTAAAAAGTATCACCATGAGGCCTGCTCGCCTCCCCTACGTACATTTTAGATAAGACTCCTTCATCAGGGGGCGCCCCCTGATTGAGTCTTATCCGAAACGTACGTGGCATACATATTTTAGGACTTATTAATTATTAATACGATTTTTGTATTTCAATAGTTGACTGTTCAATTGTCTTTGTTGGATCATCCCCCCCCCCCCTTATATTGTCTTATATGACAATTCGTCCTAATTATTTGTCTTTCTTTGTACATCTCTCCAATGCTTGATAATTTTTGAAAATCCATCAATATATTATACCAATTTTTTATATATAGCATTTACTTAATGCATTGACACCTAGATGTCTGTCATATATTACTATGACTTGACAGATGTCCAGAAGGCAGTCATTGACACACTCCACAAGGAGGGTAAGCCACAAAAGGTCATTGCTAAAGAAGCTGGCTGTTCACAAAGTTCTGTATCTAAGCATATTAATGCATAGTTGAGTAGAAGGAAAGAGTGTGATAGAAAAAGATACACAAGCAACCGGGATAACCGCAGCCTTGAAAGTATTGTTAAGAAAAGCCCATTCAAAAATTTGGGGGAGATTCACAAGGAGTGGACTGCTGCTGGAGCCATTGCTTCAAGAGCCACCACACACAGATGAATCCAGGACATGGGCTACAAGTGTTGCATTCCTTGTGTCAAGCCACTCATGACCAATAGACAACGCCAGAAGCGTCTTACCTGGTCCAAAGAGAAAATGAACTGGACTGTTGCTCAGTGGTCCAAGGTTTGTTTTCAAATTAAAGTAAATTTTGCATTTCATTTGGAAATCAAGGTCCCAGAGTCTGAAGGAAGAGTGGAGAGGCACACAATCCAAGCTGCTTGAGGTCTAGTGTGAAGTTCCCACAATCGGTGATGGTTCGGGGAGCCATGCCACCTGCTGGTGTAGGTCCACTGTGTTTTTTCAAGACCAAAGTCAGCGCAGCTGTCTACCAGGAAATTTTAGAGCACTTCATGCTTCCCTCTGCCGACAAGCATTTTGGAGATGGAAATTTCATTCTCCAGCAGGACTTGGCACCTGTCTACAGTGCCAAAAGTACCAATTCCTGGTTTAAAAACAACAGTATCACTGTGCTTGATTGGCCAGAAAACTCACCTGACCTTAAACCCCATAGAGAATCTATGGAGTATTGTCAAGAGGAAGATGCAAGACTCCAGACCCAACAATGCAGACGAGCTGAAGGCTGCTATCAAAGCAACCTGGGCTTCCATAACACCTCAGCAGTGGCATAGACTGATTGCCTCCATGCCACGCCAAATTGATGCAGTAATTGATGCAAAAGAAGCCCTGACCAAGTATTGAGTATATTTAATGAACATACACTGCTCAAAAAAATAAAGGGAACACTAAAATACCACATCCTAGATATCTCTGAATGAAATATTCCAGTTGCAAATTTTTATTCATTACATATTGGAATGTGTTCAGAACAATAAAACATAACAATTATCAATGTAAATCAAAATGAATATCCCATGGAGGTCTGGATTTGGAATGATACTCAAAATCAAAGTAGAAAATCAAATTACAGGCTGATCCAACTTCAGTGGAAATGTCTTATGACAAGGAAAAGATGCTCAGTATTGTGTGTGGCCTCCACGTGCCTGTATGACCTCCCTACTGTACAACGCCTGGGCATGCTCCTGATGAGATGGCAGATGGTCTCCTGAGGGATCTCCTCCCAGACGTGGACTAAAGCATCCGCCGAGTCTGTGGTGCAACGTGACGTTGGTGGATGGAGCGAGACATGATGTCCCAGATGTGCTCAATCGGATTCAGGTCTGGGGAACGGGCGGGCCATTACATAGCTTCAATGCCTTCATCTTGCAGGATCTGCTGACACACTGCAGCCACATGAGGTCTGGCATTGTCCTGCGTTAGGAGGAACCCAGGGCCAACCGCACCAGCATATGGTCTCACAAGGGGACTGAAGATCTCATCTCGATACCTAATGGCAGTCAGGAGACCTCTGTCGAGCACATGGAGGGCTGTGCGGCCCTCCAAAGAAATGCCACCCCACACCATTACTGACCCACTGCCAAACCGGTCATGCTGAAGGATGTTGCAGGCAGCAGATCACTCTCTACGGCCTCTCCAGACTCTGTCACGTCTGTCACATGTGCTCAGTGTGAACCTGCTTTCATCTGTGAAGAGCACAGGGCACCAGTGGTGAATTTGCCAATCCTGGTGTTCTGTGGCAAATGCCAAGCGTCCTGCACAGTGTTGGGCTGTGAGCACAACCCCCATCTGTGGATGTCGGGCCCTCAGACCATCCTCATGGAGTCGGTTTTTAACTGTTTGTGCAGACACATACATATTTGTGGCCTGCTGGAGGTCATTTTGTAGGGCTCTGGCAGTGCTACTCGTGTTCCTCCTTTCACAAATGCGGAGGCAGCGTTCCTGCTGCTAGTTTGTTGCCCTGTTACAGCCCCCTCCACGTCTCCTGGTAGCGCCTCCAGCCTCTGGACACTACGCTGACAGACACAGCAAACCTTCTTGCCACAGCTCGCATTGATGTGCCATCCTGGATGAGCTGCACTACCTGAGCCACTTCTGTAGGTTGTAGAGTCCATCTCATGCTACCACGAGTGTGAAAGCACAACCAACATTCAAAAGTGACCAAAACATCAGCCAGAAAGCTTTGGTAGTGAGATGTGGTCTGTGGTCCCCACCTGCAGAACCACTCCTTTATTGAGGGTGTCTTGATAATTGCCAATAATTTCCATCTGTTGTCTATTCCATTTGCAATCAGTGTTGCTTCCTAAGTGGACAGTTTGATTTCACAGAAGTTTGATTTGCTTGGAGTTATATTCTGTTGTTTAAGTGTTCCCTTTATTTTTTTGAGCAGTGTACATTTCAGTAGGCCAACATTTCAGATTTGAAAATCATTTTTCAAGCTGGTGTTATAAAGTATTCTGATTTACTAAGATAATGACTTTTGGGTTTTCTTTGGCTGGAATCCATAATCCTCAACATTAACAGAAATAAACACTTGAAATAGATCACTCTGTTTGTGATGACTCTATATAATATATAAGTTTCACTTTTTGTATTGAAGGACTGAAATAAATTAACTTTTTGATGACATTCTAATTTTGTGAGACTCACCTGTGGGTTTCAAGTCCTATCAATTAAACACAGCTGGACTCCAATGAAGGAGTAGAACCATCTCAAGGAGTATCACAAGGAAATGGACAGCATGTGACTTAAATATGAGTGTCTAAGCAAAGGGTCTGAATACTTATGACCATGTGATATTTCAGTTTTTATTTTTTTAATAAATTTGCAAAAATGTCTACATTTCTGTTTCTTTCCAGTCAAGGTGTAGAGTGTACATTAATGAGAAAAAAATGAACTTTATTGAATTTACCAAATGGCTGCAATGAAACAAAGAGTGAAAAATTTACAGGGGTCTGAATACTTTCTGTACCCACTGAATTTCTTCAGTTCCTGTTTGTCTGCTCTCTTGCCTCTGTGTCTTCTGTCCTGCCGTCTCTGCATACTGACCTGGCCATCGCTCCCACGCCGCAGCCCCTAGCCGCCCGACAGCCACGGCGGTCACCTTTGACAGGCGCGCGGCCGACGGCGTCTTTGCATGCAAAGCGCATGCGCCATAGGCTGCGGCCGCGCCTCCCTTCTGCTTCTTGTGCTCCGGCTATGCCCTGACCCGGAAGCACCCCCTGACCAATGGCAGACCAGAGAGGGGCATATCAGGCCACTTCCCCCTGAGGGAGGTGCCTGATCGTTGTGTTTCCTAGCACACTGGGCCTCGCTTCATCGCGTTTTCTCTGCAGTCCCGTTCTCGTCTGCTCCCTGCAGCAGCCTCTCAGTCCTGTTATCCGAGTTCCCTGCTGTATTCCGCAGTCCTGCCTCCGGTGCTCCCTCCGTCCTTCTCCAGTCCTGCCTTCGATGTTCCTGTTCCATCCTGCTCCAGCCCTTCCGTCCTCCTCTATTCCTGTCTCCTGTGTTCCTGCTCCAGCCATTCCTCCACGTTCCAGTCTACAGTCTTACTCCACTCCTGTCCCCTGTGTTC
This sequence comes from Dendrobates tinctorius, assembly GCF_039654945.1. Classification (NCBI taxonomy): domain Eukaryota; kingdom Metazoa; phylum Chordata; class Amphibia; order Anura; family Dendrobatidae; genus Dendrobates; species Dendrobates tinctorius. Next base: position 1,922,179 of record NW_027361910.1, read on the forward strand.
CAGCTCTGTTCTGTCATCTAATCTTCAGTCCCACAACCCTACTCCAGTCCATCCTGAGCCGCCCCTCTCGGTACCGGCTACCGTGGTACTCAAACCCCTGGACCTGCTCCTAACGGTCCCTGTATGTGTTGGTTCCACCTGGCAGCTCGCCCGGGGCCCCTCGGTGCCACGGCCCAGAGGGTCCACTCCTGGAGATTCCAGCTCCAGACCAGCCACGCTAACATCTTCTAGTGTGTCCTGCTTAGCTTGCCTGCCTACCCTCCAGCTTGCTTTGTGATCTTGGTCCTGGCTATTCTAAATCACATCCAGTAAGTACTTACTTTCAGTAATTTTTGGACTCTGTACAAACTGTAAGGTTCCAACATGTGAGTGGACGGGGATTACTCACTTTGCAGGTCTTTGAGGTAAACACTGGCATGCTCAGGGTTAAAATTAAGCCATTCAGTTTATTACTAACACAGTTCCAGCAGCCATTTTCACTGTCTGTTAAACATTCAGCTTTAAGAAATGAATATAGTTTCACACTGACCCCGGTCAGTATAACACGGATGCCTGTCCGTTACCTGCTGGTGTCGGCCACACAGGTTCCCGGATCCCTCTTGTCCTCAGAGGTATCTGTAAACATGGAACAAAATATAGTCTTTTCCTGAACAATACTTCTCACTGACCCCGGTCAGTATAACACACGGTTGTCAAGACCGTTACCTGTTGGATCGGCCACACAGGTTCTCGGATTCCTCTTGTCCTCAGAGGCATCCGATAAATGTCCATTCACACACAGTCTCTTTCTGACCCCGGTCCGTATCACACGGTTTTCAAAACCATTACCTGTTGGCCACGCAGGTTCCCAGATCCCTCTTACTGCAGAGGTATCCTGTACACATTTCTCTATGACCCCGGTCAGTATCACACGGTTTTCAAGACCGTCTGCTCCTTTTGGCTCGGACTCCGCAGGCTATGCGACGTCCAAGCCTGGAACATGGGTGCTCTGTCTGGGCTGACAGACTCCTAGCACAATCTCTCACGTGTGCAACACACCTGCCTTAGATAGCTGTAACCACTCCCAGTTACCTATCACATGGCTAGTCACATGATCATGACATCACAGGTCCTGCAGATTCACAACCACACACATATCTTCAGACAAAATGGGGTACAGTGAGCCCCCTCACCAAAGTGTGTGGTACATGAGTAGCCAGACCCTCCCAACTTTCATAGCTACCCCTAGCCCAGACCCAAATGTGAACACCAACTACTTAAAAATCTAAGTACACGTAAGAAAAACACTCCGGGCTACATCACAAGAAGCTACTATCCCTGTGACACATACCATCCATTAACCACGCTACCACCAGTCACACTACAAAACACAGAGCATAGCCCCCCTTTCTGAGCTAACTATTCCATAGTATTGCATAGCTTCCTATGGTGGGTGTCTTATTCGGGGCTCTATCCTACTCTACCCTTATTCCCATTTGTGACATCGGCGGCCGTGCTCGCCGATGCCCCTTCAGCGGCGGCGACCGACGCAGCGTCCCCTCACCTGCAAGCCCCCGTCCACGCACGCCCACTCTGCCTTCCGCCCTGCTGCAGGCACACGCACCAGCCTTAGGTCGCGTGCGCACGCCCACCCGCTCTCATCCTCTAGCGGTGGGCGTCGTTGAGGGGCAGGGCTGGGGGACGTACTTCCGGGTGCTAAGATATTTCAGGCGTCCTCTCTATGAGGAGGGCGCCTGGTGATCGTGTGGCACCCCTGCACCTTTCTGGCCGCTACAGTTCCACTGTAGTCCTCATTTCGTGTATACTCCTTGTCACCCGTCTGTTCCGCCTCTGTCTCTGTTCCTTGCCGACCTCCGTGCCTGCCTTGTCTTGTCTGTGCGTCCCCTCCAGTGTCTTCCCAGTCTGTTGTCTGTGTATGAGCCTCTCCGCCTGTCTCCTTGCCTCCCTGTGTTCTCCGTCCTCTATCCGTCCGTTGTTATTCCTGCCCTTGGGATTTCCTCATCAGACTCCCTTCGCTCCCTGTACCTTCCCCTGCTGCCTCTATTGTTCCTCCTTCCCTGCCCTGGAACCCCTGCTCTGGTTCCCTAGGTTCTGTCCATCTCCCTTAGCCTTATTATCCTTTGAGTCATCCCTCTTGATACCGGCTGTCGCGCTTCTGTCCCCTGTGGTCCTGCCCCAAACGATCCCTGTATAGGGGTCTGTCTTCACCTGGCGTGCTCGGCCCAGGGGCTCCTGATCCGCGATCCAGAGGGTCCACTCTCGGACATAGTCTGTTCCTAAACATCACACCATTGATGTGTTATGACATATGGTAAGGTATTAATATTAGACAGGTTAGGACCGTCCTGTTGGATACACCATGATGTGGTGGGATGGCTTGTATGCTTTTTTGATCAAAATACCATTAACTAAGTATCCTATATTATTTACATGTGCCATTACTATTTACTCTTTCACTTGTTGAAGGCTCTATGCTTACTTTGTTTTGTTTTATTGTTTTTTTGGGGGGTTATCTTTTACATCCATTAAGACCTTCCTGCTAATATCTTTGCTCTGCAAGTTCACCCTGTCCTGAAACTTGGTGAATCCACCTCACCAGGTGAGCCTAATGGTACTGTCACACTTAGCGATGCACGAGCGATCCCGACGCAGTCATGATCGCTGGTGAATCGCTAAGTGGTCGTTAGTGAGCTGCCACACAGGCAGATCTCACCAGCAACTTACCTGTCAGATGCGGCGATCCTGACGTCCTCCCGCCCGCGTCCACGCGTCGCTTGTCAGCGCCACAGGAAGCCCAGCAGGAAGCTGACGACGAGAAACGGTCCAGGACGTTCTCGCGCGATCAGCGATAACCAGCGGGGGAGCGGTCGGAGGTAAGTATCAGACAGCGATATTGCTAGCAATTTCGCTATGACGTCACAAAAACCAGTGACGTTATAGCGATATTGCTAGCGATATCGCTTAGTGTGACAGGCCCTTAAGGGTCCCGTTTCACATAGCAACGCACCAGCGATCCCGACAACGATATGACCTGGTAGGGATCGCTGGTGTGTCGCTACATGGTCGCTAGTAAGCTGCCAAACAGGCAGATCTCTTCAACGATGCCCCAGCGATCCTGACAACGATACAACCTGGTAAGGATAGCTGGTGCGTTTTCACACAGCAGCTATTCTGAACGATTCCAGCCTGCATCCCTGAGTTCTGCGTCGCCAACGAGGTTGCTCGTCGGCGTCAAACAGCGATGCATGCTGGCCAGCGGGACGCCGACAATGAAAAAATGGCATTTGAGCACGATCAGCAATATCCAGCGGGGGGGCCGGTCGCCGCTATGTGTCACATGTAGCGAGATCGCTGTTGCGTCACAAAATCGGTGACGCATCAGCGATCTCATTATGTGAGACGGGGCCTTAACAATGCAAACTTAATAATGAAAACTGGCTGTTAAGAGATATAAAAGCTAGACAATAGCCTGTAAAATATATCACCAATGCATGTGAAAAGCACACAACAGTAATAACCAGCAAATATTACCTGGTTGGATATGGGAAATTAAAATGAAAATAAACAGGAGGAAACGTGTGTGCTATGCCAACACGATAAACAGCCTATGGGGGCATTTATACTGTCCGATTATCGTGAATGAGTGTTCCTAGTTATGTTCACTTCCAGATAATCTGCCAGTGTATAGAGGTACACCAATAACTGCTAACAGCTAGTTGTCTACTTATTTATAACCTTGCAGGTGGAATAACAGCAGACCGGTAGAACACAGAGTTATGAGAAAAGATTATTCAGAATTGTCATGATGAAGAAGACAATTATTTGGTAAAACAGAATTGACAGAAGGACTGACGGTTCCTCTTGAATATAGAAACTGATAGTCGCAGTGATGATGATGACATTACTATAGCTGTTATTGTGCCTGGAAAAATGGTGACACCAGCGTGAACCAGACTCTTTCTCTAGACTAAGTGGAGCCTGATACTCTAAGCCAATTTATAAGGAATACAAAAATATCACCAATGAGATTTGCAAAGCATTGCTCGGGATTCAGCGAAGTTATAGAAAGCAAATACTGGAGTCCACCGGTCTGATGGATTTATAATTGCCATCCATTAAATGGATAATTGGAGGAGATAAAATCCCATCTTGCAAATGATGATGGATTGAATGATAGAAATCTAATGGGCCATACACATTTAAAAAATTGCATCTAACTAGTTTATGTGTTTTGTTCTTGTAGACCAAACAGATTTTTCATTTTAACAACATCCCGCTGAGCCAATTGTATACGGATAAATAGGTAAACGGGATATTAGTCCGAATATATTTATCAGAATCCATTAATAATTAACTATTCCCAGATTAACAAAAGATATCAAAATGAAATATCTGAATTCTCGTTTCATTTTAAAATGTAAATATTGGGGGCATATTTATCACTGCAATTGTGGCTGGCTGACAAAGCTGTTATAGTGAAATAACAGCATTCGGCTAAATGTTACATTTATCGAGGTCCCGACCATTGTTTCTCACACTTGTGAGAAAGGAGACCAGACTTGCAAGTTGCGCAATGTGAGACTCCTTTACTAAAAACACAAACCACCTTTCTGCATGACAGAGAGGTAGAGGGTTGTAGAAAAGATGAGCCATATTCACTAATTACTTCACCAAAGTGGCAAGCTGGCATATTGTGGGGAAATATTTTCTGTTTATTCTGTTACATGCTTTTTGTTACTGTTTTAGTTAGCAATGCTCTGAATACCGTATTTTTCGGACTTTAAGGCGCACTTTTTTCCCCCCAATTTTTTTTTAGAAAATAGGGATGCATATTATAGTCAGAATATACTTTACAAGTAGTGTGGGGGCAGCAGGAGTCGGGTGATTCTGCGGCGGCCAGACGCTGCAGGACGATGATCACACTCCCTTCCCAGGTTGGTGCGGCAGCTTCAGCGGTGCTCTGTGGTGCAGGGGCTGAACCGGCATTTTGTGGAAGCCTGGAGGCCCCGCACATCCATTGCTGAGATGCGGTGACCTCCGGGAAAATGGCCGCAGGGGTCAGCGCATGCTCAGATTGGTAGCTCGCCTGCGAGATCTCATTCTGAGATCTCAGGAGATAAGATCTCGAAGCCGAGATCTCAATCTGAGCATGCGCCGCCCCAAGCGGCCATTTTCCTGTAGGCCACCGCATCGCAGCAATGGATGTGTGGGGCGTCCGGGCTTTCACAAAATGCCGGAGCAGCCCCTGCACCACAGAGCACCACCGAACCTGCCGCTCCAGCCTGGCAGCCTGGGCTGGGATTTCCCAGAGGAGATCGCATCATAGCAATGGATGTGCGGGGGCTCTGGGCTTTCAGAAAATGTTGGTGGAGCCCCCGTACCTTTGGCACCGCCAAACTTGCTGCACCAGTATGGGATGTGAGTCATATCGCTGGACCACTGAACATTCCGTTACAACGCTCCTCCAGCGCTGCCGATCCCCACCAGTAAGCTGGATTCGGACTGTAAGACGGACCCCCTTTTGACACATTAATTTTTTTCCCCTATTTTCCTTCCAAAAATTTGGGGTGCATCTTATGGTCCCGTGCATCTTGGTTTTCATGTGCAATACTACTTCAGGTGGTCTTTTTGCACACTCACTTTGTGTTATTGGGAGACCACTATTTTGTGCTACTGGGAGACTATTAGGTGAGGATAATCACTGCCTCCATAAAAGGCATGATGTATTATAGGTCCTTTTTGTATTTTAAATGTTTTTAATATGAATTGTGTGTTTTTGCTTTTTTGCTGTTCTCTTATTGTCTAAATAAAATGTCAATACATTTTTTGTAAACAATTGAGGTTGTCCTTGCTTAATGGGCATGATCTTTCTCTGTTTTCTTGTATCATGTTTTTGCCAGGCCCTTAGTGAGCCCTCTTGTCTGTGATCCATAAGTGGTGCCCTCTATCTTCTCTCTTTTTTATAATCTCGTGCGTCTTATATTCCGAAAAATACGGTAACTCACTCTTTTTTTGCCGACTGCCAGAAATTGTTAGCAATAAGTACCGACTACTATAATGGTATGTGTTATGATTGAGTCACCATAGGAGGCAAAAACAGAAATGCTAGCTAAGTCCTGAAAACCAGAGAAGTTGGCAACTATCAGATTGCAGACCCCTGAACCTATCAACACAACTAGCAGTAGCCGTGGGGGGTTCCTACGATGACCTAGACCCCTCGATCACAGCCGGAGAGATATATAGGCCTAAAGAAGGAAAGGGGAAATCTAATTGCCCCAGAGCAGACCCCAAAGCAATAGGCAGCCCCCCACATATAATGACGGTGAAGCAAGATGAAAACACTTACACAGACAGAAAGACAGGCTGAGCAAAGACGGGGCCCAAAAACTACCTAGATAGGAACGGATAGGAAGGCTGCTGTCTGCAATCTGCCAAAACCCTATCAGAGACAAAAGCCAACAAGCTGATATAAAAATGGCCCTGAAGCAACTAAGCTTCAAAAACTAAATCAGCACTCAGGTACTTTCAGAAGACAGAGCTCACGGAACACTGCACACTCCAGCAGGGAGTGGCAGAATCCAAAAAGCAAGAAAAACAAAAACAAATCTTAGATGCAAAAAGGCAAAACAGAAAACTTAGCTTTAGGAGAGCAGGAATCAGACTGGTGTCCAAGAGTCCACAGAGAAATCACCCGCAGGGCAGAAAGGGCGTAGGCTGCCTTAAATCCAGTCAGTGACTCCACTCAGCCAATCGTCTTCATTAGTCCCAGGTGCCTGATAATCAGGCTCACTACCTTCCTTCACTAGAATAGGGAGTTCACCAGGCCTCAGTGACGGAGGGGAAAATGAACTCACAACAGGTATGTCTATTTATACCTTTTGGTTGTATAATTTTTTTATTATTTACTTGCCATGTAATTAAATTAGGGTGTGAGTATTTATAGCCTCTGCTCTTCATCTTCGTATCACACAATACATATATTAGATTGGCAGATTGTATATAAAAATTATTTGCCCAGAATTTCAAAAGTTTAATTTCAGAAATGTTCTTCCAGCAATAAGTAGTTTATTTCACTTTGTTTTACATACCCATGTTCTAAAAGGTAAAACAATTAAAGTTAATCCGTAACACATGGAATGCCTGATACTCACAGGAATCACAACTTTAGGGCAGAATATGTCCAATTTATGCATTTTTGCACTCAGGTTGTCAGAAATAGCCTTGAAATTTCAGGACTGCTGGCAGGTTAATGGAATTATCAGACATGAGCGTTTCTCTTTAACTCCTGGGTGACTGAAGAGAGGAGAAGAATGGGCACAAGACAAGACTCTCCAGCAGTGAGCTTCAGAGAATGAGCTTTAGGGCAAGCTCACACTGGTGTATTAATCAGACGAGTGCAATGTGAGAAAACATCACATTGCATTCTGACTAATGGTAGTAAATTAGGCACTGCTCATCTGCGATTTCATTTTTTTCTCAGCTCAAACTGGACTGAGGAAAAAATCGGAGCATGCAGCTATTGCATGCAAGAATCGTATTTCACTCGCCAATGCAAGTCAATGGGTACGAGAACAAAAATCGCACGGCACATGGACCTTTCGATGCCGTCCGATTTTTACACGCACATCACAGAGGAAAGCCGACATTTTATTAGCCAAGTACAGTAAATAGAATAGATATATAGATAGATACAATTGTGTGAAAAAGTGTTAGCCCCTTCCTTATTTCCTATTATTTTGCATGTTTGTCACACTTAAATGTTTCGCATCACCAAACAAATGTAAATATTAGACAAAGATAACACAAGTAAGCACAAAATGCAGTTTTTAAATGAAGGTCTTTATTAGTAAGGGAAAAAGAAATCCAAACCTACAGGGCCTTGTGTGAAAAAGTGATTGCCCCCTAAACCTAATAACTTATTGTACCACCCTTAGGAGCAACTACTGTAATCAAGCATTTGCAATAACTGGCAATAATTTTTTTACAACGCTCTGGAGAAAATTTTGCCCCACTGATCTTTGCAGAATTGCTGTAATTCAGCCATATTGAAGGGTTTCTGAGCATGAACCTCCTTTTTAGGGTCATGCCACAGCAACTCAATTGAATTAAGGTCAGGACTTTGACTAGGTCACACAAAAGTCTTAATTTTGTTTTCCTTAGGCCATTCGGAGGTGGACTTGCTGGTGTGTTTTGGATCATTGTCCTACTGCATAACCCAAGTGCACTTCAGTTTGAGGTCATGAACAGATGGCCATATATTCTCCTTCAGAGTTTTTGATAGGCAGCAAAATTAATGGTTCTATTTACAAAATCAAGTCTTCCAAGTCATGGAGCAGCTAAACAGCCCCAGACCATCACACTACCACCAACACATTTTACTGTTGGTATGATGTTCCTTTTCTGAAATTCTGTGTTATTTCTATGCCAGATGTAATGGGACATTCACCTTCCAAAAAGTTCAACTTTTGTCTCGTCAGACCAAAGAGTATTATCCCAAAAGTCTTAGGGATCATCAAAATGTTTTCTTGCAAAACTGAAATGAGCCTTTATCTTCATATTACAAAGCAGTGGTTTTTGTCTTGGAACTCTGCAGTGCTGGCAATTTTTGACCAGTCTGTTTCTCATGGTGGAGTCATGAACACTGATCTTAACTGAGGCAAGTGAGGCCTGCAGTTCTTTGGATGTTGATGTGGGGTCTTTTGTGACCTCTTTGATGAGTCATCACTGTGCTCTTGGGGTAATTTTTATCAGTCTGCTGGCCACTCCTCGGAAGGTTCACCGCTGTTCCATGGTTTTGACATTTGTGGATAATGGCTCTCACTGTGGTTTGCTGGAGTCCCAAAGCTTTAGGACCCCGTCACACATAGCGATGCACCAGCGATCCCGACAACGATATTACCTTGTCAGGATTGCTGGTGTGTCGCTACATGATCGCTGGTGAGCTGCCAAACAGGCTGCTTCACCAGCGATCAGCACCAGCGACACGTGGGTAACAAGCGACGCATGTCACTTAGTTAACCACTGTGTACCTTAGTTAGCAGTGCACTGGTGCAGGGAGCTGGTAACCAAGGTACACATCGGGTTTCTAAGCTGCGTGCCGCTTAGAAACCCAATGTTTACCTTAGTCACCATCGGCAGCTCGCTGATCGCTGGTCTACCGCCTGTCACACGCAGTGATGTCCTGGCCATTCCAGGATGATCAGCGATACCCGGCAGGGTGGCCGGTCGCTGAGAAGTGTCACAGACAGCGATCTCGCTGGTGAGATCGCTGTTGCGTCACAAAACTTGTGACGGGGGCTTTGGAAGTGTATTTATAACTTTTTCCAGACTGATCGATCTTTGGATCGTGGCATGATGTCTAGCTTTTGAAGATGGCTCCGGTTACATTTTGTGAAAGCCCCGGTGTTAGTAATAGAGAGATATCTATCAGACACCCCCATTACTACCCCGGTAAGTTAAAAGAAAAGAACATACACACATTTTATTTTAAAAAAGACCTTCTGGCTCTAGCCCTGTTTACCAATTTATTAAAAAAATTACAAAAAAAATCCGGTCCAGTGATTTCAACGTAGTTCACTGAATCTGAAGTAGTCCATAAATGGGAACCTGAAAGACACAAAAAGAGAGAGCAAAATAAATAAAAACAAGAAACACTTCCTCATTCACTAATTTATTATTAAAAAATAATCCCTGCAGCTGTGACATAATCCATCGGTTTCCCATGACGTCCACTGATTCTTTATTACAATCTATGGAGTATTTTTCTGAGAACAACTCTCCATAGGTTACTACCGGTCATGTCTCATGAGCGATGACTTTAGTAACATCATCGCTCGTGAGACATGACCGGGAGTGACCTATGAAGCGTCATTCTCAGAATGACGTTCCATACGTTGCTGTACAGAATCGGAATGGATTACGTCGAAGCTGCAGAGATTATTTTTCAATAATAAATTGGTGAATGATGGAGTGTGTCTTGTTTTTATTTTTTACCTCAGTTTTTATTTCTTTCAGGATCCCATTTGTGGTCTTTGTCGAAATCCCTGGACCGGATGTTTTTTTTTTTACTTTTTTTTATAAATTGGTGAGGCAGGGCTAGAGTTGGGTGTGTTTTTTAAAATACATTTTTTTGTGTGTTTTATTTTCATTAAACATACTGGATTAGTATTGGGGTGTCTGATAGACGCCTCTCCATTACTAACACCAGGGTTTGATGCCAGCTGACAATACAAAGCTATATAAAAGTAGATAACGTGGATTATTGTGATTATTGTGATAAATTTTAAAGTATATTGAATAAATGCTCCCTGGACCTAATCATGTTAACGATTGAGTTCCTACAGTCAAGGACTGTATGAATAAAATTTCAGCTATAGAAGCTTAATTTTCAACAATTGGGTTGATCGTTGGCAAGATACCTCTTCCCGTTATAATTCCAGGAACTTTTCTGGACCACAACATTATCATTATAGTTTCACTAGCTATGGCAGTGATGCATCATCAACATCAAGGCCTTTCTCTACTTTTTTAGGCAAAGGCTTCCAGTTAAGGGCCGTAACCTGGTAGTGAATATTTCTTCGTACTCACTTTCACCAGTTGAAATTAATGTACTCCAAAAAGGCTTGTCATTTTGCCCAACTCCCCATCTTAATACCTTTTTGCTGTAACATGAATTACAAAAATGTTTTCGTTCTAAAAACAGTTGGCCTTAGTTCAGACATTCCTTCCAGTTCTGTCTACAAATCTGTTACCGGGTCAGTCAGTCCTGAACTTTCCATTAATCGACTGGGGCTAAAAAAAACCTAGTAACTTCATGTACCCCAAAACCTATCATGCAACCGAGATGATGTTCGATCTCATTAATTGCGATATTACCCAATTACTCTAACATGATCACCTTGGGAAATTCCCACGGCAACTAACCTTCCTAAAAATGAATTCTGTGCTTTACAAGAACTTGAACTTCCCGATTACTTAACCATAAAACCAGACGCCCAATCAGGGCATTGTTGTCATGACAGATAAAATGCACTAGTAACCTTTTTTTTTCCTTAAGCTGTGGTGCATAAAGATAGTTTTGCCCCCGATGCCCATTAGGGTCATTGCACTGTGGTGGTTTCAGTTCTAGTTTTGCCCCCGGTGGCCGTTAGGGTCATAGCACTCTGGTTTCTTTAGCTTAGTGCATGTGATTATAAAGCAGGTGTGATTGCTCTGGCTCTGCTATAAAAGTGTGTCAGGTGTTGCAATCACTGTTGGTGATAGTGGTCATTTCCAACCATCCTTGGAGGAGGAAGGAGCTAGAGAGAGTTCCTTGCAGCACAGTCAGAGTCCTGGTGTGGAAGGAGACAGAGGGGATTTCCTTGCAGCTCTGACAGAGCTTGGTGGCAACTATTCAGGAGGAAAGCTGCATTCTGGTGGTGGACTCTGTTGCTGGGAGCAAGAGCAACACAGCAAAGCTAAGTGGTGTTTCCCTGTTTGTATTTTTCCCTGGTGTGTATTAGTACAGCGGTGGGGCCAGTGCCTGCACCACCCAGCTCCCTAGCAAGGGATAGGTGTAGGGTGTGCTAGGGTGACAGGTTCCGGCTTGGTGACAGGTGAGGAGCCTGTATAGGGAACGTTAGGAGTGTGAGGGACACTGACTCAGGGGAGTGCAGGAGGTCTCCACGTCCCCATACCCTATCGCATGGCCCACCGTTGTAACTGTTTCCCCTTCCCCGTGTCTTATTGTTTTAGTTACCGGCCTGCGGGTCGTGTCACACAGGACAGTTTCACGTGCCGTGTCTTGTTGTTTTAGTTACCGGCCTGCGGGTCTTGTCACATAGGACGGGTCCACGTGACAAGATGCATGGGACCGCCATGGACTCTAATGTGGTGCCTCCATAAACCAATGCATATGTGTCCTTTTTTGAAGATGACCATATATATAATGCTTTATTCCAACAGTATGCCATCTGTTGGTACAGGTAGATAGATGATGTCTTCTGTATCTGGAGCATTTCCAGTGATAGTCTATATGAGTTCTATAACTACTTAAATAATTTGAGATCTGAGCTCCAATTTACTTTGAACAAAGGCATTAATCCCATACAGTTCTTAAGGCCCCGTCTCACATAACGAGATCGTTAGCTAGATCACTGAAACGTCACAGGTTTTGTGATGCAACAGCGACCTCGCCAGCGATCTCGCTACGTGTGACACAAAGCGGCGACCGCCCCCCCTGCTGGATATTGCTGATCGTGCTCGAATGTCCTAGGCCATTTTTTGATCGTTGGCGTCCCGCTGGCCAGCATGCATCGCTGTGTTTGATGCGGACGAGCGAACTCGTTGGCGACGCAGAACTCAAGGACGCAGGCGTGAGTCATCAGAATAGCTGCTGTGTGACAAGGTCCCAACAACCGCCGAGGTCGTTATATGGATCGCTGTATCGTTGCTGCATTGTTGAATAGATCTGCCTGTTTGACAGCTTACTAGCGACCATGTAGCGACACACCAGCGATCCTTACCAGGTCGTATAGTTGTCAGGATCGCTGGAGCGTCGCTATGTGAAGTGGGACCCTTAGATTCACTGATAATCAAATACAGCAATGGCCTGTTGACCACAGACCTGTGTGTGAAACCAACAGACTGTCATAGTCTTCTTGAGTACTCCAGTTGTCACCTTAAAGCTATGAAGGACTACTTACCCAGATCTTAATTTCATAGAGTGAACAGAAGAGTGACAAATCCCGTGATTAGATCTCAGAGGTTGAAAACCATGTTTGAGAAATGTATACATGGGGGTTATTCCAGTAATCTTCTCTCAAAAGAACTGACACTTTCCACCCTACCTAGGCAAGCTACATCTTATACAGATAATTCTAATAGCTTACCATTGGTGAATGTATACCATCCATTCATTCCTAAGGTTCAACAAATCATGAAAAAACATTGGCCTGTTCTGAAACAAATCTATCCTACTATTGAACCTTTTAATAAACCAGTAATGATGTGCCTTAAAACCCCTTCCAATATTAAGAATTTTATAACCCGAGCCAATGTAGGCAATTTTAAAAAGCTTCCATGACAGTTATTCCTCAAGGCCAGACATAATAGCAACTTCCCTTGTCTCAGTTGCCACGCATGCGCCAATATCATTAGGGGAGATTCGCTTACACATCCCCACAAAAGGCAGTCATTTTCAAAAAAATCCACTACAACTGTAAATCTAACAATGTTAGATATTTGATTAATTGCACGTGTGGACTCCTATACATTGGGGAAACTACCTACAGTAAATGATAGAATGTTTAGCCATAAATCCACTATCCGATGCATGGAAAAGTGGCTTCCTATTCCTGAGCATTTCCTTAGTGCTAAACATTCTGTCTCTCAACTGAGATTTCAGATCATCGAACAGGTTTCTTTTGGTAGATGAAGTGGTAATCATAATAGATCTCTAAGAAAACGGCATCCTTTTTCGATCCACACTTTACAAACAGTTCCCTAAAGGACTCAGTAGGGAATATGATTTGCTAATCTAATTCTTCTCTCTCTTTCTCTCTCTCTCTATATAATATGTCCTGTTGTTTCTGTAGAATCGCTGATGGCCCTGTAAATCCCACAGATAGTGTAACCATCACCTGGTCCTCTGGCTTTTTTTGCGCCGATGTCTCAGGCCGGGGTCAGACTTGCGAGAAACTCGGACGAGTCTCACACGTCAATATCCGGCACTGCTGCTGGCACTCGGATTGGAGTGTTGAGCTGCAGCTGAACGCTCCGATCCGAGTGCCGGCGGCAGTGCCAAGTATTGACGTGTGAGACTCGTCCAAGTTTCTCGCAAGCCTGACCCTGGCCTCAGACTGATCTTTTCTTCAGTTTCTCTTTACTACTTCTAGACCAAGTTTGGTGTCACTTTATCTTGACCCCCCCCATCCCATCCTTTCCTTTATTCCCCTTCAACTCATTTTCACTCAGACTCTATTGTCGGTTTCTTTTTTAATCATCTTTCACTGTTTTGTAACATGTACCGATAATCTTCAGATATAGTAACATTTTTACCCACTATTATCCCTTTGTTGGGTCTGTCTTTTACCCTTTTACCTATCCGCCTTCAGATATGTCTCATTAGGCTGCAGCTGATGTGATGCGCACTACCTTTTCACACTATCTTGTTACAGTGGAGCCTCCTGGCGATGTAACTCTCGGCATGATATGCCCTTTTCTGACGCGATTCGCGTCATACCATTTAATCTCAGACATTTGACATATTGCGCCATTTAACACTCACTTACCCGGTCACATGACTCGGTATTCACCCACACTGAGGAGGCTCTTAATGACGTGCTCAGCATCATAATGAGCTTATTTGTTAGGCTACGCCCTCTGGTGACATAGCTGGGTTTTCAATTTATGATCATTATTTTAAGCCCCCGTTACACACTGCGATATCGCTAGCAATATCTCTGTAAAGTCACCGATTTTGTGACGTAGCAGCGATATTGCTAGCGACATCGCTGCATGTGATACTTACCTCCGACCGGCTCCCCCGCTGCTCATCGTTAGTCGCGCGAGAAGCTCCTGGATCATTTCTCGTCGGGCGCTTCCTGTGGCGCCAACGAGCGACGCGTGGACACGGGCAGGAGGACATCAGGATCGCCGCGTCTGACAGGTAAGTAGCGACCCCCGACCCCAGCGTTGTCGCTGGTGAGATCTGCCTGTGTGGCAGCTCACTAGCGACCACTTAGCGATGCACCAGCGATCCATATCATTGTCGGGATCACTGGTGCATCGCTATGTGTAACGGTACCCTTACCCTTTTAGGTTCCATAATCCTCGAATGAACATTACATAGTATAGTGATCCTTACCTATCCCCCTTGCAGCATCTATATACATATATACATTATATAACACACATGTCCAATTAATTTCAATAAACATTGATGCCACCATGCCCTGAGCAGAGTCTTCTTTGTTATTCCCTGTTGCCTGCACTTGGTGTATTTTTGTGCTTTTCTACCTGTTCAACAGGTGCAGTACTTCAACATTTCATGACCAGGTCCTAGGTTTATACTTACCTTTATACAACCTGTTCCCTATTATCTGTTTTCCTGGTTACATTGTTTATATTTTATTTATTATCTCTCTCCCCTATTATTCCTTTATCAAACTCTGGATGTGTTACATGTGCTTTTTTGTCCAGCTAGATTTGCTTTGTAAATAAAATCTGCATTCCTTTGCAAAACAACCTATTGAGTGCCGAATTTTTCTACTACTATTATCACGGATTGGAGCGCTACTCTGACACCTCATCACCTTCTACCGGAACCGGAAGTGCCATATATTATTCAATTACTGTAGGTATTCATAGCGACCATCACAGGTAGTGAATGCAGTCTTCCATTCGTCGCACTCTTTTAAATGTGGAATAGATTACAATCTCCATGTAGGTTTAATTTGATGAAGATGTAGCAACTTTTCAAGGGAATCTGTCAGCAGGGTTTTGCTATGTATAAACATACCACCCAAACCCATTTCCTAGGACATAGGAATGGTAACACTCTACATAATCAATGAACATACTGATCCTATAGTTAATAGACTATGAGCACGATCAAAAAGTGTCAAACACAACAATACTATAAAATACATTTTTATTGAAAAATAACACAAAATTGACACAAAAAAAATAGTTTGTTGGTGCCTCAAACCAGACAAAAATGAAGGAATCAGATAAGGGGAGGAAAATACAACCAAAATCCTCAGAAGACAGGGCTTACTAATGCATGCACATAATACACTAAAATCTTAAATATATTGCACAAAATGTGCTTGATGGGCTAAAAAACCTCAAGACATGAAGTAAATAATTCAGAATGCTATACTTTTAATAAGTAGCAAGGTGCAAACGCATAATTAAAGGTGCAATGATAACATCCACATGGTCAAAACGGACTACCTGAGACGTGCCATGAGTCTCTAGCCCTTAATATAAGCCAAGAAAGGTGTTCAATACACCTATGTGCTCTATGACCATGATGAAGTAAAAGCCCCGGTTCAAATCCTCATACCTGAGATGGCAATCCCCGCAAAGTATAATGTCAAGGAAGTGACAAGCTGATCCTCCAGACCCCGATGCGCGTTTCGCACCGCAAGTGCTTCTTCCTGGGGGTGTTTATATTTTATTTATTATCTCTCTCCCCTATTTTTCCTTTATCAAACTCTGGATGTGTTAGACGTGTTTTTTTTTGTCCAGCTAGATTTGCTTTGTAAATAAAATCTGCATTCCTTTGCAAAACAACCTATTGAGCTCCGAATTTTTCTACTACTATTATCACGCATTGGAGCCCTACTCTGACACCTCATCACCTTCTACAGGAACCGGAAGTGCCAAATATTATTTATTTACTGTAGATATTCATAGCGACCATCACAGGTAGTGAATGCAGTCTTCCATTCGTCGGACCCTTTTAAATGTGGAATAGATTACAAACTCCATGTAAGTTTAATTTGATGAAGATGTAGCACCTTTTCAAGGGAATCTGTCAGCAGGTTTTTGCTATGTAGTCTAAAGACTGCAGGAGATAGAGGCTGAAACACAGATTTCAGGGATGTGTCACTTTGCTGTTGTTTATTAACTGTGAAGAATTTATCACTATGATATTGTGTAACAACCCTGCTGGCGTCACTGCATGGCCTCCGCTCCCCTGCACACCAACTTACTTTCTGCTTCAAGCCATGCTGTGAATTCTGTCTGTTGCCAGTCCTGTGCTCTGTGCCACTGCTCTCCTGTATGTCTCCTAGCTATGTGTGTATAGGGGGGCAGCGCCAGAACTCTCTGGTTCTTATGCAGTCAGGGTACACCTGTCTAATCTGTCCCTGACCAATCACCTAGAGCCCTTGACTATTTAGTTCCGCCACACCCACTGAAACATTGCCTGTGCAATGTCTATACTCAGTTAGTATCTTGCTGCTGAGGAAGCCAGGCCCTGTTCTGTGTATCTCCTTCTCTGGAGGAATACTTCTTGTCTTGCTTTGTACCTTGTCTGCCTGCCAGGAGGCTGAATATCCTGGCCCTTGAGTCTTGGTCCCAGTACCTTGTCTGTACTCTGTCCTACCATAGTCTCCCTTTCTCCTTGTCTGTGGCTTCCTTCCCTGCTGTGTCTTTCCTTGTGTCCTCTCCGTCTGTGCATCTGCACCCTTGCCGCTCTGTCTGTGCATCTGCACCCTTGCAGCTCTGCTCCAATGCAGCTCTGCATGCTATGCTCCCATGCAGCTCTGCCTGCTCGGCTTCCTAGCCGCTCTGCCTGCTCGGCTCCCTAGCCGCTCTGCCTGCTCGGCTCCCTTGCCGCTCTGCCTGCCCGGCTCCCTTGCAGCTCTGCCTACTCCACACTCCTGCGGCTCCACCTGCTCCGCACTCCTGCGGCTCAGTTCCTAAACTGTTCCAACATATTCCACTCCTTCCTGCCTGTATCCATACCTGCACCTCCTGTGTGAACAGGTCCAAACCTGTTCCTTCATATTTCACTCCTTCCTGCCTGTATCCATACCTGCACCTCCTGTGTGAACAGGTCCCAACCTGTTCCTTCATACACCACCCCTGCTTGCCCTGTGTCTCCAAGCCGTGCCAGCTTGCCCTGTGTCTCCAAGCCGTGCCTGCTTGCCCTGTGTCTCCAAGCCGTGCCTGCTTGCCCTGTGTCTCCAAGCCGTGCCTGCCTGCCCTGTGTCTCCAAGCCGTGCCTGCCTGCCCTGTGTCTCCAAGCCGTGCCCGCCTGTCCTGTGTCTCCAAGCCGTGCCCGCCTGTCCTGTGTCTCCAAGCCGTGCCCGCCTGTCCTGTGTCTCCAAGCCGTGCCCGCCTGTCCTGTGTCTCCAAGCCGTGCCCGCCTGTCCTGTGTCTCCAAGCCATGCCCGCTTGTCCTGTGTCTTCAAGCCGTGCCCGCCTGTCCTGTGTCTTCAAGCTGTGTCTGCCTGCCAGTGTACCAAGCCATGCCGGCTTGCCCTGTAGCTCAGCCTGCTTGTCACTCGCACCTGTCCAGGTGTCCTGTTCCCGAGTGGGATCAGCAGCCACAGCCAGACACCACCCTGGAGTGGCACCCAGCAGCTACCTGCCGCACAAGCCTGACCTCACCATCAGAGGCTCCAGTGAAGACCGAGGTAGCTGCCGTAGTTACGCCCCTTCCAGGGTAGTCTGGTTTGTGGCACAGTGGGGCCACAAACCCCCGGCTCTCGCCACTCAGCCAAGGCGCGAGCATGACACATTGCTCCTACTCCGGAGCTGAGAAGAAGCAATTCTCCTTCATTTTAAATGTGTTATTTCTTCTGGCAGAACAGGGGTTAATCGGCCATGTTGAAGCTCATCAAGAGAATGCCTAGAGTGTGCAAACCAGTAATCAAAGCAAAAGGTGGCTACTTTGAAGAACCTAGAATATGACATATTTTCAGTTGTTTAACACTTTTTTGTTAATTATATAATTCCACATGTGTTAATTCATAGTTTTGATGCCTTCAGAGTGAATCTACAATTTTCATAGTCATGAAAATAAAGAAAACTCTTTGAATGAGAAGGTGTGTCCAAACTTTTGGTCTGTACTGTATGTGTGTTATAATGACACACACACACATATATACTGTGTGTATATATATATATATATATATATCTATAATGTAACTGGCAAGCGTCACTCTGTCCGAAGTCTTTATAGACTGCGCAAGCGCGACTAGCCTGTGCAGTCTGGCTCCAGACAGAATGAGGTAGCCAGCAGTGAGGAGTGTGTATGGCGCCCAGAGATGGCAGTATGCTTACATACCGCGATCTCGGGCGCCATACACACCTGACCGGGAGGAGCGCTGCCGCGGCGCTTCTCTTCGGCCGGAGACCGGAGCAGGAGTGCGGCTGGAATCACGCATGCGCATAGCGCGATCCGGCGCCATTTTACTGAAGACACATTTGCAGTGTGTCTTCAGCAATATGGCGCCGGACAGTGTTATGGGCATGAGAAACTGGGTCTGAGCAGAAAAAGTAAATTAATGTGCATGCAAAATGTAATTGCATATGAACACATGACCTTTACACAGAGAAAACCAAAAGCAAAACACAAAACAAATATCCTGGAATAAAAAAGTAAAAAAATATATTGCAAAAATTGCATGAAGGTAGTAATAATAGTAATAATAAGGGTATTTAGTTAACATAATTTTGATCAAAATAATGTAGAAGCCATCCCGCCACGTCACGGCAACCCTTGTGGGACAGTCCTAACTCTTGTATTTAAAACCTTTCCACTTGTCAAGTGACGTAAATGTGAACAAGGACAGAGGGACTGAACCACCAGTAATAGTATAGGCCAGACAGGATGGATTTTCCAACTCAGAAACAGGGCGGTCACACCCTTATATGCACAGAATGCACAATGAAACAAATGAGAAACTGGGTCTGAGCAGAAAAAGTAAATTAATGTGCATGCAAAATGTAATTGCATATGAACACATGACCTTTACACAGAGAAAACCAAAAGCAAAACACAAAACAAATATCCTGGAATAAAAAAGTAAAAAAATATATTGCAAAAATTGCATGAAGGTAGTAATAATAGTAATAATAAGGGTATTTAGTTAACATAATTTTGATCAAAATAATGTAGAAGCCATCCCGCCACGTCACGGCAACCCTTGTGGGACAGTCCTAACTCTTGTATTTAAAACCTTTCCACTTGTCAAGTGACGTAAATGTGAACAAGGACAGAGGGACTGAACCACCAGTAATAGTATAGGCCAGACAGGATGGATTTTCCAACTCAGAAACAGGGCGGTCACACCCTTATATGCACAGAATGCACAATGAAACAAATGAGAAACTGGGTCTGAGCAGAAAAAGTAAATTAATGTGCATGCAAAATGTAATTGCATATGAACACATGACCTTTACACAGAGAAAACCAAAAGCAAAACACAAAACAAATATCCTGGAATAAAAAAGTAAAAAAATATATTGCAAAAATTGCATGAAGGTAGTAATAATAGTAATAATAAGGGTATTTAGTTAACATAATTTTGATCAAAATAATGTAGAAGCCATCCCGCCACGTCACGGCAACCCTTGTGGGACAGTCCTAACTCTTGTATTTAAAACCTTTCCACTTGTCAAGTGACGTAAATGTGAACAAGGACAGAGGGACTGAACCACCAGTAATAGTATAGGCCAGACAGGATGGATTTTCCAACTCAGAAACAGGGCGGTCACACCCTTATATGCACAGAATGCACAATGAAACAAATGAGAAACTGGGTCTGAGCAGAAAAAGTAAATTAATGTGCATGCAAAATGTAATTGCATATGAACACATGACCTTTACACAGAGAAAACCAAAAGCAAAACACAAAACAAATATCCTGGAATAAAAAAGTAAAAAAATATATTGCAAAAATTGCATGAAGGTAGTAATAATAAGGGTATTTAGTTAACATAATTTTGATCAAAATAATGTAGAAGCCATCCCGCCACGTCACGGCAACCCTTGTGGGACAGTCCTAACTCTTGTATTTAAAACCTTTCCACTTGTCAAGTGACGTAAATGTGAACAAGGACAGAGGGACTGAACCACCAGTAATAGTATAGGCCAGACAGGATGGATTTTCCAACTCAGAAACAGGGCGGTCACACCCTTATATGCACAGAATGCACAATGAAACAAATGAGAAAATGGGTCTGAGCAGAAAAAGTAAATTAATGTGCATGCAAAATGTAATTGCATATGAACACATGACCTTTACACAGAGAAAACCAAAAGCAAAACACAAAACAAATATCCTGGAATAAAAAAGTAAAAAAATATATTGCAAAAATTGCATGAAGGTAGTAATAATAGTAATAATAAGGGTATTTAGTTAACATAATTTTGATCAAAATAATGTAGAAGCCATCCCGCCACGTCACGGCAACCCTTGTGGGACAGTCCTAACTCTTGTATTTAAAACCTTTCCACTTGTCAAGTGACGTAAATGTGAACAAGGACAGAGGGACTGAACCACCAGTAATAGTATAGGCCAGACAGGATGGATTTTCCAACTCAGAAACAGGGCGGTCACACCCTTATATGCACAGAATGCACAATGAAACAAATGAGAAACTGGGTCTGAGCAGAAAAAGTAAATTAATGTGCATGCAAAATGTAATTGCATATGAACACATGACCTTTACACAGAGAAAACCAAAAGCAAAACACAAAACAAATATCCTGGAATAAAAAAGTAAAAAAATATATTGCAAAAATTGCATGAAGGTAGTAATAATAGTAATAATAAGGGTATTTAGTTAACATAATTTTGATCAAAATAATGTAGAAGCCATCCCGCCACGTCACGGCAACCCTTGTGGGACAGTCCTAACTCTTGTATTTAAAACCTTTCCACTTGTCAAGTGACGTAAATGTGAACAAGGACAGAGGGACTGAACCACCAGTAATAGTATAGGCCAGACAGGATGGATTTTCCAACTCAGAAACAGGGCGGTCACACCCTTATATGCACAGAATGCACAATGAAACAAATGAGAAACTGGGTCTGAGCAGAAAAAGTAAATTAATGTGCATGCAAAATGTAATTGCATATGAACACATGACCTTTACACAGAGAAAACCAAAAGCAAAACACAAAACAAATATCCTGGAATAAAAAAGTAAAAAAATATATTGCAAAAATTGCATGAAGGTAGTAATAATAGTAATAATAAGGGTATTTAGTTAACATAATTTTGATCAAAATAATGTAGAAGCCATCCCGCCACGTCACGGCAACCCTTGTGGGACAGTCCTAACTCTTGTATTTAAAACCTTTCCACTTGTCAAGTGACGTAAATGTGAACAAGGACAGAGGGACTGAACCACCAGTTACTTTTTTGTTCCAGGATATTTGTTTACTTTTTCTGCTCAGACCCAGTTTCTCATTTGTTTCATTGTGCATTCTGTGCATATAAGGGTGTGACCGCCCTGTTTCTGAGTTGGAAAATCCATCCTGTCTGGCCTATACTATTACTGGTGGTTCAGTCCCTCTGTCCTTGTTCACATTTACGTCACTTGACAAGTGGAAAGGTTTTAAATACAAGAGTTAGGACTGTCCCACAAGGGTTGCCGTGACGTGGCGGGATGGCTTCTACATTATTTTGATCAAAATTATGTTAACTAAATACCCTTATTATTACTATTATTACTACCTTCATGCAATTTTTGCAATATATTTTTTTACTTTTTTATTCCAGGATATTTGTTTTGTGTTTTGCTTTTGGTTTTCTCTGTGTAAAGGTCATGTGTTCATATGCAATTACATTTTGCATGCACATTAATTTACTTTTTCTGCTCAGACCCAGTTTCTCATTTGTTTCATTGTGCATTCTGTGCATATAAGGGTGTGACCGCCCTGTTTCTGAGTTGGAAAATCCACCCTGTCTGGCCTATACTATTACTGGTGGTTCAGTCCCTCTGTCCTTGTTCACATTTACGTCACTTGACAAGTGGAAAGGTTTTAAATACAAGAGTTAGGACTGTCCCACAAGGGTTGCCGTGACGTGGCGGGATGGCTTCTACATTATTTTGATCAAAATTATGTTAACTAAATACCCTTATTATTACTATTATTACTACCTTCATGCAATTTTTGCAATATATTTTTTTACTTTTTTATTCCAGGATATTTGTTTTGTGTTTTGCTTTTGGTTTTCTCTGTGTAAAGGTCATGTGTTCATATGCAATTACATTTTGCATGCACATTAATTTACTATTTCTGCTCAGACCCAGTTTCTCATTTGTTTCATTGTGCATTCTGTGCATATAAGGGTGTGACCGCCCTGTTTCTGAGTTGGAAAATCCATCCTGTCTGGCCTATACTATTACTGGTGGTTCAGTCCCTCTGTCCTTGTTCACATTTACGTCACTTGACAAGTGGAAAGGTTTTAAATACAAGAGTTAGGACTGTCCCACAAGGGTTGCCGTGATGTGGCGGGATGGCTTCTACATTATTTTGATCAAAATTATGTTAACTAAATACCCTTATTATTACTATTATTACTACCTTCATGCAATTTTTGCAATATATTTTTTTACTTTTTTATTCCAGGATATTTGTTTTGTGTTTTGCTTTTGGTTTTCTCTGCGTAAAGGTCATGTGTTCATATGCAATTACATTTTGCATGCACATTAATTTACTTTTTCTGCTCAGACCCAGTTTCTCATTTGTTTCATTGTGCATTCTGTGCATATAAGGGTGTGACCGCCCTGTTTCTGAGTTGGAAAATCCATCCTGTCTGGCCTATACTATTACTGGTGGTTCAGTCCCTCTGTCCTTGTTCACATTTACGTCACTTGACAAGTGGAAAGGTTTTAAATACAAGAGTTAGGACTGTCCCACAAGGGTTGCCGTGACGTGGCGGGATGGCTTCTGGGAATGCTTAGTTTGCAAAAGAGAAGACTGAGAGGAGACTTAATAGCTGTCTACAAATATCTAAAGGGCTGTCACATTGTAGAAGGATCAACTTTATTCTCATTTGCACAAGGAAAGACTAGAAGCAATGGGATGAAACTGAATGGGAGGAGACACAGATTAGATATTAGAAAAAACTTTTTGACAGTTAGAGTGATCAATGAGTGGAACAGGCTGCCACGAGAAGTGGTGAGTTCTCCTTCAATGGAAGTCTTCAAACAGAGGCTGGACAGACATCTGACTGGGATGATTTAGCGAATCCTGCTTTGAGCAGGGGTTGGACCAGATGGCCCAGGAGGTCTCTTCCAACTCTACGATTCTATGAAAATCCATCCTGTCTGGCCTATACTATTACTGGTGGTTCAGTCCCTCTGTCCTTGTTCACATTTACGTCACTTGACAAGTGGAAAGGTTTTAAATACAAGAGTTAGGACTGTCCCACAAGGGTTGCCGTGACGTGGCGGGATGGCTTCTACATTATTTTGATCAAAATTATGTTAACTAAATACCCTTATTATTACTATTATTACTACCTTCATGCAATTTTTGCAATATATTTTTTTACTTTTTTATTCCAGGATATTTGTTTTGTGTTTTGCTTTTGGTTTTCTCAGTGTTATGGGCATGCGCGTACTCTGGCTCCAGACTCCTCCCCCTGCCTCCAGCAGAACGTGACAACACTGGAACACAGGAAGGAAGGGTGAGTATAAATGTTTTTTTTTTGTATGTGTGTAGTCTAATAGGGGTGAGGGGGACCATGCATACCAGAATGGGGGGTGAGGGGACCACACATACCAGTATTGGGGGGTGAGAGAACCATGCATACCAGGATAAGGGGTGAGGGGACCATGCATACCAGGATAGGGGGGTGAGAGGACCATGCATACCACGAAAGGGGGGAGTGAGGAGACCATGCATACCACGAAAGGGGGATGAGGGGACCGTGCATACCATGAAAGAGGAGTGAGGGGACCATGCATACCATGAAAGGAGGGTGAGGGGACCATGCATACCAGGATTGGGGGGTCCATGCATACCAGGATGAGGAATAGGGTACCATGCATACCAGGATAGGGATGATGGGTGCCATGCACACTAGGATAGGAGGGGGCAGCATATACCAGGATGGGAGACCATATGCCAATAAAAATGCTCACCACCCGGGCGTAGAACGGGTTCATAGCTAGTATATATATGTATATATATATATATATATATATATATACACACCTATACTATGTGTATACATGTATTCGATCTATTCTATTTCAACCTGTCAGTGTGATTTTACATTATAGAGCACTGAATTGCTGGCTTTTCTAAAGGACACCAGTGCGATTTCTTTTGCTTGTATAATACGGGCAAAAAACAAAAAGGGATGATGGGAGCTGCCCCATAGATTAACATTGGTCCGAGTGCACCGCTGATCTACTTACTAGGCGCTTTTGGTGGCCAGGTGCTCATCAGGATGACTGGGAGTATGTAGCCACCTGCAGTGCTGTGCGCATTTTAAGACCTCTTATACTTGCCCGTAGGGGGCTCTCCTACCATTGGAGATTCCTAATAGACCTTGGACTCACTTGTCGGTCGATTTTATCACAGATCTTCCCGCTTTTGGGAAAGAATACTGTAATAATGGCAGTGGTAGATAGATTCAGTAAAATGTCTCATTTTATTGCTTTACCAGCGTTACCGAACGCCAAATCCTGGGAGCCAGTTTTCGTCAGGGAAAAAAAATAGATTGTATGGGATCCCGACCGATATTGTTTCTGATTGGGGGGTGCAATATTTCTCCAAGTTTTGGAGACAGGGATGGTGGATGGTTTTGGATTTAATCCACCAGAGTTCTGATGAATAGTTTGATATTTGTGAGGCGTTAATGGGGACGCCCGGTGGCCTATCTTCCTCTATGCACTTTATGCTATTGCCTAATTAGGACTATAGCACATTGGTTTTTCTTAATCATTGTATACTTGTATGTGTTTATATTTTGATATTGTCATTTGCTTTTCATTCATCATTTTTTGTCACATATGAACAGTGTTCTCCTGGTGGTACAATTTTGCGGGGCAGGGTGTGGTTCACATGCTGTGTTTTTGTGTTTTTAATTGTATGTCTAGTTGTGACTATAAAGCATATATAATGTTTGACAGACTTCATTACAGGCGTGCACAGTCTTTATGCAATGGTAATATGACAGGTGTGACCAATTAGTGACTGCTAAGCCAAAAAATAGTGAGGGACAATGGCAGCAATAAGACTTGCAATGTCATGCCAGAAAATATGCTTTAAACATTCAGCTGGGACCATAGCCAGAGACCAGACACCAGACAAGTCCGGTGTTTCGACCTATTGCCTTTTTTCCAGCTCTCAATTGCAAAGTGCGAGTCGTGTAAATCACCTCTAGCAGTGCTGGGACAAGACGGTCTAATCTTGTTTTGTCTGTTTTTAAGGCTCCCTGCCAAATATAATTGTGCTAAAAAATGTACATACCCCGGCAGAATTTTTGCTTTCTTGGCCTTTTTTTCAGAGAATATGAATGATAACATCAAAATATTTTCTCTACTCATGGTTAGTGGTTGGGTGAAGCCATTTATTGTCAGGACTATTCAATCATAGGTCATTTACAGTAGCTAGCATAAGTATTCACCTCCTTTTAACCTATTTTGTTACATTACAACCTATGCTTACATACTTTTTGTGTGTGTTGCATCAACGCTAAATAGTTTCAGTTGGTGATGTGAGAAAAATATAGGCATAAATTACATTTATGGGATCAAATAACTAAAAATTAGTATGTGCATATGTATTCACTCATTTAGCCATGAACTCCCTAAAAATGTGTGGTGCTAGCAACTGCCTACATAAGTCATATGCTTAGTGAAAGGAAGTCCACCTGTGTGCGAGAGGTGCAAAAGGTACCACTAACCAAAGAACATCAGGAAAATCAAATAGATCTCCAAACAAGTCAGGGACAAAGTTGTTGAAAAGCTCCCAGTCAGGGTAGGGTTATAAAAAAAAATCCCAATCTCTGATGATCACTGAAGCAACATCAAATGCATTATCATCAAATGGAAAGAACATGTTACCACAACATACCTATCAATAGAGGGCCATCCACCAGAGCTCTCAGCCCAGGCAAGGGTGGTAGCACAGGTGACCCTGAAGGAGCTGCAGAGTTCCCAAGTAGAGACTGGAGTATCTGTCCATACGATCACAATAAGCCATATACTCCACAGAGGTGGCCTTTTTGGAAGAGTGGACAGAGAAAATCCTTTACTTACGCACAAAAATTTTAAGACTCTTTTTGAGTTTGATAAAAGACATGTGGGAGACTCACCATAAGTATAGAGGAAAATGCTGTGGTCAGATGAGAGAGACCAAAATTAGACTGTTTGGCCATCAACGTAAATTCTATGTCTGGCACCAAACCAACACAGCTCATCACCCCAAGAAAAACATCCCCACAGTGAAATGTGTTGGCAGCATCATGCTGTGAGGATGTTTTTCAGCAGCAGGGACAGGCAAAATTGTCTGAGTCGAGGGAAAGATGGATGATTCAAAATACAGGGATATCCTTGAGCAAAACCTGTTTCAGTCTGTCAGTGATTTGAGTCTGGGATGGAGGTTCACCTTCCAACAAGACAATGACCTAAAGCATACTAATAAAGCAACACTCGAGTAATTTAAGGGGAAACATGTAAATGTTTTGGACTGGCCTAGTCAAAGCCTAGACCTTAATCCAATTGAAAATTTATGGTCAGACTTGAGGATTGCTGTTCACGAGAGGAAACCATTTAAAGCGAACCTGTCACCAGGTTTGGCCAATATAAGATACATTCACCGCCTTTCGGGGCTTATCTACAGCATTCTATAATGCTGTAGATAAGCCCCCAATCTGACCTGAAAGATAACAAAAATAAGTTTTATCATACTCACCTGCATGGCGGCCTGATCCAATGGGTGTTGCAGGTCTTGGTCCGGCGCTTCCCATCTTCTGATGATTGCTGCCCTGTAGATAATGCTATAGATAAGCCCTAAAAGGCAGTGGCCATATCTTATATCGGCTAAACCTGGTGACAGGTTCCCTTTAACTTAAAGGAGCTGGAGAAGTTTTGCCTTGAGGAATGGGCAAAAATTACAGTTGTAAGATGTGGAAAGCTCATAGAGACGTATTCAAAGCAACTTGCATCTGTAATTGATGCAAAAGGAGACTCTACAAAGTACTGACTTTAGAGGGGTGAATGTTATGCACACTGAAGTTTTCAGTTATTTTGTCCTATTTGTTGTTTGCTTCAGAATAAAAGGAGAACCAAATGTTTACAGATGTAAGCATGTTCTTTACATGAACTGATGCAAACCCCCCTAAAACTGTGAAATTCCAGGTTGTGAGAAAGCAAAAAATGCCAAGAGGGTTAATGATTTTGCAAACGATGTACTGTATATTGTAAATAGGAATGCCCCTTCATGGGTTAATATGTTGCTTTCAAGTATCTTAAACACTAGGATCTTCAGATGTTATCATATGATGGTAAATCTGAACTAAAATTCTAGTGTGGTCTAAATCTTCAAATAATAGTTGCGTAAGGAGAATATTAAATCCTTTTTTTCCAAAATCACTACATATACGTTCCTGATATGTAAGAAGAAAGAAAAACAGTCATAAGTATTAAAGCCTCCTTCCTAACTCAAAAAATACCCATTTTTCACAGCTAAAATCCTAGGCTTGAAGCTCTTTCTGTAAGTATAATTACCATGCTTCAGGCCTTGATGAAAGAGAAATATTTTATAATTTTTAGATTGCTGTGCTCATCTGTTTACTTACTGCCATAGGCAAAAAGTATTGCAGTTGTCATGCCAAAGGGTATGACTAGCAATATTTTTCTGCAATCAAAATCCCAGCTCATGTGTGTACCTCGTGGCTTATTTTAACTATCATAGTCACTATGTGTTATAAGATTTCAAGTTATTTTCAGTTATTCTGCATTATTAAATAAAAATGTGAAATTAACACACAAATTACAAATATTTGCTGACAGCAATGGAATATGTGCCTTGTGGAACATAAATAATGTTTCTGTGCTTTTTATCCCCTTACAACACTAGGAATGCTACACATAGAAATCATTAACGCAAGGAGGAGATAAACTTGCGCTAAGCTGCTGTGAGAGAGGGATATAGGCTTCCAGAACCACAGGTAGCATGTGTCAGATATTGGCTTTATGACAGAGCAAGGTAGGCTTGACTCTGAAACGCTGGTTGAGACCAAGCCACCTAGTTGGCTAGTCTAAAAGGCCAGTCACAGGAGGCTTCTCCCTGCCAGCTGCCAATGACTAATAAGCCTCTCCCTGATGCAAACTTTGATTATCACAGAGTTTGATTTTGAATTTTTAGCTCTTTTAGTCAAATGTTTCTATGCTTACTGAAGTACAACTAGAATCATTTTATAAGTTTCTAAACCTTTAATGATAAATGCATCAAGTTAATGCAAAGACTCATTATTTACAGTGTTGACCCCTATTTTTCATGACTTCTGCAATTCACCTTGGCATGCTGGATGTCAACTTCTGGTCAAATCCTGACAACAAAACATTCTTGCCTAATTTGTGGTTGGCGTTTATCACAATTTCTGTGTTTTTGTTTGTCCTGCTTTTGGAAGATTGACCTGAGGTTCTCAGTAGGCTTGAGATTGGGGGAGTTTCCTGGCCATGGACCCAAAATTTCAATGTTTTGTTCACAAAGCCACTTAGCTATATCTTTTATCTTGTGACATGGTGCTCCATCTTTTTGGAAAAAGCATTGTTCATCACCAAATTACTCCTGCAAATGTTGCTATTTGACAAAGTTTAGTTACCATTATGCAAAAGACCAGAAAAAGCCATACACCTGACAAATGCTATTGAGAACTCTGCTATTAGAAGTGGAAAGGAAGAACAAAGACGAAAGAATCTAATTAATAAAAATATTGGAGAAAGAGAAACCAATCACAAACTAAAATGTTTCTATACTAATGCACAAAGCATGGGCAACAAACAAGGAGAATTGGAACTACTAACACAGGAAAAGAAATATGATGTCATTGGAATCACTGAAACTTGGTGGGACAATACACATGATTGGAATACAAGACTAGAAGGATACAACTTATTTGCAAGAAACAGACTTGATAAACGAGGAGGAGGTGTCGCATTGTATGTTAGAAACACATATATCTGCACAGAGATTGAAGCTTCAGAGACTGGGAGTTCTGTGGAAACTGTTTGGGTAAGAATACAAGGACAGAACAATGGAAAGGACACCATTGTAGGCATTTACTACAGGCTGCCTGTGCAAGCTGAAGATATGGATGAACTCTTTATGCATCAAATGGCCAAGTTCTCCAAAAAATATGACATAGTTGTCATGGGAGATTTCAACTATCCAGACATTTGTTGGGAATCTCTCTCAGGCAAAACTAACAGGTCAAGGAAATTCTTATCCTCTCTTGCTGACAACTTTATCTTCCTAAAGGTAAGGGAGAAAACAAGGGGAACTGCTACCTTGGATCTAATCCTTATAAACAGGGAGGAAATGGTTGAGGAGGTAAAAGTGGCTGGGACCCTAGGAGGTAGCGACCATGCTATTTTAGAATTTTGGATAACTAGATGTGGAAGACCTGTGAAGACTCAGACGTCAAGGTTAGATTTCAGAAAGGCAGATTTTAAGGGATTCAGAAAGAGAATTGGAGGGATCCAATGGCTGGATATCCTAAAAGACAAAAATGTCCAGGAGGGATGGGAAATCTTGAAAAATGAAATTCTCAAAGCACAGTTGTTAACAATTCCGAAAAGAGGGAAGAATAGGAAGCATTTAAGGAAACCAGGATGGATGAACACAGAACTTAAGCACATGCTAAAAAGGAAGAAAAAAATGTTTATAAAATGGAAAGAGGGAGGCATATCTAAAGAAGAATATAATGCTGTCTGCAGAACCTGCAGGGCACAAATCAGATTAGCTAAAGCTGAAAATGAATTGAGGCTTGCAAGAGATGTCAAAAGCAATAATAAAGGATTTTGGGGATATGTCAAAAGTAAAAGAAAAGTCAAAGATGCTATAGGATTTTTACAGGATGAAAATGATGAAATGGTAAGACAGGATGTTGAGAAGGCTGAACTTTTAAATTCCTATTTTGCATCTGTTTTCTCTCAGAAAGGAAATGTAACTTCAACTGTTATTCACTGTCCTATTAAGGGAATAGAAGAATCCAGGATATCTATAAACAGAAAGATAGTGAGGAAACACTTAGCTAACCTAAATTAATTCAAGTCTCCTGGTCCAGATGAATTACACCCCAGAGTACTGAAGGAGATAGCAGAAGAAATTTTTAAACCCCTCTCCATAATCTTTGAAAATTCTTGGAGAACAGGAGAAGTGCCAGAAGACTGGAGAAGAGCAAATGTTGTTCCTATCTTCAAAAAGGGGAAGAAGGTGGACCCAGGCAACCATAGGCAGGTGAGTCTGACTTCTATACCAGGAAAGATCTTTGAACAAATTATTAAACAACATGTATGTCAATACCTGGATAAGAATGAAGTGATTAAACAGAGTCAGCATGGGTTTGTAACTAATAAGTCATGTCAGACTAACTTAATTTCCTTCTATGACGGTATCACTGATTGGGTGGATCAAGGAAATGCTGTAGATATAGTATATCTTGACTTCAGCAAAGCATTTGACAAAGTCTCTCATACAATCCTTATTGAAAAAATGACTAAGTATGGAATGGACAAGGCAACTGTTAGGTGGATTCATAACTGGCTTAGTGATCGGACCCAAAGAGTGGTCGTAAATGGCTGCACATCCAGTTGGAAGAATGTCTCAAGTGGGGTACCACAGGGCTCTGTCCTGGGCCCTGTATTGTTCAACATCTTTATCAACGATTTAGATGAAGGAATTGAGGGTAAACTAATTAAATTTGCTGATGACACAAAGCTAGGAGGGATAGCTAATACTAGAGAAGAGAGAGAGAGGATTCAAAAAGATTTAAATAAACTGGAGAAGTGGGCAGCAACTAACAGAATGGTTTTTAACAGGGAGAAATGCAAAGTACTACATCTGGGCAATAAAAATGAAAAAAGCATATATAGAATGGGAGGAATAGGGCTAAGTGACAGCACATGTGAAAAAGACTTGGGTATACTAATAGATCACAGACTGAATATGAGTCAACAGTGTGATGCAGCAGCAAAAAAGGCAAATGCAATTCTAGGATGTATTAACAGAAGCATACAGTCTAGATTACATGAAGTCATTATTTCCCTCTACTCCTCTTTGGTCAGACCTCATCTGGAATATTGTGTCCAGTTTTGGGCACCACATTTTAAAAAAGACATCAACAAACTGGAGCAAGTTCAGAAAAGAGCGACCAGAATGGTGACCGGTCTGCAAACCCTGTCTTATGAGGAAAGGTTGCAGGATTTGGGAATGTTTAGTTTGCAAAAGAGAAGACTGAGAGGAGACTTAATAGCTGTCTACAAATATCTAAAGGGCTGTCACATTGTAGAAGGATCAACTTTATTCTCATTTGCACAAGGAAAGACTAGAAGCAATGGGATGAAACTGAATGGGGGAAGAAACACAGATTAGATATTAGAAAAAACTTTTTGACAGTTAGAGTGATCAATGAGTGGAACAGGCTGCCACGAGAAGTGGTGAGTTCTCCTTCAATGCAAGTCTTCAAACAGAGGCTGGACAGACATCTGACTGGGATGATTTAGCGAATCCTGCTTTGAGCGGGGGGTTGGAGCAGTTGGCCCAGGAGGTCCCTTCCAACTCTACGATTCTATGATTCTAATGCTCTTAGGAAAAATTCTGAGCGAGCCTACTCAATTGGATGAAAAGCAACCACACACATGAATGGTCTCAAGATGCTTTACTGCTAGCTTGATGAAAGACTCCTAATGCACCTCATCTTTTCTTCTCCCTGTAGTCATTCTTCCACCTGTCATCGGCAGTCCAATCCCTGTACTTTTAGAATATCAGTTTGTCCTTTTTCCCGTCCACTTCAAAATTTGTGACAATGACTACAGTTCTTCATAATATTACAAGGACTAATATAGGTAATACCACACCTAAAACATGTGACACATTGTTTTGTATTGGATTCCTATAAAGATATATGGAATCATTATTTTTCTGTTTTACCTATGCCTACAAGTACTGGTGACAGGGAAAAACAGCATCCATAGTGCTCACTTTAACAGCTGTGACTTTGTAAAGTACTGGATGGGAGATGCATCACGAGGTTGTTAGCTTCAGTGATATGAACTTAGGGAAAATGTTCCAGCACACAAAATGCTAAGAGGGGTTAATTGGCCATTTTAAGGGCTAGGTTTCTAAGTGAACAACTGAAGAGAGGGTGAGAGGCTGTTCACCATATCTCCACCCAAGGGTGAGGTTTAGAAGGTAAATATCCAGCCTTCTGAGTCATTCAGGGTTCAGTTATGTGTTTATAGTAAGCTGAATCACATGTTCTTGGTATTCCTGAGCAGGCAGATCCCTGCAGCTACACAGACTATATACCATTTTGTTTTCTTTTCCCGTTTTGCCACAAGGACTGTGTTTATTTTTACCTCGCACTGGTTTATGCCGCATGTATGTAATAAACCAGTGGAAGATTTAAAGAGGCAGTGTTCTTGTGTCTACCTCCGAGCAAGTCGATCTATCACACAGCACATTAAGACTAACTGCATTATGGTGCCAATGGTGGCAACTCACTTCCCCCATTAACATTACCAACTGACAGCTCACAAAAATAATGACTGTAGAGCTTCAAACAAACATCAGAATGTCCAATATAACCAGCTTCAGCAGAACACCTCCATCCATAAATCCATATTATAAAATTATAAAATTGTGGTCCCATTAGCAGTCACTAGGGGGGAGCTTACTACATCTATATTTTTAAAACTCATAGAAAGTAATGGGATCAGTATAAGTCCATATATAGCTAGCTCCCCCGAGTGAAAGCTGCAAACTGCTAAGGTGGGAAACTTGTCTGGATATCTCTTCCATTTCAGCACACAGCAGACAAAAAGAATTCAGGATAAATTACAAAATCATCAGCATATTTATGATAACAACATGAAAGATGAGAGAAGTCAACTAAAGTTCAGATGATGGGATGTGACGTCCATCTTCACTAGCTGTCGGGGACTATTGTCCGCTGACCAGTGACATACAGTATACAGCACTGAATTTGAAGAGACGGTATGTTCTTATTTTCTTAGAGTGAATTTCATTTATGTGTGGAATAATCCTGTTTATTACATGAAGGTAATATTATGTAGGAAGTTTTATTTATTGAGTTTACAGATTATATCATTGGTATTATTGTATAACAATATTTATTAACCCGCTCACCCCGGGCCATTTTCTATTTTTTCGCTTTTGTTTTTTTGCTCCTCTTCACCAAGTAATAATTGTTTTACTTTTCCATCAACATGGCCATGTGAGGGTTTGTTTGTTGCGGGGCGAGCAAGTTGTACTTTTGAATGACACTGCTATGAACGCCGACCACAGGGTGGTGCTCATAGCAGATCGGCAATGAAAATCACAGGGCTCTCCTGCAGACCACCAGTTGTCATGCCAACCCATTCGCACACCACGATCATATGACAGAAGTGCCGATAGGTGGAGTTAGTGACGTGCTTCCGGTGTGAGCATGTTAAATGCCACTGTCAAAGATTGACAATGCAATTTAACATGTAATTCCACCCATGGCTGTTAGGGGCACATATCAGCTGGATAGGTATGAGCGGACTCGTGGAAGTTTGGGTTCGACTGAACTTTAGTACCTAGTCCAGTTTGAGTACCAGAACTGTACCTGAACTTTGAAAAGTCCCTGAACCCCATAAAAGTCAATGGAGACCCAGACTTTTGTGTTGTAAATTGGCCGCAGTAAGTGCTAGTGCTCGCTATCTCTATTTCTGTTTGCAGTGACCCCTTTGATTACACTCAAAAAACAAAGCATTTAATTTACAGACTTAAAAATGCTGTATATCCAAAAAGGATTTTAAATAGAGCACACAATACTCAAACTCATTGATTATAATAGATTAGATATAGAACCGGAAAAATTTTGAAAATATGTAAAAGTGTTATCTCTGCACAGGAATTTTTTTAACCCATCCAGTTCTGGAAAATACTATTCCCAGAACTATTGGTTTAAATGTACTTTGTTTGTGTGACAACCCCTGTAATGCTAAAGTGGTTCTTGGTCCTATACCTTAGGATCTAGCTATCAAAAGCTTCAAAGGAACCTGTGTAACAAATTTTAACGAGGTGTGTGATGTCTGTGACCAAATGCAGACTGCAAACTCTTTCTCAATTGTGCAAAAAGCCATGCTTTCTTCAGGCAATCATAATTTTTTATTTCAGCTGAATTTTTCCAGCTCTGCATGAGCAAAATATTTACAATGGCATCCATCACGCCAAAAATAAATGTTGACTATGTGTTTGAAAAACTCATCATTGTGGTCACGTCTTTCCCTTCTACTAGAAATAGTTTAAAATGTTATTTATCCATTGTTGAATACGTCTACCTGGTATACCACTACTTGCCTTCAATAACCTTTTTTGGATAGACTTTGCATATTTCCAGATATCAATGTTGTGATCTATGTCTGGAGACCTCTGCTGCATTCATTTTGGGTGCCAACATGGTGATCTGATTGCAAACATACAAACCTCATTTTTCAGTACTATAAGATGGTCGCCGGACAGGTCCTCAAGGGGATATATGCATCATCAAGGCAGGTAACCTCAGTGATGTAAGCCCATAAAAGCAGGATCCAGCACTTATAGTGCTGAGAGAGTAAATAGAGCGTATCCACGACTGGGTTTACAAACAGTCAAAGAGATGGGTGGCAATGGCTGCTCACATATCCCAACCACGGAGAGTGATATGGCAGATATAAGGAAGTCCAGCTGTGTCATTAGTGTGTTGGGTGCAAGGTGAAAAGACCTTGCTCGTATGGGCCTGTCTCTGACGGAGGCTTAATGATGGCCCCATAAGATGCTCCATACAAAAATATGCCCCATATAATGCTGCATAAAGGTTAATGATGGCCTCATAAGATGCTCCATATTAAAATATGCCCCATATAATGCTGGTGCTGCGATTAAAAAAAAAAAAAAAAAAAAAATGACATACTCACCTCTCATCGCTGCCCGCTGCTCCTCAGCATCGCTGGCTCTCTGCAGTGGATGCTTAGGCAGACAGCGTGCACTAAACCTTTCATCACGCCCTCTAACCTGAATGTCACCGCCAGAGGACCCGGAAGGCACAGCATGGCGGTGGAACGGGAACAGGTGAATATCGCATGGCTCACCCTCCCCCAGTCCTACTTACCCTTCTGGCGCTGCATATTAATCCCTGCATCTCGGGCGCCGACATCTCTCTTCCTGTCTTCCAACCAGTGCTGAGCGGTCAGTGATACCGTTCGTTAAAGTAATGAATATGCGCTCCACACCTATGGGAGTGGAGACGCGTGCATATTCATTACTTTAATGAGCGATACCACGTGACCGCTCAGCACTGGAAGAAAGACAGGAAGAGAGATGCCGGCGCCCGAGATGCAGGGAATGATATGCAGAGATGACACCAGGAGGGTAAGCATGATGTCTTCTGCTCCCCCGCCGGCAATGACTCATATGTAAGCCGAGAGGGGTGTTTTCAGCACAAAAATATGTGCTGAAAATCTTGGCTTATACACGAGTATATACTGTATATATATATATATATATATATATATATATATACAGCTCTGGCAAAAATTAAGAGACCACCTCATCAAAACCCAGTCACGGGCAGCTCATTCTCCAGACCTGAACCCCATTGAAAATCTCTGGAATGTAATCAAGAGGATGATGGATAGTCACAAGCCATACAAACAAAGAAGAACTGCTTATATTTTTGCGCCAGAAGCAGTGTGAAACACTGGTGGCAAGCATGCCGAGACGTATGAATGCTGTTTTTAAAAATCATGGTTATTCCACAAAATATTGATTTCAGAACTCTTACTGAGTTAAAACATTAGTATTGTTGTTTCTAAATGATTATAAACTTGTTTTCTTTGCATTATTTGAAGTATGAAAGCAGTGTTGTTTTTTTTTTAATTTTGACCATTTTTCTTTGTCAGAGAAAAAATGCAAAATTTATTGCTTGGAAATTCGGAGACATGTTGTCAGAAGTTCATAGACTAAAAGAACAATTTATATTTTACTCAAAAATACCTATAAAGAGAAAAATCAGACAAACTAAACATTTGAAAGTGGTCTCTTAATTTTTGCCAGAGCTGTATATATTTAGCCCGCATATAATCGAGTATAAGCCGACCTCAGTATAACCCGAGGCACCTAATATTACCTAAAAACTGGGAAACCTTACTGACTCGTGTATAAGCCGGGTATGCATTGTCCCCTCATCCCCATCCTCGTAGGTACGGGCTCCTCATCCCTAGCCTTGTATGCAAGGCACCTCATCCCTATCAATGAGTGGAACAAGCTGCCACGATAAGTGGTGAGTTCTCCTTCAATGGATGTCTTCAAACAGAGGCTGGACAGCCATCTGACTGGGATGATTTAGCAAATCCTGCTTTGAGCAGGGGGTTGGACCAGATGGCCCAGGAGGTCCCTTTCAACTCTGCGATTCTATGATTCTATCCTTGCATGCATGACTCCTCATCCCTATCCTTGTATGCATGGCTCCTCATCCCTATCCTGGTATGCAAGGCTCCTCATCCCTATCCTTGTATGCCTGCCTCCATCCCTATCCTTGTATGCCTGGCTCCATCCGTATTCTTGTATGCCTGGCCCCATCCCTATCCTTGTATGAATGGCCCTATCCCTATCCTTGTATGCAAGGCTCCATCCCTATCCTTGTATGCATGACTCCATCGTAATCCTTGTATGCATGACTCCATCCCTATCTGTGTATGCATGGCTCCATCCAAATCCGTGTATGAATGGCTCCATCCCTACCCTTATATGCATGACCCCATCCCTACTCTATTATGCGTGGCTCCATCCCTATCCTGATATGATTGGCCCCCATGAAAAAACAAAAAATATAAACTACTACTAGAGTTGAGCGACTTTTGGTTTTTTAGGGTCGCGTTTCGTTTCGTGAAACCCGACTTTTCCAAAAGTCGGGTCGAGCAAGATCGTCCGATTATAGGGAAAAGTCGGGGTCGTCCCGAAACACGAAACCCAATGTAAGTCAATGGGGAATAAAAGTCGGCAGTGAGAGGAGGACAGGAAACACACCAACAGTGCCCATTTGAATGCCAAAAGCATCAATTCTTCTTACTTAAGCTTGTCAACCTTAATTAACTTCATAATACAAGTTACGCACTGAAAAATGGGGGTTATTTGGCTACAGACTGTGGGGGGGTAGGGCTGGCTCCAGGTTTTCATGTGCCCTGGGCGAAAGAGCGCCCCTTTAACACATACCACAACTCATCATGCTCCGATACGGCAGAGAAATAGCGGTATAGTACAATGAAAAATACCTCACTTTTTACATCTCATGACGAGGCCCATCTAATTCTCCATACAAAATCATTGGTCCCATATAATGTTTGAAACAGTATATGATGAGCTCCACATAATGCTACAGTATATGTTGGTCCCCATGGATGAAGCTCTACTGTCTTATGGGCCCAAATAATGCTCCAAACATAATGGGCCCCATTTCTAATGCTCTAGTGTATAATGGGCCCTGTAAATGCTGCTCCAGTGTCTGATGTCCACCTTTGGAATGTTCCAGTGTATGGTGGGCCCCATCTATCAATCTCAGACGGTGTTAGGCCCAGTATGGATTGCACGTGATTGCACAAAGGTTAGAAAGGGTACCGTATCCCCAGATAACATGTATGGATAGCATACACATTCAAAATATATGTCTCAGGAGGCAGGCTCAGACGGTGTTAGGCCCAGTATGGATTGCACGTGATTGCACAAAGGTTAGAAAGGGTACCGTATCCCCGGATAACATGTATGGATAGCGTACACATTCAAAATATATGTCTCAGGAGGCAGGCTCAGACGGTGTTAGGCCCAGTATGGATTGCACGTGATTGCACAAAGGTTAGAAAGGGTACCGTATCCCCAGATAACATGTATGGATAGCGTACACATTCAAAATATATGTCTCAGGAGGCAGGCTCAGACGGTGTTAGGCCCAGTATGGATTGCACGTGATTGCACAAAGGTTAGAAAGGGTACCGTATCCCCGGATAACATGTATGGATAGCGTACACATTCAAAATATATGTCTCAGGAGGCAGGCTCAGACGGTGTTAGGCCCAGTATGGATTGCACGTGATTGCACAAAGGTTAGAAAGGGTACCGTATCCCCAGATAACATGTATGGATAGCGTACACATTCAAAATATATGTCTCAGGAGGCAGGCTCAGACGGTGTTAGGCCCAGTATGGATTGCACGTGATTGCACAAAGGTTAGAAAGGGTACCGTATCCCCGGATAACATGTATGGATAGCGTACACATTCAAAATATATGTCTCGGGAGGCAGGCTCAGACGGTGTTAGGCCCAGTATGGATTGCACGTGATTGCACAAAGGTTAGAAAGGGTACCGTATCCCCGGATAACATGTATGGATAGCGTACACATTCAAAATATATGTCTATACATCAGGAGGCAGGCTCAGACGGTGTCAGGCACAGTATGGATTTGACGGCCCAGATTACACAGCGGAGGAGCAGGGAGAGGTAAAGATTGCAAATGCTGGGGCCCTGCCCAAGCAAGGGGGCCCACTCGTGGGCGTCGGTACTGGCACTGGGCCCCTCATAGTACAGCGGTGTGTCTGACGGCGGGTGTGCACCACCAC
The DNA here is from genome assembly GCF_039654945.1 of Dendrobates tinctorius. Classification (NCBI taxonomy): domain Eukaryota; kingdom Metazoa; phylum Chordata; class Amphibia; order Anura; family Dendrobatidae; genus Dendrobates; species Dendrobates tinctorius. The sequence continues at coordinate 1,961,519 of NW_027361910.1, forward strand.
CGTCAGAGACACTTGATTGCACTATGAGGGACCCTGTGCCAGTGCCCGCGCCCAAGAGTCGGCCTACCCACCTGTCCAGGGCAACGGCACTCGCACGGTGTCGTGCGCTAGGTGGTGACCCCGGCCATGGGGGGGGAGGCAGCACAGTTAGGGAGTTTTAGAAAGTGGCATATGTTGATGTTGTACATTCAGCTGATGCAAAAGGCGAAATAGGTGAAGTACCAGGAAGAGGTGGACCAAAGCAAGCCATTTTTCTGTCACCCTATGTGTCATCAGGGGAAGGTGGGACAAAATCCTTGGAAACCCATGCGTGGTTCATTTTAATGAAGGTTAGATCATCCACATTTTGGGTTGACAGACGGGTCCTTTTTTCTGTCAGGATTGATCCAGCTGCACTGAAGACTCTTTCCGATAGCACACTTGCAGCTGGGCAAGCGAGCTCCTGTAAGGCATATTGGGCCAATTCAGGCCAGGTGTCCAGTTTAGCGGCCCAATAGTCAAAGGGGAATGACCTGTGTGGGAGAACATCGATATGGGAGGAAAAGTAGTTTGTAACCATAGTTGACAACTGCTGTCTCCTGTCACTTTCCATCGATGCAGTATTACCAGTTGTGTGAGCGGTATTTGAAAAATCAGTCCACAACATTGTCATGAAACCCCTGTCTCCAACGCCACTTCTGCTGTGTGCACCACGAACACCTCTGCCAAGCTGCCCCCGGCCCGTACTTCTCGTGTGAGAACCATCACCGCTGCTGTGTGCTGGGAATGCCTCAAGCAACCGATTTACCAGAGTTGCTTGTTTATTAGCCAATATTAGGTCAAGGTTCTCCTGTGGCATGATGTTTTGTAATTTGCCTTTATAGCGTGGATCCAGGATGCTGGCCAACCAGTAGTCGTCATCGTTCATCATTTTGGCAATGCGGGGGTCCCTTTTTAGGATCCGCAAGGCATAATCTGACATGTGGGCCAATGTTCCTGGTGTCAATGATGCACTGCGAGTGCTGGGTGGAGGAGCACTTTCTGGCAAATCCACATCCCTCCAGTCACGCACAAACCCTGTACCAGACCTTGCCACTCCAACATTTTCACTTGCCCCACGAGATGCATCCTCCTCCCCTAAGTAATCATCCCCATCATCATCCCCCTCCTCCTCTTCTTCCTCCACCTCGTCCAGGAGAGGTCCCTGAGCAGACAATGGCTGAATGTCATCAAGGATTCCCTCCTCCTCTTCCTCCTCATCAACATTGGCTGCAGACGCCTGCTCCTTAAGGTGCGTCAAAGTTTGCATGAGCAGACGCATAAGTGGGATGCTCATGCTTAGGATGGCGTCGTCTGCGCTTACCAGCCATGTGCATTCCTCAAAACACTGAAGGACTTTACAAAGGTCTTTCAGCTTCGACCACTGCACACCTGTCAACTCCATGTCTGCTCTCAAAGTGCCTGGCCGTGTATCCTCCCACAAATGCATTATGGCCTGCCTCTGCTCGCACAGCCGCTCCACCATGTGCAGGGTGGAGTTCCACCTTGTTGCAATGTCGATAATGAGGCGGTGGTTGGGAAGGTGGAGCAATCGCTGCAGCTTCTGCATACGAACGGAGTGTACAGGCGACCGGCGGATGTGCGCGCACAGTCTTCGCACCTTCTGGAGCAGGGCTGTTAACTCCGGATAATTTTTGAGGAAGCACTGCACCACCAGGTTCAAGGTGTGAGCCAAGCAAGGTATGTGGCTGAGTTTTGAAAGGGCTATGGCTGCCACAAAATTACGGCCATTATCACTAACTACCTTGCCTGCCTCAAGATGTACACTGCCCAGCCATGACTCAGTTTGTCGCTTCAAGTACTCGGCCAGCACCTCGGCGGTGTGTCTGTCGCCCAAACACATCATCTGCAACACAGCCTGCTGACGCTTTCCAATAGCTGCTTGATAGGGGGACACATCGTGTGCAACAGTGGCAGCTGCAGATGGAGTGCTCGTACGACTGCGCTCTGTGGACGAGCTTTCGCTTCTGGAGGAGGAGGAGGAGGGTCGAACGCCTACAGCCAACTGTTTCCTATACCGTGGGCTAGGCAGCACTGTCCCACCACCGCTGTCCCCTGTGGACCCTGCATCCACCACATTAACCCAGTGCACAGTGATGGACACGTAACGGCCCTGGCCATGCCGACTGGACCATGCATCAGTTGTGAGGTGCACCTTTCCGCTCACTGACTGCTTGAGTGCATGGACAATGCGGTCTTTCACATGATGGTGGAGGGCTGGGATGGCTTTGCGAGAGAAGAAGTGGCGACTGGGTAGGTCATAGCGTGGTACTGCATAGGCCATGAGTTCGCGGAAAGCTGTGCTTTCCACCAACCGAAAGGGCATCATCTCAAACGAGATTAGTTTGGCAATGTGGGCGTTCAAACCCAGTGTACGCGGATGAGAGTCTGAGTACTTTCTTGACCTACTCATAGTGTCTGGGAGGGTGAGCTGGACTTGAGAGCTGCATATGGTGGAAGTAGCGGTGGACAGGGCGGACTGAGAGAGGGTTGATGATGGTGATGGAGTTGGTGTTATTTCTGATGGCCTAGAATCAGTCTTTCGTTGATATAACAGTGGGATTCCCTGACTGCTGTGGTCTTGCAACGACACCTCAACATTTGCTGCTGTGCTAACCGGTGGGCTTACAGTGGGGGAAACAATGTAGCGTTGCTGACTACCTTCGTTGTGATCAGTTGCACATGTGGCACGAGGTTTGGTGTTGTGTCCACGCTTGCAAGTGCATGCTGGTTAAATGTCTAAGCATGCAACTGGTATTCAAATTTTTCAGATTTTTCCCTCGGCTAAAGGTCTTTGCGCACTTCTTACAGATAACCTTGGCCTGATCATGAGGATTTTGTTCAAAAAAGTGCCACACTGCACTCTTCCTACTTTGGCAGACATTTTGCGGCCTAGCACGCTGTGATCTTTTGACCCTCTGGACAAGCTGTCCAGCGACTCTTTTGATGTTTGGAACCTGTCTTTGGAGTGCTCCGGGCCTGCCAGATAACAGCTGTTGCGATGTCGATGTCTGCTGTGGATGCTCCTCATCTGAGCTATTGGAAGCAGCACCCTCTTCCCCCAATGGATGCCAATCTGAGTCAACAACTGGGTCATCCATCACCTCCTCTTCTATGTCATGTGCACCTTCCTCTGTATCACCGTGTATGGTGGTATAGTGTGCGGGAAGGGGCACCTGAGTCTCATCAGGGTCAGAATCTGGCTCTGTACACTGCGAGGACAATGTAGTGCTCTGAGTGAATGTACCAGCAGAATCATCCATCAGCGGCTGTGCATCAGTGCACTCCATGTCAGATTCATCTTGGCCTGGGTAATTCACCATTTCACTTGATAATCCAGGCATGGTATGTGAAAACAGCTCCATGGAGTAATCAGTAGTATGGCCTGCGTCATCCTTCAATCTTGGTTGGGGTGAAGGACACAAGGAAAGGTGTGGTTCATGAACATGAGCCTCCAATGACGACTCAGTGCTTTTACTTTTTACAACTGAAGAAGAGGAGGCGATAGAGCTGGAGGCTGAGTCAGCAATGTAAGACAAAACTTTTTCCTGATGCTCTGGCTTTAAAAGCGGTTTGCCAACTCCTAGAAAACTAAGCGTTCGAGGCCTTATGTAGCCAGACGATGACGCAGGGTCAGCACCTCCTGCATTCGGTTCTATTTTGCTCTTGCCACTACCATCAGATCCACCACCAACACCATCATTACCAGCTGCCAACCCCCGCCCAATTCCACGGCCTCTTCCACCAGCCTTCCTCATTTTTGGTAGAAATGTAGACAAAATCCAACAAACTATATAGTAATGTAAAACAAGGTACAAGGTGTCTATAGGACAGGGGAGATTTTGAATTTCTGCAGACACTTGTGGACACTGGACACTTTTGGATTGCGTGAGGCCCACTGATATCTGAGCGCTATGTGATAGGCTCGATGGCACAGCTGTGACCAAAGTGACTAGAGGATAAGGGAGATTTTGAATCTCTGCACACACTTTTGGACACTGGACACTTTTGGATTGTGTGAGGCCCACTGATATCTGAGCGCTATGTGACAGGCTCGATGGCACAGCTGTGACCAAAGTGACTAGAGGATAAGGGAGATTTTGAATCTCTGCACACACTTTTGGACACTGGACACTTTTGGATTGTGTGAGGCCCAATGAATATCTGAGCGCTATGTGACAGGCTCGATGGCACAGCTGTGACAAAAGTGACTAGAGGATAAGGGAGATTTTGAATCTCTGCACACACTTTTGGACACTGGATGGACACTTTTGGATTGTGTGAGGCCCACTGATATCTGAGCGCTATGTGACAGGCTCGATGGCACAACTGTGACCAAAGTGACTAGAGGATAAGGGAGATTTTGAATCTCTGCACACACTTTTGGACACTGGACACTTTTGGATTGTGTGAGGCCCACTGATATCTGAGCGCTATGTGACAGGCTCGATGGCACAGCTGTGACCAAAGTGACTAGAGGATAAGGGAGATTTTGAATCTCTGCACACACTTTTGGACACTGGATGGACACTTTTGGATTGTGTGAGGCCCACTGATATCTGAGCGCTATGTGACAGGCTCGATGGCACAGCTGTGACCAAAGTGACTAGAGGATAAGGGAGATTTTGAATCTCTGCACACACTTTTGGACACTGGACACTTTTGGATTGTGTGAGGCCCACTGATATCTGAGCGCTATGTGACAGGCTCGATGGCACAGCTGTGACCAAAGTGACTAGAGGATAAGGGAGATTTTGAATCTCTGCACACACTTTTGGACACTGGACACTTTTGGATTGTGTGAGGCCCAATGAATATCTGAGCGCTATGTGACAGGCTCGATGGCACAGCTGTGACCAAAGTGACTAGAGGATAAGGGAGATTTTGAATCTCTGCACACACTTTTGGACACTGGATGGACACTTTTGGATTGTGTGAGGCCCACTGATATCTGAGCGCTATGTGACAGGCTCGATGGCACAGCTGTGACCAAAGTGACTAGAGGATAAGGGAGATTTTGAATCTCTGCACACACTTTTGGACACTGGACACTTTTGGATTGTGTGAGGCCCACTGATATCTGAGCGCTATGTGACAGGCTCGATGGCACAGCTGTGACCAAAGTGACTAGAGGATAAGGGAGATTTTGAATCTCTGCACACACTTTTGGACACTGGATGGACACTTTTGGATTGTGTGAGGCCCACTGATATCTGAGCGCTATGTGACAGGCTCGATGGCACAGCTGTGACCAAAGTGACTAGAGGATAAGGGAGATTTTGAATCTCTGCACACACTTTTGGACACTGGACACTTTTGGATTGTGTGAGGCCCACTGATATCTGAGCGCTATGTGACAGGCTCGATGGCACAGCTGTGACCAAAGTGACTAGAGGATAAGGGAGATTTTGAATCTCTGCACACACTTTTGGACACTGGATGGACACTTTTGGATTGTGTGAGGCCCACTGATATCTGAGCGCTATGTGACAGGCTCGATGGCACAGCTGTGACCAAAGTGACTAGAGGATAAGGGAGATTTTGAATCTCTGCACACACTTTTGGACACTGGATGGACACTTTTGGATTGTGTGAGGCCCACTGATATCTGAGCGCTATGTGACAGGCTCGATGGCACAGCTGTGACCAAAGTGACTAGAGGATAAGGGAGATTTTGAATCTCTGCACACACTTTTGGACACTGGACACTTTTGGATTGTGTGAGGCCCACTGATATCTGAGCGCTATGTGACAGGCTCGATGGCACAGCTGTGACCAAAGTGACTAGAGGATAAGGGAGATTTTGAATCTCTGCACACACTTTTGGACACTGGATGGACACTTTTGGATTGTGTGAGGCCCACTGATATCTGAGCGCTATGTGACAGGCTCGATGGCACAGCTGTGACCAAAGTGACTAGAGGATAAGGGAGATTTTGAATCTCTGTACACACTTTTGGACACTGGATGGACACTTTTGGATTGTGTGAGGCCCACTGATATCTGAGCGCTATGTGACAGGCTCGATGGCACAGCTGTGACCAAAGTGACTAGAGGATAAGGGAGATTTTGAATCTCTGTACACACTTTTGGACACTGGATGGACACTTTTGGATTGTGTGAGGCCCACTGATATCTGAGCGCTATGTGACAGGCTCGATGGCACAGCTGTGACCAAAGTGACTAGAGGATAAGGGAGATTTTGAATCTCTGCACACACTTTTGGACACTGGACACTTTTGGATTGTGTGAGGCCCAATGAATATCTGAGCGCTATGTGACAGGCTCGATGGCACAGCTGTGACAAAAGTGAGTAGAGGATAAGGGAGATTGGATTGCTTTTAAAAAAGCAGTTTGCGGAGCAGTGGGTAAACAGCAATGCAGGAATGTCAGGAAGCCTTAGAAGGCAGCCCAACAACCAACACCACTGATACACCACTATATAGCCTCCCCTTGCACTGCACACACAGTGACTGGTGTGTTTTGCAGGCCAAATTGCTAGCAGCAGAAGCAGTTTTTTTGTCTTCTCAGCAGGACAAAAAAAAAAAATTGGGATTGCTTTTAAAAAAGCAGTTTGCGGATCAGTGGGTAAACAGCAATGCAGGAATGTCAGGAAGCCTTAGAAGGCAGCCCAACAACCAACACCACTGATACACCACTATATAGCCTCCCCTTGCACTGCACACACAGTGACTGGTGTGTTGTGCAGGCCAAATTGCTAGCAGCAGAAGCAGTTTTTTTGTCTTCTCAGCAGGACAAAAAAAAAAAATTGGGATTGCTTTTAAAAAAGCAGTTTGCGGAGCAGTGGTTAAACAGCAATGCAGGAATGTCAGGAAGCCTTAGAAGGCAGCCCAACAACCAACACCACTGATACACCACTATATAGCCTCCCCTTGCACTGCACACACAGTGACTGGTGTGTTGTGCAGGCCAAATCGCTAGCAGCAGAAGCAGTTTTTTTGTCTTCTTCCCTGCCTAACGCTCTCCCTACAGAATCAGCAGCAACCTCTCCCTATACTAAGATCGGCAGAAGTAAGATGGCGGTCGGCGTGCACGCCCTTTTATACCCCCTGTGACGCCCACCAAAGCAAGCCAATCACTTGCATGCCCTTCTGAAAGATGGTGGTGACCCGTGCCTATATCATCACGTTGCCCACAGTGTCCGTGGATCCTGATTGGCTGAAAAAGAGCGCAAAACAAACTTTTGAAACGCGACTTTGGCGCGTAAGTCGCCGACCTCGTGGCCGACCTCATCCTAGGGTCGGGTTTCGTTTCATGAAACCCGACTTTGCCAAAAGTCGGCGACTTTTGAATTTTTTCGACTCGTTTCGCTCAACTCTAACTACTACACTTACCTTCCTGCGCTCAATGCAGCATCTTGTTCCGTTGCCAACAGCTGCTTTGAATACTCACCTCTTACCACGCCGGAACTATATGCATGGAAGGCAGTGAGTATTAAGTATCGCGCCCAGTGTCAGCCACCGGGTGGTCACGTGTGCCGCTACTTAACCCCTTCCTTACATTAGACGTACTATTCCATCCGTGTGACCTGGGACTTAAGTCCCATGGACAGAATAGTAGGTCACATGCGATCAGCGGTGTTAACGGGGGGGAGCACCGCTGATCGTGGCCACATGTTAGCTGATTCTCACAGCTGAGACCCGGCACTATGTTCCAGGAGCGGTCACGGACAGCCCCCGGCACATTAACCCCTGGCACACTGCGATCAAACATGATTGCAGTGTACCAGAGACATAGGGAAGAATCGCGCAGGGAGGAGGCTCGCGTTGCTCCGAAGGCTTCCTCGCTGCAGGCCCTCAGATCCAATATGGCACCGGGGGCCTTCGGGTCCTGCAGGGAGGCGGCTTTCTCAGTGCCTGCTGAGAGCAGGCGCTGAGAAAGCCTCCTGCAGTTACTGATCTGACACAGATTACTGATCTGACACAGTCCACTGCAAAGTGTCAGATCAGGGATCTGACACTTTACAAAAATGTCCCACATTGGGACTATATTATAAAGTAAAAAAAAAAAGCGTAAAAATAATTTTTAAAAATTTCCTAAATAGAAAAAATAATTCCCCAATTGCTTTTTTCGTAAATAAAAAAAACATTAAAAATACACATATTTAGTATTGCCGCGTCCGTAACGACCTACCCTATAAAACGGTCCCATTAGTTAACCCCTTCAAAAAAAAAACAAGGCAAAAACTATGCTTTATCATCATACCGCTGTATTGTAAGGTTTCCAATGGATTGTAATGAATAAGAAAATGCTCACACAAGAATTGAATTTACTAAATTGATTTACTATATAAATGATAAGATTAAAATATAAAACTATAAATACATATGCATTAATAAGAAACAGGCATTATTCATACGTTACATTATTCAGATAGTCTTATCTCTGTGTCCTCTCTCCTATGTACACATCCCTCTGTCTCTCTCTCTCCCCTCTGCTAATCAGTCCCCTTTTTATATATCCCCCAAAAGCATCCAAATGTGTCTTAAGGCCCTTTTACATTTAGCGATGCACCAGCGATCCGACCAGCGATCCGACCCGGTCAGGATCGCTGGTGCATCGCTAAATGATCGCTAGTGAGCTTTCATACAGAAAGATCTCACAGCGATGCAGCAGCGACGCAGCGCACGATACTTACCATTCACACACAGCGATCCAGACGTCCTCCCGCCCGCCTCCACGCGTCGCTCATCGTCACAGCAGGAAGTCTCAGCAGGAAGCGCCCGACGAGAAATGGAGCCGGACATTCTCGCGCGATCAGCGATGGACAGCGGGGGAGCCGGTCGCTGGTAAGTATCACACATAGCGATATCGCTAGCAATATCGCTATAACGTCACAAAACCAGTGACGTTTTAGCGATATTGCTAGCGATATCGCTTAGTGTAAAACCCCCTTTAGTTAAAAAGCTTTGATCTAGCCTTGAGTGCTAATGAGACGACTCCCTGAGGCCAAATAGAGGAGATTTCACCAGGTGACAATCCATGGGGAAAGTTAACACACCCAATCTAATTAGGGTAGTTGCCTTGAATATCAATGGTCCTTTGTTGATGGATAAACAAATGACCAGTAATTTACATTCCTTTATCTTAAATAAGTTTCAGTGACCTTTTTTGCTTACCTCCCTCGAAGTAAGGATACAGTATATATTATATTAAACTGATTGAAACCATATAAAAATAACTCATAGTATACATTCCACCCATTGGCTTCAGTCACTTTAATTAATTAACCTGCCACTAAACTATACCATTTATCATTATTTGCATTGCTCCTATATATATATATATATATATATATATATATATATATATATATATTATAGTTTGCTACCAATAGAAAACCGTTTTGGTAAAAAAAACAACATCCTGGGCTTAAAACTGAAAAAATCAAAACAAAAACAACATTGGACCAGCAGGTGCTGAAATATCAAATGTCTGTTGAAATCTTCTTTCTTTGGATCTTCATGTCTGCAATTTTTTTATGGGTCTCTGTTGCAGGGAAGCACGGGGAGTATTATGCCCTCATCACTTTGGGGTGACTTCACTACTTTCCCTGGTTAGCAAAAGAACAGACTCTAAAGAGCAATCTGTCCCTGCCCTTCATGACATTAACCCCTCAGTGCAGGTGTCCAATGGCTGAGCATAAGAGTACCTTTATCTTCTATTGTTGCTGCTGTTCAGGGCCTTATTCACCCTGGTGACAGTTCAGCATCATCTGGGCTCAGTCTCAGCGCTCAATTGGACATCTTCAGTCTACACACAAGACACAACCTGCACTGTGGGAAAGTTAAATTCAAATTCATACTTGAAAAAGTTCCAAGGTCTTGGCAGAGCTAACTCAATCCAAAGCAACAGTCCAAAATAACTCAGTCCATGATGTATTCACAGTCCAAGATAGAATAACTTGTTCAATATAACTCAGTCCTCGTGGCTTGTTTTCCACCCCTTGATCAAATGAATCAAACAAAATTACTGTATGTTTGTTGGTCCAAATTAATTGTGCCCAGAATGACCTTTACTGTAGCAAATATTTCTATTCTTGATAATAACTACTACATAAAATATATCATGTGTATGGACTTATACACTGAAATAAATCATAATATCAAAATATCATATACCAGTTATCAAACACATCAAATTCATGTCAATCACATTTGCATAATAACGATGATCATAATTACCAGTACAATCATGTTCATGGAGATCACAAAATAATGTTACTACTAATCAGAATCAATATCAACAAATTGGTGAGATCCCTCACCCGGTAAATATCACAAGGGGATATTCATAATATAACTGATTATACCTACAAAAATAAACGAATAACCCCAAATACAAAACCAAAATGTATGGAATAATAAAATATTTTATTGAATACTATTTAAAAAAACAAGGGATAAAACCAGCAAAATAGACAGATATAATACCATAAACATAAGGCGTTACATGGTAGACACAGGGCAAATGTAATTAAATAACATACAATCTTCATAGAATAAAGCATAAAGTGCAGTGAGCAGATACATCTGAATAAAAATACATAATATGTGAATAAGATATATATACCAGTATAAAGTGCCCAATGCCTCTCCAACGCCTTATGTTTATGGTATTATATCTGTCTATTTTGCTGGTTTTATCCCTTGTTTTTTTAAATAGTATTCAATAAAATATTTTATTATTCCATACATTTTGGTTTTGTATTTGGGGTTATTCGTTTATTTTTGTAGGTATATACTAATCAGAATCAGTACAATTACATGTTAAGGAAAACAGAACCCAAACCAATTTGCTATTAACCCAATTCTAGCAAATTATTATTTTTACATAATATACACATTACATCAACACACACACTCTGGCTTCACCTAATGCATTCATTCAGTAAGCAGGAAAGATTCTCATTTACATATAGACAAATACACACTTTGGGTACCCACACATTTGCATTGCATGATTCAGGTGTAGGTGAACAAAGCTATATATCAAGAACAAAAGACTGACATTAACAAACTAGCATTCATTGAAATCATTTAACATATATGTTCTTCAAAACCCAATTTGCACGGGAGCTCCCAAAAAAATAAAAAAATGTTACACTCAAAAATAAGTCATAAAATATCATCTTATATTAGGTAGATGGACTCCTTTTTCACTACTGCAGAAATGAACTATTTTACTGTGCACTGTATTTACATGTTAATTAAATGGCCAAGGTTTCTTCTTTTACTCCTGCAAACAAAAGGTTAATTACACACCCCACCCCCCAATCCAACATGTAGTGGACTGAAAAGAGAAAAAAAAACAATTCCTTTAAAAAACGAAAATGCTAAACACAGTACAATTAAAATTCAGAAAATGAGCTCATAAAAAATAAAAATATACCAAATAAAAAGTAAAAATAAAAATACCACGTGGATTTTTTCTTTGGCTGTGTACCAATTTTAACAAGGGATATCCATGACAAATACACAAAGCACATACAGTGACAAAGAATATTTCTCTAAGAAACTCTAGAACGAAAACAAACATGGTATGTCCATCCACCCAGCTCTCCTGCTCTCCTGCTGTCTGTCTATGAAGGACACACAGTGCATCACCCAGCTTTGCACATAGACTTGCCTCTGCACCTAGCATTCACATGGTATGCCTTTCAGCTAACCCCAGCTTACCCCAGTGTTATTTATGACCTTGTTTACTCTGGCTTGATCATATACATCTGGTCCACTCTTAATTGTCTGACCAAAATGAGCAGAGACCACTCCTCTCTGCTTCACACCTGACTGCACTTAGTTGTACATATATTGCAGAGCACAAGTCTGCATAGACTTCAGTCTGCATTGTGATTCCTATAAGTGTGTGCTAGAAGTGTGAAGATTAATTTAAGAATTAAAACCAGAAGTGAACCAGAAGGGAACTGAAGGTAACTGGACACAGTCACTGTAAACAATGTTTCTGTTTGTTTTCACTTTCACCCCTATAATCCTTCACTTTCTGTTAATTCCCCTAATCCCTACTCCTAGTAAGGAACTGTTCATCTCTTCTTCAATCCTCCCCATCCACCTCACCTCCGCCTCAAAACTGTTCCTTAACATACAATCCTCTGTCTCCAAACACAGACAGCCCCCTCATGCCCTCTCCTGCTCCCACCTGCTAACACTTTCTCTGCTCCTTCTCACTGCTGGCGATATCTCCCCAAATCCTGGTCCTCCTCACCACATTCCCACAGTCATTTCTACCTCCCATCCACACTCTATCACAACCTTCCGTAACCTCTCCAACCTTATACCCATTCACCCAGCCCCCGCTTCCCCAGTCCCACTAACAGGAGCTCTGTGGAACGCTCGCTCTGTCTGCAACAAGCTTTCCTACATCCATGATCTTTTTGTTACTACCAAACTCTCCTTCCTCGCCATCACCGAAACCTGGCTCACCCCTTCTGACACAGCCTCTCCTGCTGCACTTTCGTATGGCGGCTTCCACCTTTCTCACACCCCCCGCCCCAGCAGCAAACATGGTGGAGGAGTTGGTTTTCTCCTGTCAGATACCTGCTCCTTCACCCCAATCCCACTGTCACCCTCTGTTACCCTCCCTTCCTTTGAGGTGCACTCTGTGCGCATCTACTCCCCCTCCAACCTCCAACTGGCTGTCATCTACCGCCCCCCAGGGCCAGCCACCACCTTCTTTGACCACTTCACCACCTGGTTACTTCATTTCCTTTCCGCGGACATCCCTACTATCATCATGGGCGATTTCAACATCCCCATCGACACTTCCCTCTCAGCTGCCACTAAACTTCTATCTCTCACTTCCTCCTTCGGCCTCACTCAATGGTCTTCTACAGCCACCCACAAAGATGGCCACACACTGGACCTCATCTTCACCCGCCTCTGCTCCCTATCTAACCTCTCTAACTCACCTCTTCCTCTCTCTGACCACAACCTGCTCACATTCTCTTCCCTCTTCACTCCATGTCTACAATCCCCACCCCACAAACTTTCACACCCTCGCAGGAATCTTAAACACCTTGACCTACACTCATTCTCTGAATCCCTCCTCCCTCTTACAGATATAAGTTCCTTACACAATGCGGATGACGCTGCCGCTCTATATAACACCACAATAGCTGTAGCTTTGGAATCCGCTGCCCCACTTACACATACCAAAACTCGCAAAATCAACAGACAGCCCTGGCACACCAGCCTGACCAAAGAGCTGAGGCGAGCTTCCAGGGCTGCTGAGCGCAGATGGAAAAGATCCCACTCCAACAAGCACTTCATCGCATTCAAACAGTCCCTCACTACTTTCAAGACCACACTCGCCACAGCTAAACAAACCTACTTCTCATCTCTCATATCCTCCCTGTCTCACAACCCTAAACAGTTATTCAACACCTTCAATTCTCTCCTCCACCCCCCAGCACCTCCTCCCTCCCCACTCATCTCAGCTGAAGACTTTGCCTCATTTTTCAAGCAGAAAATTGATAACATCAGGGACAGTTTTGGTCAACAACCCCCAGAGCCCTTCCTCCCGACTTCCCAGCCCTCCACCTTCAAAACCAACTTCTCCACCATTACAGAAGATCGACTCTCCACTCTACTCTCAAGATCACATCTCACCACCTGTGCACTCGACCCGATCCCATCCCACTTCATCCCAAACCTCACCACAGTCTTCATCCCAACCCTAACCCATCTCTTCAACCTGTCACTAACAACTGGTGTTTTCCCCTCAAGCTTTAAACATGCCTCCATCACACCTATCCTCAAAAAGCCCTCTCTTGACCCATCCTCTGTATCTAGCTATCGCCCTATATCACTTCTCCCATACGCCTCCAAGCTACTGGAACAACACGTCTACCTTGAACTGTCCTCCCATCTCTCTTCTCGCTCCCTCTTCGACCGCTTACAATCTGGCTTCCGGTCACACCACTCCACTGAAACTGCCCTTACTAAGGTCACCAATGACCTCTTAACTGCCAAGAGCAAGCGACACTACTCTGTCCTCCTCCTCCTGGACCTGTCGGCTGCCTTTGACACAGTGGACCATTCCCTATTATTACAGACCCTCTCATCCCTCGGCATCACAGACTTGGCCCTCTCCTGGATCTCATCATACCTAACAGACCGGACATTCAGCGTCTCCCACTCACACACCACCTCCTCACCTCGCCCCCTATCTGTCGGAGTCCCACAAGGTTCAGTCCTTGGGCCCCTGCTGTTCTCTATTTACACCTTTGGCCTGGGACAGCTCATAGAATCTCATGGCTTTCAGTATCATCTTTATGCTGATGACACACAGATCTACATCTCTGGACCAGATATCACCTCCCTACTAACCAGAATCCCTCAATGTCTGTCCACTATTTCATCCTTCTTCTCTACTAGATATCTGAAACTCAACATGGACAAAACAGAATTCATCATCTTTCCCCCATCTCACGTGACCCCCCCTACGAACCTATCAATTACAGTAAATGACTGCCCACTCTCCCCAGTCCCACAAGCTCGCTGCCTCGGAGTAATCCTTGACGCTGATCTCTCCTTCAAACCACATATCCAAACCCTTTCCACTTCCTGCCGACTTCAACTCAAAAATATTTCACGCATCCGTTCATTCCTCACCCAAGAATCTGCAAAAACCCTAGTCCATGCCCTCATCATCTCTCGCCTTGACTACTGCAACCTCATGCTCTGTGGCCTCCCCTCAAACACTCTCGCACCCCTCCAATCTATTCTAAACTCTGCTGCCCGACTAATTCACCTGTCCCCCCGCTATTCCCCAGCTCCTCCCCTCTGTCAATCCCTTCACTGGCTCCCAATTGCCCAGAGACTCCATTACAAAACCCTAACCATGACATACAAAGCAATCCACAACCTGTCTCCTCCATACATCTGTGACCTCGTCTCCCGGTACTTTCCTGCACGCAACCTCCGATCCTCACAAGATCTCCTTCTTTACTCCCCTCTTATCTCCTCTTCCCACAATCGCATACAAGATTTCGCTCGCGCATCACCCCTACTCTGGAACTCTCTACCACAACATATCAGACTCTCACCTACCATCGAAACCTTCAAAAAGAGCCTGAAGACCCACCTCTTCCGACAAGCCTATAACCTGCAGTAACCACCGATCGACCAAACCGCTGCACGACCAGCTCTACCCTCGCCTACTGTATTATCACCCATCCCTTGAAGATTGTGAGCCCTCGCGGGCAGGGTCCTCTCTCCTCCTGTACCAGTTATGACTTGTATTGTTTAAGATTATTGTACTTGTTTTTATGTATACCCCTCCTCACATGTAAAGCGCCATGGAATAAATGGCGCTATAACAATAAATAATAATAATAATAATAATAATAATAAACATCATTAGTAGTGTTGAGCATTCCGATACTGCAAATATCAGGTATCGGCCGATATTCGCTGTATCGGAATTCCGATACCGAGTGCCGATATTTTTTCAATATCAGAATCGGAAGTTCTCATAATGCAAAGAGCCACTGCTGTGGCTCTGATTGGCTGCCGAAATGACGTCATCATGATGCGCGGTCTGTGCGCATCATGATGCGCCGTAAGTTCGGGCCTTCCGGGGGGGTCTATGCCGACTGCCCAGGGTTCTGTACCGGCCTGCCGGGGGGTCTGTGCCGACTGCCCGGGGGTGTGTGCGGACTGCCGGGGGTCCGTACCGGCCTCCCGGTGGTCTGTGCCGACTGCCCGGGGGTCTGTACCGGCCTTCCGGGGGCTGTGCCGGCCTGCCTGTGGTCTGTGACGACTGCCCGGGGGTCTGTCCCATTGGGCGATGCCTGCTACCATGACGGTGATTGACACATTAGCCAATGATGGGACAGTAGTAGTCCCATCATCCGGCCTATGTGTTGAATGTAAAAAAAAAAAAAAAAATACATGCTACATACATACTACATACATACTACATGCTACATACATACTACATACATGCTACATACATGCAACATACATATATACTGCATATATACCACATGCATGCAACATGCATACTACATATATACCATATATATACTACATGCATGCAACATACATATATACCACATATACCGGGGGGCTGTGCCGACTGTCCGGGGGTCTGTGCCGACTGCCCGGGGGTCTGTACCGGCCTGCCGGTGGTCTGTACCGACTGTCCGGGGGTCTGTGCAGGCTGCGGGGGTCTGTACCGGCCTGCCGGGGGGCTGTGCCGGCCTGCCGGTGGTCTGCACCGACTGTCCGGGGGTCTGAGCGGCCTGCCAGGGGTCTGTACCGGCCTGCCGGCGGGCTGTGCCTGCCTGCCGGTGGTCTGTACCGACTGTCCGGGGGTCTGTGCAGGCTGCGGGGGTCTATGCCGGCCTGCCGGGGGGCTGTGCCGGCCTGCCGGTGGTCTGTACCAACTGTCCGGGGGTCTGAGCGGACTGCCGGGGGTCTGTACCGGCCTGCTGGGGGGCTGTGCCGACTGCCCGGGGGTCTGTGCCGACTGCCCGGGGGTCTGTGAGGACTGCCCGGGGGTCTGTACCGGCCTGCCGGGGGGCTGTGCCGACTGTCCGGGGGTCTGTGCAGGCTGCGGGGGTCTGTGCAGGCATCGTCCGATGGGACTACAAGTCCCATCGGGCGATGCCTGCTACCATGATGGTGATTGACACATTAGCCAATGATGGGACAGTAGTAGTCCCATCATCCGGCCTGTGTTGAATGTAAGAAAAAAAAAAAACATACTACATGCTACATACATACTACATACATGCTACATACATGCAACATATATACTACATGCATGCAACATACATACATACATACTGCATATATACCACATGCATGCAACATGCATACTACATATATATCACATATATACTACATGCATACTACATACATACCACATATACCGGGGGACTGTGCCGACTGCCCGGGTGTCTGTACCGGCCTGCCGGGGGGCTTTGCCGGCCTGCCGGTGGTCTGTACCGACTGTCCGGGGGACTGTGCAGGCTGCGGGGGTCTGTACCGGCCTGCCGGGGGGGCTGTGCCGGCCTGCCGGTGGTCTGTACCGACTGTCCGGGGGTCTGTACCGGCCTGCCGGGGGTCTCTACCGGCCTGCCGGGGGGCTGTGCCGGCCTGCCGATGGTCTGTACTGACTGTCCGGGGGTCTGTGCGGCCTGCCGGGGGTCTGTGCGGACTGCCGGGGGTCTGTACCGGCCTGCCTGGGGGCTGTGCTGGCCTGCCGGGGGGCTGTGCCGACTGTCCGGGGGTCTGTGCAGGCTGCGGGGGTCTGTGCAGGCATCGTCCGATGGGACTACAAGTCCCATGGTAGCGATGCCTGCTACCATGATGGTGATTGACACATTAGCCAATGATGGGACAGTAGTAGTCCCATCATCCGGCCTATGTGTTGAATGTAAAAAAAAAAAACAACATACTACATACATACTACATGCTACATACATATTACATACATGCAACATATATACTACATGCATGCAACATACATACATACTGCATATAACACATGCATGCAACATGCATACTACATACACTCAGTGGCC
Organism: Dendrobates tinctorius; assembly: GCF_039654945.1. NCBI lineage: Eukaryota > Metazoa > Chordata > Amphibia > Anura > Dendrobatidae > Dendrobates > Dendrobates tinctorius. The sequence goes on from NW_027361910.1 coordinate 1,979,130, forward strand.
ACTTTATTAGGTACACCATGCTAGTAAGGGGTTGGACCCCCTTTTGCCTTCAGAACTGCCTCAATTCTTCGTGGCAGAGATTCAACAAGGTGCTGGAAGCATTCCTCAGAGATTTTGGACCATATTGACATGATGGCATCACACAGTTGGCGCAGATTTGTCGGCTGCACATCCCTGATGCGAATCTCCCGTTCCACCACATCCCAAAGATGCTCTATTGGATTGAGATCTGGTGACTGAGGAGGCCATTTGAGTACAGTAAACTCATTGTCATGTTCAAGAAACCAATCTGAGATGATTCGAGCTTTATGACATGGCGCATTATCCTGCTGAAAGTAGCCATCAGATGTTGGGTACATTGTGGTCATAAAGGGATGGACATGGTCAGCAACAATACTCAGGTAGGCTGTGGCGTTGCAACGATGCTCAATTGGTACCAAGGGGCCCAAAGAGTGCCCAGAAAAAATTCCCCACACCATGACACCACCACCACCAGCCTGAACCGTTGATACAAGGCAGGATGGATCCATGCTTTCATGTTGTTTACGCCAAATTCTGACCCTACCATCCGAATGTCGCAGCAGAAATCGAGACTCATCAGACCAGGCAACGTTTTTCCAATCTTCTACTGTCCAATTTCGATGAGCTTGTGCAAATTGTAGCCTCAGTTTCCTGTTCTTAGCTGAGAGGAGTGGTACCCAGTGTGGTCTTCTGCTGCTGTAGCCCATCTGCCTCAAAGTTCGACGCACTGTGCGTTCAGAGATGCTCTTCTGCCTACCTTGGTTGTAACGGGTGGCAATTTGAGTCACTGTTGCCTTTCTATCAGCTCGAACCAGTCTGCCCATTCTCCTCTGACCTCTGGCATCAACATGGCATTTCCGGCCACAGAACTGCCGCTCACTGGATTTTTTTTCTTTTTCGGACCATTCTCTGTAAACCCTAGAGATGGTTGTGCGTGAAAATCCCAGTAGATCAGCAGTTTCTGAAATTCTCAGACCAGCCCTTCTGGCACCAACAATCATGCCACGTTCAAAGGCACTCAAATCACCTTTCTTCCCCATACTGATGCTCGGTTTGAACTGCAGGAGATTGTCTTGACCATGTCTACATGCCTAAATGCACTGAGTTGCCGCCATGTGATTGGCTGATTAGAAATTAAGTCTTAACACACAGTTGGACAGGTGTACCTAATAAAGTGGCCAGTGAGTGTATATACCACATATATACTACATGCATGCAACATGCATACTACATATATACCACATATATACTACATGCATGCAACATGCATACTACATATATACCACATATACCGGGGGTCTGTGCCGACTGTCCGGGGGTCTGTGCCGACTGCCAGGGGGTCTGTACCGGCCTGCCGGGGGGCTGTGCCGGCCTGCCGGGGGGCTGTACCGACTGTCCGGGGGTCTGTGCAGGCTGCGGGGGTCTGTACCGGCCTGCCGGGGAGCTGTGCCGGCCTGCCGGTGGTCTGTACCGACTGTCCGGGGGTCTGAGCGGACTGCCGGGGGTCTGTACCGGCCTGCCGGGGGGCTGTGCCGGGGGGCTGTGGCTGTTGCATGCATGTGGTATATATGTAGTATGTATGTATGTTGCATGCATGTAGTATATATGTTGTATGCATGTTGCATGCATGTGGTATGTATGTAGTATGTATGTTGCACGTAGTATATATGTATTATATATATGTTGCATGCATGTAGTATGTAGCATGTACCACTTCCTGCTACACTGCTCCAAGTACTCAGCAGTGAGAGACATTCACTTCAGGAGACTCTCACATCTCTTCCCAGATTTCACCACCATGAAGGAGGAAGAGAAAACATACATCCTGCTGGGGGAAGAAGAGAGAGCAGTGGAGATAGCAGCGCAATATGTGAGCGAATGCCATAGACTGCGAGAAAGAGAACTATGATATGCCATGGACTTCTATGGCACCCACCCTGGATATGCCCCAATCCCCCATCCACCTTCCCTATGCCATGGACTTCTATAGCCTCATCCTGGATCTGCCCCCATGCCCCCATCCACCTACCCTATGCCATGGACTTCTATAGCCCCATCCTGGATCTGCCCCATCCACCTTTCCTACAGCCCCTTCCCAACATCCCTACAGTCCCTATCCCCTTCTGTACACCTGCTTTGGCAAAACTAATGTATATTTAGTCCTGCCAATAAAGCTTCTTTGAATCTTGAATCTTGTATATATGTGGTATATATATATAGTATGCATGTTGCATGCATGTGGTATATATGTAGTATGTATGTTGCATGCATGCAGTATATATGTAGTATGCATGTTGCATGTAGTATATATGTATGTTGCATTCATGTAGTATATATGTGGTATATATGTAGCATGCATGTTGCATACTACATATACATATACATACATACATATACATACATATATATATATATACATATATGTTGTATATATGTTGCATGCATGTGGTATATATGTAGTATGCATGTAGTATATATGTAGTATGTATGTTGCATGCATGTAGTATGCATGTTGCATGCATGTGGTATATATGTAGTATGTATGTACTATGTATGTTGCATGTGGTATATTTGTATTATATATATGTTGCATGCATGTAGCATATATGTAGTATATATGTATGTTGCATGCATGTAGTATATATGTGGTATATATAGTATGCATGTAGCATGCATGTAGTATATATGTAGTATGTGTGTTGCATGCATGTAGTATATATGCAGTATGCATGTTGCATGTAGTATATATGTATGTTGCATGCATGTAGTATATATGTGGTATATATGTAGTATGCATGTTGCATACTACATATACATACATATATATATATACACATATATGTTGTATATATGTATGTTGCATGCATGTGGTATATATGTAGTATGCATGTAGTATATATGTAGTATGTATGTTGCATGCATGTAGTATGCATGTTGCATGCATGTGGTATATATGTAGTATGTATGTAGTATGTATGTTGCATGTAGTATATTTGTATTATATATATGTTGCATGCATGTAGCATATATGTAGTATATATGTATGTTGCATGCATGTAGTATGTGTGTTGCATGCATGTAGTATATATGCAGTATGCATGTTGCATATATGTATGTTGCATGCATGTAGTATATATGTGGTATATATGTAGTATGCATGTTGCATGCATGTAGTATATATGTTGTATTTATGTATGTTGCATGCATATAGTATATATGTGGTATATATGTAGTATGCATGTTGCATGTATGTAGTATATATGTATGTTGCATACATGTAGTATATATGTAGTATGCATGTTACATGTAGTATATATGTATGTTGCATGCATGTAGTATATATGTGGTATATATATAGTATGCATGTTGCATGCATGTAGTATATATGTTGTATGTATGTTGCATGCATGTAGTATATATGTGGTATATATGTAGTATGCATGTTGCATGCATGTGGTATATATGTAGTATGCATGTAGTATATATGTAGTTTGCATGTTGCATGCATGTGGTATATATGTAGTATGTATGTTGCATGCATGTAGTATGCATGTTGCATGTAATATATATGTAAGTTGCATGCATGTAGTATATATGTAGTATGTATGTTGAATGTAGTATATATGTAGTATATATGTATGTTGCATGCATGTAGTATATATGTGGTATATATGTAGTATGCATGTAGTATATATGTTGTATGTATGTTGCATGCATGTAGAATATATGTGGTATATATGTAGTATGCATGTTGCATGCATGTGGTATATATGTAGTATGCATGTAGTATATATGCAGTATGTATGTTGCATGCATGTAGTGTATATGTAGTATGTATGTTGCATATAGTATATATGTTGTATATATGTATGTTGCATGCATGTGGTATATATGTAGTATATATGTAGTTTGCATGTTGCATGCATGTGGTATATATGTGGTATGTATGTTGCATGCATGTAGTATGCATGTTGCATGTAGTATATATGTATGTTGCATGCATGTAGTATATATGTAGTATGTATGTTGCATGTAGTATATATGTATGTTGCATGCATGTAGTATATATGTGGTATATATGTAGTATGCATGTTGCATGCATGTGGTATATATGTAGTATGTATGCATGTTGCATGCATGTAGTATGTATGTAGCATGTATGTAGTATGTATGTGGCATGTAGTATGTATGTAGTATGTATTTTTTTTTTTTTTTTTTACATTCAACACATAGGCCGGATGATGGGACTACTCCCATCATTGGCTAATGTGTCAATCACCGTCATGGTAGCAGGCATCACCCGATGGGACTTGTAGTCCCATCGGACGATCCTGCACAGACCCCCGCAGCCTGCTCAGACCCCCGGGCAGTCGGTATAGACCACCGGCAGGCCGGCACAGCCCCCCGGCAGGCCGGCACAGACCCCCGGCAGGCCGGCACAGACCCCCGGCAGTCCGCTCAGACCCCCGGACAGTCGGTACAGACCACCGGCAGGCCGGCACAGCCCCCCGGCAGGCCGGTACAGACCCCCGGCAGTCCGCTCAGACCGTCGGACAGTTGGTACAGACCACCGGCAGGCCGGCACAGCCCCCCGGCAGGCCGGTACAGACCCCCGCAGCCTGCACAGACCCCCGGACAGTCGGTACAGACCACCGGCAGGCCGGCACAGCCCCCCGGCAGGCCGGTACAGACCCCCAGGCAGTCGGCACAGCCCCCGGTATATGTGGTATATATGTAGCATGCATGTTGCATGCATGTAGTATATATGTGGTATATATGTAGTATGCATGTTGCATGCATGTGGTATATATGCAGTATGTATGTTGCATGCATGTAGTATATATGTTGCATGTATGTAGCATGTATGTAGTATGTATGTAGCATGTAGTATGTATGTAGTATGTATTTTTTTTTTCTTTTTTCTTACATTCAACACATAGACCGGATGATGGGACTACAGCTGTCCCATCATTGGCTAATGTGTCAATCACCGTCATGGTAGCAGGCATCGCCAGATGGGACTTGTAGTCCCATCGGACGATGCCTGCACAGACCCCCGCAGCCTGCACAGACCCCCGGACAGTCGGCACAGCCCCCCGGCAGGCCAGCACAGCCCCCCGGCAGGCCGGCACAGCCCCCCGGCAGGCCGGTACAGACCCCCGGCAGGCCGCACAGACCCCCGGACAGTCGGCACAGACCCCCGGACGGCCGGCACAGCCCCCCGGCAGGCCGGTACAGACCCCCGGCAGTCCGCTCAGACCCCCGGACAGTCGGTACAGACCACCGGCAGGCCGGTACAGACCCCCGGCAGGCCGGTACAGACCCCTGGCAGTCAGCTCAGACCCCAGGACAGTCAGTACAGACCACTGGCAGGCCGGCACAGCCCCCCGGCAGGCCGTTACAGACCCCCGCTGCCTGCACAGCCCCCCGGACAGTCGGTACAGCCCCCCGGCAGGCCGGTACAGCCCCCCGGCAGACCGGTACAGACCCCCGGGCAGTCGGCACAGCCCCCGGGCAGTCGGCACAGACCCCCGGACAGTCGGCACAGCCCTCCGGTATATGTGGTATATATGTAGTATGCATGTTGCATGCATGTAGTATATATGTGGTATATATGTAGTATGCATGTTGCATGCATGTAGTATATATGTTGCATGTATGTAGCATGTATGTAGTATGTATGTAGCATGTAGTATGTATTATTTTTTTTTTTTTACATTCAACACATAGGCCGGATGATGGGACTACTACTGTCCCATCATTGGCTAATGTGTCAATCACCGTCATGGTAGCAGGCATCACCCGATGGGACTTGTAGTCCCATCGGACGATGCCTGCACAGACCCCCGCAGCCTGCACAGACCCCCGGACAGTCGGCACAGCCCCCCGGCAGGCCATCACAGACCCCCGGCAGGCCGGTACAGACCCCCGGCAGGCCGGTACAGACCCCCGGCAGACCGCTCAGACCCCCGGACAGTCTGTACAGACCACTGGCAGGCCGGCACAGCCCCCCGGCAGGCCGTTACAGACCCCCGCAGCCTGCACAGCCCCCCGGACAGTCGGTACAGCCCCCCCCCCGGCAGGCCGGTACAGACCCCCGGCAGTCCGCTCAGACCCCCGGACAGTCGGTACAGACCACCGGCAGGCCGGCACAGCCCCCGGCAGGCCGGTACAGACCCCCGCAGCCTGCACAGACCCCCGGACAGTCGGTACAGACCACCGGCAGGCCGGTACATGCATGTAGTATATATGTGGTATATATGTAGTATGCATGTTGCATGCATGTAGTATATATGTAGTATGTATGTTGCATGTATGTAGTATATATGTGGTATATATGTAGTATGCATGTTGCATGCATGTGGTATGCAGTATGTATGTATGTTGCATGCATGTAGTATATATGTTGCATGTATGTAGCTACAGCTGTCCCATCATTGGCTAATGTGTCAATCACCGTCATGGTAGCAGGCATCGCCCGATGGGACTTGTAGTCCCATCGGACGATGCCTGCACAGACCCCCGCAGCCTGCACAGACCCCCGGACAGTCGGCACAGCCCCCCGGCAGGCCAGCACAGCCCCCCGGCAGGCCGGCACAGCCCCCCGGCAGGCCGGTACAGACCCCCGGCAGGCCGCACAGACCCCCGGACAGTCGGCACAGACCCCCGGACGGCCGGCACAGCCCCCCGGCAGGCCGGTACAGACCCCCGGCAGTCCGCTCAGACCGTCGGACAGTTGGTACAGACCACCGGCAGGCCGGCACAGCCCCCCGGCAGGCCGGTACAGACCCCCGCAGCCTGCACAGACCCCCGGACAGTCGGTACAGACCACCGGCAGGCCGGCACAGCCCCCCGGCAGGCCGGTACAGACCCCCAGGCAGTCGGCACAGACCCCCGGACAGTCGGCACAGCCCCCGGTATATGTGGTATATATGTAGCATGCATGTTGCATGCATGTAGTATATATGTGGTATATATGTAGTATGCATGTTGCATGCATGTGGTATATATGCAGTATGTATGTTGCATGCATGTAGTATATATGTTGCATGTATGTAGCATGTATGTAGTATGTATGTAGCATGTAGTATGTATGTAGTATGTATTTTTTTTTCTTTTTTCTTACATTCAACACATAGACCGGATGATGGGACTACAGCTGTCCCATCATTGGCTAATGTGTCAATCACCGTCATGGTAGCAGGCATCGCCCGATGGGACTTGTAGTCCCATCGGACGATGCCTGCACAGACCCCCGCAGCCTGCACAGACCCCCGGACAGTCGGCACAGCCCCCCGGCAGGCCAGCACAGCCCCCCGGCAGGCCGGCACAGCCCCCCGGCAGGCCGGTACAGACCCCCGGCAGGCCGCACAGACCCCCGGACAGTCGGCACAGCCCCCCGGACGGCTGGCACAGCCCCCCGGCAGGCCGGTACAGACCCCCGGCAGTCCGCTCAGACCCCCGGACAGTCGGTACAGACCACCGGCAGGCCGGTACAGACCCCCGGCAGGCCGGTACAGACCCCTGGCAGTCAGCTCAGACCCCAGGACAGTCAGTACAGACCACTGGCAGGCCGGCACAGCCCCCCGGCAGGCCGTTACAGACCCCCGCTGCCTGCACAGCCCCCCGGCAGGCCGGTACAGCCCCCCGGCAGGCCGGTACAGACCCCCGGGCAGTCGGCACAGCCCCCGGGCAGTCGGCACAGACCCCCGGACAGTCGGCACAGCCCTCCGGTATATGTGGTATATATGTAGTATGCATGTTGCATGCATGTAGTATATATGTGGTATATATGTAGTATGCATGTTGCATGCATGTAGTATATATGTTGCATGTATGTAGCATGTATGTAGTATGTATGTAGCATGTAGTATGTATTATTTTATTTTTTTTTACATTCAACACATAGGCCGGATGATGGGACTACTACTGTCCCATCATTGGCTAATGTGTCAATCACCGTCATGGTAGCAGGCATCACCCGATGGGACTTGTAGTCCCATCGGACGATGCCTGCACAGACCCCCGCAGCCTGCACAGACCCCCGGACAGTCGGCACAGACCCCCGGCAGGCCGGTACAGACCCCCGGCAGACCGCTCAGACCCCCGGACAGTCTGTACAGACCACTGGCAGGCCGGCACAGCCCCCCGGCAGGCCGTTACAGACCCCCGCAGCCTGCACAGCCCCCCGGACAGTCGGTACAGCCCCCCCCGGCAGGCCGGTACAGACCCCCGGCAGTCCGCTCAGACCCCCGGACAGTCGGTACAGACCACCGGCAGGCCGGCACAGCCCCCGGCAGGCCGGTACAGACCCCCGCAGCCTGCACAGACCCCCGGACAGTCGGTACAGACCACCGGCAGGCCGGTACATGCATGTAGTATATATGTGGTATATATGTAGTATGCATGTTGCATGCATGTAGTATATATGTAGTATGTATGTTGCATGTATGTAGTATATATGTGGTATATATGTAGTATGCATGTTGCATGCATGTGGTATATATGCAGTATGTATGTATGTTGCATGCATGTAGTATATATGTTGCATGTATGTAGCATGTTTGTAGTATGTATGTAGTATGTATTTTTTTTTTGTACATTCAACACATAGACCGGATGATGGGACTACTACTGTCCCATCATTGGCTAATCACCGTCATGGTAGCAGGCATCGCCCGATGGGACTTTTAGTCCCATCAGACGACCCTGCACAGACCCCCGCAGTCTGCTCAGACCCCCGGACAGTTGGCACAGACCACCGGCAGGCCGGCACAGTCCCCGACAGTCCGCACAGACCCCCGGGCTGTCGGTACAGACCACCGGCAGGCCGGCACAGCCCCCCGCAGCCTGCACAGACACCCGGACAGTCGGTACAGACCACCGGCAGGCCGGCACAGACCCCCGGAAGGTCCGTACACCCCCCCGAGAGGCTGTACAAGGACAGAAAAGGGTTTTTCTTATTCCGATACCGGAAGTCCCATAGACTTGAATGGGACTTCCGGTATCGGAATCGGCGATACCCGATACTTTTTTCGTATCGGGCCGATACCATCCGATCCGATATTTTAGGGTATCGGATGGTATCGCTCAACACTAATCATTAGACATCAAAAAATGGCAAAACTGTTCAAACAGCAATTTTCAGGGATATTCCACAACTTTTATCTAAAATCTGCATTTAAAATTAGTCCATGAGGGAATCTTGGCAGGGGGTGTAGTATGCCATGGTATTGGAAGAGTGCAAGGGGCGGTTACAGTGGGGGTTTTGCATGCCTCCATCAGATGTTCCACCTCTATCTTTCCAACCCCCTATCTCATTTGTCGCCACCCTCTTGGGTCTGGCGAATTGCAATTTACTTCTCCTCCTCAGATCTTGCCATCTCCTCAATGCAGGTGTCCAATGGCTGAGCATAAGAGTACCTTTATCTTCTATTGCTGCCGCTGTTCAGGGCCTTATTCACCCTGGTGACGGTTCAGCATCATCTGGGCTCAGTCTCAGTGCTCAATTGGACATCTTCAGTCTACACACAAGACACAACCTGCACTGTGGGAAAGTGAAATTCAAAGTCATACTTGAAAAAGTTCCAAAGTCTTGGCAGAGCTAACTCAGTCCAAAGCAACAGTCCAAAATAACTCAGTCCATGATATATTCACAGTCCAAGATAGAATAACTTGTTCAATATAACTCAGTCCTCGTGGCTTGTTTTCCACCCCTTGATCAAATGAATCAAACAAAATTACTGTAGGTTTGTTGGTCCAAATTAATTGTGCCCAGAATGTCCTTTGAAATTTTCTACTGTAGCAAATATTTCTACTCTAGATAATAACTACTACATAAAATATATCATATGTCTATGGACTTATACACTGAAATAAATCATAATATCAAAATATCAGATACCAGTTATCAAACACATCAAATTCATGTCAATCACATTTGCAAGATAACGATGATCATAATTACCAGTACAATCATGTTCATGGAGATCACAAAATAATGTTACTACTAATCAGAATCAGTACAATTACATGTTAAGGAAAACAGAACCCAAACCAATTTGCTATTAACTCAATTCTAGCAAATTATTATTTTTACATAATAATATACACATTACATCAACACACACTCTGGCTTCACCTAATGCATTCATTCAGTAAGCAGGAGAGATTCTCATTTACATATAGACAAACACACACTTTGGGTACCCACACATTTGCATTGCATGACTCAGGTGTAGGTGAACAAAGCTATATCAAGAACAAAAGACTGACATCAACAAACTAGCATTCATTGAAATCATTTAACATATATGTTCTTCAAAACCCAATTTGCACGGGAGCTCCCAAAAAAATAAAAAAATGTTAAAACTCAAAAATAAGTCATAAAATATCATCTTATATTAGGTAGATGGACTCCTTTTTCACTACTGCAGAAATGAACTATTTTACTTTGCACTGTATTTACATGTTAATTAAATGGCCAAGGTTTCTACTTTTACTCCTGCAAACAAAAGGTTAATTACACCCCCCACCCCCCAATCCAACATGTAGTGGACTGAAAAGAGAAAAAAAAACAATTCCTTTAAAAACCAAGAATGCTAAACACAGTACAATTAAAATTCAGAAAATGAGCTCATAAAAAATAAAAATATACCAAATAAAAAGTAAAAATAAAAATACCACGTGGATTTTTTCTTTGGCTGTGAACCAATTTTAACCAATTTTAACAAGGGATATCCATGACAAATACACAAAGCACATACAGTGACAAAGAATATTTCTCTAAGAAACTCTAGAACGAAAACAAACATCATTGGACATCAAAAAATGGCAAAACTGTTCAAACAACAATTTTCAGGATATTCCACAACTTTTATCTAAAATCTGCATTTAAAATTAGTCCATGAGGGAATCTTAGCAGGGGGTGCAGTATGCCATGGTATTGGAAGAGTGCAAGGGGTGGTTACAGTGGGGGCTTTGCATGCCTCCATCAGGTGTACCACCTCTATCTTTCCAACCCCCTATCTCATTAGTCGCCACCCTCTTGGGTCTGGCGAGTTGCAATTTACCTTTTCTCCTCAGATCTTGCCATCTTCTCAACAGGTCACTTGTAGAGATCCCATCTATCTCCTGGAATGGAACCCCACTAGCTATCAGGTCACAAAACAACTCCTTCCTGCTCTTTCTAATTTGGGTATCCTCCTCTTTTCTTCTTTCTTGATCTACTCTCTCTACTGTGATATTTTTTTATACTTTTGCTCTCTCTAGAGCAGAAAGCTGGGAGATTAAATTGCATGCTGTGTAGACATTAGTGGAATTTCCCATAAGTGCACTGAACATAGTGAACAATGGGGCTTTGTAAGCAGCTGGGGCACCTTCTATGAACTTATTCTTCATCAATACTGTCAATATTGCAGCATCTGGTCCCTTCCAATCCTCTACAACAGCAAAGTGATCATTCAGATCTGGCAAAGGATTGCGAGTTATACCTCCTATGCATGCAATTTCTCTCAATCTCTGAACTCCATCTGCAAGAGTCTCTCATCGTGTCTGTGGTATTAACTCCATGGGAGAGTCATACACTTGTGCCACAGAATCCCTCTCCAAATTCAGCAAAGAGAAAGTCTCTGTAGTGTCCCTTGCACGTCTCATTTTTAGACGCACCATAGGATCAATACAAATACTACAAAGTCCTACTGCCTCAAGACGGTTCAAGATTATAGTATCGGCTCCCTGATCCCATAATCTGAGAATCCATGCTAACAAAGGTTCTCCTGCTTGCTGCCTGTACCTGGTAGCTAATTCTGTTAATTCTCCTGCTGTATAATTCCTAGTTTCCTCAGTCATTGAAGCTTCTGCTCCTGTAGCTGCATTTCCTGCATCCATCCTATCTCCACTATGCTGTGTGACTTCTCTCCTAATTTTAGTAGTCACAATTGGTCTGGCTTGCTTTTCTTCCTCATCTGTCTCACTGTCACAGCCATCACATTCAAGCAAATCTGACCATTTCTCACGTGCAATCATGGTTCTAATCTGTGCAGTACAAATATCTGACACTGGCTGCTGTCTCCTCCTGCGCCTATTCTTATTCACATTTTTCATTACAGAAGCTTCAAAATTCCTTTGCATATTGTCATGCTGTTTCATTTGGTCTCTCAAGGCTGATTGCAAGCTAATCCTTTGCTCTAAAACTGTATGCAGCTCTAAACGCAAATTATCTATCTCCTCCTGTAAGCTTTGTCCAAACTATAGGTGAAACAAGAGCACAATAGGGTCTTATCCGGGTGATTTAAAAGGGATAACAAAGAAATATACTCACCCTTTCCAGGAGAGAATCAAGCATATAAGATCAGTTTGTCAGCCTGCTGCACGTCCAACGGTCCACACAGGGACCGCCATATGAAACTCTTTGGAATAAAATTCTTGGACTTAAAGTGCGCTGCCAGACAAAATATCAGATGCAAATCATGTAGATGAATTAACCTTTTAATTCCCAACGCATTTCGAAGTCCATAATACTTCTTCAACAGGGCCCCTGAGGAAGAAGTATTATGGACTTCTAAATGCATTGGGAATTAAAAGGTTAATTCATCTACATGATTTGGATCTGATATTTTGTCTGGCAGCGCACTTTAAGTCCAAGAATTTTATTCCAAAGAGTCTCCTGTAAGCTTTGAGACACTTGCACACAGATCCATCCAATGGCTGCTGCAGCTTTCTGCTCTTTTGCATCATACCTTGAGAGATCAAATTTGGCAGCCACATCCTGGGGATTTGATAAGTGCTGTCCCTCCATATATTTGTTACATTCCTGTTCCATTGGGGTCCACTTTCCTGGTAACACCCATTCTGGCAAAGATCTGACACTACTCTCAACTGCTTTCCTACTCTTAACAAACTTATTCAATTTTGCAAACATTTTTATTCAAAACAATCCCACTTCTGACACCAATTTGTATTGTAAGGTTTCCAATGGATTGTAATGAATAAGAAAATGCTCACACAAGAACTGAATTTATTAAATTGATTTACTATATAAATGATAAGATTAAAATATAAAACTATAAATACATATGCATTAGTAAGAAACAGGCATTATTCATACGTTGCATTATTCAGATAGTCTCTTCTCAGTGTCCTCTCTTGTCTGTACACATCCCTCTGTCTCTCTCTCTCCCCTCTGCTAATCAGTCCCCTTTTTATATATCCCCCAAAAGCATCCAAATGTGTCTTAGTTAAAAAGCTTTGATCTGTCCTTGAATGCTAATGAGATGACTCCCTGAGGTCAAATAGAGGAGATTTCACCAGGTGACAATCCATGGGGAAAGTTAACACACCCAATCTAATTAGGGTAGTTGCCTTGAATATCAATGGTCCTTTGTTGATGGATAAACAAATGACAAGTAATTTACATTCCTTTATCTTAAGTAAGTTTCAGTGACCTTTTTTGCTTACCTCCCTGGAAGGATACAGTATATATTATATTAAACTGATTGAAACCATATAAAAATAACTCATAGTATACAACTGCCGAACAAAAAGTGCAATAACGCGTGATCAGAAAGACAGATATAAATAAACCTGGTACCACTGAAAATGTCATCTTCTCCCGCAAAAAACGAGCCTCAATACGGCATCATCAGCGAGAAAATAAAAAAGTTATAGCTCACAGAACAAAGCGATGCAAAAATAATTATTTTTTATATAAAATTGTTTTTATTGTATAAAAGCACCAAAACATAAAAAAAATATAAATGAGGAATCACTGTAATCATACTGACCCAAAGAATAAAACCGCTTTATCAATTTTACCACATGCGGAACAGTGTAAACGCACCCCCCAAAAGAAATTCATGAAATGCTGGTTTTCGTTCATTCTGCGTCCCAAAAATTGGAATAAAAAGCGATCAATAAATGTCACATGCCCAAAATGGTACCAATAAAAACATATCAACTCATCCCAAAAAAAATAAGACCTCACATGACTCTGTGGGTCAAAATCTGGAAAAATTATAACTCTCAAAATGTGGTGATGCTAAAACTATTTTTACAATAAAAAGCATCTTTTAGCATGTGACAGCTGCCAAACATAAAAACCCGCTATATATAGTAAATCAAACCCCCTTTTATTACTCCCTTAGGGAAAAATAGTAAAATAAAAAAAGTATTTATTTCCATTTTCCCATTAGGGCTATGGCTAGGTTTAGGGCTAGGGTTAGGATTAGGGTTAGGGATGTGTTGGGGTTAGAGTTGGGGTTAGAATTGGGGGGTTTCCACTGTTAGGCACATCAGGGGCTCTCCAAATGCAACATGGCGTCTAATCTCAATTCCAGCCAATTCTGCATTGAAAAAGTCAAACGGTGCTCCTTCCCTTCCAAGCTCTGCCATGCGCCCAAACAGTGGCTTACCCCCACATATGGGGTATCAACCTACTCAGGACAAATTGCACAACAACTTTTGGGGTCCAATATTTCCTGTTACCCTTGGGAAAATAAAAAATTGGGGGCAAAAATATCATTTTTGTGGAAAAAAATATGATTTTTTTTATTTTTATGGCTCTACCTTATAAACTTCGGTGAAGCACTTGGGTGTTCAAAGTGCTCACCACACATCTAGATAAGTTCCTTGGGGGGTCTAGTTTCCAATATGGGGTCACTTGTGGGGGGTTTCTACTGTTCAGGCACATCAGGGGCTTTCCAAACACGACATGGCGCCCAATCTCAATTCCAGCCAATTTTGCATCAAACGGCGCTCCTTCTCTTCCGAGCTCTGCCATGCACCCAAACAGTGGTTTACCCCCACATTTGGGGTATTAGTGTACTTAGGACAAATTGCACAATAACTTTTGCAGTCCTGTTTCCCTTGGGAAAATAAAAATTGGGGGTGAAAAGATCATTTTTGTGGAAAAAATATGATTTTTTAATTTTACTGCTGTATGTTATAAAATTATGTGAAGCCCTTTGGGGTTCAAGGTTCTCACCACACATCTAGATAAGTTCGTTGAGGGGTCTAGTTTCCAAAATGGTATCATTTGTGGGGGGTTTCCACTGTTTAGGCACATCAGGGACTCTGCAAATGCGATATGGTGTCAAGCCAATTCTGTGTTGAAAAGTCAAACGGCGCTCCTTCCCTTCTGAGCTCTGCCATGCGCTGAAACAGTGGTTCCCTCCACATATCAGGTATCTGCGTACCCAGAACAAATTGCACAATAACTTTTGCAGTCCAATTTCTTCTGTTACCCTTGGTAAAATAAAAAAATTGGACCTGAAATAATTTTTTTGTGAAAAAAAGTTAAATGTTCATTTTTTAAACATTCAAAAAATTCTTGTGAAGCACCTGAAGGGTTAATGAACTTCTTGAATGTGATTTTGAGTACCGTCAGGGGTGCAGTTTTTATAATGGTGTCACTTTTGGGTATTTTCTATCATACAGACCCCTCAAACTGACTTCAAATGTGATGTGGTCCCTAAAAAAAATGGTGTTGTAAAAATGAGAAATTGCAGGTCAAATTTTAACCCGTATAACTTCCTAACCAAAAAAAAATTTTGGTTCCAAAATTGTGCTGATGTAAATTAAACATGTGAGAAAGTTACTTATTAAGTTTTTTTGTGCCATATCTCTGTGATTTAAGGGCATAAAAATTCAAAGTTTGAAAGTTGTGAAATTTTCTAAATTTTTGCCAAATTTCCGTATTTTTCACAAATAAATGCAAGTCATATGAATGAAATTTTATGACTAACATGAAGTACAATGTGTCACGAGAAAAACAATGTAAGAATCACTGGTACCATGGAAGTGTTCCAGAGTTATTACTGTGGTCAGAATTGTAAAAATAGGCCAGGTCATTAACGTGCAAACCACCCTTGGGAGCAAAGGGGTTAAGAGAAATGAATATTCACCTTTCTTAAGTAGCAGCACACGTGACCGCCTGGCAGCTGCAGGAGCTGGCTGCTATGGCTGTTACTGTGCATGCTATTACAGAGAAATGAATATTAATTGCCAGTGCCTTGAATGTTCATTACCATTTAGCAGCTGGCACAGGCTTTAGCTGCAGCAGCCGTCTTCTACCTCTGTGACCAGCTGCTCCCCTGCTTCCCCTCCCCCTCCATATTCTGGACACCTCACTGTGCTGAAAAACTCGGTTTATACTCGAGTATATGCAGTGTGTGTATATATGTTGTGGTGTAGTAACCACTGAGTCCACTAGGGGGCGCTGTGTGTATGTCCCAGGAGAAAGGATGAATGGCAGAATACGGAATGGCCGTTATGTATCCCAAAGTGGGTGGCTTTGGGATGGAGACTTATGTGTTGTTCAGCAATGATATTGCTGAGGTGTTGCTTCAATGTATAAGGGAGAAGTCTCCAGGCAACTAGAGAGATGGGCAGGCCTGGTTACCTACAAACCCACCCAGGGGTGTGCTTAAGAGTGTCATAATAAAGTATATGTGTGGCTGTGTGTAATAGGACCTTTAGTGAGGTCATAGCCATGTGATCACCTGTGGGTGTGTGTTATGAATGGGTCACCGAGGAGAAAAAAGCAAAACAAGCTAAGTCACAGAAAACCAGAGAGGTTGGTAACTATGCAGATTGCAGATCCCTGATCCTACCACACAACTAGCAGCAGCCGTGGAGCGTACCTACGATGTTCCTAGACGCTTCATCACAGCCGGAGGACTAAATAAGCCTGAAGCATGAAAAGGGGAAAACTAACTGCCCCAGAGCAGACCCCAAAGGAATAGATAGCCCCCACACATGTATTGATGGTGAAACAAGATGAAGGCACAAACACAGGCAGGAAAATAGGCTGAGCAAACGATGGAGCCCAAACTAACTAGAAAGGAAAGGAAAGACACTGTCTGCAACCTGCAAAAAACCCTACAAAAATTATGTCCTACACTTCTGATAGCAAAATTAACCCTGAAGTCACTAGACTTCTCCCACTATATCAGCACTCTGAAATATTCTGAGACAGAGCAAAAAGAGACCAAACTAGTAAGGGACAAAAAGCAAATTGGCAAAATACTGATAAATAAGAGTGGAAATTCAGCACAGCCCCAGCCGGGGCTGGCTATCCACACAAAAGACTGAATAGACCAACAAAATCAAGTGTGAACATTAGCAGAAAAACTTGGCTTTAGATGACTGGAACAGAGCTGAAAACCAAGAGCTGACAAGCCAGAAGGAATCACCAGCAACTGAACAGGGCGTCGGCTGTCTTAAATCCAATCTGAGACTCCTGAGGTCCAATCGTCATCCTCATTCTCAGGTGGAAGATCTCCACCGATCAAATCAGCCTCACTACCTCCTGTTACCACCAGAGGGAGTCTGGAAGGAGAACTCATAACTGGTGAACCAGAGAATGAACTCACAACAGTACCCCCCCTTGAGGAGGGGTCACCGAACCCTCATCCAGGCCGATCAGGATGGGACCGGTGAAAAGCACGAACCAATCTATTGGCGTGAATATCGGAGGCAGAGACCCAAGAATTATCCTCCTGACAATAACCCTTCCATTTGACCAAATACTGGAGTCTCCGTCTAACCAAACGAGAATCCAATATTTTCTCTATCTCATATTCCACATTGCCTTCAACCAACACAGGGTCAGGAGGTGCTGCCATAGGAACCACTGGCTCAACAAACCTCTTCAACATAGATTTGTGAAATACGTTATGGATCTTGAACGTAACTGGAAGAGCCAATCGAAACAAAACAGGATTAAGAATTTCCAAAATCTTATAAGGACCAATAAATTTTGGCTTAAATTTAGGAGATGCAACCTTCATAAGAATATTCTTAGACGATAACCAAACCATATCACCCACTTTAAACCGGGGACCAATGGTCCTATGCCGGTTGGAAAATCGCTGGGCCTTTTCCTGAGAGAGTGACAACTTATCCACCACTTGGTCCCATATCTGCTGCATTCTCTTAACCAAAGTGTCCACACCTGGGCAGGACGAAGATTCCACTTGCCCTGAAGAGAATCGAGGATGAAACCCAAAATTACAGAAAAAGGGTGACACCAAAGTGGCAGAACTAGCTCTATTGTTCAGTGCGAATTCGGCCAAGGGCAAAAATGAGACCCAATCATCCTGATCAGCAGATATAAAACATCTCAAATAAGACTCCAAGGTCTGGTTTATTCTCTCAGTCTGTCCATCGGTCTGGGGATGAAACGCGGAGGAGAAGGATAACTGAATTCCCAGATTGGAACAAAAGGCTTTCCAGAATCAGGAAACAAACTGGACTCCTCTGTCGGACATAATGTTCTCAGGAATCCCATGTAACCGAACCACCTGTTGTAAAAACAAGGGCACAAACTCAGCGGAAGATGGCAACTTTGGGAGGGGTACAAGATGGACCATCTTCGAAAATCTATCACAAATCACCCAGATAACAGTCATTCTCTGAGAGACAGGAAGATCAGAAATAAAATCCATTGAGATATGGGTCCATGGCCTCTTGGGCACCGGCAAGGGCATCAGCAACCCACTAGAATGAGAACAGGGTTTAGACCAAGAACAAGTCCCACAGGACTGTACAAAATTCCTGACGTCACGAGATAAGGCAGGCCACCAAAAGGACCGACTCACCAAATCTCTGGTACCAAAAATACCTGGATGACCAGCCAATGTGGAGCAATGAATTTCAGACATCACTCTCTTTCTCCACTGGTCAGGAAGATGCAATTTTCCCATAGGGCAACGCTCAGGTTTATCCTCCTGAAATTCCTCCAGGGCGCGTCTCAAATCGGGCGAAATGGCAGAAAGAACTACCCCCTCACCTAGGATGGTAGTAGGCTCGGTCACACTAAGAGAATTGGCAAAGAAACTCCTAGAAAGGGCGTCTGCCTTAACATTCTTAGTGCCCGGAAGAAAAGAGACCACAAAATTAAAACGCGTGAAAAAAAACAAGGCCCATCTAGCTTGTCTAGGATTCAAGCGTTTGGCCGACTCCAGATAAATCTAATTCTTGTGATCGGTGAGGACCACAACTTGATGTCTAGCTCCCTCCAACCAATGTCTCCACTCCTCAAATGCCCACTTCATGGCCAACAATTCCCGATTCCCCACGTCATGGTTGCGTTCAGATGGGGAGAACTTTCGAGGAAAGAAGGCACAGGGATTCATCTTAGAAGTCACTTTGTCTTTTTGGGACAAAACAGCTCCTGCACCAATCTCAGAAGCATCTATCTCCACCTGAAATGGAAGTGAGACATCAGGTTGCCGTAAAACTGGAGCTGAAGTAAATCTCTGCTTAAGCTCCTGAAATGCTGAGATAGCCTCAGGAGACCAATTCAGCACATCAGCGCCCTTCTTGGACAGATCAGTCAGTGGTTTGACAATACCAGAAAAATTACCTATAAATTTACGATAGAAATTAGCAAAACCCAAAAACTTCTGGAGGGCCTTCAAAGAAGTAGGCTGAACCCAATCATAAAAGGCCTGTACCTTGGCCGGGTCCATTTCAATAGTCGATGGAGATAAGATAAATCCCAAAAATGAAATCCTTTGTACACCAAAAAGGCATTTCGATCCCTTAACAAACAGGGAATTCTCCCTCAAAATCCGGAACACAGTCCGGACGTGTTCCACATGAGAATCCCAATCACTAGAAAAGATCAAAATATCATCCAGATAGATGATCAAAAACTTATCCACAAAGTCACGGAAAATATCATTCATAAAGGACTGGAAGACAGAAGGGGCATTAGTGAGCCCAAAAGGCATCACCAGGTACTCAAAATGTCCCTCCGGAGTATTAAACGCCGTCTTCCATTCATCCCCGTGCTTGATGCGAATAAGATTATACGCCCCCCTGAGGTCAAGCTTAGTAAACCAGCAGGCACTCTTAACTCTGGAGAATAAATCAGACATCAGAGGTAACGGGTACTGATATTTAACCGTCATCTAGTTAAGGGAACGATAATCAATACACGGTCTTAATGAACCATCTTTCTTGGCCACAAAAGAAAACCCAGCACCTAAAGGTGACGAGGATGGTCTAATATGACCCTTCTCCAATGACTCCTTAATATAGGATCACATAGCATCATGTTCGGGTACTGATAAGTTGAAAAGCCGACCCTTGGGAAATTTACACCCAGGCATCAACTCAATTGCACAGTCATAAGTAGTGTTGAGCGATACCATCAGATACCCTAAAATATCGGATCGGATGGTATCGCCGATTCCGATACCGGAAGTCCCATTCAAGTCTATGGGACTTCCCGTATCGGAATAAGAAAAACCCTTTTCTGTCCTTGTACAGCCTCTTGGGGGGGTGTACGGACCTTCCGGGGGTCTGTGCCGACTGCCCGGGGGTCTGTGCGGACTGCCGGGGGTCTGTACCGGCTTGCCGGGGGGCTGTGCCGGCCTGCCGGTGGTCTGTACCGACTGTCCGGGGGTCTGTGCAGGCTGCGGGGGTTTGTGCAGGCATCGTCCGATGGGACTACAAGTCCCATCGGGCGATGCCTGCTACCATGACGGTGATTGACACATTAGCCAATGATGGGACAGTAGTAGTCCCATCATCCGGCCTATGTGTTGAATGTAAAAAAAAAATACATACTACATGCTACATACATACTACATACATGCTACATGCTACATACATACTACATGCATGCAACATACATACTACATATATACCACATGCATGCAACATGCATACTACATATATACTACATGCATGCAACATACATACAACATATATATTACATGCATACAACATATATACTGCATGCATGCAACATGCATACTACATATATACTACATGCATGCAACATACATATATACTACATGCAACATGCATACTACATATATACTACATGCATGCAACATACATAATACTACATATATACCACATGCATGCAACATGCAAACTACATATATACCACATATATACTACATGCATGCAACATGCATACTACATATATACTACATGCATGCAACATACATATATACGACATGCAACATGCATACTACATATATACTACATGCATGCAACATACATACAGACAACATATATACTACATGCATGCAACATACATATATACTACATGCAACATGCATACTACATATATACTACATGCATGCAACATACATACATACTACATATATACCACATGCATGCAACATGCAAACTACATATATACCACATATATACTACATGCATGCAACATGCATACTACATATATACTACATGCATGCAACATACATATATACTACATGCAACATGCATACTACATATATACTACATGCAACATACATACAGACAACATATATACTACATGCATGCAACATGCATACTACATATATACTACATGCATGCAACATACATACTACATATATACCACATGCATGCAACATGCAAACTACATATATACCACATATATACTACATATATACCACATGCATGCAACATACATATATACAACATATATACTATATGCAACATACATACTACATATATACTACATGCATGCAACATACATATATACTACATGCAACATACATACTACATATATACTACATGCATGCAACATACATACTACATATATACCACATGCATGCAACATGCATACTACATATATACCACATATATACTACATGCATGCAACATATATATATACTACATACAATACATTCATACAATACATATATATAGACATACAGTACATATAACATAGATTACATACTCACCATCACTTGTCACTTTGATCCCCGAAGCCATTGTCATATGTGGAATAAATATTAAAATAACAAAGCACCAATATACTTACCCCTGATCCGCAGAAGTCCACGAGTGTCCCACGACGATCTTGCGTGGAGAACAGCAGCATCAGCTGATGCTACCGTTCTCTACGGGCTCCAGGAAACCAGTGTCGGGAGGTAGGTATCCTTCTGCCCTGTATTCCTCCGCCACTGTAAAAAAAAAAAAAAAAGTTCCTAGTCTCACTTTATGGCAAAAGCTGAGTGGGAAATTTCTCACAGAGCAATGTGGTTGCATGTAGTATATATGTATGTTGCATGCATATAGTATATATGTAGTATGCATGTTGCATGCATGTAGTATATATGTTGTATGTATGTTGCATGCATGTAGTATATATGTGGTATATATGTAGTATGTATGTTGCATGCATGTAGTATATACACTCACTGGCCACTTTATTAGGTACACCTGTCCAACTGTGTGTTAAGACTTAATTTCTAATCAGCCAATCACATGGCGGCAACTCAGTGCATTTAGGCATGTAGACATGGTCAAGACAATCTCCTGCAGTTCAAACCGAGCATCAGTATGGGGAAGAAAGGTGATTTGAGTGCCTTTGAACGTGGCATGATTGTTGGTGCCAGAAGGGCTGGTCTGAGTATTTCAGAAACTGCTGATCTACTGGGATTTTCACGCACAACCATCTCTAGGGTTTACAGAGAATGGTCCGAAAAAGAAAAAAAATCCAGTGAGCGGCAGTTCTGTGGCCGGAAATGCCTTGTTGATGCCAGAGGTCAGAGGAGAATGGGCATACTGGTTCGAGCTGATAGAAAGGCAACAGTGACTCAAATTGCCACCCGTTACAACCAAGGTAGGCAGAAGAGCATCTCTGAACGCACAGTGCGTCGAACTTTGAGGCAGATGGGCTACAGCAGCAGAAGACCACACTGGGTACCACTCCTCTCAGCTAAGAACAGGAAACTGAGGCTACAATTTGCACAAGCTCATCGAAATTGGACAGTAGAAGATTGGAAAAACGTTGCCTGGTCTGATGAGTCTCGATTTCTGCTGCGACATTCGGATGGTAGGGTCAGAATTTGGCGTAAACAACATGAAAGCATGGATCCATCCAGCCTTGTATCAACGGTTCAGGCTGGTGGTGGTGGTGTCATGGTGTGGGGAATTTTTTCTTGGCACTCTTTGGGCCCCTTGGTACCAATTGAGCATCGTTGCAACGCCACAGCCTACCTGAGTATTGTTGCTGACCATGTCCATCCCTTTATGACCACAATGTACCCAACATCTGATGGCTACTTTCAGCAGGATAATGCGCCATGTCATAAAGCTCGAATCATCTCAGATTGGTTTCTTGAACATGACAATGAGTTCACTGTACTCAAATGGCCTCCTCAGTCACCAGATCTCAATCCAATAGAGCATCTTTGGGATGTGGTGGAACGGGAGATTCGCATCAGGGATGTGCAGCCGACAAATCTGCGCCAACTGTGTGATGCCATCATGTCAATATGGTCCAAAATCTCTGAGGAATGCTTCCAGCACCTTGTTGAATCTCTGCCACGAAGAATTGAGGCAGTTCTGAAGGCAAAAGGGGGTCCAACCCGTTACTAGCATGGTGTACCTAATAAAGTGGCCAGTGAGTGTATGTAGTATGCATGTTGCATGTAGTATATATGTATGTTGCATGCATGTAGTATATATGTAGTATGCTTGTTGCATGCATGTAGTATATATGTTGTATGTATGTTGCATGCATGTAGTATATATGTAGCATGTATGTAGTATGTATGTAGCATGTAGTATGTATGTAGTATGTATTTTTTTTTTTTTTTTTACATTCAACACATAGGCCGGATGATGGGACTACTACTGTCCCATCATTGGCTAATGTGTCAATCACCATCATGGTAGCAGGCATCGCCCGATGGGACTTGTAGTCCCATCGGACGATGCCTGCACAGACCCCCGCAGCCTGGACAGACCCCCGGACAGTCGGCACAGCCCCCCGGCAGGCTGGCACAGCCCCCCGGAAGGCCGGTACAGACCCCCGCAGCCTGCACAGACCCCTGGACAGTCGGTACAGACCATCGGCAGGCCGGCACAGCCCCCCGGCAGGCTGGCACAGACCCCCGGCAGTCCACTCAGACCCCCGGACAGTCGGTACAGACCACCGGCTGGCCGGTACAGACCCCCGCAGCCTGCACAGCCCCCCGGACAGTCGGCACAGCCCCCCGGACAGTCGGCACAGCCCCCCGGACAGTCGGCACAGCCCCCCGGCAGGCCGGCACAGCCCCCCGGCAGGCCGGTACAGACCCCCGGCAGTCCGCTCAGACCCCCGGACAGTCGGTACAGACCACCGGCAGGTCGGCACAGCCCCCCGGCAGGCCGGTACAGACCCCCGCAGCCTGCACAGACCCCCGGACAGTCGGTACAGACCACCGGCAAGCCGGCACAGCCCCCCGGCAGGCCAGTACAGACCCCTGGCAGTCCGCACAGACCCCCGGGCAGTCCGCACAGACCCCCGGGCAGTCGGCACAGACCACCGGCAGGCCGGCACAGCCCCCCGGGAGGCCAGTATGGACCCCCGGCAGTCCGCACAGACCCCCGGGCAGTCGGCACAGACCCCCGGCAGGCCGGTACAGAACCCCAGGCAGTCGGCATAGACCCCCCGCAAGGCTCGAACTGACGGCGCATCATGATGTGCACAGACTGCGCATCATGATGACATCATTTCGGCAGCCAATCAGAGCCACAGCAGTGGCTCTTTGTATTATGTGAACTTCCGATTCCGATATTGAAAAAATATCGGTACTCTGTATCGGAATTCCGATACAGCGAATATCGGCCGATACCCGATATTTGCAGTATTGGAATGCTCAACACTAGTAGTATGTATGTATGTTGCATGCATGTGGTATATATGTAGTATGCATGTAGTATATATGTTGTATATATGTAGTATGCATGTTGCATGCATGTAGTATATATGTGGTATATATGTAGTATGCATGTTGCATGCATGTGGTATATATGTAGTATGTATGTATGTTGCATGCATGTAGTATATATGTTATATGTAGTATGCATGTTGCATGTAGTATATATGTATGTGGCATGCATGTAGTATATATGTGGTATATATATAGTATGCATGTTGCATGCATGTAGTATATACGTTGTATGTATGTTGCATGCATGTAGTATATATGTGGTATATATGTAGTATGCATGTTGCATGCATGTGGTATATATGTAGTTTGTATGTATGTTGCATGCATGTAGTATGTATGTAGTATGTATGTAGCATGTAGTATGTATTTTTTTTTTTTTACATTCAACACATAGGCCGGATGATGGGACTACTACTGTCCCATCATTGGCTAATGTGTCAATCACCGTCATGGTAGCAGGCATCGCCCGATGGGACTTGTAGTCCCATCAGACGATGCCTGCACAGACCCCCGCATACTGCACAAACCCCCGGTCAGTAGGCACAGCCCCCCGGCAGGCCGGCACAGCCCCCCGGCAGGCCGGCACAGCCCCCCGGCAGGCCGATACAGACCCCCGCAGCCTGCACAGACCCCCGGACAGTCGGTACAGACCACCGGCAGGCCGGCACAGCCCCCCGGCAGGCCAGTACAGACCCCCGGCAGTCCGCTCAGACCCCCGGACAGTCGGTACAGACCACCGGCAGGCCGGCACAGCCCCCCGGCAGGCCGGTACAGACCCCCGCAGCCTGCACAGCCCCCCAGACAGTCGGCACAGCCCCCCGGCTGGCCGGCACAGCCCCCCGGCAGGCCGGTACAGACCCCCGCAGCCTGCACAGACCCCCGGACAGTCGGTACAGACCACCGGCAGGCCGGCACAGCCCCCCGGCAGGCCGGCTCAGACCCCCGGGCAGTCGGCACAGACCCCCGGGCAGTCGGCACAGACCCCCGGGCAGTCGGTACAGACCACCAGCAGGCCGGCACAGCCCCCCGGGAGGCCGGTACGGACCCCCGGCAGTCCGCACAGACCCCCGGGCAGTCGGCACAGACCCCCGGCAGGCTGGTACAGAACCCCGGGCAGTCGGCATAGACCCCCCGGAAGGCCCGAACTGACCGCGCATCATGATGACATCATTTCGGCAGCCAATCAGAGCCACAGCAGTGGCTCTTTGCATTATGGGAACTTCCGATTCCGATATCCGATATTGAAAAAATATCGGTACTCGGTATCGGAATTCCGATATAGCGAATATCGGCCGATACCTGATATTTGCAGTATCGGAATGCTCAACACTAGTCATAAGTCCTATGAGGAGGCAAAGACGCAGACTTGCTCTCACTAAATACATCAGAAAAATCGGCTAGATAATCAGGAATATCATGAGACTGAGGAGAGGTGGAGAAAACAGGAGAACACACTGACAACCCCAACTCACCACAGACCCAGATTTCCAATCCAAAACTGGATTATGAGTTTGCAAGCAAGGAAAACCCAGAACAATAGTATCATGCAAATTATGCAGCACCAAAAATTTACAATTTTCTTGGTGGTCTGGGGCAACTTGCATTGTCACCTGGGCCAAAACTGAGGTTTATTCTCCGCCAAAGGAGTAGCATCAATACCCTTCAAAGGAATAGGCGTCCACAGAGGCATCATGGAAAAACCACAACGTTTAGCAGTCCAAATCCATCAGAAACAACACTGCTCCTGAATCAACAAAAGCCTTCGTGGAAAACTTGGATAAGGAGCAGATCAGAGTAATTGCCAAAAGAAACTTAGGTTGTATACTGCCCACAGCAAATGTGTGTGCAAAATGTTTCTCTCGTTTTGAGCAGACAGAAATAGTATAAGAAACGTCTCCACAGAAAAAACACAGCTTATTACGCCTTCTAAACTCCTGACGTTGCGCCCTAGACAAAACCCCACCACATTGCATAGGTTCAGACGTTTGTTCAAAAGGTGGCAGCGCCTCCCGTGTAGTTTTAAGTTCACGTAAACTGCATTCAACTTGAATGGCTAATGACATAGAATCATCCAGTCCAGAGGGAACAGGAAATCCCACCATAAATCTTTTACGGTCTCTGATAAACCCTTCCGAAAGAGAGCTGCCAATGCACTATCATTCCATGTAGTAAGGACCGCCCACTTTCGGAATTTTTGACAGTATAACTCTGCAAAATCTTGACCCTGGTTTAATGCCAACAGGGTTCTCTCAGCTTGATCAACAGTATTAGGTTCATCATACAACAACCCCAAGGCTTGAAAAAATGCATCCACATTAGTCAGAATAGGATTTTCAGGTGTCAGAGAAAAAGCCCAGTCCTCGGGATTGCCGCGCAACAAGGAGATGACAATTTTAACCTGCTGCACAGAGCTCCCTGATGAGTTAGGCTTCAAGGCCAGAAATAATTTACAATTATTCTTCAAATTCAGAAATTTAGACAGATCCCCAGAAAACCTATCAGGAGTAGGGATCTTAGGTTCAGCAGCATGTGACTGAATAAGGTAGGTGGAAATTCCCTGCACTTCAGCAGCCAGCTGCTCCACACGATCAGACAATTGCTTAATCTCCATTAGGAAAAAGAAAAAAAAATCCTCCTACGGCCCGAGAGAATAAAGAGGAAAAAATATATAAAAAAAAAATTCTGACACTTTTTTATTTTTTTTAACAACTTTTTCCTGCTTTTGAGTACCCTAGAATCTGCGGTATGGCTGGTGATTCTGTTATGAATGGGTCACAGAGGAGAAAAAAGCAAAGCAAGCTAAGTCACAGAAAACCAGAGAGGTTGGTAACTATGCAGATTGCAGATCCCTGATCCTACCACACAACTAGCAGCAGCCGTGGAGCGCACCTACGATGTTCCTAGATGCTTCGTCACAGCCGGAGGACTAAATAAGCCTGAAGCATGAAAAGGGGAAAACTAACTGCCCCAGAGCAGACCCCAAAGGAATAGATAGCCCCCACACATGTATTGACGGTGAAACAAGATGAAGGCACAAACACAGGCAGGAAAATAGGCTGAGCAAACAATGGGGCCCAAACTAACTAGAAAGGAAAGGAAAGACACTGTCTGCAACCTGCAAAAAGTCCTACAAAAATAATGTCCAACACTTCTGATAGCAAAATTAACCCTGAAGTCACTAGACTTCTCCCACTATATCAGCACTCTGAAATATTCTGAGACAGAGCAAAAAGAGACCAAACTAGTAAGTGACAAAAAGCAAATTGGCAAAATACTGATAAATAAGAGTGGAAATTCAGCACAGCCCCCAGCTGGGGCTGGCTGACCACACAAAAAACTGAATAGACCAACAAAATCAAGTGTGAACATTAGCAGAAAAACTTAGCTTTAGATGACTGGAACAGAGCTGAAAACCAAGAGCTGACAAGCCAGAAGGAATCACCAGCATCTGAATAGGGCGTTGGCTGTCTTAAATCCAATCTGAGACTCCTGAGGTCCAATCGTCATCCTCATTCTCAGGTGGCAGATCTCCACCGATCAAATCAGCCTCACTACCTCCTGTTACCATCAGAGGGAGTCTGGAAGGAGAACTCACAACTGGTGAACCGGAGAATGAACTCACAACAGGTGTCGTTATGGACCATATAATGTACCTGAGGTCCGGTCACATGAGAGAGAGCGCATGGATCTGATTAGGCCATGTGGAAGGTCCCGGTAGGCCTAAGTGGAGGAAGGTGTGCTACCTTCCTGAAGACCACATGCTGAGGCTGCTGACCCAGTGAGGCCTACGTATAATAGCTGTATGTGAGGAGGGATAAGCCTCCTGTGTTTTGCTGAGGCTCCAGGACTGAGCCTGAAATCATGGACACTTATACTTGCTTTCGCCTGAGCTAAAGGCTATTTCTTATGCTATGTGCTGGTTTATGGGTTATGGAGCAATAAACCTGTGAACTTTTAAAAGGAACGTGCCTCCTGGTTGTCTCCCGTCGCACCTAAGCAAGTAGAATCCCTACAATTGGTGACAGACTGCGGGCAGTGGTTCCAAAAAGCACATGTTGCCGTACTGGCGGCTCTGAGCCAGGAGAGCAGACGGTCTGGAAAATCGTGAGTAATACTGACCGGGGTCAGTGAGAAAGAGACTGTGAATTGTGCTAGGGTGCCTCTGCAGAGAAGAGGTACCCGAAAACCTGTGTGGCTGACACCAGCAGGTAACGGACAGGAATCCGTGTTGTACTGACCAGAATCAGTGAGTAAGACTGTGTACCTAGAGCGTTCAGTGAGCAAGGTCCTGGAGGGTCAGTGTTGGGAGGTTCTAGGAGAAGAATCGGATCCCTGGAGCACGTGGTATGACCTTGGACCTGGTGAGGTGTGAGTGTTGGGCATTCTCAGGTGGAGACGGATGTCCTGAATAGCACCCACCGAGCCCCTGGACCTGGTGAGGCCGGTGTGTTGGGAAACCCTGGGAGGAGGGTCAGCTCCCTGAATAGCACCCGGTGCACTGTGTTGGACAGTCTCAGGCGGAGACGGTACGTCTTGAATAGCACACAGTCAGGACACGTGAGTTTTTTTTGTGGTGTGTTTTTTTTTTTCTCTTCTGTTCTTGACTCAGCCTGCGGTGGCTCAGTGGGAGTCAAGAAGGTGACAAGCGGCTTCCTGTAACTCGGCGGGGTTACGAAGGGGACAAGCGGCTTCCTGTAACTCGGCGGGGTTACGAAGAGGACACCAGTCGCTGTGTGTGAACAGCAGTCGGTGGTGTCGGTGATTTGTGACAGCAGGAGCTGTGGCAGCGCCAGAAGGAACTGGTGTCGGTGATTTATGACAGCAGTAGTTGTGGCAGCGCCAGAAGGAACTGGTGTGGTATCGTGCTTAAAGGGCCAGTACCAGCCCAAAAAGACAAACTGTACTGTGTGAACTGTGGTATAAGAAGTTCTGCAGAACGGACATGGGGAAATCCCGAAAGGGGGCGGTGGCCCAAATCGGGGTGGTAGCTCAAAAGGGGGTAGAGTCCCAAAAGGGGGCGGTGACCCAAATTGGGGTGGTTCAGGAAATGACAGCACTGGTTGCCTCAGTGGGTATGTCTGGGGAACCGCAGTGTGTCTGTATGAGTTTTGAGGAGTGTGGAATGTATTTTCCAGATAATAATGGGTCACAGGTGTGTACCGTGATGCTGCACCAGGAAGGAGTCTCTGGTAGACTGGACTCAGAGAGTCAGGTGACTCTGACAGGAACTCCGCTCTTTTTATCTCTGACCGAGAAAAACGCCAGGGTTCGCTGTAAACATGGGGTCACGGTGAACTATGCAGTAGGCCGAGTAATGTTTGAGGGGGCCAAAGGTGTTGTGTGCAAAGGGGGTGGGATACCACGAGACTTAGTCTATGACTTGGAGAGGGGCCGGGACTTTGTGTTGTTTGATGACATATGGTCGGACGATGGAAACGTTTCGACTGTGGGGCCAGCGGATGCTGAGACGGTGACGCCTCTTAAAGTGGACAGGTCAGAAGTAGAACTGACTGGGAAAAGAAGTACATCTGCCCAACTGACGGACCTGACGTCTCGTGACAAGACAGATGGTGGGCTGGGAGATGAGGCGACTGGAGTGGACACACGGTCAGAGGGTAACTGGAGGGTTGACTCAGATGATCAGCGTGACTCAGACTCTAGGGGTGACTGTGGCTCTGAGAGAGAAAGGGAGCACAGACTGGATGAGCTAGAGAAAGAAGTCTTCGAGCTCAAAGGTCACCTGGCATTGTGGCAAGGTCTGAAAAAGTCCCTCAGAGAAGAGGTAGGAGTACTAACAGAAACTGTAAGAAGTGGAACGAAGACTTACAGTGGCCAGGCCTGAGTAAGGAACAGTGTGAAGACAAAAAGAAACTGAAAAGTATGGAAGCAGAGGTGATTCGTTTGCAGATGGAGCTTGCTGCTGCAGAGTGTGCTAAAAGACAAGCACAGCAGGAAAAAGATGAACTGGCTGATGTGATTGACAACAACAGAGGTGAAAGTGCTCTGGCTTTGGAAGAAAAGAGGCGGTTAGAGTCTCGCATTGTTCAGCTTGAAGAAGAAGTGGAAGAAGAACACGGCAACATTGAAATAGCCAATGACAAGCTGAGAAAGGCCACACTTCAGGTTGACCAGATGGATGCTGATCTGAAGACAGAACGTAGTAATGCTCAGAAGTATGAGAATGCCTGTCAGCAATTAGCTTGCCAGAATAAGGACTTAGAAGCAAAGGTTGCACTACTGGAGGAACAGCTTGATGCAGAAATTAAAGTGCGACAATCTGCTAGCAAACAAGTACGTCGTACAGAGAAAAAACTGAAGGTTGCACTAAGGCAAATGGATGATGAAAGGCGTAATTCTGAGCAGTACCAAGACCTGGCGGAGGGAAATGATGTGCGTCTGAAACGCCAGATGGAAGAAGCAGTGAAAGAGGCTCAATGTGCCAATACGTTGCACTGTAGATTACAGTGTGAACTGGAGGTTGCTACAGAGACAGCAGATGCAAAGAACTGTGAGGTTAAGGCACTGAAAAGTAAACTTAGATGTGGTGGGGTACCATTTGTTACAAGACGCTTAGATAGAAAAAGGATGGTGACTAACCAGTGTCTGACGACGCAGACAGACCGTGACTGGAGGGTCAAAGCCAATGACCGATATTCTGACTGCTGGAGGCGGGGGAGGTCTAATGTAGGAACGAGGCCGTATGACTGATGGAGACGGTTCTCTCGACCTGTGGGGAAAGGTGTAGTGAGTGCCCGGTCGCGAGACCCTGATGTGATGTTATGTGTTCAACCCCACAAGTTTGAACAGAGGGGGAAGGTATGTGGTGTAGTTACCACTGAGTCCGCTAGGGGGTGCTGTGTGGATGTCCCAGGAGAAAGGATGAATGGCAGAATACGGAATGGCCGTTATGTATCCCAAAGTGGGTGGCTTTGGGATGGAGACTTACAGTATGTGTTGTTCAGCAATGATATTGCTGAGGTGTTGCTTCAGTGTATAAGGGAGAAGTCTCCAGGTAACTAGAGAGATGGGCATGCCTGGTTACCTACAAACCCATCCAGGGGTGTGTTTAAGAGTGTCATAATAAAGTATATGTGTGGCTGTGTGTAATAGGACCTTTAGTGAGGTCATATCCATGTGATCATCTGTGGGTGTGGTTATGGACCATATAAGGTACCTGAGGTCCGGTCAAATGAGAGAGAGTGCATGGATCTGATTGGTCCATGTGGAAGGTCCCGGTAGGCCTAAGTGGAGGAAGGTGTGCTACCTTCCTGAAGACCACGTGCTGAGGCTGCTCACCCGGTGCGGCCTACGTATATTGGCTGTATGTGAGGAGGGATAAGCCTCCTGTGTTTTGCTGAGGCTCCAGGACTGAGCCTGAAATCATGGACATTTATACTTGCTTTCGCCTGAGCTAAAGGCTATTCCTTATGTTATGTGCTGGTTTATGGGTTATGGAGCAATAAACCCTGTGAACTTTTAAAAGGAACGTGCCTCTTGGTTGTCTCCCGTCGCACCTAAGCGAGTAGGATCCCTAGTATATATATATACATATATATAATATATATATACTGTGTGTGTCTATATATATATATATATATATATATATATATATACACATAAATATTTTGTGGTGTGACTGTTGGTCAAGTGGTTAATGGAAGGTGCGTGTCACAGGGATGACAGCCCAGAGTTTTTTTCTTAAGTGTACTAAGATTTTTAAATAGTTGTTCACATTTGTGTCCAGGCTACGGGTAGCTATGAGAGTTGGGAGGGTCTGGCTACCCATGTTCCTCACTCCATGGTAAGGGGGCTCACTGTACCCCATTTTGTCTGAAGATATGTGTGTGGTTGTGAATTTGCAGACCTGTGATGAGGTCATGAACATGTGACTAGCCATGTGATTGGCAACTGGAAGTGGTTACAGGCTATCTAAGGAAGGTGTGTAGCACAGGTGCGAGAGTGTGCTAGGAGTCTGTCAGTGTGGACAGAGCTCCCATGCTACAGGCTCGTACTTCGCATAGCCCGGGGAAGTAGTGCCGACGACTTCGAGTCAAAAAGAGCGGACGGTCTTGAAAACCGTGTGATACTGACATGGGTCAGAGAGAAATGTGTACAGGATACCTGTGCAGTAAGAGGGATCCGGGAACCTGCGTGGCCAACAGGTAATGGTCTTGAAAACCGTGTGATACTGACCGGGGTTAGAAAGAGAGTGTGTGTGGATGGACATTTATCGGATGCCTCTGAGGACAAGAGAAATTCGAAACCTGTGTGGCTGACACCAACAGGTAACGGTCTTGACAACTGTGTGTGATACTGACCGGGGTCAGTGAGAAGTATTGTTCAGGAAAAGACTGTATTTTGTTCCATGTTTACGGCTACCTCTGACGACAAGAGGGATCAGGGAACCTATGTGTCCGACACCAGCAGGTAACGGACAGGTGTCCGTGTTATACTGACCGGGGTTAGTAAGAGACTGTATCTGTATTCATTTCTTAAAGCTGAATGTTTAACAGACAGTGAAAATGGCTGCTGGAACTGTCTTAGTAATAAACTGAATGGCTTCTTTTTAACCCTGAGCATGCCGGTGTTTACTTTAAAGACCTGCAAAGTGAGTAATCCCCATCCACTCACATACTCACATGGTGGAACTATATATATATATATATATATATATATATATATATATATATATATATGAACAACGACAAAGCAAAGTCCAGCAATAACGTGAGCAATCCAGGATGCTGTTAAATTTTTTTTTGAGATTTGAGATTTTGGACCGTGAAGAAGGCGGGTTCTACCGCTGAAACGCGTAGTCCTATCTGCACGACTTTCCTGCATTATTGCTGTTTTGAACTGCTTGGACCATTGCATTTTAATGGATTTATGAATAAAAAGAAAAAATTTTTTAACAGCATCCTGGATTGCTCACGTTATTGCTGCACTTTGCTTTGTCGTTGTTCACATTTGTATGGATGGACTCTTACATCCAGATCCGGGCACAACGGAATTAACCAGGTCAGCTGAGGTTCCAGGTGGTTCACAGGAGTGAGCTGGTCTACATTGTTGGATTTATATATTTATATATATATATATATATATATATATATATATATATATACACACACACACACACACACACACACACACACACGCGCACACACACAATGGCGTAACTACAAAGTTATGGTCCCGAACTTTCAAATGGGGCCCCCCATGCCAAAATATTTTACACCCAAATTCACATTTTCCCTATTCATTTCTAAAACTATAGCTTGGTTGCAATGTTGTATAGTCTAACTTCAGTGGTGTAACTATCCGGTGCCCCATCCTGATATTTCCTCCTTCTAGAAGAAATCTTATTTCATGGGACTAATTTTTGGTAGTAGGTAGTGGTAGTTACACCGCTGGTATAATTAAAACCACTATACAGAGCAAATATAATACCGCTATGTAGTGCATACATAATACCATTATAGAATGCATAAATAGTACTAATATATTATTATACAACCAGACAGCGCCTAAAGAAAGCCACCACAGAGTGCTTACCCCTATGAAGTGCTGAAATAACACCACTATATAATATCACCCAGTAACCAAGTAATGCTATAAATCAGAGGTGAAATAATAACACCATGCCATTACTAAATGATGCCGCCATATGGTGCACATGTTGTCTTATGGTGAGATAATAGTGCAGTCGTTGGGGTGACGGCCTCGGTCTGCGCTGTGCATGGAGGGTCTGTGATGAATGGACTATACGCTTCCTGCCAGCGATGACTTTTCCAGCCTTCATTATTGTGGCCACATCGTGTCTCCTGCTGACCCACACTTTTCTGGGGGGGAGGCAGGAGTTTGTGGTGCAGATTCCTGCAGCCTCCCACAACAAACGAGATACCGGCCCCAGATTTAAATCCGCAAGCAAAAATAAGCAATGTGTGCATGAGACCTCAGGGTTCTCATTCACTTTGCTGGCTTCGGGAAACCCTTCGGGTTTGGTGACAAATTTGTGCAGAAAAATCTGCGACAATCTGCAAATTGTGCACAGGCCCTAAGGGTGAGTTTCCACGGGGCGTAATCCCTGCGCTTTGGACGCAGGGGAAACCCCGCTCCGCCCAAAGCGCCACCCCAAAGGGCGCGGTGATTCCGCATGTGTTCATTGAACACATGCGGAATCACCGCATCGTATTCATAGACTCGGTTATTTATCTTGTAGAGACGGAGCGTCTACGCAAGATAAATAGGCATGCTGTGGTCTGGAAAGATGTGCCGCATGTCCACATAGTGGAGATCATAAAATCCCCTCCACTATGCTATAACATCTGGACGCTGTGGATTGAATGCTGCGGCTGTACGCAGCGTTCAATCCACAGCAAATCCAGACCACATACGCCATGTGGAAACATACCCAAACAGACCACATATGCCACGTGGAAACATACCCTAACACATACAAGATAGTATGACTGGCATTTGATATACTGTTATACAGTATACACATTGGTGTATGTATACAGATATATGACAGTGTGTATACTGTATAACAGCTGATGTCTGGATTATTCTTTATACTATAGTGGTATACTATGTGCACAGATATACAGTACAATGTTATATACACTGGATGGATCAATCCTGCACCTTGTCCAGGACATACATACACTGTATATATACATATATACAGGGCTATGTATATAGCATGTGATGTCGAGTCACCTGGTTCAGGCTTGATCACTCCAGTGCTGGATTCTGTATAGAGTCTCTGGTCACTCTCAGTATAGGGAGATTTATTGCAGCAGACTGAACTTTCCTGAAGTCTGGTGGCGCTGGAGCCGATGACCTTGCACTGTCAGGGTGACCCGACTCCTGCAATAAATCTGGGCGCATCAGCAGAGTGGCCGCTGATACAGGACACACACGGCTCTGGACTTATCGGGAGGTGAGCAACATCCTCCTCCTCACCACAGAGAGAGCTGAAGTTCTTACTCACTGATTTCTCCAGTCTGACCCATCCACCAGCTCCTCTCCAGCAGGAAGAAGATGCAGCCATGTTCCCTCTACCTCAGCAGACGCTGCACACAGGGAGCAGTGGGCATGTCTGGTCCACTGTGATGCAGCTGGCGAGGACATATAGGACAGCGCCGGCCGCCACCAGGCCGAATCAGCTGCCTAGTTTCTTTTTGCCCCTCCCTGGCTAGCCCGCACCTGCATGTGTCATGGCTGCCCCCTCCCCCTAGAAACGTCACTCAGTGTGAACAGAGTGCAAGGCGCCCGACTCTGTTACTCCACTGAGCAGTACGAAAACTGAGAGCACTTTAAGCTATGCCCTGTTAGATGTCACAGGAGCATAGAGGAATTGACGCTAGTGGGGTCCCTTTACCTCACCCCCCACTACGCTGGTGGTTGAACCTGCACTGGCACACGGTGGTTTTTGAGCCCGCGCCTGAGGATGCCCGGTGCAGCTGCTAAGTTCAAGTGGGAGTTCCCACCCTACACTGCTTGTCTAGAAACACACTTGCAGTGCTATTAGCAGTACACGTGCTCACAGGGTGGTAGCTGTCTCACCTACATGCGCACGCACACACACCAAATAAGCAAGATAGCCACTGAAAACCTTTTATACACTAGGCTCATGTCCAGACAGACAGGACCTTGTCTGTGGACTAATCAGAAGTTGCCACCTCACCAGTGTAGCTGACTTCCGAGCACCAAAGAGAAGGCGCCACATCATGGACATGCTCAGTAGGGTGAAATCCGGACCTAGTCTCCAGTGCACAACGCTGCACGTGTATACCAGTAGTCACCATAGGCTTATCTGGAGAGCCAGCAGCAACTACACATGCACCATGAGCTTTGGCAAGGCGCTGGGTCCGGAGTCTGTGCTGAGCAGTCATCCCAGCGACCGAGCCCGAATGGGAGAGCGCTGCACCAGACAAGGCTTGGGATCTATCCCGTGCAGCGGGAGAATCCCGATGCCTAACATTACCCCCCCTCTAACACTCCCTCCTCTGTGATGTTTGCCATGCTTAGAAGCCACCATATGCTGGGAGGCATGGATGTGGTTTTGTTGATCAGCTAAAGCTCTAGATGGTACATAGAACTTGCCTGGGGGTACCTGGGCCTTCAGACACAGACTCCCAAAGGCTGCCCCATTTTTGTATGCTCCCCATTGCCCAATCAATCTGGGGGAATGGAGGCACAGCCACGGTATCCCCAAAGGTACCTCATCCATACCCTCTGAAATAACCAGAAAGAGATTATCTCCTGTTTGGAGACACAGTGAGTGAAAGGGGTACTGTCCGACGGGAAATTGGGGTTGCCAAAACAGACCCATTAGCTACCCAAAAAGACATGGGCTTAGGAAGCATAACTAATGGGATAGCGTGCCATTGGGAGAAGGTAGCGGACATGAAATTGCCCTCAGCCCCGCTGTCCACGCAAGCCTGCACTGTGAGAGTAGCCAGCCCAAATGTCAGAGAAACCCCAAAAGCCAACATGTGTGACACCTCAACAGGAACTAGTGAACCTCTCCCCAAGGCTACTTGACGCTGTGACTCTTTCTGACGTTTGTAACATTTATTGGCAAAGTGACCAACTTGCCCACAGGCAAAGCAAGTCAGCTGCGGATGTACAGAGTGAGAGATTGGCTCCGCTCGAGAGACGTCCATGGGCTCTAGAGGGTCGTCAACTTGAGTTGGGGGACACATGGGATTGGCGAAGCACAGTGCCAACAGAACCCTAGATTTAGTATGAGCTTGCTCCAAATCACGCTCAGCATGCCGCAGATCTATGCGAGTGGCCACTGATATTAACTCTTCCAGGGAAGTTGGTATCTCCCTAGTGGCCAAAGCATCCCTGAAATGATCTGCTAAGCCCCTCCAAAAATAGGAATTAGGACTTTATCTGATCACTCCAACTCAGTAGCCAAAGTACGAAATTTGATGGCAAACTGGCTAACCATGGATGAACCCTGAGTTAGAGCCAGGAGCTGCAGTGCGGTATCATAGGTTACTTGTGGCTCCAAAAAAACCTCTTTCAGGGCCCCCAAAAAATGAGTGGCGCTAAGGATTAGGTGATCATCTCATTCCCATAGTGGCGTAGTCCATTCCAATGCCCTGCCTGACAATAGGGAAATAATAAACCCCACCTTTGTGCGCTCTGTTGGGTATTGTGAAGCCAGTGACTCCAGGTGGATTGAGCATTGATTCACAAACCCTCTACAAGTCTTGTTTTCCCTGGAAAATTTTTCGGGTAGGGAAAAACGCGGAGCTGAGGAAACAGTAGCCGCAGCAGCAACCTTAGTAGCGGCTTTGGCGGCTGCTTGTGCTACCATCGCGGCGAAGTCCACAGCTGAGGTAGCCCGCTCAAGAGTTGTCAACCTGCTCTCAAGCTGCTGGACAAACCGCTGATCATCTGCCAATGCTAGCCAAACCCTGGCGTTAGTGTACTGTTAGGATTGGCGGAACGCACCAAATGTAAATTATAATAAGGTGCGTTCGCAACCCAATGGCGAATCCACAGCTAGAGGACAATGGTGGAGCGTAGCCATGAGTAAACACCGTAAACACACCGAGTTAAACGTCACTCAATGTGAACAGAGTGCAAGGCGCCTGACTCTGTTACTCCACAGAGCAGTACGAAAACTGAGAGCACTCTAAACTATGCCCTGTTAGACATCACATAACTGACCTCCCCACACTGGTGATTGAACCTGCACTGACACATGGTGGCTTTTGAGCCTGCGCCTAAGGACGCCCGATGCAGCTGCTAAGTGCAAGCGGGAGTTCTCACCCTACACTGCCTGTCTAGAAACACACTCGCAGTGCTATGTACGCACGTGTGCCGATAAGGGTGGTAACTGCCCTACCTACACACACAGCAAATAGGCAAGATACCGGTGTGCGCCACTGAAAGCCTTTTATACACTAGGCTCATGTCCAGACAGACAGGACCTTGCCTATGGACCAATCAGAAGCTGCCACTTCACCAGAGCAACAGTAATGGGAGGTCAGAACTATAGTCATGACCAGAGATACTGAAGCATCTGTGTCCCGACCTTCCCCTACAGAAAACTGTACTGTTCTACTCAGCATACCTGCATCTCCAAATTCAGGTCCCCTGAGCACTTCCCAGGCGATGACGGTGCCTCTTTCAGGCCACCCCCAGTAATGGACGCACAGTCCAGGATAACGTGAACATTCGCTTTACTTAATACTTCACACGGCTCCTCACAGTTGTAACGCCTCTACATCATGGGTCTATCTCTTAGACTTCATGAATGGATATAATTTTTTGTTATTTATTCTAATTTGTATTAATGCATTATATGTGTATATATATATATATATATATATATATATATATATATATAATTTTTTTTTTGTTTTGTTTATTTGCTACTTCCTCCATCCCTTTGGTGTGATATATAAATTGTGAATATCTGTCCTCCCTTGGCTCTTGGGGATTGCTCTTGCCCAGCAACAGTTACTAAGCAGCTGCAGGTGAGGCTAATAATGGTATGAGAGACCTGACGTTTAACATTGCTGATCAGGGCATGTTACATAGGCATGTTGTATGACCACTTAACATATTTGGCACATACTCATTTTGTTATAAAGGAACATACATTATGGACATGGACCCTTTATACAGCGCGCATAATCATTGAGAATAAAAATCATTGAAATAATTCACCGCATGTATGACTGAAATGAGCATGTGCACTAATAATTAATGCGGCATCTAAATTATGTTTACATTACATGATAAAATGGTGCTGTATCCTCCATAGGGCTAACTGTGGTATGGGTATTTCCTTTATTTGAAAAACGTGCATTTATTGGAATGCTGTGCTGTCGTGGATGTGGCAGTCTGTGTCCTTGCTCTGCGCAGTGGCGTCGGCGTAGTCTGGGCTCAGTGTGCTGTGTTTCCATAGCAGCTATTATCTGACAGGTCAAGCTGGAATCATATGGTGACGTATGTGCCTTTGTACACGCTCATCTCAGCATTTTTGCCTACTTCCTCTATGGATCTGGGCACATGCGCTCTTCTAACCAATTGGCTATATTGGTACAATCTCTTTTTATAGACTATGCATATCTGTTCTTCTTCGGTCATTGGAGATTGCTCTTGCCCAGAAACAATTGCTAAGCAGCTGGAAGTGAGACTAATAATGGTATGGGAGACCTGACGTACAACATTGCTGATCAGGGCATGTTACATAGGCATGTTGTATGACCACTTAACATCTTTGGTACATACTCTTTTTGCTATAAAGGAACATACAAGATGGACCCTTTATACAGCGCGCATAATTATTGAGAATAAAAATCATTGAAAAACTTCACCGCATGTATGATTGAAATGAGCATGTGCACTAATAATTAATGTGGTGATAAAATGGTGCTGTATCCTCCATGGGACTAACTGTGGTATGGATATTTCCTTTATTTGAAAAACGTGCATTTATTGGGATGCTGTGCTGTCTTGGATGTGGCAGTCTGTGTCCTTGCTCTGGGTAGTGGCGTCGGCGCAGTCTGGGCTCAGTGTGCTGTGTTTCTATAGCAGCTATTATCTGCGCTCTTCTAACCAATTGGCCATATTGGTACAATCTCTTTTGTCATAGACTGTGAATATCTGTCCTTCCTCGGTCATTGGAGATTGCTCTTGCCCAGAGGCAGTTACTAAGCAGCTGGAGGTGAGGCTAATAATGGTATGGGAGACGTGCTGTACAACATTGTTGATTTTTTTTTTCCCATTATATTTCCTGTATTCCCCACTTCCGGTTTCGGCGCCATCTTGCTATTGCACAACTCCACCAGGATGTCTCCATGTGAAAGCTCCATGCAGCTGCTGTAAGTTTGTTAATTATTTTGCTATAAATACTCAGCTCTCTGGTTAAACTAGCACCTTTGCCCCTGACGACGCCACGGAGGTGGCGACGCGTGTTGGGCTTCTGCCCCCTAACCCTCCGGTTTGGTAAACACCCTGTTCATGCTGAATTTATCGTGCTTGGCTCTTTTTATTATTGAGCTATTTGCATTGATCTATTTCTGATGCCTTGGCATTCTATTGGTCTGATCTATTTATTTTGCTGTGTATAGAATTGTTTCCTTTCATTGCTGCATGTAGCTCTCTGCAGGTCAGCATAGTCCTATCTTCATATTGGTTCCACAGACACCATCTAGTGGCCAGTCATTATATCAGACAATTATCTACTATATTGGAGCCTTGCTGCAGCAGTTGTATTTATATCCCTGTTTATGTATTGTTATTATATCTTATCCTCAGGCCTTTGGGGGATTTATGAGCATAATATGGTGACCATTGCATAAATATAATTAATTGCTTATCAATTTCTCTGTATATAAAAAATCTTTTTTGGTCCATTTGACCATATTAGTTCACATGGGATTATAACCAGGTACATTGTGTTTCCAGCCATTCAGTGTTCAGGGGGATTGTAACACCAGATGGGGGGCTTTGTGTCCTTGTTTTTAATTGTTTTTTATTACCTTGTGGTGCGTATTTTCTGTGATCAACTGAATAAAGAATGTTACAATTTGTACATATTGGTGATCCCTGGTGCATAGTATGTCTCTTTCTCTCGTTTTTACATTCTCTTTACGTAATACTTCACACGTTACATCCACAGTTGGCACATCATAGAATTCACTTGTTTCCTCATCTTTCCCTGCTTTGCTGTTGCTTCTGTGCAGCACACGCCCGGACCATCCTAGACTGCTCCCCAGGGCTTCCTGATCTAACCTCGCCATGATGACAATTCCTTCTGCCTGTTTCGCCCCAGACTCGAAATCATCAGTCAGCAGGTTTGGCTGCCCTGGTAAAGCATCCAGCCCATCTGTACCGTTCTCGTCAAAGCTCCAACTTCCTTCATCTCTTCAGTCCATCTGACTCCTGCCCTAAAGGCATCTGCCCAGGCGATGAGTCGCCACATCATTGCTTCCCTGTTCTGGCCCACTGCTATGATGCACAGTGGCCGTGGATAAAGTGGGCAGCAGATATTTTAATATTACGTGGCTGCCCAGTTGTCCAGGGCCTACAGCCCATGTGGACACTCTGGGCACCCTGGCCCCATCTGACCTAACATCCTAGAAACTCCTGTCTTACCACCAGGCAGTCCCTCCTACACTTAACCCCCTATAACCATACTATAAACTATACCTACAGTGCACACTAGTATGCCCCCATCTAGTGGCCCACAAAGGAACTACACCTACCATTATCTATAAGAACTATAGTACTAAGGTGCCCTCTTCTAATGTCCCAAAAGGATGCACTTTACTTTCTCTAAACTGTACATGAGCATTACTACACATCATCACATTATATTATATACAGAATTACACTAAAGGATCACAACATCATATAATATAGTTCTACAAAGGCTGGTAACACATGTAAGACAAGGCTTGGGATCTATCCCGGGAGAATCCCGGTGCCTAACACCCTTAGTTGGCACCAGAGTTACTGTTATTTTTCTCTCCGAATAGGCTATGTGCATATTTTAGCTCCCAGAGAGGCATGCATGGCTTGACTTTTTACACTAACTTAGCACTCCCCAGAAGAAAATGTATCCCTTAGACCACTTGTGAAAGGCCTCTCACACAGCCCAATAAGTTATCCTGCTTTTGTATGGTAAGGGGCAAACATTCAGAAACATGTGTTTGCAAATGGAGATCCTAATTTGGCTTCTTGTCTTCAGTTATGATGATCTTACTGCAGAGTGATTATAAACTAACACAGTACAGCTGAACTGAACTTTATCTGACAAGAAACATATCTGCAGCTGCTGTTCTCCTGTCATAGTGCTGTCAGCTCAGCTGTACTCGCCTTTCCCCACACTAGTTGCCTGTGAAATGGAGGCTGAAGGTGTTATTTGTACTCAGATACAGCTTTGAAGTGAGATCGTGATCTCACTGAGTTTTGTCTTATTAGAAACACTTCTCTCCTCATAGAGCTTCAGCTCAGCTGTGCTCCCTTCCCCCACACTGGCTGCCTGGGAGATAGAATCTAAAGAAGTGTTTTTATAATCACACACCACTCTGCAGTGAGATTAGGAGAGCAGACTGTCAGTCATTACATGTCTTACATTGGTAAGACCCCTTTCATTCAAAATAGGCAGATTACCTGGTAGATCTGTGTCTGGCTGATAGATCTTAACAGCTCATTTCCATATTAACAAAAGTATGGATTTCTCTGGAATAAGATAGAGCAAAAATATAATAATAATAATAAATTTTATTTTTATAGCGCCGACATATTCCGCAGCACTTTACATTTCAGAGGGGATTTGTACAGACAATAGACATTACAGTATAACAATAATCACATACAGTAGATTATTATAGATATATCAATAGATATATTATAGATATATCAAGGTATCTGCTTGCCCATATAGATGGATTAGAAGGATTGAACATTTTTCTGTCAATGGAGCTTTGTGAAGATTTATTTTTTTGGAAGACAATTTCACTGGTACCTTTTTGTGCTATATATTAGTACTTGATCACTTTCTATTAGGGCAGGTGCAGACATCCATATATTCTCTAATCTAAGAGAATCAGATAATTATGCAAATGACACTGATCAAACTCTGATCAGTGTGTCAACATATTGTGCTCTGATTCTCTCAGATGAGAAGCTGGAGATAAAAATGTCTCCATGTATTGCCAACTGTTTAGCAATAAGGTTCTGATACGGCTTTAAAGAAGGCACCACTTGGATACAGTTTTATCATACAATGATTAATTTAAATCATAAAACACCAAATTAATGGAATGGCAGATATAATATTACCCTATTTTGTGTTAATTCTTTTCATGTGAATCATACAATTAATATGAATTATAGTACATAGAGAAATAAGCATCAATACTATACATTACCAAGTATTGCAACATCACTTCTCCACTGGAGGGACCACAGTGTCAGCGAGAAGGAAATACTCTGGTCTTGTCATCACAGAAACCGTGCACCCACGATACCTTCTGGAAATGTCCCTACCTCATTGACACAGGGTCCACCTTTTTATACACAACTTCCACATCCTCCCCTATTACATCTGTGCAGTATGTTTAGGCTGAATCATCAGTATCTTGCAATTGCATAGTTGGTTGTTGTCTTGAGAACAGCACAAGACTTCAAGGTCTGTTTGTTATAGACTCCTACAATCTTAAAGTTTGTTTGCACCAACCCAAGATTTATTTGCCACTGGTATGTCTCTTAACAATAGCACAATGCTTGAAGGTTGTCTGCTACTGATTACAACCCAAGATCTGTTTGCCTCTAGCAATCAATGTTGCACTGTTCA
Organism: Dendrobates tinctorius; assembly: GCF_039654945.1. Classification (NCBI taxonomy): domain Eukaryota; kingdom Metazoa; phylum Chordata; class Amphibia; order Anura; family Dendrobatidae; genus Dendrobates; species Dendrobates tinctorius. The sequence continues at coordinate 2,023,182 of NW_027361910.1, forward strand.
AAGTTCAACATATGTTGCTTGTCACGAAGTTAACTCTTCATGATCATAGCATAACGCTCTAAGATGGTAGCTATATGGGCAGCATGACTTCCATAATCACCTATTCTGAAAGCTGCATACCTATCGTAACCCAGGCACACACTCATACTTGTCTCATTTATATCACAATCGGTCCTTGATTATTGATGTCATGCATGACCATTGCTACATGAGACCATCAAAACATTTTGGTCTCCCTTGTCTCCGAGCATCATACTATTATTGAACACAAGACTTCCTTGTTCAAGTAGCATAAATATTCATTATCTGTACAGTTGTTATTTTTCCTATTGTCTTTGTAATTTTTCCCAGCACATGTGTAAGAATACACCACACAACTCTTACCCCTATATATATTAGAATGCCACACAGAATTAGTTGGAAAGCTCCTTGTAGAATTCCCATCAACAACCCCCCAATTCCACCAATTGGCAGGGTATAGAAAAGAGAAAGTATTCAGTATCACTGTGTGTCAAAGCAAATATCACAGTGGTCACTTGTGTGCAAATCAGGATAATGAATCTTTGAAACACATAGCTTCAAAGACCACAGAACAATCAACCTTGTCTTACGGTATTAACACAGAGCAAACGCTTTGTGGCTCACTATCAAAGTTCAGCATCAATGATATTACACCATAGTATATTGCAATATATAGTGTTTGGATTTAAACAACCATATTTCTTATTTGCAATACATTCCACCCTTGGTCTAATGACCACACTATATCAAAACATATAAACAATATATTACAATATGTAGGCTATAAGATATCCATATTTTTATAAGCACCACACTCCATCTTCTCCATTTTGTGAGGCGGCGGAAATCAGACTGCACACAGATGTCATCCGAGAGTAGTCTGATTTTTTTCTCGCACTCACTGACTTGCATGGCTGAGTGTGATCCGAATATGGGATCAAACTTGAGCACACTGCAACTTTTTTCTTGGATAGTCTCGGTTCGAGGCAAAAATTGAACAAGTACATGGCCCCATTGCATAACATTGATCTGAGTGTGATCTGTTTTGTCGATTCGAACTAGGACCAAAAATACAATTGTCTGCACAAGCCATTACACTTTTTGAAGATGAAATGAGCAAAAGAAACTTGTTAGCTTGCTATAAATGCAGAGACTCAGGTCTGTCTGACCGTGGTCTGGCTCCATAAGTATGGCTCTTTAAAGATACAGCAGAAATATGCCAGAATTGAGCCAGAAGTGAACAGAAGGTACGACTAACCACTGTTATTAAATGTACTAAATTTTTCTCTTTCCTCCACACTTACTCTCATCATGCTTACATGCGCTCTAACAGTTTTGTGTCCATTACTGCTCACTCTCCTTCGCTATCTGCAAGCCCCAGCACCCTCTAACCAAGTAATAATCTCTTCTTGACTCTTGCCCACCCACCTGACCTCCTCCGCTGACCTGCTCCTCAACCTCAGATCTCTTTTAATAAAACACAAAACAAGCCACCCACTCGTCTTCTCCCACCTGTGCTGTCTCTCTCAGCTTCTCCTCACTGCTGGAGACATATCTCCCAATCCTGGACCCCCACATCTCATGCCTCCCATTATTACCCCCTCCTATCGCTCCCAACCCAGTATAAACACCTGAAATCTTGCCCACCTCAAATCCATGCCCTTGACACCCACCACCCTGCTCCCTCTCTCTGGATCACTCTGGAATGCCCACTCTGTCTGCAATAAACTCTTCATGATTCACGACCTCTTTTTACCTCTCGTAATCTTTCCTTCCTGGGCCTCACCGAAACAAGGCTGACACCCTCCGAGACAGCCTCCCCTGCTGCTCTATGTTACGGCCTCCACTTCACCCACACTCCTCGCCCTAGCAACAGACATGGTGAAGGAGTGGGCCTTCTCCTTTCTTCCAACTGTACCTTTATCCCAATCCCACCTCTACCCTTCCTTATCCTCCCCTCTTTTGAAGTCCACTCTGTCTGCATCAACTTCCCCTCCAACCTCCAAATGGCCATCATATATCTACCTGTGGGCCTGACCACTGCCTTTATTGACCAATTCTCCACCTGGCTTCTTCACTTTCTCTCTGCTGAGATTTCCACCATCACCATGGGTGACTTCGACATCCCCATTCACACCCACCAGACAGCAGCCTCCAAACTCCTGTCCCTTACTTCATCTTTTGGACTTATTCAGTGGTCCTCCTCAGCTACCCACACAGATGGTACACGCATAGTGGGCATGGAATTACTTGAAATCCCATCCACTATGATGTACCATCTGGGCGCTGCAGATGTATGCAGTGTCCAACCCACAGCGTTTACTGACCATGTGCACATACCCCAATATATCTGCAAACAGAATATCACTTATTTTTTCTTCCCAGAAGCCAACTTTCAATTAGCTTTATTTCAAGTGGCAAAAAAAGCATGCAATGAAAAAATGCATTAAAAACGCATGTGAAAAAGCTTCAAAAACACAGGTGACCTGCCAAAGTCCTCAGATGCAGATTTGGTGCAGATTTCACCTGCGTCAATTCCTGAGCAAATACTGAGCCGTTCCTGATCATGTGTAATAACCTGCAGGAACGCGGGATGCAGTCATGCACGTGGAGGCAGCGCAAGGGTTAAACAGGTTTATTTACAGGGGGATGTGCTCCACGCAGGGAGTGGGGGATTGTAGGGTGACGGCGAGGAATGGGGCACAACTGAAAAGGGTAGGTGAGGGACGAACGAGAGTTCAGTAATAAAACTAAAAATATTACTATTGCGCTTGGAGTCGCCGTAAAATGAATAAAATGGAAAAACAAATATACATTATGAGCCAGTAATGAATAACCAAATTAGGACAAACAGTATAGTTAGCCAGAAACCAATCATACAAATCCCTTTGGATACTTGATATCTTATGCTAAACGTGGAGCGAACTTGTCTTGCAGTAGGGGTTAAATTCCCACACAAAGAAAAGTTCAGTAATAAAGAGGTTAAACTTACCGGACTGTAGTCTTCTGTTGTGATGGAGTACAGGGTTGCAACGGTGGCACCGGCAACAGCGGCGCAGGTAGTCTCGCCGCAGTCTCTGACAGGTGGGAATCCAACGGTGGTACCGACAACAGCGGCACATGCAGTCTCTCAAGTCTCTGTCCACGATAAAAAAACAGCCTCCAGGGAAAAACAACAGGATGCTGGGCAGTGAGTGGGGGTCCTGCTCTCACCACTCTTTGTCACAAGTTCACACTCAGAATATGTCACCGCAGGCACAGTACCGCGTTCCTTGGTCAGTCCAGCTACTACTCTCAGGAGCTCAGATTTGTCACTGCGCACGCTGGCCTGCAAACACTAGCGACTGTCTCAGGCTTGTCAAGGGAGTCTTCTCCGATCACAGAGGCTGGCGGGTCCAGGTTTACATAGAGGGCGCTCACCGCATACTGTCGGTCTGCCTCAGTCCTCAGCGGGAGGTTTCTTTTGAGTATACGGTCACTCTTGGGCAAAGCTGGTGCGGTACTCACTGTCTAATAGTGTACGGCACCTGGCTTAGATCCGCTCTGCTGGGACAGCTCCGCACACTCCACTCTGCTGGCACAGCTAATTCCAACAGCACCATGGCTCCTATTCCGGGCAGCAGCAGCATGGCCTGTCACAGGGACAGCACTCTCTGGAGGGGGAAGCAGAACACGTTCTCCTCTGTGCGCTGCACTTACTTGGCACCCCCTCCTGCTGCAGTGCGTGCTTTTTCTTCTTATACCCCTGTATCAGCATGCTCTCCCTGGGCTATCCCCGCCCCTTCTGTCAGCAGGAAACTCCATCTCTCCCCTCCTTCCCTCCTGTAGCAGGGGAAGATCCGTCTCCCTCAGGCTTCCCCCCAGAAACAGAGGATGCAGCCCCTTCTGTTCCGGACCAGACATGCAGGTACCCACGGTCTGGTCCACCTCTTTTCATGTTCACATACCCTTTGAAACGCTTAGGGAGTGTTTTTAATATAGACAGATCAGCTGACTTTAGATGTTCTTGAGTAAGGATTTTTAACTTGCGTGAAGTCAGTCCAATATAGATTTTTGGACACAGGTAAGTGGCGTAATAAACCACATTTGTGGTATTGCAAGAGATATATTCCTTAATTTTGAAGGACTTTGACCCATCTGATGATGAGAAAGCGGTAGCTCTAAGACTATTCGGACACACCACGTAGTTTCCACAAGGGAAACAGCCATGTGTGCTTTTGAAAGTTGTGAATGGCCCACTAGGTTTCGGTGTTAAATGACTTCTTACCAGAAAATATTTTAAATTCATACTCCATCTGGGTATTAATCTGGGAGCCTGAGGTAAATGAGCTGCCAGTACCTTTTGAGTTTCCAATACAGGTCAATGCTTTAATAGAATTTTTTGTATAATACTCCACTGGCAATTGGAGGTAGACACAAAACGGCTTTGTGGCCCTTTCGTGTCTCTTTCTTGGACAAGGAGATCATCCCTGGAAGTAGATTTGAGTTGACTCTTCGGTAACCATTTTTAATGCTCCTATTAGGCTGTGTGCACACGCTGCGGATTATGTGCGGATTCATCCGCGCGGATTTTGTAAAATCCGCAGGTGAAACCGCAGGTCAAAAGACCTGCGGTTTTACCTGCGGATTGCTCTGCGGTTTTGCCCTGCGGTTTTTCATCTCCTCAATGGAGGAGATGGCAAACCGCAGGAGAATCCGCAGAAAGAATTGACATGTCAATTCTTTCTGCGGATTGAAAACCGCAGATAATCCGCGCGGAAAATTCCGCACCGTCTGCACTGCGGTTTTTGATTCCCATAGGGAATCATGGTACTGTACACCGCAGCAAAAACTGCTGCGGGTCCGCAGCGGCCAAAACCGCTGCGGAACCGCAGCAAAATCCGCAGAGTGTGCACACAGCCTAACTGATTCAAACCTATCGTTCCTACAACAGATTCAGCGAAATCTAAGGAACTGTTATTTATCATTAATATTTATTATATTCTGCAATTGTTGATTATACCATATATAAACCTGTTTTTACATATGGTGGTTTAACTATTAGTTCTCCTATGGGTAATATTTTTTATGGCTAGTTCCCCCTTTTTTGTTCCTCCTGTAATAGACCTCACTTACATATGTCATGTAATTTTTAAGAGGGGAGACAAAAAAGCGCAACAGGGTCTTATCCACGTTACACAAAGTAGAAACACCAAGAGAACTGCTCACCTGGTGCGGATGAAATACAAGCATGTAGAAATGGTGGCTGCTGCAGATCCACAGGTCGATCTACGACCTTATACAGTCATATGTTTCAGTAGAAATTTGTGGAATAACTGCCGTAAGGATAAATTCCAGAGATATGTCAAGGATTCAGAGTGGTTTATTCAATGCGTTTAGGGGTTCCTATGTCCCCTTCGTCAGGAAATACCACATATCATATACCCATATATGATATGTGGTATTTTCTGACGAAGGGGACATAGGAATTATTCCACAAATTTTTACTGAAATATATGAATGTAATTTTTAATGCATTTTCAATAAAAATATGGCTTTTATTCTATCTGATGGTTCATGATTACTCCATTTTTCATTGTTTGCTCTCAATGAATAATCTTTGTAGCAGGTGAGAATCATTGTTTGGAAAAAAAATGGTCTGTATTTCAATTTTCATAACATAGTTGCCAGTTATCAACTGATCTGCCTGGCAATGTCTTATCTCACAGAAAGAATCAGCTGTGATCCTGTGCTGTAATGTCTGTATACTGTTTTGCTCTCCCCCTTCTGTGGTATGACCAGATCAGGTCCCTGCACTGTCAGACACACATATTACACAGTACACAGCAGGGGCACAGCTATAAGATTATCTCAGCATAGGAACATTTTTTAACACATCCAATTGTGGAACTTACTTTTAGTCCAAGATCTATTGATTAAAGTGTACTTTGTGGTCCAACCTCTTTAAGAGTTTAGGAAGGTAGAGGTTGAAAGCTATCATACTTGTGATCGTCCGTTAAACTGGTAATTGTTTTGTTGCTCTTTATGCAAGAATCAAAAACATGGCAGTGTTGGCTCACTCTTCTTCTACTGTACTTGGTAGCACAGAGGGTGAGAAAGAAGGCATATGAAGTAAAACTGAGACTGACATCCGTAATGGGGATAGACAGATGGTTCAGAAGAAAAAACCTAATTTACCACAATCACCATGACAGGTGTGAGACAGTGAAGGAAAACATATCCGAACGCTATTATGCATCCCCCAGAATGTGCTTAGAAGCATACTGAATCGCCGGAGTAAATTGTAATCATAGCCACAGCTGTGGTTACCATGCAAAATAAAAGTAAGTGTGGACTGGGTCAAGTTATTTGACCAAGTCAGTTTAGGAAAACCTTTCTTGGGCTTTTATTTTTGGAGATATCTGTAGGATGGATCTCTTCCTTCAGTACGGGTCTTACAAGTGACTAATGATGAGCGAGTATACTCATTACTCGAGATTTTCCAAGCATGCTCGGATGATCTCCAAGTATTTTGATGTGCTCGGAGATTTAGTTTCTGTCGCCATAGCTGCATGATTTGCGGCTGCTAGACAGCCTGAATACATGTGGGGATTTCTTAACAAACAGGCAATCCCCACATATATTCACTCTGGGGAAATAGTGTATCATTGTCTGTATGCAAACATTATCTGAGCAGGTGAAACACCTGACTCAGATGTTTCAGAAATTAAATGTTGAGCAGCGTACTATGGCCCATACTCAGCAGCAGCTGGTTGACACCATGCAAGGGGCCATTGCTGCTGGGACCCTTGGTACAGGGGGAAGGGATGTTTCTGTGGTATCCCCTGAGTCCCCGCTAAAATTACCTGACAAAAAGGTGTTCAGAGCCTTCAGGGAGGGATGTAAACTCTTTTTCTCCCTGAGGCCTCATTCTTCTGGGGATGAATTTCAGAGGGTGTGGTCATCATATCCCTACTTTAGGGGCACCCCACAAGCTGGGGCCTTCGCTCTTTCCCCTTCAGCCCCTGAGAGGTTGACTGTTGATGCCTTTTTTGAAGTGCTGGGTCGTATCTATGACGAACCTGACAGGATTCGCTTTCCTGAGGACATGGTAATGAATGTGTGTCAGGGGAAGCATTCAGCCGAGTGGTTCTGTTCAGAGTTCTGACGGTGGGTGGCGGAAGTCTCCTGGGATGGTGCTGCCCTATGGGGCATATTCTGTAGAGGCTTTTCCGAATGCCTTATAGATGCTCTGGCCCTTCATCCGCCGCCTGACACTTTGGAGGACGCAATGACTCAAGCCGTACGCATGGTTCCTAGGCTATGTGCTCAGGGGGTCATGCAATATGAAACACCACTATTCTCCAGCAGTAAAGAGACTGTTGTCGCTCCTGTACCCATGGAGATTGGCACTACCTCGCTTGAGAAAGAAGCTCCTGCCGCGAGAAGCAATTCTGTTTTTATTGTGGGGAGTCCGCACACTGCATGCCCATTGTCATCCAAGGTGACGGGAAATGACTAGATCTGGGTAGTAGTCGAGGAGGCTGCCCAGACCTTCAGGTACTTTTTTCCTCATGTGCTAAAATTTTGCTTAAGGTTGAACTGTTGGTGGACAAGTGTAATTTTCTTTCTACAGCCTTAATGGATAATGGGTCATCCATTAATCTGGTCAGCTCCTGTTTGTTTCCAAATGCAAGATAGGGATAGTCAGGCTTGATACCTCGCTTAAAATCGTGGCCATCGACTCATCTCCTCTCACTCGAACTGGGATTCTTTACGTTACTGAAATGTTTTCGTTTCAGGTTGGTCCTTCCCACAAGCAAGAATTAAAATGTTTTGTGCTGGACAGTCTACCCGCAGGGCTTGTGCTAGGCATGCCATGGCTTCAACGCCATAATCTGGTTATTGACTGGGAGACTGGGGAGATTGCCAAATGGGGCTCTAATTGTATCAATGCCTGCTATAAATCTGTTGTTTGTGTGGAACCTGCAAAACCTGTCTCTGTGTCTTCTATTAATCTAGAGGGTATTCCGGAGTACCTAAAGGACTTTGAAGATGTATTTTCTGAAAGCGAGGCCGAGGCATTACCACCTCATAGACCATTTGACTCCACTATCTACCTAGTTCCTAGCTCGCTTGTTTATCACGCCCAGAGCACCTTGCCATGAAGGAGTATATTGCTGAGAGCCTCCATTAGGGTCATATACAACCTTCTTTTCTCCAGTGGCTGCAGGATTTTTATTGTAAAAAAAAATGGCGGTTTACGCCCCTGCCTCGATTTGAGAACTTAACAAAATTACTATCCGGAACACATATCCACTGCCTCTAATTCCAGATATCTGTAATCAACTCTTTGGGGCCAAATGGTTTTCTGAGCTAGATCTAAGAGGGGCTTACAATTTGCTAAGAAAACGTGAAGGGGATGAGCAGAAAACGGCTTTTCTTATGGCAGAGGGGCTTTTTGAAAATTTGGTGATGCCATTTGGTCTCACAAATGTGCCAGCCGTTTTTCAAAATTTTATTAATGTGGTCTATGCGGATCTCATTGGCCAATTTGTGGTTATTTATTTGGACGACATTCTGATATATTCTGCAGACAGACATATGCATTTGTTACATGTCAAAACTGTGGTCCAGAGACTTAGAGAGAATCAACTGTTCGTCAAGCTTGAGAAGTGTTCATCTTTTGTACAGGAGCTGTTGTTCCTGGAGCTGATTGTGTTTTCACAGGGGTTTCGCATGAATCCCAAGAAAGTGCAAGCAATTGTGGACTGGGTCCAACCACGGGACCTCAAGAGACTCCAGCGCTTCTTGGGGTTCGCGAACTACTATCGCAAATTTATCAAGGGTTTCTCACAAATAATCAAACCCCTCACTGATCTCACTTGTAAAGGGGCTGATGACAGGAACTGGTCACCCCTAGCTAAGCAATCTTTTCAAACACTAAAGGATTGTTTTGTGTCTGCCCCAATTTTGGTTCAATCTGACCCATCTAAGCCATTTGTGGTCGAGGTGGATGCTTTGGAGGTGGGGGTGGGGGCAGTGTTGTCACAGAGACCTGCTACATTGACTAATCTCAGGCCTTGTACCTACTTTTCTAAAAGATTTTCTCCTGCCAAAAAAAACTATGACGTAGGCAATAGAGAGCTTCTGGCAGTTAAGTTGGTGTTCGAAGAATGGATGCATTTTTTGAATGAGGCGGTCCATCCCATCACGGTCATTACGGACCATAAAAATCTTGAGTATATTGAGTCTGCTAAGAGGTTGACCTCCAGACAAGCTCGTTGGTCACTTTTTTTTTTCCAGATTCCAGTTTTCAATTACTTTTCGCCCGGGATCTAAAAATGTGAAGGCAGATGCTTTGTCACATAGTTTTGAATCAGTGACCACCCCTGAACTGCTGTCCTCCATTCTTCAACCCGGGGTGATTATTGCTGAAGTGTCATCAGAGTTGGAGCAGGAGATTGTAGGGGCTCAATCTTTAGCTCAAAGGTCGAAACCTGAAATCAAATTGTTTGTCCCGGAACAGTGACGTGTCAAACTCCTGTAGGAGTTCCATAAATCTAAACTTAGTGCTCATCCAGGTTTTGTGGCCATGCGAGAAGCTGTGGAGAGAGTCCTCTGGTGGCCTTCTATGGTGTCCGATATTAAGAAACATGTTGCGGCGTGTGGGGTCTGTGCCCATTCTCAGAGCGCGCATTGCCGGCCGGCCAGGGAATTGGTGCCTTTACCTGTCCCAGGGAGGCCATGGATTCATCTGTCCATGGACTTCATTACCAAACTTCCTCCTTCCTGAGGTAACACGGTGATTTGGTTTATAGTGAACAGGTTTTCCAAGCTTGCTCATTTTGTACCTATGACAGGTTTACAGTCAGCTGAGACTCTTGCCAGACAGTTTCTTTCACAGATTGTATGCCTACATGGGATACCATTGGATATAGTGTCTGATAGGAGGGCACAATTTGTGGCCAAGTTTTGGCAGGCCTTTTGTAAAAAATTGGGAATATCATTGTCTTTCTCCTCAGCATATCATCCCGAAAGCAACGGGCAGACGGAATGCACCAACCAGTCACTCGAACAAATTCTTCGATGCCTGACTTCTGCCTTACAGAATGACTGGTCTGATGTGTTGCCGTTAGCGGAATTCACCTTCAACCACCCGGGCAAGTCAATCTACTGGTAGGTCACCATTTTTTATCAATTATGGGTTGAACCCCCATTTTGGGGAATTCTCACGGCTCGATTCTGGTTGCCCGGAGGACTGTATTAACCAGCTTGAGAACCTGTGGTCAGAAGTCCGGCGAAATATTGCCAAAGCTCAAGGGAAGTATAAACATTTCACAGATAGAAAGAGAAACCCAGATCAGGTGTTGCAATGCGGGGACAAGGTGTGGCTGTCTATATGAAATATAACTCTTAGGGTGCCCTTGGCCAAATTGGGTCCTAAGTTTATTGGTCCCTATGAAATCATCGAAGTAGTCAATCCAATAGCTTATCACTTACGTCTCCCTCCCTCTCTAAAGCTCCATAATGTATTCCATAGGTCCTTGCTTAAACCCTTAGGGACTGTAGTGGAGGATCCTGGTTCTGTCCCATCCTCGGTTTTGGTAGATGGACATATGGAGTTCGAGGTACAACACATTGTGGACTCCCGGCGAGTTCGTAGGTCCCTGCTGTAGCTGGTGCATTGGAGGGTGTACGGGCTGGAGGATTGGTCCTGGGTACCTGCTAGGCTGGTACACACAGACCGGTTGGTTCGAACGTTCCCTGCTCATCATCCTGAGAAGCCTGGGGGTCCAGAGGCCCCCCATTAAGAACGGGGTACTCTCATGGTTTGTTGGTGTTGGGTTTAAGTGTGTCAAGGGTTAATACAGGATGGCCTCATTCTGGACTTCTTGGAGGCTCCTTATAGCCTCATTGTGGGGCCATTCCTTGTCGGTTATAACTATATCCAAAAAGACAAAAGAAGTTGAGCCATAAAATGTTATATTTTATTAAAGCACAATGGCCAGAGAATAAAAACACATTAAAAGGAAATATGAATCCAATATCGCCAGACAAGGTAAGTATGTACACATATCTCACATATTAAAGTACCAGTAGAAAATACAGTAAATTTAAAGGCTAAATATAGCAGCGAAGTGGCTCCTATGTAAGAACTGTCTACATGGTACACTCTAATTCTCTATACAAAAGAGTGCACTATATACCGCTACCAATATAAGCACAGTGTGAATATAATGCAGTTGTGGCTAGCAGTAAACTCAAGGGCCACACAATAGTGATATAAGATAAATACCAATGTGTATACATAGCTGCCAACAGTGCATACAGGGGCCACAGTATACAATAGCCAAACTGCAAATATAGAAATCCAAGCGGCCAACTAAGTGCATGAAAAGGTGCAAAAGTGCATAGAGGAGATATACAACCTTGTAGGGTACAATCCCCGACGCGCATTTCTCCCTTGCTTCGTCCCAGGGGGTAATGTACCTTGTCAGTTATACTTTGACCCTTTTCTGAGTGTGTCGACCCTGGTGTGCCTGTGCCCTGTGCCTGTGCTATAGTGTGTCTGTTTGGTTTACGATTCAGCTTTGTCCCTGTTACGATTCTTCTTACTGACTCATGATCACGTGACCGCAGGTCCTGCTGGCTTCCTGTAACCAACTCCTTGTCATGATCCTTTTTTTTCTTAAGCTGTGGTGCTTAACCCCTTCACCCCCAAGGGTGGTTTGCACGTTCATGACGGGCCAATTTTTACAATTCTGACCACTGTACCTTTATGAGGTCATAACTCTGGAACGCTTCAATGGATCCCGGTGATTCTGACATCGTTTTCTCGTGACATATTGTACTTCATGTTAGTGGTAAAATTTCATTCAAATAACTTGCGTTTATTTGTGAGAAAAACGGAAATTTGGCGAAAATGTTGAAAATTTCGCAATTTTCCAAATTTGAATTTTTATGCCCTTAAATCACAGAGATACGGCACACAAAAAACTTGATAACTAACATTTCCCACATGTTTACTTTACATCAGCACAATTTTGGAGCCAAAATTTTTTTTTGTTAGGAAGTTATAAGGGTTAAAAGTTGACCAGCGACTTCTCATTTTTACAACACCATTTTATTTTTAGGACCACATCACATTTGAAGCCACTTTGAGGGGTCTATATGATAGAAAATACCTAAAAGTGACACCATTCTAAAAACTGCACCCCTTAAGGTGCTCAAAACCATATTCAAGAAGTTTATTAACCCTTTAGGTGTGTCACAGGAATTTTTTGGAATATTTAAAAAAAAATGAACATCTAACTTTTTTTCACAAAAAAAATACTTCAGGTTCAATTTTTTTTATTTTACCAAGGGTAACAGGAGAAATTGGACTGCAAAATTTATTGTGCAATTTGTCCTGAGTGTGCTGATACCTGATATGTGGGGGGAACGACTGTTTCGGTGCATGGCAGAGCTCAGAATGGAAGGAGCGCCGTTTGACTTTTTCAATGCAAAATTGGCTGGAATTCAGATCGGACGCCATGTCACGTTTGGAGAGTCCCTGATGTACCTAAACAGTGGAAACCCCCTACAAGTGACCCCATTTTGGAAACTAGACCCCCCAAGGAACTTATCTAGATATGTGGTGAGAACTTTGAACCCACAAGGGCTTTACAGAAGTTTATAACGTACAGCGGTACAATTAAAAAATCATATTTTTTCCACAAAAATGATCTTTTCACCCCAATTTTTATTTTCCCAAGGGTAACAGGACCCTAAAAGTTATTGTGCAATTTGTCCTGAGTATGCTGATACCCCACATGTGGGGGTAAACCACTATTTGGGCGCATGGCAGAGCTCGGAAGGGAAGCAGCGCCATTTGACGTTTTTGGCTGGAATTGAGATCGGACACCATGTCGCGATTGGAAAACCCCTGATGTACCAAAACAGTGGAAACCCCCCACAAATGACACCATTTTGGAAACTAGACCCCCTAAGGAACTTATCTAGATGTGTGGTGAGAACTTTGAACCCCCAAGGGCTTCACAGAAGTTTATAACATAAAGCAGTACAATTAAAAAATCATATTTTTTCCCCAAAAATGATCTTTTCACCCTCAATTCTTATTTTTCCAAGGGTAACAGGACCCTAAGAGTTATTGTGCAATTTGTCCTGAGTACGCTGATACCCCACATGTGGGGGTAAACCACTATTTGGGCGCATGGCAGAGCTCGGAAGGGAAGCAGCGCCATTTGATGTTTTTGGCTGGAATTGAGATCTGACACCATGTCGCGATTGGAAAACCCCTGATGTACCTAAACAGTGGAAAACCCTCATAAATGACACCATTTTGGAAACTAGACCCCCCAAGGAACTTATCTAGATGTGTGGTGAGCACTTTGAACCCCTCAGTGCTTCACAGAAGTTTATAACCCCCGGGCGTGAAAATAAAAAATTCGTATTTTTTCAACAAACATGATCTTTTAGTCACCATTTTTTTATTTTCCCAAGGGTACCAGGAGGAATTGGACCCCAAAAGTTGTTGTCCAATTTGTCCTGAGTATGCTGATACCCCATATGTGGGAGAAAACTACTGTATGGGCACACGTCGGGGCTCGGAAGGGAAGTAGTGACATTTTGGAATGCAGACTTTGATGGAATGGTCTGCGGGTGTCATGTTGCCTTTGGAGAGCCCCTAATGTACCTAAACAGTGGAAACCCCCACAAATGACCCCATTTTGAAAACTAGACCCCCCACGGAACTTATCTAGATGTGAGGTGAGCACTTTGAACCCCCAAAGGCTTCACAGAAGTTTATAATGCCAGGGCATGAAAATAAAAAAATCGTATTTTTTCCACAAACATGATCAATTAGTCCCCAATTTTTTTATTTTCCCAAGGGTAACAGGAGAAATTGGACCCCAAAAGTTGTTGTCCAATTTGTCATGAGTACGCTGACACCCCGTATGTGGGAGAAAACTACTGTATGGACACACGTCGGGGCTCGGAAGGGAAGCAGTGACGTTTTGGAATGCAGACTTTGATGGAATGGTCTGCGGGTGTCATGTGCATTTGGAGAGCCCCTGATGTGCCCAAACAGTGGAAACCCCCAATTCTAACTCCAACCCGAACCCCAACACACCCCTAACCCTAATTTCAGCCCTAACCCTAACCCTAGCCCTAACCCTAGCCCTCACCCTAACCCTAGCCCTAACCCTAACCCTAATGGAAAAATGGAAATAAATACATTTTTTTTATTTTATTATTTTTCGCTAACTAAGGGGGTGATAACGGGGGGTTTGATTTACTATTTATGGCGGTTTTTATATTTGGCAGCTGTCGCACGCTAAAAGACGCTTTTTATTGTAAAAATAGTTTTTGCATCACCACATATTGAGAGCTATAATTTTTCTGTATTTTGACCCACTGAGTCATGTGAGGTCTTATTTTTTGTGGGACGAGTTGACGTTTTTATTGGTACCATTTTCGGGCACGTGACTTTTTTTATCGCTTTTTATTCCGATTTTTGGGACGCAGAATGAATAAAAAACAGTGTTTCTTGAATTTCTTTTGGGGGGGTGCGTTTACACCGTTCCGCGTGCGATAAAATTGATAAAGCGGTTTTATTCTTCGGGTCAGTACGGTTACAGCGATACCTCATTTAGGTCTTTTTTTATGTTTTGTCGGTTTTATGCAATGAAAACTATTTTATATAAAAAATAATTATTTTTGCATCGCTTTATTCTGCGAGCTATAACTTTTTTATTTTTTCGCTGATGATGCTGTGTGGCAGCTCATTTTTTGCAGGACAAGATGAAGTTTTCAGCGGTACCATGAATATTTATATGCATCTTTTTGATCGCGCGTTATTACACTTTTTGTTTGGCGGTATGATAATAAATCATTATTTTTTGCTTCGATTTTTATTTTTATTTTTTAAGGGGTTCGCTAAAGGGGTTAACTAATGGGACAGTTTTATAGGGCGGGTCGTTACGGACGCGGCGATAGCTAATATGTGTACTTTTATTGTTTTTTTTTTTTTATTTCCAAAAAATGGATTTATTTGGGGGAATATTTTTTTTTTTCTTCTAATTTATTTGGCGATTTTTTTAAATTTATTTTAACACTTTTTTTATTACTTTATTAAATAGTCCCAGGTGGGACATCACTGTCCTGTGACAGATCGCTGATCTGTCACATCACAGTTCAATGTGACAGATCAGCGATCTGTCACAGGCAGTGCAGAAGGCTTCCTCATGCCTGCGCTTTGCAGGCACTGAGGATGCCAGCTTCCTGCAGGCCCTCGAAGGCCCCCGTCGCCATTTTGGATTCGGGGGCCTGCAGGAAAGGAGCCCCCCGCAGCAGCGCTGCACATTGCGCTGCCATGGGGGGCTCAGGGAAGCACGGAGGGAGCCCCCTCCCTGCCGATGCTTCCCTTTAACCCCCCGGTACACCGCAATCATGTTTGATCGCGGTGTGCAAGGGGATAACGTGTCGGGGGCGGTCCGTGACTGCCCCTGACACATTGTGCCGGGTGTCAGCTGTGATAATCCGTTGACATCCGGCCGCGATCAGCGGCGCTCACCACGTGGGTGCCGCTGATTGCGGTAGACGTACTATCCCGTCCATGGGCATAGCGGCCCGGGTCCCATGGACGGGATAGTACGTCGGATGTCAGGAAGGGGTTAAAGATATCACTTTATCACCAACCATAACATTTTTCTCTGGTGGGCCATGGGCCAAGTGCAGACTGGTGAGCAGTTGTTGCTGGCTCTCACTGAGACTAGTGAGGAGCAGAATGAGGTGTTTCAGCAGCACCTGCAGCAGAATTATGGGTTTGAGGCCTATCCTTTGCCTCCACTAGAGGGTCCATATACGGCTTTGGCGAGGATGTGCCGTGGAGTCCCTGCTGGGGAGCAGGACTTGCTTGTACAGGCGGATGTACCCAGGCAGGTGGATGGAGTCAGTGTCCCCATGGTGCTGCCTGGTGTTCCCCAAGGTGAAGGGGTACGTCCCTGTAGTGAGCAGACTAATGATTTAGTCCTTGGCACTGATGCTGAAATTTCTGTGCTATCAGAGAAGCCGTGCCCCCCTGGTCGTGTGGAGGAAGATGACCTGGGAGGGTATATTTCCTCCTCACCCTCAGAAGGTACTATGTTAGCAGAGGTGATGGTTGGCGAGGTACCTGAGGGCATACCGATGCTTGTTAACAGTGGAGCAGAAGTTAGTCTGGTGGATGCTCAGTTTGTCCAGACTCATGGTCTGAGTGGTGAGACGCTGGACAAACCCATAAGCATCCAGGCCATTAACTCTGTCCCACTGGGCCAGGGGGGTTAAACCAAGTCGTAGAAGACATTGTGCTGTATAGTGAACATCATGATGAGTCCCAGTCATACTACATCTTGGAGGGAAATCCAGCACCTATCATTGCGGGCCCCCCTTGGTCTAAAAAACACAATCTGGTTTTAGATTGGCGGACTAGGGAAGTAGTTAGCTGGGAGCAGTCGTGTGAGGGCTGCTGCCTAGTGGCTACTGTCTCTGCCGTCTCTCTACAATCGACCTCTTCCTCTCCAGTGAGAGCAGCGGAGGTGCTGCAGGAGAGTAGGGGCAAGGTTCAACCCTCGCCATTAGCCAACCCTGAGAGGCCCAGACCTCGTAGTGGGAGGGGTTGGAGGGTGGTATTTCCCTTGGTGAATTGTGGGGGTGTGAGTGTGGAGACACAGGGGGACGCCTCTGTTGTCAGTTCCAGAATGAGTTCACCGAATTTTGACAAACGAATGTGTGGCAATAAATGTTCAGGTCCGGACCTGTGGGTGAACGAGCATATATGAGTGGCCACCAAAAACATCCAGTGGAAGTGTGTTGCGGGGGTCTGGAATTCTCAGGTGATCGGGCTGTATCTGGTGTCGGCTATCCAGGGCATGGAGTCTTACCAGCTCGAGTTACTCCCAAACATACACAACTCCTTCCCCAGGTCGGCGCTTTGGAGATGTGTGGTGCCTCCAGAACAAGCATTGCCAATACCAGCGGTGCTCGTTTGTCATAAACCTGAAGTGCAGGTAGTTGCAGGTGTGAATTCTGGATCTGGGCGTCCCCGCTGTAGGTGGTTCCCTGATGAGGAACGGTCTTGAGGGTCCAGAGGGAGGGTACTGTCATGATCCAGATTGGATCATGACAGATATAATGCACTAGTGACCTTTTTTTTCTTAAGCTGTGGTGCTTAAAGATACTTTTTGCCCCCGGTGGCCATTAGGGTCATTGTACTGTGGTGGTTTCAGTTCTAGTTTTGCCCCCGGTGGCCATTAGGGTCATTGCACTGTGGTGGTTTCAGTTCTAGTTTTGCCCCCAGTGGCCGTTAGGGTCATTGCACCCTGTGGGGATAGTCATCATTTCCAACCATCCTTGGTGGAGAAAGTAGCTCGAGAGATTTCCTTGCAGCACAGTCAGAGTCCTGGTGTGGAAGGAGTCAGAGGGGATTTCCTTGCAGCTCTGACAGAGCTTGGTGGCAGTTATTCAGGAGGAAAGCTGCATTCTGGTGGTGGACTCTGTTGCTGGGAGCAAGAGCAACAGAGCAAAGCTAAGTGGTGTTACCCCTGTTTTGTGACTTTCCTTATGTGTAACATAGTAACATAGTTTTGAAGGCTGAAGGAAGACCTTATGTCCATCTAGTTCAGCCTATTTTTAGTGCAGCTGTTCTGCATTGTTGATCCTGGGGAAGGCAAAAAACCCAGAGTAGAAGCCAATTTTCTCCATAGCGAAAAAAATTCCTTCCCCTAAGCTGGGTCAACCATCTACCTATAATATTCTGTTATTCGTAACCTTCTATACTGTTACTCACAAGAAAAGCATCCATTCCTTTCTTAAATTCATTCAGTGAGTTGGCCATCACCACTTCCTCAGGAAGAGAATTCCAGAGCCTCACTGCTCTTACCATGAAGAACCCTCTTCTATGCTGGTGCAGAAATTGTCTTTCCTCCAAACGAAGAGAATGCCCCCGTGTTCTTGTCACAGTCCTTGATACAAACAGTTCATTGGAGAGATCTCTGTATTGCCCTCTGATATACTTGTACATATATATTAAGTCTCCCCTAAGTCTTCTCTTTTCTATTGTAAATAGACCTAATTTTGATAACCTTTCTGGGTATTGTAGTGAACCAACTCCATTTATCATTTTAGTAACCCGGCTTTGAACCCTTTCAAGTTCAGCAATGTCTTTCTTGAGCACCGGCGTCCAAAATTGCACACAATACTCCAAGTGTGGTCTGACGAGTGATTTGTACAGAGGGAGAATTATGTTTTCAGTGCAGTGCTGGGATTAGTTTCCGCACCGTCCATTTCACTAGAAAGGGCTAGGTGCAGGGTGAGCTAGGGTTTTTAGGTTCCTGATCGGCGTCCAGTGTGGAACCGACCTAGGGATCATTAGGAGTGTAGAGACACTGACTCAGGGGAGTGCAGGAGGTCTCCACGTCCCCGTTCCCTATCACAGGGCCCACCATTGTAATTGTTTCCCTGGTGTTTCCCCTTATTATTTAAATTTGCCCTGCTGGAGGTGGTGCATCCAGTTTCACGTGTATTTCTGAAATTCTCCTGCTGGAGGCGGTGTATCCGGCTGCACGTCTTATTATTTAAATTCGCCCTACTGGAGGCGGTGTATCCAGGGTCGCGTGTTTCATATAAATTCGCCCTGCTGGAGGTGGTGTATCCAGGGTCACGTGTGTCATATAAATTCGCCCTGCTGGAGGCGGTGTGTCCAGTCACACGTTGACCATTACACTCCTGTCTGCAGCAGCATCTTCTCCTGCTCTCAGCCCCGGCACCGAGTGCTGTTGTCGGCGCCGGATCCTCGCCGCCCCATCTGCAGTCTTGCCTGACCCGCTGCCACTGTCTGACCCTATCGCCACGTTCCCCGCCAGTGAGTTCTAACGGCTAGCCACTACTTTCTGGTGTGACGTTACTGAGAGTAGTTACACTGACGGGACTATTCAGTTAGACCTGAGAATTATGCGACTCCTTATCCGGAAGCCATTAGTCTTCATCATACCTCGGTGAGACTTGTTGCCCAGGAACTGTTTGCCATGTTCTGCCACCTTGGGCTACCAAAGGAGATACTTATGGAAAACGAGACTCCTTTTATGTCCAAGTTCACTAAAGAACTGTGTAAGCTGTCCCAGTTCTAACAGTTGCAGATGTCAGTCTTACACCCGTAGACAGATGGTCTAGTTAAAAGATTTAAAAAGATCCTAAAATCTGTTAAAAAAAAGTGGTAGCTAAAGATGGGAGGGACTGGGATATGTTGCCGTATCTAATGTTTGCCATCCGGGAGGAACCGCAGTCTTCCACGGGATTCTTTCCATTTGAGCTATTAAATGATAGACATCTCAGGGGTCTGCTGGGTTTGCCAAAGAGAAATGGGAACATAAACCCACCCCTCATGTAGGGGAGTATGTTGCAGGTATGCAGTATTGGAGTATGTCAAGAATGCTAATTGTAAAGGAACATCTCCTGAATACCTAGGCACCTCAGAGCTGAGGTGACAATAGAATAGCCACAGTTAGGTCCTTTAAAGAAGGGGATAGAGTGTTGGTTTTGGTTACCACCGCAGAAAGCAAGTTCTTGGCCAGGTGGCAATTCCCATATGAAGTCTGGGAGAAAATTGTGAGGTGTATCAGCCCGTGAAGAGGAAACCCGGGTAGATTTACCATGTCAATCTATTAAAGGCTTGTAAAGACCGGGCTTGTTTGGTTACATCCTATGGTCCATCCGACACCGGCCTGGGAAAAGGCTGTGAACAAGGTAAATATTAGCAAAAGTCTATAGCAACAGCAGTGATGGGAAGCTCTTAAATTAGTACAGCAGAATACAGATGTATTCTCAGAACTGCCAGTTGGACATCTGTGATTCAGCATGACATTGTCACCGAGCCTAAGGTTAAAGTTTAAATGAAACCCTATCATGTGACAGAGGCAAGCCATCTCAGAAGAAGTTAAGAAGATGCTCCAGCTAGGAGTCATTGAGGAGTTCAGGAGTGAGTGGGCAGGTCCCATTGTACTGATTCCAAAGCAGGATGGATTGTTATGGTTCTGTAACAGCGTTCAGAACTTGAATGAGGTGTCAAAATTTGACCTTTATCCAATGCCCCAGATGTATGAGTTGATTGACAGTCTTGGAACAGACCCAGTATTTCATGATGCTCTATCTAACTAAGGGTTACTGGCAGATGCCTCTGACAGAGTCAGCCAAAGAAAAGACCACCTTCGTTACCCCAGAGGGTCTCTATCACTATGTCATCTTGATTTTTGGGTAACATGGGGCCCCAGCCACATTTCAGAGGCTGATAGACATAGTGTTCAAGCCCCATCAGAAGTATGAATCTGAGTACTTAGATGATGTCATCATTTATAGTAGCGACTGGCATACTCACTTGTCCCAGGTGCAAGTGGTAGAGGATTCGCTCAGAGCTGAGGGCTTGACGGGAAATAAAAAAATGTGTGATAGGTCTTGAGGAAGCCTGGTATTTGGAGTACATGTTTGGCTGTGGAATTATCAAACACCAAATAAATAAAATTGAAGCCATTCAAAACTGGCCCCAGCATCTTGCTACAAAACAGGTGAGAACCTTCCTTGGTATTATTGGATATTTTAGATGGTTTATACCTAATCGGGCTGGGAGATTGGCACCACTGACCAATCTCTTAAAGGGATGGGAGTCAGTCATGGTCTAGTCAAATCCTCAGGCCGAGGATGCCTTTCAGTAAATGAAGCTGGCGCGGTGCGGACAGCCCATCCTTAGCAATCTCAACTTTAGGAATGGGTTTATCATGCAAACCAATGCCTCTGAGGTAGGGCTAGGAGCTGTTCTGTTGCAAGACGTGAAAGGACAAGAGTATCCAGTCGGATACTTGAGTAGAAAACTTGAGAAAAATTAAAGACTAGTGGAAAAGAAGTGTTTGGCCATTATAAGTGGGCCTAGGAGTTTCTACGCTATTATTTACTGGGGCGACAGTTCTGGCTGGTGACAGACCACTCACCCCTGATCTGGATGAGAAATGCTAAAGAGAGGAATCCCAAAAGTGATTGAACCTGGGCAGTCCAGAAGGGCATATGGCCAGTGCAGCTGACTTGGCATACAAAGGTGAGTAGGCAGACAAGCCCTAGCTCGATGGTGCCACGTTATGATTTGGGTCAGGCTCCTCTTTTATTGCTGTAAAGGTATTTGATTAATGTTAGTGGGAGAATGGGGACTAGGCCAATTGCACGTTGTCCAGTCACTCTTGATGTTAGAGGTCCTGTTTCATTGCCTTTCCTGCTTTATCTTGTCAATCTTGCCCTTGCAGTTTTATGATATATCTTCTGGGTTCATAAAATAGAGGCTAATGTGTCATATCAATTTAATTGACTTAAACTGTCAACATAACATTATAAAACTGCTACATCAATAAAAAAAAATAAATTCAAGATTCTACTATACTAGTTCTTCACCATTGAAGTGACATCCCCTCTATTTCTTGTCAACGCTTGGTTTCTACCTTCCGGCACTGAATAGTTAAAAACCACAAAGAGCTCTGCTCAAGTGCTATTTGCATTTTATTTTTAAAATGCCGCATACAGAAATATTAATTACTTGTCAACACAGCTGGGAAGGTTTTGAAACATGAAAAGCATGTCACTAATGCACAAGCTAATTAATGGAGATCACAATGTCCCCTAGTGTTAACTACTCAAGAACAAGTTTATTGTTGTGCTGTTAGGTTTACAATGATTTTTCAGAACTTACACAAAGGTACTGCTTTTTTTTGGCCTCACGTCACTACTGTGTTCTATAAATGAGCCCAAATCATTGTGGATTGGTTGACAAAACAGTTCTGTTAATAAAATCTTTATTCTAATATTTGACACATCATGTAATTTAAGGTGAAACTCCACATTGGAACCATTGAAAAATATAATAGAGAATAGAAATATGAGTAATTACTTAAACGGATCCTGACAGCTGGTGTGTGCTGCCTGATCTACAGGTAGTATGTATCAGACACTGACTGCAAGATTTCAGCCAAGTATGTTGGCTGTCAAATGCTGTTGTGTGTCAAAGAAAGATATATTTTAAAAGTCACCGGGCTCTAGTAGAACCTGGGGGTGCCCGTGGCTTCTCCTCCTTCTGCCAATGACTGACGGGTCTCTCCTTGCATGAGTACATAGGGAAAGACCTGTCAGTCAATGCCAGTGAATGGGGAGAAACCACTGTAGACCTGCCTGTCAAACAAGTTTTCCATTTGGCACTGTCCTCGGCAGTCCTTAAGGTATGTTTTTCTCTGAAACCCTGCAATGTTTCAGAGTTAAAAATTCTATGATTCTATGAGAAGCAATGGAATGAAACTGGAAGGGAGAAGATATAGATTAGATATTAGAAACAGCTTTTTGACAGTGGAGGTGATTAATGAGTGGAACAGGCTGCCACAAGAGGTGGTGACGAGTTCTTCTTCCATGGAAGTCTTCAAACAAAGGCTGGAGAGACATCTGTGTGAGATGATTTAGTGAATCCTGCATTGAGCAGGGGGTTGGACACAATGACCCTGGAGGTCCCTTCCAACTCTAAGGGTATGTGCACAAGATGTAGATTTGCCTGCAGAATTTTCTGCACAGATTCTGCATCTCTTGGCAGAAAACGCAGGTAAAAATCACCGAGTTTGATGAGGCGTATTTGATGCAGATTTTCATGCGTTTTTTTCATGCGGACTGTATGCATTTTTGTAAGCTAAATAAAGATATGTTATTTAACAAAAAAAAAAAGATTTGTAATGTCATTTCTGGTCCAATCTCCTCTTTTACATTTGTCCAACCCACACTCCATTACACACAGATAGATAGATCTATAGATAGATCTATCTATAGATAAAAACAACAGGAACAGCACACCGTTTCTTGTGGAAGAGTGAGTTAGTTTAATAAGCCCATAGTGGCGACGTTTCGGTCCTAACAGCACAGACCTTTCTCAAACTTGTTTATTATTTTAATTTTTTTCTTCAGGTGAGCAAGGGCTTCGGGGTTTAGCAGAATATGGTGAGTATGAACTATATGTGTACTATATGTGTTTTTTTCTTATTCAACACATTAGCAGGATGATGGGACTACTACTGTCCCATCATTGGCTAATGTGTCACTCACTGTCAATGTAGCAGGCATAGCCAAATGGGACTTGTAGTCCCATCGGACAATGCCTGCCTACATACAGATACACTGACAAAGCCCTGCAGACCCCCGCCGACACCACACACAGACACGCCGACACCGCACACAGACACGCAGACCCCGCCCCGCACACAGACACGCACACAGTCACCGCCCACACTCCGCCCACACACTTCCCTCCTCCCGATCTGCAGGGTTTCATCTGCAGCAAAACCACAGATCTTTTTTAGACCTGCGGTTTTGCTGTGGAAGTGCCCGACTCAATGCAAGTCAATGGGTGCAGAAACGCTACAGATCCGCAAAAAGAATTGACAAGCTGCGGGAAAAAAAGTGCTGCGAAACCGCACGTTTTTTCCGCAGTGTGTGCACAGCGTTTTTGGATTTCCCATTGATTAACATTGTGTGCACTTTGCACTGCGGATTTAATGCACTTCTGCGCATCAAAATCTGCAGCGTGTGCACATGTCCTTACATTATATGATTCTATGATACATGGCTAAAGTCATAAAACCATGGATTGGGCAGCATGTGTTAGCTGTCAGGTTCCCTTTAAAATAAAAGCAGTTTACGTACGAGATGTCATAAGAAAGGGAAGCTAGATTTGTCCTATAAATACTCTGGAAGTACTAAGAAAGCAATACTGAGAAAAATCTCTGCGAAAGCACTGCCACAGCCTTAGGCCGGTTTCACATTCGCGCTTTTTAAGCGCACGCACGGCCGGGGGTAGCTCCGCCCCCGAGCCGACTCTCTGCCCGGCGTGCCCGCCCCTTGCTTGTAGCGCCGCCTCCTAGCGGACAGCGGCGCCTGCGATCGGCGCACCCTATCTTTAGCATAGTTCGATTTTGGCGTGCACGGCGCACCGTCAAAAGTGCGCAGCGCAGGTCAAAGCGCAACTAGCGCACGGCCTGCGCACGATCTGCGCACCGGGCAGAGAGCCGGCTCGGGGGCGGAGCTACCCCCGGCCGTGCGTGCGCTTAAAAAGCGCGAATGTGAAACCAGCCTTACTCTTTCCATTAACACAATATTGGCATTCTAAATGGTCAGTATTCTGCTGACAGTACCAAAAGAGCAGCTGCAAGAAATTTGGATTTACCATGACAAAACTAATTAAAAAACAGGAAAAGGAGAAAAAGGAATTTTACAGTGCTCACCAGAGTATGACAGGACCATGGGTGTCAGGTTCAATGTGGCTGGAGTCCACTTGTAAATGCAAGCAAAAAAAAAAGGAAAAACCAGCACCAGGTGACTCCCATACAAAAAAAAATCAAATTTTGTCTTTTATTTAATCCATTATTTAGAAAAGGTTAAAACCCGACATGTCACTGAATGTCAAGGGGCAAACATCCCCCCGCATGCCTGACATGTTTCGGACATTATGTCCTTACTCAAAGGCATCTAAAATTACAATGAACATACAAGGTTTATTATAACACATACACAATCCCAACCTCACATGTGAGAACAATTAAAAAACAAATGGACCAATCATTATATGGTGGAATCTACCTTCAAATCTTGGTCTAAAAAAGGAAAGCAGAATTTCAATCATGTGGCAAACAAATATTGTTCCATCAAATATTGCTCTTATTATTAACCCCTTAAGCCCAAAGGGTGGTTTGCACGTTAATGACCAGGCCAATTTTTACAATTCTGACCACTATCCCTTTATGAGGTAATAACTCTGAAATGCTTCCATGGATCCCGGTGATTCTGACATTGTTTTCTCGTGACATATTGTACTTCATGTTAGTGGTAAAATTTCATTCAAATAACTTGCGTTTATTTGTGAAAAAAACGGAAATTTGGCGAAAATTTTGAAAATTTCGCAATTTTCCAACTTTGAATTTTTATGCCCTTAAATCACAGAGATACGGCACACAAAAAACTTGATAAGTAACATTTCTCACATGTTTACTTTACATCAGCACAATTTTGGAACCAAAATTTTTTTTTGTTAGGAAGTTATAAGGGTTAAAAATTCTCATTTTTGCAACACCATTTTATTTTTACCGACCACATCACATTTGAAGCCACTTTGAGGGGTCTATATGATAGAAAATACCTAAAAGTGACACCATTCTAAAAACTGCACCCCTTAAGGTGCTCAAAACCACATACAAGAAGTTTATTAACCCTTTAGGTGCGTCACAGGAATTTTTTGAATATTTAAAAAAAAAATGAACATTTAACTTTTTTTCACTAAAAAAATACTTCAGGTTCAATTTTTTTTATTTTACCAAGGGTAACAGGAGAAATTGGACTGCAAAAGTTATTGTGCAATTTGTCCTGAGTACGCTGATACCTGATATGTGGGGGGAACCACTGTTTCTGCGCATGGCAGACCTCAGCAGGGAAGGAGCGCCGTTTGACTTTTTCAATGCAAAATTGGCTGGAATTCAGATCGGACGCCATGTCGCGTTTGGAGAGCCCCTGATGTACCTAAACAGTGGAAACCCCCCAAATGACCCCATTTGGGAAACTAGACCCCCCAAGGAACTTATCTAGATATGTGGTGAGAACTTTGAACCCACAAGGGCTTCACAGAAGTTTATAACGTACAGCGGTACAATTAAAAAATCATATTTTTTCCACAAAAATAATCTTTTCACCCCCAATTCTTATTTTTCCAAGGGTAACAGGACCCTAAAAGATATTGTGCAATTTGTCCTGAGTGCGCTGATACCGCACATGTGGGGGTAAACCACTATTTGGGCGCATGGCAGAGCTCGGAAGGGAAGCAGCGCCATTTGACGTTTTTGGATGGAATTGAGATCGGACACCATGTTGCGATTGGAAAGCCCCTGATGTACCAAAACAGTAGAAACCCCCCACAAATGACACCATTTTGGAAACTAGAACCCCCAAGGAAACTTATCTAGATGTGTGGTGAGCATTTTGAACCCCCCAGTGCTTCACAGAAATTTATAACGCCCGGGCGTGAAAATAAAAAAATCGTATTTTTTCCACAAACATGATCTTTTAGTCACCATTTTTTTCATTTTCCCAAGGGTACAAGGAGAAACTGGACCCCAAAAGTTGTTGTCCAATTTGTCCTGAGTACGCTGATACCTCATATGTGGGAGAAAACTACTGTATGGGCACACGTCGGGGCTCGGAAGGGAAGTAGTGACGCTTTGGAATGCAGACTTTGATGGATTGGTCTGCGGGTGTCATGTGTGTTTGGAGAGCCCCTGATGTACCTAAACTATTGAAACTCCCCACAAGTGACCCCACTTTGGAAACTAGACCCCCCACGGAACTTATCTAGATGTGTGGTGAGCACTTTGAACCCCCAAGTGCTTCACAGAAGTTTACAACGCCTGGGCGTGAAAATAAAAAAATCATTTTTTTCCACAAAAATGATATTTTTGCCCCCAATTTTTTATTTTCCTAAGGGTAACAGGAGAAATTGGACCCCAAAAGTTGTTTTGCAATTTGTCCTGAGTATGCTGATACCCTTTATGTAGGGGTAAAACACTGTTTGGGCGCATGGCAGAGCTTGGAAGGGAAGGAGCACCATTTGACTTTTTCAACGCAGAATTGGCTGGAATTGAGATCAGACGCCATGTTGCATTTGGAGAGCACCTGATGTGCCCAAACAGTGGAAACCCCCCAAATATAACTCCAACCCTAACCCCAACACACCCCTAACCCTAATCTGAGCCCTAACCCTAGCCCTAACCCTAGCCCTAACCCTAACCCTAATGGGAAAATGGAAATAAATACATTTTTTTTATTTTATTATTTTTCCCTAACTAAGGGGGTGATAACGGGGGGTTTGATTTACTATTTATGGCGGTTTTTATGTTTGGCAGCTGTCGCATGCTAAAAGACGCTTTTTATTGTAAAATTAGTTTTTGCATCACCACATATTGAGAGCTATAATTTTTCCATATTTTGACCCACCGAGTCATGTGAGGTCTTATTTTTTGCGGGATGAGTTGATATGTTTTTATTGGTACCATTTTCGGGCATGTGACATTTATTGATCGCTTTTTATTTCAATTTTTGGGACGCAGAATGAACGAAAACCAGCATTTCATGAGTTTCTTTTGGGGGGGTGCATTTACACCGTTCCGCATGCGGTAAAATTGATAAAGAGGTTTTATTCTTCGGGTCGGTACGGTTACAGCGATACCTCATTTAGGTCTCTTTTTATGTTTTTTGCAATGAAAACTATTTTATATAAAAAATTATTATTTTTGCATCGCTTTATTCTGTGAGCTATAACTTTTTAAATTTTTTGCGGATGACACTGTATGGTGGCTCGTTTTTTGCGAGACAAGATGACGTTTTCAGCGGTACCATGGATATTTATATGCGTCTTTTTGATCGCGCGTTATTGCACTTTTTGTTCGGCAGAATGATAATAAATCATTATTTTTTGCTTCGTTTTTTATTTTTATTTTCTAGGGGTTCGCTAAAGGGGTTAACTAATGGGACAGTTTTATAGGGCGGGTCGCTACGGACGCGGCGATACCAAATATGTGTACTTTTATTGTTTTTTGTTTTTTATTTTCAAAAAATGAATTTATTGGGGAATATATATTTTTTTTTTTACCAATTTATTTAGCGATTTTTTTTAAAATTATTTTTACACTTTTTTTTTAACTTTATTACATAGTCCCAGGTGGGACATCACTGTCCTGTGACAGATCGCTGATCTGTCACATCACAGATCACTGTGACAGATCAGCAATCTGTCACAGGCAGTTCTGCAGACTTCCTCATGCCTGCGCTTTGCAGGCAGTGAGGAAGTCAGCTCCCTACAGGCCCCTGTTGTCATTTTGGATCTGGGGGCCTGTAGGGAAGGAGCCCCCCGCAGCAGCGCTGCACATTGCGCTGCCGTGGGGGGGCTCAGGGAAGCAAGGAGGGAGACCCCCCTGCCGATGCTTCCCTTTAACCCCCGGTACACCGCGATCGTGTTTGATCGCGGTGTACAAGGGGTTAACGTGTCGGGGGCGGTCCGTGACCGCCCCTGACACATTGTGCCGGGTGTCAGCTGTGATAATCAGCTGACACCCGGCCGCGATCAGCGGCGCTCACCACGTGGGTGCCGCTGATCGCATTAGACGTACTATCCCGTCCTTGGGAATTAAGTCCCAGGGCACATGGACGGGATAGTACGTCTAATGGCAGAAAGGGGTTAAACAAAAATAGAACAATTCGTTGACACATATTCAAAGACTTTTGATATTGATAAAGTGTTCACTAATGTATTATAACTGTGATGCAATGTATGCATCACTAATCATATTTATCTTAAAAAAAAAAACAAAAAGCAAACAATAAGGCTAAGTGCACACGTAGCAGAAATTTTCTGCTGAAAAACAGGACTCCCTTCCCAGAAACCGCGCTTTTTTCTACGAGTTTTCCGCGTGTTTTTACCGTGCAGTTTCTAAACACATGGAAAAAGCCAAAAACTCGGAAACAAATGCGAAATTAATGAGCATGCTGCGTTTTTTACCACGATGCGTTTTTTCGCGGTAAAAAACGCATCAATGTGCACAAAAAGTGCAAAATGCATAGAAATGAATGGGAAGCTTCTTTTTCGCGCTTTTCCTGTGCATTTTCTGGCAAATCCGCCGGAAAAAACGCGAAAAAATGCTGTGTGTGAACACAGCCTAAGACTTTACAAAATGCTCACACTTGATATATTATATCAACATCTATTAAGGTTATATAGAAATATTTCATATGCATATAGGAATCTGTTCACATATACATGCAAGACAGGAAAAAAAGGAAATTCTGTAATGCTGTAGATAAGCTCCCGATGTAACCTGAAAGCTAAGAAAAACAAATTATATTATTCTCATTGGGGGGCGCGGTCCGTTGCAGTCCGGGTCTGATGGGTGTCGCGGTCCGGGTCCGGCGCCTCCTATCTTCTAGCAATGATGTCCTCTTCCTTGCTTCTGTTGCGGCTCCTGCTCAGGCGTAATTCTCTGCCCTGTTGAGTGCAGAACAGAGAACTGCAGTGCTCAGGCATCGGGAAACGTCAGAGAGGTCCGGCACCTGTGCACTGCAGTCATGGCCAGAAGCGTTGGCACCCTTGAAATTATTTAAGAAAATCAAAATAATTCTCCCAGAAGATTTTTGCAATTGCACATGTTTTGTTGCACACGTTTTTTTTCCTTTGTGTGTATTGGAACAACACAGAAAAAAGGCTAATTGGACATAATTTTACACAAATGCCCAAAAATGGACTGGACAAAATTTTTCTCACCCTCAACTCAATATTTAGTTGCAAATCCTTTGGATTAAATAACTGTAATCAATTGCTTCCTATAACTATCAACAAGCTTATTACATCACTCAATTGGAATTTTGGTCCATTCTTCTTCTGTAAAGTGCTCCAGGTATCTCATATTTGAAGGCTGCCTTCTTCCAACAGAAATTTTAAAATCTCTCCATGAGTGTTCAATGGGATTTATATCCGAACTCATTGCTGGTAACTTCTGAACTGTCCAGCACTTTGTTTCCATCGATTTCTGGGTGCTTATTTAAGTATGTTTTGGGTCATTGTCCTGCTGGAATAACCATGACCTAGGATGCAAACCCACCTTTCTGACACTGGGCACTACAGTGTGACCCAAAATCCTTCGGTAATCTTCAGATATCATGATGTCTTGCACATAGTCAAGGAATCCAGTGTCAGAAGCAGCAAAACAACCTCAAAACATCTTTGAACCTCCACCCTATTTGACTATAGGTAGTGTTCTTTGTGGGTCTCATTCCATTTTTGGTAAACAGAGCATTTTGTAAAGCACATCATTCTACTATCTTCACCTCATCTGTCCACAAGACGCTTTCCCAGAAGAATTTTGGCTAACTCACATACATTTTGGCAAACTGCAGTCATGCTTTTTTATGTCTCTGTGTCAGCAGTGGAGACCTCCTAGGTCTAATGCCATAGCGTTTCACTTCATTCAAATGTCGACGGATAGTTTGCACTGACACTGATGCACCCTGAACCTGCAGGACAGCTTGAATTTCTTTGGAACTTAATTGGGGCTGCTTATACACCATCCCATGGAATGTTAACTTGTTAACTATGTTGCGCACTAAGTACAAAAGAACATCAAGATCTCTGGAGATTAACTTCTAACTGTCACAAAGTGGCAAGTGGCAATGGGCCCCTACCCAATCCCTTAAGCTAGGAGTGCTCTAGACTATCCCTATCCCAAGATTACCCCAAAGGAGGAAACACTGGGGTCTCATACTTTGCTATGCTCCTATCTTAGCCCTTATCTGTTTCCTCCACCACCCAGGGAGGTTTGAGACCGAAGTGTATTGAAAAACCCAAACCAGACAGACAGGGGTAAACAGACAGAGATAAAAGAAAACTACTATCATACAAATACACTCACAAAACAGCAGCGTGGGAATCAGGGGACGAATAAGATGGAGAAACCAAATGGGAGAGGATGAGGATAAACAAGCAAACCAACTCCACGCTGGTAATTTTTGCCTTCAACTCCAAACCAGGAAGTAGAAAACTATCACTGGCAAGTCCCAAGTGCCAGTGGCGAGCATACAGTGGGGCAAAAAAGTATTTAGTCAGTCAGCAATAGTGCAAGTTCCACCACTTAAAAAGATGAGAGGCGTCTGTAATTTACATCATAGGTAGACCTCAACTATGGGAGACAAACTGAGAAAAAAAATCCAGAAAATCACATTGTCTGTTTTTTTTTTCATTTTATTTGCATATTATGGTGGAAAATAAGTATTTGGTCAGAAACAAGCAATCAAGATTTCTGGCTCTCACAGACCTGTAACTTCTTCTTTAAGAGTCTCCTCTTTCCTCCACTCATTACCTGTAGTAATGGCACCTGTTTAAACTTGTTATCAGTATAAAAAGACACCTGTGCACACCCTCAAACAGTCTGACTCCAAACTCCACTATGGTGAAGACCAAAGAGCTGTCAAAGGACACCAGAAACAAAATTGTAGCCCTGCACCAGGCTGGGAAGACTGAATCTGCAATAGCCAACCAGCTTGGAGTGAAGAAATCAACTGTGGGAGCAATAATTAGAAAATGGAAGACATACAAGACCACTGATAATCTCCCGCGATCTGGTGCTCCACGCAAAATCCCACCCCGTGGGGTCAGAATGATCACAAGAACGGTGAGCAAAAATCCCAGAACCACGCGGGGGGACCTAGTGAATGAACTGCAGAGAGCTGGGACCAATGTAACAAGGCCTACCATAAGTAACACACTACGCCACCATGGACTCAGATCCTGCAGTGCCAGACTTGTCCCACTGCTTAAGCCTGTACATGTCCGGGCCCGTCTGAAGTTTGCTAGAGAGCATTTGGATGATCCAGAGGAGTTTTGGGAGAATGTCCTATGGTCTGATGAAACCAAACTGGAACTGTTTGGTAGAAACACAACTTGTCGTGTTTGGAGGAAAAAGAATACTGAGTTGCATCCATCAAACACCATACCTACTGTAAAGCATGGTGGTGGAAACATCATGCTTTGGGGCTGTTTCTCTGCAAAGGGGCCAGGACGACTGATCCGGGTACATGAAAGAATGAATGGGGCCATGTATCGTGAGATTTTGAGTGCAAACCTCCTTCCATCAGCAAGGGCATTGAAGATGAAACGTGGCTGGGTCTTTCAACATGACAATGATCCAAAGCACACCGCCAGGGCAACGAAGGAGTGGCTTTGTAAGAAGCATTTCAAGGTCCTGGAGTGGCCTAGCCAGTCTCCAGATCTCAACCCTATAGAAAACCTTTGGAGGGAGTTGAAAGTCCGTGTTGCCAAGTGAAAAGCCAAAAACATCACTGCTCTAGAGGAGATCTGCATGGAGGAATGGGCCAACATACCAACAACAGTGTGTGGCAACCTTGTGAAGACTTACAGAAAACGTTTGACCTCTGTCATTGCCAACAAAGGATATATCACAAAGTATTGAGATGAAATTTTGTTTCTGACCAAATACTTATTTTCCACCATAATATGCAAATAAAATGAAAAAAAAACAGACAATGTGATTTTCTGGATTTTTTTTTCTCAGTTTGTCTTCCATAGTTGAGGTCTACCTATGATGTAAATTACAGACGCCTCTCATCTTTTTAAGTTGTGGAACTTGCACTATTGCTGACTGACTAAATACTTTTTTGCCCCACTGTATGTACCAGATGGGAGTGGCCAACACAGAACAGCTGTGACAATTCAGAATGGAGAGCTCCAAGTCATTGTCTGAACTCATTTACCCTTACAGTGACAGAGCAAGGAAAATATGCATTGTTAATATTAAGGTGAAATAGTTGCAATCAGTGCAGGAGGATGGGTAACCAGACGACGTGATCTTCTGGTCCTTCTCTGTTGTGGTATTCCCGTTACAGTAGCCTTGAGATTGTTGCTCTTTGTTCAACAGTTTTGGTTCTCAAGCCTTCGGACAGTTCTCTTTTCCTCTTTATGTTCTCCAGGCTCAGCACACACAGGCACACAATGCAAAGATTTAGTCAACTTTTCCCTTTGTGTCTGGCTTCAGGTGTAATTTTCATATTGCCCACACTTTTTACTTGCTACAGGTGAGTTTGAACAATCATCACATGCTTGATTCAGTTATTTACCCACAATTTTGGAAAGGTGCCATCAATTTTGTCCTGCCCATTTTTGTGATTTTGTGTGAAATTATATCCAGCTTTCCTTTTTTTCTCAATTTTTTAATGTTGTTCCAGTACACACAAAGGAAATAAGTTTGTGTATAACAAAACATGTAATTGCAATAATTTTTGGGAGAAATACTTCATTTTCTGGAACAATTTCAAGGCCATGATTGTATATATGTGTAAATCAACAGAAAAAAAGACAATATAAGTACAAAATTCAATAGCTTATACACAAATTTAGAACCTTGGTTCATACGGATGCAGTTCTAGGATGTAATAAGTCTAACGAGATACTGTACTTAGAGCGACCTAACTATAGTTGGTGTTACAAGATATGACAGAATGGGTGAGCATAAGTACTGTAAGTATGCTGGTTGGAGAGTTATATGTGATATGAGAATTATATGTTTCAATTATGAATATTTGAATCTGCAGCTATTAGCTAAATTAGGTTACTTAAGTTTTTCACTTTGTTTTTCGTACTTTTTTACGTGTGTTTTTTATCGTGTTTTGACACAACAGTTTCTGTCTTTATTTGTTTTAAATAAAACTACTTTGTTTTTTATACGTCCTGGTATTTGGCTCTAACAAAACTTTATTGATAGAGTTGTGTATGGATTACTTGTATTTTTAGTGCATTTCTGCAGCAGAAAAGCAATGTAAACCTACATGCTTTTTACCTGCTAATTTTTCGCTTCTAATGTAATTCTATGGAGAAAATCTGCACATAAAATTCAGTATGCCTGCAAAAGAAATTGACATGTAGCAAATTTCAAACACACACTGCAGGTCCATTTACGCAACATAAAAAATGGACACACTGAGCTTTTGACTTCCATAACATCCATCTTCTTTGCTACAATTGTAAGATGCTGCATTTTTCTGTTCAGAAGAAATATGCAGTATCAAAAACTCATAGGGGGAACTTATCCTAAGGCATATAAACCTCAGGTGCCCAAGGCAAATGTATTATGAAACAGAGGCATAGGTAATACAAATGGATCACCCCCAGGGCTGTGGGATTACTCTGTACCTGGCCGGTGTCTTAAAGGGGTGT
Source organism: Dendrobates tinctorius (assembly GCF_039654945.1). Classification (NCBI taxonomy): domain Eukaryota; kingdom Metazoa; phylum Chordata; class Amphibia; order Anura; family Dendrobatidae; genus Dendrobates; species Dendrobates tinctorius. The sequence continues at coordinate 2,057,050 of NW_027361910.1, forward strand.
GTCGCGGAGGCAGTGACCCAGTCCGTGGCCTTGGGTGTCCATGTAAAATAGGTGGATAAGTTTATAGGTAGATAGTTCGTGACACCACCTGTGGTATCTGGTCAGAAGGGGGACCAGCGCTGCAGTGCAGAACCTCTGGGACAGATGGTATGATGCAGAGTTAGAAAAGCTCTCCACAGGCAGAGCTGTAGTCCCAGGGCAGTAGTAGTAGATGTTAAGGTAGATGATGTAGTGTTATGACACAGAGATGTAGCAGTGATGAAGGGGTTGCAGGAAGAATTCAAAGAACACGACAGAGTGCAGTTTCTTTTACCTTTTACTGTGCTTTGTAGGTACAGTCCAGGGTCCAGATCACAGATGGTACAGGAGTTGGTTGGCCTGGAAGCAACTTGGGAATCTCTCTATGCAGATGGGTTGTGTAGTCTCCTTTCTAGCGCTAATCTGAAGTACTTGTAGTTATGAATTACACTCAAGTTCCTCTTGCTTGCTCTTACTTAGAACTCCACTCGCATGGCAGGCAGCTGTAGACCTCTCTCTGTGGCTCACACACGTTGCTGCTGTGTCGTCAAGTCTTAGGTGGGAACATAGCATTTACAGCCTCTTGTTCCTCCGGTTTCTGCTGTGGGACCTTTGGTATCCACGCAGCCTCGAACACCAGGGTCCGGTGAATGCGCTTCAGCTTAGGGGTGAGCTTGACTCCAGCTCAGTCCGCAGCTCGTCTCCACATGTCCACTCTCTTCCCTCTCTCTGCACTAACTCACTAACTTCCTTCCTCCCGACCACAGAGAGCAGCTCCTCAGTAGTTAGGTTCAGAGCTCCCTCTGCTGGCCTGGAGTAGGAACTGTGCTGTGTGCTGGAATTACCTGATAGAGAGACCCTTTCATTGCTTCCAAGCATGACATCACACTCCCTAGGAGGGAGGTAATGCCACTTTGGTGACCGTACTCCTGGGGGCGCCACACAAAGTATCAAAAAAGGCTAGCCTGTCCACTAGATGCAAGAAAACAGTTAGGCTGTGTGCACACGTTACTTTTTTTGCGGTTTTGCGGTGTTTTTCCGCTGCGAAATTGCCACGAAAATGCAAAAAAATACATCCCATGCAATCCTATAGGATTCCGCAATGCTGTGCTAATGCTGCGTATTTTTCCGCTGCGGAATCGCATAGCGGAAAAATCTGCAGCATGCCCATTCTTTTGCAGAATCGTAGCGATTCCGCACCCATAGGAATGCACTGAAAAATAGTTATTTACTCACCCTCTGGTGGCCCCCGAAGTCCTTCCTGCTTCTCACCACGCTCCCGGCATCTTCCGGTCCCAGTAATGCTTTGCGCGAATGACCGCGATGATGTCACACTCTCGCAAGCGTGACTTCATCTCAGGTCCTTCACGCAAAGCATTACTGGGACCGGAAGATGCCGGGAGCGTCGCAGAGCAGATCGGAGGCCGTGAAAGGTGAGAATAACAATATTTTTTATTTTTTATTATTATTTTAACATCCTACCTATCACATTTCAAGCGATGCTAATCACTTGGAATGCACAAGCATTCCGCAATCGAAAAACACTTGCAAAACGCTTGTTTTCCACGGGAAAAATGCATGCGAATTCGCATGTGCTTTACCTGCGGTGGGAGTGCGGAAATGTTGTGGAAATTTCCGCAGCATTTCTGCAACATGGGTACATAGCCTTACAGTTTGTGTCCCCCCTCTACTCAAGCAGTTTGAGTAGTCATCATGCGACTGCGCATATGTGATTTGATATGAACACACGTTGGGTATTTGGATGCAGAAATTTTTGCACCATTTCTGCATCTTTAGTCAGGAAAAATGCACTGTCAGATTTTTATGCATTTTTGATGCGTTTATGCATGCGTGTTTTCACCTGCATTTTTTCTAGTGTTTTTGGACAGCGTTTAATGACATAGAGTTAGGTAATAGATATACAGTTGTGTGAAAAAGTGTTTTCCCCTTCCTGATTTCCCATTCTTTTGCATGCTTGTCACACTTACATGTTTCAGTATGAAAGACAAAATAGGGCCGCGGTATGGCCGACTACGGCTCCTTAATTATATAGTGAACTTAGCCATCCAGATGTCCCTCGCCGTTCGGGATGGTGGTCCTTCGGCATAGAAGTGGCTGGGCCCAGTTGCTGAGGCGTTGATGAAGTCTTCGCGCGCTCCGGCGCGCTGATGACACTGGAGCCCCACAGGCCCCGACGGAGTCCTTGGATGGATGGGCCGCAGTCCCCGGACTGGGGCAAGCGGCAGCGATGTAGGGTGGCGAATCACAGGCCACCTGCGCAGCTAACGGCTGTGACGGGGAGTCCGCGAACAGCAGAAGCTCGGCCCCTGCTGCGGACCGGAGCGGGACAGAGGTGGCCGCCAACGGCACTGTACTTGCCGCGGCCACTAGTGAGAGCAGGGCGGCTGCGGGTGGTGGGGAACAGGCCGCAGCCGCGGGCTGGAGCGAGATGGCAGCGGCCGCGGGCGACCGCGGGTAGGCCGCAGCCACGGGCTAAGGTGAGGCGGCAGCGGGTCGTACTGGGGCCGCAGTGGCACCAGGCTGGAGTGGGGCAGAAAGTCTCGGATGATCGCCTTGGTGCCGTCCCTCTGGAGTCCTCAGTGAGAGTCTTCCCTGGCACTGGTAAGTCGCTCTAGCTTGTAGTCGCTCACACAGTCTCCTGCTGCCTCTGTCCCGGTCTGCTGACTCATCATCCCGAGAATTCCCCGCCTCTTTTATACTGGTCCCTCCCCCAGCCCATCTGTCTGTCACAACGGTCCGTCCCCGAACTCTGTCCCCCGGGGACAGTTTCCCCCGAGACCCAGATGACGGCTCCCTTGGTTCCGGCTTGGACACTCAACGGGGCCGTTCCTCCCACAGGGACTACCACAAAATGTTACATATGTGCATCAACAGTAGTGTTGAGCAATACCATCCGATATCGTGAAATATCGGATCGGACCGATACCCAAAAAGTATCGGATATCGCCGATTCCGATACCGGAAACCAATGCAAGTCAATGGGACAGAAATATCGGAATTAAAAAAACCCTTTCTTTCCTTGTAGGTTAATTCTACATGAAGAAAAACAACTAAGAATAATGTAGAATGTATTGGGGGAGGTGAAGGAGACATTAAAGGCATATAGGTTTAGCCCAATCAAATGGAATAACAGGAATTAATTTTTTTTTAAGACATTCGGAGTTACAAAGATATTGACTATGTTAAGCTTTTTTACATTTTGTCAGATATGTATGTTTCACTACTTCCATGCACTTCACCTTCTTTTTTGCTTCTCCCACACTTTCTCCTTCATGATCCTCAGCAGCAGCAGCAGCATCTTTTTCATCAACTTCTTCTTCACCTTATTCATCTTCTTCACCTTCTTCCTATTATTCTTTTTTTTTATATTCTTCATATTCTTCTTATTCAACTATTATTATTCTTCATATTCTACTTCTTCATCTTCTTCCTATTCTTCTTCATCATATTCTTATTTGTGACAGGCATTCCTGTAGTTGCTATCTATAAAAGTTTGAAGATTACACCTTCCGTTCTGCCTGTCACAAAAGATTTACAACAGGATTTGTCCGCATTCAGTTTGGCCTGCAGCAGCAGGCATTTTCCAGGGGCACCACGAGGAGGAACGAACTCACCCCCATACACTGCTTAGTCGTCTTCTGCTTATAATTTAGATGATATCTTTTGCTCTGATTTTTAGTCTTATGCTTAATGGTCTTCTGCTTCTTGGTCTTCTGCTTCTTGGTCTTCTGCTTCTTGGTCTTCTGTCTCTTGTTGTTCTGTATCTTGGTGGTTGTTTTCATGTTCTTTGTCCTCTTGGTAATCTTCTTCAGGGTCATCTTTTTGGTATTCTTCAGTGTGGTCATCTTCAGGGTCATCGTTTTCGTGGTCGTCGTCTTCTTCGGGGTGGTCTTCAGGGTCGTCGTCAGGGAGATCCAGAGTGATAACCAAAAACCATTTCCAAAAGCTTGAACTTGGAAATGTAGCAGAAGGTACAAGAAGGCTGAGGAACTGCCGAGAACCAGCTGACGGTACTGGAACCCGGATGGGTAGCAGAAGCTGCAAGAGCCAATGGAACTAGCAAGGACCAGCTGACGGTGTTGGAACCCGGAGGGGCAGCAGAAGGAACAAGAGCCAATGGCACTACCGAGGACCAGCTGACAGTGCTGGAACCTGGTTACTAAGCAGTAGGTACCTGTGCTAGAAAGCACTACCAAGGACCAGCAGACGTTGCTGGAACTCAGATACCGAGAAGAAGGCACCTAAGCCAAAGGCACTGCCGAGGATCAGCTGATGGTGCTGGAACCCGGATGGGTAGCAGAAGGTACCCATGAAAAACAAAGTTGCAAGGCCGCGAGCCGGCCGCAGTTACCGAAACCCACAGTCCTACAGGGGGTGCTTGTCCTATTGGCACTATGGAACCAGCCTTTGTTGCCAGATCCCGCAGTCCATATAGGAAGCCCATAAACTGCAGGCACCATAGACTTGGCTAACCCAACCGCAACACGACAGGACAACATATTGGTGGCAAAGTGACGTTGACACTACCCGGAAACAGCAGGCATGCTGGAACCAGGCTGGGTAGGAGGGAGTACCCATGCCAAAGACACTGCCGAGAACCAGCTGACGGTGCTGGAACCCAGAGGGGCAGCAGAAGGAACAAGAGCCAATGACACTACCGAGGACCAGCTGACGGTGCTGGAACCCGGTTACTAAGCAGGAGGTACCTGTGCTAGAAAGCACAACCAAGGACCAGCAGACGTTGCTGGAACTCAGATACCGAGAAGGAGGCACCTCAGCCAAAGGCACTGCCGAGAACCAGCTGACGGTGCTGGAACCCGGATGGGTAGCAGAAGCTGCAAGAGCCAATGGAACTAGCGAGAACCAGCTGACGGTGCTGGAACCCGGAGGGGCAGCAGAAGGAACAAGAGCCAATGACACTACCGAGGACCAGCTGACGGTGCTGGAACCCCGTTACTAAGCAGGAGGTACCTGTGCTAGAAAGCACTACCAAGGACCAGCAGATGTTGCTGGAACTCGGATACCGAGAAGGAGGCACCTAAGCCAAAGGCACTGCCGAGAACCAGCTGACGGTGCTGGAACCCGGATGGGTAGCAGAAGGTACCCATGAAAAACAAAGTTGCAAGGCCGCGAGCCGGCCGCAGTTACCGAAACCCACAGTCCTACAGGAGGTGCTTGTCCTATTGGCACTACGGAACCAGCCTTTGTTGCCAGATCCCGCAGCCCACATAGGAAGCCCATAATCTGCAGGCACCATAGACTCGGCTAACCCGACCGCAACACGACAGGACAACGTATTGGTGGCAAAGTGACGTTGACACTACCCGGAAACAGCAGGCGTGCTGGAACCAGGCTGGGCAGGAGGGAGTACCTGTGCCAAAGACAAAGCCGGGAAACAGCTGGCGGTGCTGGAACCCAGGGAAAATACTACAAACAAAGTGGAGACAGAGGCCTAATTGGAGCAAGTTTAAAATCTGTAGTTGTGTGAGTGTGGACAGAGCAGGAGAAATTGCCGGACACACAGCTGGGGATCAGATGACATTTCTGAACCCCAATAACACAGTAGCATATGTTGACTGTGCAGATGGCACTTCTGAGCAGCAACTGGCGATGTTGGAGCCCAGGGTCAATCAGGGTGTAGGCTGAGGCCTAATTTCATCAAGTTTAATATCTGTTGTAGACTACTATTGATTTTAAATGTGCTCCAATTAGGCCTCTGGCTCCACTCTGTCTCTAGTATTTACCCTGGCCTCCAACACTGCCAGTTGCTGCTCAGAAGTGCCATCTGCACAATCAACACTTGTTCCTGTGTTACTGGGGTTCAGTAACGTCAGCTGATCCCCTGATGTGTGTCCAGCAATGTCTCCTGCTCTGTCCACATTCGTAATGTCAGCTGATCCCCACACTAGTAGTGGGAATGTGGACAGAGCAGGAGACATTGCCGGACACACATCAGGGGATCAGCTGACGTTACTGAACCCCAGTAACACAGGAACAAGTGTTGATTGTGCAGTCGGCACTTCTGAGCAGCAACTGGCGGTGTTGGAGACCAGGGTAAATACTGGAGACAGAGTGGAGCCAGAGGCCTAATTGGAGCAAGTTTGAAATCAGTCGTAGTTTGAATGTGGAGGGAGCAGGAGATATTTCCGGACACACAGCAGGGGAGCAGCTGGCGTTACTGAACCCCACTAACACAGGAGCTAACACAGGAGCTAGTGTTTTTCTCTGTGCAGACGGCACTTCTGAGCAGCAACTGGCAGTGTTGGAGCCCAGGGTCAATCATGGAGTAGGCTGAGGCCTACTTGGAGCAAGTGTAAAATCTGATGTAGTTTGAATGTGGAGGGAGCAGGATATATTTCTGGACACACAGCAGGGGAGCAGCTGGCGTTACTGAACCCCACTAGCACAGGAGCTAGTGTTTTTCTCTGTGCAGATGGCACTTCTGAGCAGCAACTGGCAGTGTTGGCGCCCAGGGTCAATCAGAGTTTAGGCTGAGGCCTACTTGGAGCAAGTGTAAAATCTGATGTAGTTTGAATGTGGAGGGAGTAGGAGATATTGCCGGACACACAGCAGGGGAGCAGCTGGCGTTACTGAACCCCACTAACACAGGAGCTAGTGTTTTTCTCTGTGCAGACGGCACTTCTGAGCAACAACTGGCGGTGTTGGAGCCCAGGGTCAATCATGGAGTAGGCTGAAGCCTACTTGGAGCAAGTGTAAAATCTGATGTAGTTTGAATGTGGAGGGAGCAGGAGATATTGCCGGACACATAGCAGGGGAGCAGCTGGCGTTACTGAACCCCACTAACACAGGAGCTAGTGTTTTTCTCTGGGCAGAAGGCACTTCTGAGCAGCAACTGGCAGTGTTGGAGCCCAGGGTTAATCAGGGTTTAGGCTGAGGCCTACTTGGAGCAAGTGTAAAATCTGATGTAGTTTGAATGTGGAGGGAGCAGGAGATATTGCCGGACACACAGCAGGGGAGCAGCTGGCGTTACTGAACCCCACTAACACAGGAGCTAGTGTTTTTCTCTGTGCAGACGGCACTTCTGAGCAACAACTGGCGGTGTTGGAGCCCAGGGATTACAGTTCAGGCGGTAGAAACATGAACACAACAGGAGACCTGGATACTGTTGCCAACCAATTATTTATTCTGGAAGAGGACTGGCAAATTCCGGCGAGATCCAGGCCTTGCTCATTTTCAGAAAAGTAAGCCAGTCAATGTTATCGGAGGATAGTCGCGTGCGACGGTCTGTTAGTACACCACCTGCGGCACTAAAGACGCGTTCCGATAATACACTAGCAGCAGGGCAAGCCAGCACCTACAATGCATATTGGCTAAGCTCTGGCCATGTATCCAGCTTAGAGACCCAAAACTTGAATGGGGAAGAGACGTATTGGAGTACACTGAGAGGGCAAGACATGTAGTCTGTCACCATCTGACGGAAACATTGCCTCCTGCTGACTGGAGCCGTCTGTGATGGTGTAGACATTTGTGGCGGGCACACAAAACTTTGCCACATTTGGGCCATATTGGTCTTGACTTGTGCTGAGGCGCTGCCTCTGCTTCCTCTTTGTGCAGAGCTTCCTCCACTGCCTCGACGCACAGAGCTGCTTTGTAAAGCACTAGCAGCTCTGCTCTCGGATGGAATGGAGAACATGATGTAATGCACCAGTGTGTCTTGGTACTCCCGCATTTTATGCTCCCGATTCAACGGTGTTATGAGGCTTTGTAAGCTGTCCCTGTAGCGAGGATCTAGGAGGGTGTACACCCAATAATCAGCCGTGTTGAGAATGTGGGCAATACGGCGGTTGTTTCTCAGAAGTGCCGCAGCATGAAATCAACCATGTGCTGAAGACTCCCAACTGCCCAAGAAACGCTGTCCCCTGCTTGAGGCGTCATCTCTGCCTGCTCTGCATCACCCCACCCTCGCTGTACATACTGACTACTAGAGCATTGTGTACCTTCCTTCCTCCTCTGTAGAGATGTCTTCCTCCTCCATTGACTCCTCCTCATCCTCCTCACAAAGTGTCCCCTGCCTAGGCCTTTGTGAGGAACCACGTTGCGCAGACTAGCAGAAGCAGATGGCATTTGTGACTCTTCATCCTCCACCTCTTCCAAAACCTCCTCCCTTAGTGCTTGCAGTGTTTTTTGAAGCAGGCAGATAAGGGGGACAGTCATGCTGACTAGTGAATCATCTGCACTCGCCATCCGAGTGGAATCATCGAAGGCACGCAAAACATGGCAGATGTCCTTCATAGAGGCCCACTCAGTGGTGCTGAAGTGTGATCGGCGCACAGTGCGACTTGTTTGCGCCTGATGCAGCTGGTACTCCATTACTGCTGCCTGCTGCTCTCACAACCGCTCCAACATATGTAACGTTGAATTCCACCTGGTGGGTAGGTCACATATGATGTGATGTTCCGGAAGGCAGAATCGGCGCTGCAGAGCTGCAATGCACGATCTTGCCATGCTGGAACGCCGCAAGTGAGCGCACTCTATGCGGACCTTGTGCAGCAGTGCATCAAGATCCGGATAGTCCCTCAGTAAGCTCTGCACGACCAAGTTGACCACATGTGCCAGACATGGGATGTGGGTGAGGTTGCCTAGGCCCAGAGCTGCCACCAGATTTCGGCCATTGTCACACACTACCAAGCCTGGCTGGAGATTCGCTGGCACAAACCACACGTCGCTCTCCTGCTTGATGGCATTCCAGAGCTCCTGCGCTGTGTGGCTTCGATTCCCCAAAGAAATTAATTTCAGTACAGCCTGTTGATGTTTGGCCACGGCTGTGCTCATATCGGTCGTAACAGGCTCCTGCAGCGCTGTTTCTGAGGAACTGGAGTATGAGGAGGAGTCAATGTGTACAGACTGGATTCCTGCAATCCTTGGAGTTGGCAGAACACGTACAGCGCCACTTTCAAGATCTGTACCCGGCTCCACAACATTGACCCAATGGGCAGTGAGGGAAAGGTTATTGTCCCTGTCCATGGTTACTGGTCCATGTATCAGTGGTCAGGTGGACCTTGCTACTGACGGCGTTTAGTAGCGCATGTTTAATTTTTCCCTCCACATGCTTTTGCAGGGCTAGGACGGCTTGCCTGCTGAAATAAAAGTGGCTGGGCACGGTGTATTGTGGGACTGCCAATGCCATGAAGTTACGGAAGGTGTCAGTCTCCACCAGCCTGAATGAGAGCATTTCAAGGGCCAGTAGTTTGGCAATGCCATTCAGAGCCTGTGCTCGGGGATGGTTTGCCGAGTATGGCCGCCTTTTCTCCCATGCCTGTGCTACCGATGGCTGTAGAGTGGCCTGGGAGTGTGAGGATGACAGGGAACGTGGTGCTGTGGGTGGAATGTCACTGGGTCTCTGGACAACAGTGCCAGAGGTTCTTCCATGGCGATCCTGTGAGGAAGCCGAACCAGCTGTGTGTGAGCTGGAGGAAGAGACTATAACACGAGCTGAAGAGGTGGTAGGTGGTGCTGTACGTTGGCCTACGTCTTCAGTGTGTCTTTGTAACTCCACCACGTGCTTGGTCTGCACATGTTTCCACATAATTGTGGTATTGAGGTTGCTGACACTTTTCCCTCTTTTGACTTTATGATTACACAGCTTGCTTTTGACAATGCAAATGTCATCTGCAACTGTGTCAAAAAAGGACCACGCACTGCAAGTCCTGGGAGTGCCCGTTTTGGGTTTTGGAAGAGGAATGCTCCTAACGGGTTCCGAAGTGGAGCCTACAGGCAACCAAGTCTGCCCCCTCCCTCTCCCTCCTGTTTTGGCCGTTCGGGTAATCTCTTCCTCAGAGCTGCTCCCACCACCTTCCTGTTCCTCACGCCATGAAGGGTCAAGGACCTCATCATCTACACTCCCCTCTTCAAACACCTACTTCTCCTGGGTAGTCTCGCCAGCACAGTACACCCCAGAAAGTGGCACTTGAGTCTCATCATCTGATGCATACTGAGGTGTGCTGACCATAGGCACTGACCCACCCGCCTCTTCAGATTCAGAGGGACAAAGCAGTTGTGCATCACTGCATACTCCCTCTTCTTCACATTCTAGAATGCTGCTTGTCTGGCCCCCTGTTTCCAAGCCAAGAGATTCAGAGAACAGAAGTAGAGATGGCTCCTGTCCAGGGCTCTCTGACTGCCTGGGCAATTTGGCAGGTGGTGACGAGACAGATGGTTGCTCTTCAGTGCTCTGGCCCTGAGAGGATGTGGAAGTCATTGAAGTCGATGCGTTAGCTGCCATCCATCCAACGGCTTCAATTTGTTCGTCCCGCAGCAGTGGGGTACGGCGAGGTCCAACAAAGCTGCACAGAAAGGACTGTTGCCTGGTAAAACTGGGGCATGCTGAGTCACTGGTGCCCGCAGCAGGCACAGAATCCCCACATCCTCTCCCTGCTGAAACTCCACGCCCACGACCACGTGCCTTACTCCCTACCTTCTTCATTTTGGTAGACTGATAAAGATAGGCAGAAAAGTACAAAGGGGGGCTTAGTGTGCTTATTCCTGAACAGCTGCTAACAGGTATAAGAAACACTAATTTTATAAAGTGTATGTACTACACTTTAATATGAGCTAATGTGGCCTACACAACTGTCAAGTGGAGTGTTTGGTGAACTTTATTTACGAGTTTTTTTCTAAAAAAACAAAAAGGATGTGACCAAAGATGTGAAAACGATAGTATCACAAACTTTTTGAGCTATTACAATGAAGGTAACCTACAATTCAATAGATGAGGCTCCAAAAAATAGGCTAATACTAATCTGGCTGCGGCTGCAGGGCACAAACCAGAAAAAAGGCTCCTCTATCTACTCCTATATAGTGTTTGCAACCAACCAATGTAGATGGATACGGATGGAAGCACACTAATAGGAGAAAAAAATCAGGAAAAATGAGCTGCAATAAAACAAAAAAAGGACTATGTATGAGGCAGTGACGCACGCTGAGCGGACTACAACCAGAGGTGGCTGCAGAACACACTACAACGTGAGCTGCACTCACACACAGAGACATCACAGACAGCCGTGAACAGTGCAGAGAACTGGGCACTAGCACTGAAAGGCTGCAGAAAGGCTCCGCTGTCTACTCCTATAGTGTTTGCAACCAATGTATATGGATACGGATGGATGCACACTAATAGGAGAATTAATGAAAAATGAGCAGCAATAAAACAAAAATATGTATGAGGCAGTGACGCAAGCTGAGCGGCCTACAACCAGAGGTGGCTGCAGGACACACTACAGCATGAGCTGCACTCACACAGACCTTGCAGACAGCTGTGAACAGCGCTGCAAGGCAAAAGAAAGCTACAGTCATTGATAATGTAGCCTGGGTAAAGCACAATATTATTTAGCAAATCGCTATCTCTAACTGTCCCTCAGAGTCTTGAACAGCAGCCTGTCCCTAACTGAATTCACAGCAGAGTGAACCCTAAATGGCGGCGGGGGTGGCTTTTATAGTGCATCATGACATCATTTCAGCAGCCAATCACAACCATGCCATTAGTTAACATGCCTAACAGGATGTGCTCACACTTCTGAGGATTCCTCATTGGCTGAATCAAATCAAACTGTCTCATAGCATTATGGGAACTTCCGATTCCGGTATTTGATATGCAAAAAGTATCGGAACTCAGTATCGGAATTCCGATACCGCGAATATCGGCCGATACCCGATATTTGCGGTATCTGAATGCTCAACACTAATTAACAGTAATATTAGCAATGGGTAAGCATATGAGGTAACTTGACTGATGGTAATGATTAAAGCTAAGTTCACACGTACCGGAACTCTCGCGGAAATTACAGCGAGAATTCCGGAATTCCATTCTGTGGGAAAATCGCATTTTAAATTCCCGTGATTTTCCCGCGGAAAAACTAGCATTTTGCAAGCGTAATTAGCTTGCAAAATGCTAGCATTTTCCAAGCGATCTGTAGCATCGCTTGGAGAACTGATTGACAGGTTGGTCACACTCGTCAAACATAGTGTTTGATGAGTGTGACCAACTTTTTACTACTGAGGCCGCCTATGCAGCATCAGTAGTAAAAGATAAAATGTAAAAAAAAATAAAAATTGGTGCTATTCTTACCTTCCGACGTCCCGCGCAGCCGTTCCCAGTAATCCTTTGCGAAAATGCCCGCGATGACGTCCGTTCTCGCGGGATCGCGACGTCTCGCGGTCATTCGCGATGACGTTGCGCGAATGACCGCGAGACTTCGTGATCCCGTGAGAACGGACGCCATTGCGGGCATTTTCGCAAAGGATTACTGGGAATGAGAGCGTGGAGAGAGACGGAAAGGCTGCGCGGGACGCCGGAAGGTAAGAATAACAATATTTTTTATTTTAAATTCTATTTTTTACAGGGATATGGTACCCAAAGCCCGGAGGACAGTCTCCTCTCCTCCGGACCGTGGGTACCATCCGCAAATGTTCTGCTTACTTTCCGCATGGTGTACACAGCCACATGCGGGAAGTCAGCGGAACAATGCATTCCTATGGGTGCGGGATTGCCGCGATTCCGCAAAATTAATGAGCATGCTGCGGTTTTTACCGCGAAGCGATTCCGCCGTGGTAAAAACCGCAGCATTAGCACAGCATTGCAGAATCCCATAGGAATGCATGGGATGCTTATTTTTTGCGTTTTCGCGGCAAAATCGCGTGGTTAAAACCGCCGCGGAAACGCGAAAAAAACGCCACTTGTGAACTCAGCCTAACAGAATAACACTTATGGTAGAATACACTCCAATAATGGGGAATAAGAAAAAGCTATATTACTGGTGCAAAAATGCATCCAAGAAAAGTAAAAAAAAACCTCAGAAAAATATCTAAAAGCAAATACCCCTAGATCTATCAAAATATAAGCATCTAGCTGTTAAGGGCATCCCCATAAACAGCAACTAACTCTCCTAATGGAAAAAACATCAATGTTGAAGCACCTGGTTGTCCGCCTCCCTGGTTCTCACTGAACAAGTGTCAAAAAAGGTAATCAAAAAAGAGAGAGAGGGGGGCGTAGGCTGCAGTGACAATGAATAACATTGTGCAAACAATGCCACAAGCCCCAGGAAAGAAACCAATTGTAGTCAATCAGCCCAAACAATGTTCAGAGTAACAGGCAGGAACAAGTCTCTTTATATGGAAGCAATACCACTATTCTGTGACTGCCAGGGGAATATCCTTAAGAGAGAACATCCATGATAAGAGGACAGGAGGCCCAGGGACAGGGCGCAGGAAATCCCTGCGCATATCGCTGCCACACCGCAGCTTCATCAGGGGAAGTATAGAAGTGTGAACACTGTGATCCTTAAATACTGGGTTAATTGGCCAGAAAGTACTGACTGGTGTATGTGCCCTGAGGTTTACATGTTTCAGATCACCAAACAAACTTAAATATTAGACAAACATGATACAGAAAACACAAAATGTACTTTTTAAATGAAAGTTAATTTATGCTTTACGTGGTGGGGGACCTCTTTTTCACACATGACTTTGTAGGTTTGCATTTCTTTTTTCCTTAATAATATAGGCCTTCATTTAAAAACTTCATCTTGTGTTTTCTTGTATAATCTTTGTCTAATGTTTTCGTTTGCTTGCTGAGCTCTGATAAACATGCAAATAAATATGAAATTAGGAAAGGGACAAACACTTTTTCACACAACTGTAGATTGATACAGACAGACATATAGATATTTACAGTAGACATATAGACAGACATATAGATATACATAAAGATATATTATAGCTGCAAAACCAACCAACATTTTGTAATATTTCACCCTGTATAGCTTATTGGTCAGCTTTTTATGATCAAATAAATAAATTAAAAAAACAATGTGGGGTCTCCCCCTCTTTTTTTGCAATCAACAAAGATAAAGCAGACGGCTGAGAGCTGATATTATCAGGCTGGGAAGTACCCTGGTTATTGGGCCCTTTGAAGCCTAAAAACACCAGCCCACAGCCATCCCAGATTTGGCCATCACATGAGATGCTCCAAATCTGACGCTTCACCTTCGCTTTTACCGATTGCCCTGGTGCTTTGGCAATAGGAGTAATAGGGATGGATGTCAGCTGTGAATTTTTCAAAAACACAGCTGACAGCAAGCCCTGGTAACATAAATATTTTTAAAGTGTTGTTGATGTACTCCTACACTCATAAAGGCTCTGCACAAAGTGCAAAGCCATGAAAACATTATAAGGAGGGTTATCCATACACCCTAGAAGGCAACATCTGGAGGGCCTCAGTCAAATATTGAAGAAATCAAAAACTCTTTATGTGCTGCTGTCATGTCATATGGTGGTGTGGAAAAGTGGGGGCTAATCCAGGCTTTGTTCACTTTTATCAAAGTGAGCCAGTCAGCATTCTATGTTGACAAACAAAAGTGACTGTCTGTTATGACACCCCCGATGGCACTAAAAACCCATTCAGACAAGAAATTAGCAGCAGGGCAGCACAACACCTCCAAGGTATAGAGGAACACCTCAAGTCAAATGTCCAGCTTTAAGACCCAATAGTTAAATATCGCAGAGGAATTAGGGAGTATGCTAGTTTGGTCAGCCAGGCATTGATTGACCATCTTTAAAAGCTATTCCCTCCTTGTCAAAAATACCCAGTCATCAGGCCCTGGATGCTGGGGTGGTGTCATGAAATTGTCCAGTCCTTTGGTTGAGCAAGAAAACTTGTCCCCTGCCGCTAATGTTGTCTGATGAGAATTTTTTTAACATATTTTCAACAATGGCCTTTTGGTATAGCAACCATTTGGAAGACCTCTCCACCTCAGGAAGGAGAGATTCAAAGTTTTCTTTGTAGCGTAGGTCTAGCAGGGTGAACAACCAGTAATCTACTTTGCCTAAGATAAATAAAATGTGAGAGTCACAGGAAAGGCATCAGTACATAAAGTCAACTATATGTGCCAAGCTCCCTACAGCCAACATTTCTGTGCCTCCACCATGATGACAAATTTTCATCTCTTCATCCTCATCCTCCTCTTCCTTCTCATTACCCACCTTAGCCTGTCCACATAGGCAAGATGGGATGAAGGTTGTATGGGTACTAGCCTCTGTTATGCTAGCCAACAGCCCCTGTACCTCTTCCTCCTCAGCATCCACAACCTCATTGTTATGCAATCCATACAGAGCAGATCAGATTTGGCTGGGTAGTATATACCTGTCTCATGTCTTCCTCCATCTCAACCTGGTCCGCATGCATAGCTTCATGTTTAATTGTGAGCATCAACTGTTTAAATAGGCACAGACATGGGATTGTTGCACTGACAATGGCGTTATCACTGCTCACCATCTTTGTGGAGTCCTTAAATTCTTGGAGAACTACACAAATGTCAGTCATCCATCCATACCAGGCATGTTGAAGTTAGTACTCAACAACTACCCTCTGCTGCTCACAAAGTTTTGCCAGCATCTGCACTTGGGAATTCCAGTGTGTGGGCAAGTCACACACCAGTCTGTGTGCTGGCACTTTCATGTACTGCTGTAGCATGACCAGAGCAGCGACAGCTGTAGCCGATTTTTGGAAATGGGTTCTGACGCGGCGTATTTTGACTAGAAGCTCTGGCAAATCTGAGTAGGTTTTAAGAAACTACTGAACCACCAATTTGAGCATGTGTGCCAAGCATGGCACAGCCGCCACCAGGTTGCAGCCATTATGACACATGATCATGCCTGGTTTGAGGTTCAGCAGCAAAAGCCACATACCTGACAGATCTGTCATTCCTTTAAGTAATTCTTCCGCCGTGTGCGGTTTGTCTCCTATACAAATCAGTTTCATCAGAGCCTGTTGCTGCTTCGCTGAGGCAGTGCTGCAGAGCTTCCAGCTTCTGGCTGATGTTGAAGACATGCTCTGAGATCCCCAATAGCAGATGGAGGATGAGAATGAGCAGGATGGGGTGCAGGAATTGATGTATGAGGTGGAGTAAACCTTGATAGAAGTAGGGCCAGCAATCCCCTTGCGTTGGAAGCATATGTGCCATACCAGGGTGGGACTCATTCCCAGCCTCCACAATGTTCACCCAGTGTGCTGTCAGTGAAATGTAGTGCTACAAGCACTTGTCCATGTGTCGGTAGTTAAGTGAACAATCTCAGTAACCGCATTGGTAAGAGCATTGGTGATATTCCTGGACATGGGCTGTGCAAGGCTGAGATGCCACTCCGGGAGAAAAAGTGGTGGTGGCAGACCAAGTATCAAGGGATGGCTGCCGTAATGAGCCTGGAAATGTGTCCATTTAGCTTTTGGGTCCGTGGGTGGTTGACTGCAAACTTTCTTTTTCGTTCCAAACCCTGTGGAAAGGACAGCTGAATGCTGTGCATGGACAAGGATTTGCAATTGCATGATGATCATAAGTCACAATATGCAAGGATAAGTGCAGGGTGGGAGGCATCTACATCAATGTCATGGACAGGGGATTGGAAAACCCCTATCATGGGAATAGCCAGTGGTGTCCCTTGATGGCACCAATCGTGGACCCAGGCGTTCAACCAACCGAGTTGGCTGCTTAGATGACATGTGTCTAAGCATGCTGTTGGTGGTTAGGCTCTTAGTGGTCAGGCCCATGCTGATCTTGGCATGGCACAGGTTGCAAGTGACCATTTTTTTTGCCTCAGAACTCTTTGTCAGTGCTCTGCGAAACAGTTGCCCACCTTGTCCCTCTGGTCACACCAGAGCAGAATTCTGCAGGACTATGCTCTGTCCTCAACAGGGCAGAGCAGTGCGCTTGCGCCGCAGCCATTACAGGACGGGAGAAGGGGACGTCATCGCATGAAGAAGGGAGGCGTCGGACCGGACCGCAAAGCCCACCGGACCGGACCGCCCACCACGGTGAGTATAATCTAAGGCTACTTTCACACATCCGTCTTTTTACATCAGGCACAATGCGGCGAAAAGTGTGAAAACCGGATCCGGAATTGGATCCGGTTTTGTCACATTGAATGTAATGATCGCCGCATCGTGCCGGATGGACATGCGGCGCTTCGTTTTTTTGCCGGATACGGCAAACATGAGCCGTCCGGCGTCAGCAAAAAACGTTCCCTGCAACTTTTTTTGCAGTGCCGGAATGGCTTTTTACACAGCGCATGCCCGGACACTGTGAGTGTTAACCCCACAAGTACCTGGCGAGAGAGATCTCTCTCTCTCTCTCGCCTGGACACTGAGTGTTAACCCCACAAGTGCCCGGCGAGAGAGAGAGATCTCTCTCTCACCCGGACACTGTGAGTGTTAACCCCACAAGTGTCTCTCTCTCCCCCCCTCAAACCTTTCGGCGGCTGTCTCTCTCGTCCCCCGGTATATCTTCCTCCTGTGGCTCCTTTAAATCATGTCCGAGCAGTATCAGGCGCCGCATACACATCCGGTGTCACCGCTACAGGTCGGATCCGGCGGCCCGGCTTTTTGCCGCACGCCGTCGGACCCCACATACCGGATGTGTGAAAGTAGCCTAACTCGTTTTTCTTATCTTTCAGGTTACATCAGAGGCTTATCTACAGCATTACAGAATGCTGTAAATAAGCCCCCGATGTCTATGCCGGCAGCTGCAAGTCAAAAAAAGGGTGACAGATTCCCTTTAAGTGTACTCCACACCACTGAATACAGTATGGCTGAGAAATTTAACTCATAATTTTTTTTTACCCTTTTTTTGACTGTTATATATCCCAAAAATTTACCCCAGACAACAGAATACTGTAAGAGGGAGTGTTATATATCACAAAAATGTACACCCAGACCACGGAATACTGTATGGCTGAGAGATTTAACCCAGAAAAAAACTTTAAACGCTTTTTGGTGCACTCCTGTTGCATAAGTGTATACATTTTGTCCAAATCAGTTGTCATACCCCAATTCCAAAAGATACGGGGCACCGCTGCACCACTTTGCCACATTAAATGCATAACCAGTTGCTGCATGGGCATGTACAACTTTTCTTGGTTAAATACATAACAACCAGCCTTTGCATGCGCATGTACAACTCTTCCTGATGACTGAAAATGTAAACGTAGAGCACCGATGAGGCATAATATTGGCTTGTCATGAAGTTCCATTGCATTAAATCACCTGAAGTTGATTCACAATAGCATCTTACAGAGTGTGATGCGACAGCAGAGTAATGCAAGGTACAGTATTGATGAGGTACATATTGTCCCAAGGCATGAGGACAGCATGAATAGATAGTAGGAGACCAGCCATGGGCGACAACCGACCCAGCCCACCCCTGCCTATAAGGTTTGAAACTGCAGCTGGTTTAGCACTGGTTGCCATCAATTTTCCATTAGCCAAATTGGTTTAGGTCACTAGGATATTAATAAGGCTGTATTTGCATTACATAGCTCAAAACAGGTTTAACACAGATTTAGAAGATCTCAGAGTACACATAGAATACATATATTTTCCTGGCAATTAGAGGCACTAAAATAGCAGATCCGAACCCTCTTGAAATGTTTTGCCTATATTGACATTTTCAGGGGGGCCCCCAAACATGTAAATTTACTTTTATAGGCAAAACTTGTCAGGGGACCCTGATACCACTGCAGTAAAATAAATAAGAGTTGCATAAATGAATTACGTATGTTGAACATTGGGTCAATTTTTAAAATAATTTCTACCTATTGTAAAGGCACACTTTTCCTCAAGAGTATGGTTCGAAAACAGCCCCTGTTTTCATAAAGTGGCTGAAAGCACTTTTCTCTGAATAAGCACAACTTATCTCGATACTTGTACAAATGTCAAGCAAACAGACATTTTTCTTTAGGGAATTGTTACATGACAGTTTTTATTATTACTTTAATACTTGTAGAAAATCAGCACAGTCCTTCGTTGAGGACATGACATAAACACATATATGAATGAAGAATTATGCTGGGAGACAGAAAGTTATGTGGATCTTGGAGCAGGCATTCATAGCTCATAATACACTTATTCTAAGAACCATGCTTTACTTTCTATAGAAAAATGAAAAAATAAATAATTTGTGATACACATCCAATAAAAGCAAAGTTATCTATTTTCATTGTTTAGGACTACAACAAGGTATTCATACCAATGAATAATATTATTTTCTGTTGTTTGTCCTTTATGCACGGCCAAACACCTTAACCAGTCTGAACAATATTTGGCACATGAGTAGATTAGGCAATACCTAAGGTTATAAACCGGATTTCAGCTCTCTAGGACCTACAGTTCCTGAATCCTGAGATGTTTGCCAGAAACATAACACAAAATCAAATATTTATTTAAGGCCCAATGAATGCACTAATCTGCGCCAAAGTTGCTAAATAGGTAGTAAAGGCACTTTGAAAGGTTCTACACTGGATGTCACCTCTCTAGGACGTATTATTAATGATGGTTTCACAGAAAAAAAGAGCTATAAAAGGCGTTCATGAGATATTATTCATCACAATATGGATCACAAAAGCAAATACTAATTTACAGTCAAACAAGTGGCTCAATCTTGCTTTATAGGTAGAGTGGCCAGTTTGAAAGGCTTCACACTGGCCTTCTGAGACCTACCGTTATCAACATATTTGAATAAAAAAAAAATATTAAAGTGTTCTCTAGATATTTGCCAAAAAATGGAACACAAAAGAAAATATTAATTTATGATCACTGTACAGCAGCGGTATCCACGCTGTGCAGTTATGAGACAGGGACCCATCAAGTTCAAAACAGAAAGGTTTTTAATGTCCAACAAAACTCACTCAGTGCACAGCACGCTGTATCTTCCGGATCACAGCCGGGTAAACAAAACGACAGTCCAGGGCAGTTGCCGTGAGCGACGTACTGCCGGGTATGCAGGGAGGGTTGCCAGTACCTTTGGCTCTGCTGGCCCTGTGTTAACTCACATAGGGCGTGCTCTGCAGATCACCTGCTCCGTTTCCTCACCTGAGCAACACTGACCAAGACAACCCCCCCACCAGGGTTTTATTTTCCTTTTCCAACCTATGGCCATTGGCCATTCATAAAACCTGGGCTGGAGGAAATGGACTGGACCCCACTACCTTCCTGCAGTCCGTTTCAAAAATAAAAGCCCATACCGGGTTTTCCTAAATAAACTCCTTGGTCCAAATAGCTTGACCATGTTTGAACTTACTTTTATTCTGCCCTGCGAGTCACAGGCACATTGCTGTGATCACAAGGCACTCCAGCGGATCTAATAAATTTCAGAGCACATGCTGGGGGACACATAGCGACCCTCACATATGACACTGGTCACTGCCTCACATAACCCCCCTCTCTTCAAACTTGTGGGGTTGAACATCCGTCACCATACAGGGGGCCTGTGACAGTGCATCCGCATTTCCCTGTGACTTCCCCGCCCAATGTTCCACTGAGAAGCTGAAGTTTTGTAGGGACAGGAACCATCTGGTGACTCAGGCATTCCTCTCTTTTGCATTTCTCATCCAGACGAGTGGTGAATGGTCTGTTACCAACCGAAACTGATGCCCAAGCAAATAGTAGCGCAGGGACTCCAAGGCCCATTTAATCGCCAAGCACTCCTTCTCCAATACACTATAATTTTTCTCTGCCGGGGTCAGCTTCCGGCTAAAATAGGTGACTGGATGCTCATCCACGTTCACCTCTTGCGACAGCACCACTCCTAAGTCTACCTCTGAGGCATCAGTTTGGACAATAAAGGATTTCTTGAAGTCGGGGCTGATGAGGACTGTCCACACAACGCCGACTTCAGAGAGTGGAACGCTTCCTCCGCTTGAGGATTCCACCGGACCATCACCGTCTTCTTCCCCTTTAACAGATCCGTTAGGGGTGCTGATTTCCCAGCAAAATTGGGTATAAACTGGCGGTAGTACCCAATGATGCCAAGTAATGCCCTCATTTGTTTGGTACTTAAGGGCTTGGGCCTGTTTTGAATGGCCTCAATTTTGTTAACTTGGGGTTTGATAACCCCTCGGCCAATCACGTATCCCAAGTACCGGGCCTCGGTGAGGCCTATCGTGCACATTTTTGGGTTGGCTGTTAACCCCGCGATTCTAAGAGACTCCAGCACTGCTTGTACATGGGACAGCTGACTATCCCAGTCGGTACTAAAAATGACTATGTCATCCAAATAGGCCAATGCGTAACCCCAGTGAGGCGCCAACACAATGTCCATCAGCCTCTGGAACGTGGCCGGAGTCCCATATAATCCAAAAGGCAAGACGACATATTGATAGAGGCCCTTTGGTGTTATAAAAGCGGTCTTTTCTTTCGCAGACTCAGTTAAGAGGACATGACAGTAGCCTTTTGTGAGGTCCAGCGTGGTGAAGTACTGGGCCTTCCCTAATCTCTCAATTAGCTCGTCCACCCATGGCATGGGACAGAGGTCAAATTTTGACACTTAATTTAACCTCCTGAAGTCATAACAGAAGCATAAAGACTAGAGTTGAGCGAAACGGGTCGAAAAATTTCAAAAGTCGCCGACTTTTGGTAAAGTCGGGTTTCATGAAAAGAAACCAGACCCTAGGGTGAGGTCGGCCACGAGCTCGGTGACTTTAGCGCCAAAGTCGCGTTTCAAAATTTTGTTTTCCATTTTCACAGCCTCATGATCGCAGCGGCGGCCTGGATCGGAGCGGCAACTGGGATCTGAGCGGCGGCTGGGATCCAAGCAGCGGCTGGGATCCCAGCAGCAGTTGGGATCGCAGCGGCATTCGGGATTGCAGCAGCGGCCTGGATCCGAGCGGCAGCTGGGATTCCAGCGGAGATCGGGATCACAGTGGTGTTCAGGATCACAGCGGCAGCCTGGATCCAAGCGGCGGTCGACATCTCAGCGGCGTTCGGGATCGCATCTGCATCCTGGATCCGAGCGGCATCACTTGGGTGTTCCAAAATTGTGGTTGGCGTACTTCCGGTGGCGTGGTGGATTGTGGGATTCGGGGACATCCAGACGGATGTGGATTACGGACAATTTAAGGCAATTATATATATAGATGGCCAAACAACTGGACCAATATGCCTCAAATGAACCAGAAGATTTTAGACTGTTTTTCAGCTCTGTCAGACCTATTGTTCTTGACATGTTTAAAAAAAAACAAAAAACATAATGAAACATTAATTTAAATCTTTTCTGGACACCACTAGAGATTCTTAAAATATATGCACAAAACAACTCAGCTGTATTGGCTACATATTTGTAGGAACAAACTTTTTAACCACGCACAAATAACAAACAGCTAAGCCAAATAGAACTGTGTGAAACTGGGTAATTTTAGTAGTACCTTATATACACTGCTCAAAAAAATAAAAGGAACACTTAAACAACAGAATATAACTCCAAGTAAATCAAACTTCTGTGAAATCAAACTGTCCACTTAGGAAACAACACAGATTGCAAATGGAATAGACAACAGATGGAAATTATTGGCAATTATCAAGACACCCTCAATAAAGGAGTGGTTCTGCAGGTGGGGACCACGGACCACATCTCACTACCAAAGCTTTCTGGCTGATGTTTTGGTCACTTTTGAATGTTGGTTGTGCTTTCACACTCGTGGTAGCATGATATGGACTCTACAACCTACAGAAGTGGCTCAGGTAGTGCAGCTCATTGAGGATGGCACATCAATGCGAGCTGTGGCCAGAAGGTTTGCTGTGTCTGTCAGCGTAGTGTCCAGAAGAAGCAACACTGATTGACAATCAAATTCACATGCTGTTGTGCAAATGGAATAGACAACAGATGTAAATTATTGGCAAGTATCAAGACACCCTTAATAAAAGAGTGTTTCTGCAAGTGGGGACCTCCAGCAGGCCAGAAATGTGCATGTGTTTGCACAAACGGTTAGAAACCGACTCCATGAGGATGGTCAGAGTGCCTGACATTCACAGATGGGGATTGTGCTCACAGCCCAACACTGTGTGGTCCTCCAAAGAAATGCCACGCCACACCATTATTGACCCACTGCCAAAACCGGTCATGCTGAAGGATGTTGCAGGCAGCAGATCGCTCTCCACGGCATCATCAGACTCTGTCACATCTGTCACATGTGCTCAGTGTGAACCTGCTTTCATCTGTGAAAAGCACAAGGCGCCAGTGGCAAATTTTCCATTCCTGGTGTTCTGTGGCAAATGCCAAACATCCTGCACGGTGTTGGGCTGTGAGCACAACCCTCATCTGTGGACGTCAGGCACTCAGACCATCCTCATGGAGTCGGTTTCTAACCGTTTGTACAGACACATGCACATTTGTGGCCTGCTGGAGGTCATTTTGCAGGGCTCTAGCAGTGATCCTCCTGTTCCTCATGCACAAAGGCAGAGGTAGCGGTCCTGCTGCTGGGTTGTTGCCCTCCTATGGCCCCCTCCATATCTCCTGGTGTACTCGCCTGTCTTCTGGTAGCTCCTCCAGCCTCTGGACACTACGCTGACAGACACAGCAAACCTTATTGCCACAGCTCGCATTGATGTGCCATCCTGGATGAGCTGTACTACCTGAGCCACTTGTGTGGATTGTAGAGTCCGTCTCATGCTACTATGAGTGTGAAAGCGCAGCCAACATTCAAAAGTGACCAAAACATCAGACAGAAAGCATTGGTACTGAGATGTGGTCTGTGGTCCCCACCTGCAGAACCATTCCTTTATTGAGGGTGTCTTGATAATTGCCAATAATTTCCATCTCTTGTCTATTCCATTTGCACAACAGCATGTGAAATTTATTGTCAATCAATGTTGATTCCTAAGTGGACAGTTTGATTTCACAGAAGTTTGATTTACATGGAGTTATATTCTGTTGTTTAAGTGTTCCCTTTATTTTTTTGAGCAGTGTATTTTACTTCATACCTGTATTTCACACAGTTAAATTTTACTTGGAAATGTCGAAAAATAAAATTACAAAGTGATGGGGGTCTTTAATTTACTGTCTGTTTTCCATGGTATAAAGTTTTTCCGGCTTAAGCAGTTTAGTAGTCGCCATGGGAACATTCTTTTATGTTTTGCATACTGACAATTGCATGAATACTAGCTTCTCTTCCTGATTCTCTCAATGTTCAGTGAAATACTACAGCCCCTGCTTCATTGAGAGAAGCAGGAAGAGAGGCGAGTCAGCACATGACTGTAAGGGATCATACTCACTGGCGAGAAATATGGACGAGTGCAATCCGATAAAAAAATCGGATTGCACTCTGATCAATGTTATTCAATAGGTGACATCTCATTTGCAATTTTTTTCTCAGCTGAAATCGGACTGAGAAAAAAATTGCAGAATGCTGCGTATTGCTGCAATTCTCTGACGAGACTCACTAACGCAAGTCAATGGGTGTGAGAAAAAAATCAGACAGCACTCGCACCATGCGAGTGCTGTCCAACTTTTACGCACCGGTGTCCTTTGAAAAGCCGGCAATTCATATGCAGCTATATATTAAAATCACACTGACATGTTCAAATACAAAAGATAGAATACATGTATACACATAGAATAGGTGTATGTATATATATATATGTCAGTGACACATATATATATATATATATATCTTTATATTTCATAGAGAGATACATAGTAGAATAGGTGATGATAATTCATTTGTCGGCTTTTGTAAAATCATTACAAAACCCGACAGGATATGAGATAGTAGACAGTAAACCATTGCATATCCATTAGGTTTACAGTGCCTTGCGAAAGTATTTGGCCCCTTGCAACTTTTCAACCTTTTCCCACATATCATGCTTCAAACATAAAGATACCAAATGTAAATTTTTGGTGAAGAATCCACCACAAGTGAGACACAATTGTGAAGTTGAATGAAATTTATTGGTTATTTTAAAATTTTGTGGAAATTAAAATACTGAAAAGTGGGGCGTGCAATATTATTCGGCACCTTTACTTTCAGTGCAGCAAACTCACTCCAGAAGTTCATTGTGGATTTCTGAATGATCCAATGTTGTCCTAGGTGACTAATGATGATAAATATAATCCACCTGTGTGTAATCAAGTCTCCATATAAATGCACCTGCTCTGTGATAGTCTCAGGGCTCAGAGAGGATAATGAAGACCAAGGAACACAACAGGCAGGTCCGCTATACTGTTGTGGAGAAGCTTAAAGCCGGATTTGGATACAAAATGATTTCCAAAACTTTAAACATCCCAAGGAGCACTGTGCAAGTGATCATATTGAAATGGAAGAAGTATCATACCACTGCAAATCTACCAAGACCCGGCCATCCCTCTAAACTTTCATCTCAAACAAGGAGAAGACTGATCAGAGATGCAGGCAAGAGACCCATGATCACTATGGATAAACTGCAGAGATCTACAGCTAAGGTGGGACAGTCTGTCCATAGGACAAAAGTCAGTCGTAAACAGCACAAATCTGGCCTTTATGGAAGAGAGGCAAGAAGAAAGCCATTTCTCAAAGATATCCATAAAAAGTGTTGTTTAAAGTTTGCAACAAGCCACCTGAGAGACACACCAAACATGTGCAAGAAGGTGCTCTGGTCAGATGAAACCAAAATCTAACTTTTTGGCAACAGTGCCAAATGATATGTTTGGCATAAAGGCAACACAGCTCATCACCCTGAGCACCCCATCCCCACTGTCAAACGTGGTGGTGGCAGCATCATGGTTTGGGCCTGCTTTTCTTCAGCAGGGACAGGGAAGATGGTTAAAATTGATGGGAAGATGGATGAAGCCAAATACAGGACCATTCTTTAAGAAAACCTCTTAGAGTCGGCAAAAGACCTGAGACTGGGATGGAGATTTATCTTCCAACAAGACAATGATCCCAAACATAAAGCAAAATCTACAATGGAATGGTTCACAAATAAACATATTCAGATGTTAGAATGGCCAAGTCAAAGTCCAGACCTGAATCCAATCAAGAATCTGTGGAAAGAGCTGAAAACTGCTGTTCACAAACGATCTCCATCAAACCTCACTGAGCTTGAGTTTCAGTCTCTCGATGTACAAAACTTATAGAGACATTCCCCAAGCGACTTGCTGCTGTAATCGCAGCAAAAGGTGGCGCAACAAAGTATTAAGTTAAAGGGGCTGAATAATATTGCACGTCCCACTTTTCAGTTTTTGAATTTCCACAAAAATATAAAATAACCAATAAATTTTGTTCAACTTCACAATTGTGTTCCACTTGTTGTTGATTCTTCACCAAAAATTTACATTTGGTATCTTTTTGTTTGAAGCATGATATGTGGGAAAAGGTTGAAAAGTTCCATATGTATATATGTCCCTCACTAATAATGTTAGTAGTGGGTGTGTATAAAATCTTGGAGCTGTAGGTGTTAAATGAAAGGATTAATTCACGGAAAAATCTTGCATAGGCTCTCGAGCAACTTTCTATGCCAGAGGGGGAAAGCCAGTGACTGAGGACAGATATTAATAGCCTAGAGAGGGACCATGGTTATTGCCCCCCCGGCTAAAAAAATCTGCCCCCAGCCACCCCAGAAAAGGCGCATCTGTAAGATTCGCCAATTCCGTCACTTACCCTCTCTCTTCCCATTGCCCTGTAGTGGGTGGCATATGGGGAAATAAGGGGTTAATGTCACCTTGCTATTGTAAGGTGACATTAAGCTTGGTTAATGATGGAGAGGTGTTAGAGTTGAGCGAAACGGGTCGAAAAATTTCAAAAGTCGCCGACTTTTGGCAAAGTCGGGTTTCATGAAACGAAACCCGACCCTAGGATGAGGTCGGCCACGAGGTTGGCGACTTACGCGCCAAAGTCGCGTTTCAAAAGTTTGTTTTGCGCTCTTTTTCAGCCAATCAGGATCCACGGACACTGTGGGCAACGTGATGACATAGGCAGGGGTCACCACCATCTTTCAGAAGGGCATGCAAGTGATTGGCTTGCTTTGGTGGGCGTCACAGGGGGTATAAAAGGGCGTGCACGCCGACCGCCATCTTACTTCTGCCGATCTCAGTATAGGGAGAGGTTGCTGCTGATTCTGTAGGGAGAGCGTTAGGCAGGGAAGAAGACAAAAAAACTGCTTCTGCTGCTAGCGATTTGGCCTGCACAACACACCAGTCACTGTGTGTGCAGTGCAAGGGGAGGCTATATAGTGGTGTATCAGTGGTGTTGGTTGTTGGGCTGCCTTCTAAGGCTTCCTGACATTCCTGCATTGCTGTTTACCCACTGCTCCGCAAACTGCTTTTTTAAAAGCAATCCCAATTTTTTTTTTGTCCTGCTGAGAAGAAAAAAAACCTGCTTCTGCTGCTAGCGATTTGGCCTGTACAACACACCAGTCACTGTGTGTGCAGTGCAAGGGGAGGCTATATAGTGGTGTATCAGTGGTGTTGGTTGTTGGGCTGCCTTCTAAGGCTTCCTGACATTCCTGCATTGCTGTTTACCCACTGCTCCGCAAACTGCTTTTTTAAAAGCAATCCCAATTTTTTTTTTTGTCCTGCTGAGAAGAAAAAAAAACTGCTTCTGCTGCTAGCGATTTGGCCTGCACAACACACCAGTCACTGTGTGTGCAGTGCAAGGGGAGGCTATATAGTGGTGTATCAGTGGTGTTGGTTGTTGGGCTGCCTTTTAAGGCTTCCTGACAGGCTGGCATTGCTGTTTACCCACTGCTCTGCAAACTGCTTTTTTAAAAGCAATCCAATCTCCCTTATCCTCTAGTCACTTTTGTCACAGCTGTGCCATCGAGCCTGTGACATAGCGCTCAGATATCAGTGGGCCTCACACAATCCAAAAGTGTCCAGTGTCCACAAGTGTCTGCAGAAATTCAAAATCTCCCTTATCCTCTCGTCACTTTTGTCACAGCTGTGCCATCGAGCCTGTGACATAGCGCTCAGATATCAGTGGCCCTCACACAATCCAAAAGTGTCCAGTGTCCACAAGTGTCTGCAGAAATTCAAAATCTCCCTTATCCTCTAGTCACTTTGGTCACAGCTGTGCCATCGAGCCTGTCACATAGCGCTCAGATATTCATTGGGCCTCACACAATCCAAAAGTGTCCAGTGTCCACAAGTGTCTGCAGAAATTCAAAATCTCCCTTATCCTCTAGTCACTTTGGTCACAGCTGTGCCATCGAGCCTGTCACATAGCGCTCAGATATTCATTGGGCCTCACACAATCCAAAAGTGTCCAGTGTCCACAAGTGTGTGCAGAAATTCAAAATCTCCCTTATCCTCTAGTCACTTTGGTCACAGCTGTGCCATCGAGCCTGTCACATAGCGCTCAGATATTCATTGGGTCTCACACAATCCAAAAGTGTCCAGTGTCCACAAGTGTGTGCAGAAATTCAAAATCTCCCTTATCCTCTCGTCACTTTTGTCACAGCTGTGCCATCGAGCCTGTGACATAGCGCTCAGATATCAGTGGGCCTCACACAATCCAAAAGTGTCCAGTGTCCACAAGTGTCTGCAGAAATTCAAAATCTCCCTTATCCTCTCGTCACTTTGGTCACAGCTGTGCCATCGAGCCTGTCACATAGCGCTCAGATATTCATTGGGCCTCACACAATCCAAAAGTGTCCAGTGTCCACAAGTGTGTGCAGAAATTCAAAATCTCCCTTATCCTCTAGTCACTTTGGTCACAGCTGTGCCATCGAGCCTGTCACATAGTGCTCAGATATTCATTGGGCCTCACACAATCCAAAAGTGTCCAGTGTCCACAAGTGTGTGCAGAAATTCAAAATCTCCCTTATCCTCTAGTCACTTTGGTCACAGCTGTGCCATCGAGCCTGTCACATAGCGCTCAGATATTCATTGGGTCTCACACAATCCAAAAGTGTCCAGTGTCCACAAGTGTGTGCAGAAATTCAAAATCTCCCTTATCCTCTCGTCACTTTTGTCACAGCTGTGCCATCGAGCCTGTGACATAGCGCTCAGATATCAGTGGGCCTCACACAATCCAAAAGTGTCCAGTGTCCACAAGTGTCTGCAGAAATTCAAAATCTCCCTTATCCTCATGTCACTTTTGTCACAGCTGTGCCATCGAGCCTGTGACATAGCGCTCAGATATCAGTGGCCCTCACACAATCCAAAAGTGTCCAGTGTCCACAAGTGTGTGCAGAAATTCAAAATCTCCCTTATCCTCTCGTCACTTTTGTCACAGCTGTGCCATCGAGCCTGTGACATAGCGCTCAGATATCAGTGGGCCTCACACAATCCAAAAGTGTCCAGTGTCCACAAGTGTCTGCAGAAATTCAAAATCTCCCCTGTCCTATAGACACCTTGTACCTTGTTTTACATTACAATATAGTTTGTTGGATTTTGTCTACATTTCTACCAAAAATGAGGAAGGCTGGTGGAAGAGGCCGTGGAATTGGGCGGGGGTTGGCAGCTGGTAATGATGGTGTTGGTGGTGGATCTGATGATAGTGGCAAGAGCAAAATAGGACCAAATGCAGGAGGTGTTGAGCCTGCGTCATCGTCTGGCTACATAAGGCCTCGAACGCTTAGTTTTCTAGGAGTTGGCAAACCGCTTTTAAAGCCAGAGCATCAGGAAAAAGTTTTGTCTTACATTGCTGACTCAGCCTCCAGCTCTATCGCCTCTTCTTCTTCAGTTGTAAAAAGTAAAAGCACTGAGTCGTCATTGGAGGCTCATGTTCATGAACCACACCTTTCCTTGTGTCCTTCACCCCAACCAAGATTGAAGGATGACGCAGGCCATACTACTGATTACTCCATGGAGCTGTTTTCACATACCATTCCTGGATTATCAAGTCAAATGGTGAATTACCCAGGCCAAGATGAATCTGACATGGAGTGCACTGATGCACAGCCGCTGATGGATGATTCTGCTGGTACATTCACTCAGAGCACTACATTGTCCTCGCAGTGTACAGAGCCAGATTCTGACCCTGATGAGACTCAGGTGCCCCTTCCCGCACACTATACCACCATACACGGTGACACAGAGGAAGGTGCACATGACATAGAAGAGGAGGTGATGGATGACCCAGTTGTTGACCCAGATTGGCATCCATTGGGGGAAGAGGGTGCTGCTTCCAATAGCTCAGATGAGGAGCATCCACAGCAGACATCGACATCGCAACAGCTGTTATCTGGCAGGCCCGGAGCACTTCAAAGACAGGTTCCAAACATCAAAAGAGTTGCTGGACAGCTTGTCCAGAGGGTCAAAAGATCACAGCGTGCTAGGCCGCAAAATGTCTGCCAAAGTAGAAAGAGTGCAGTGTGGCACTTTTTTGACCAAAATCCTCATGATCAGGCCAAGGTTATCTGTAAGAAGTGCGCAAAGACCTTTAGCCGAGGGAAAAATCTGAAAAATTTGAATACCAGTTGCATGCTTAGACATTTAACCAGCATGCACTTGCAAGCGTGGACACAACACCAAACCTCAAGTGCCACATGTGCAACTGATCACAACGAAGGTAGTCAGCAACGCTACATTGTTTCCCCCACTGTAAGCCCACCGGTTAGCACAGCAGCAAATGTTGAGGTGTCGTTGCAAGGCCACAGCAGTCAGGGAATCCCACTGTTATATCAATGAAAGACTGATTCTAGGCCATCAGAAAGAACCCCAACTCCATCACCATCATCAACCCTCTCTCAGTCCGCCCTGTCCACCGCTACTTCCACCATATGCAGCTCTCAAGTCCAGCTCACCCTCCCAGACACTATGAGTAGGTCAAGAAAGTACTCAGTCTCTCATCCGCGTACACTGGGTTTGAACGCCCACATTGCCAAACTAATCTCGTTTGAGATGATGCCCTTTCGGTTGGTGGAAAGCACAGCTTTCCGCGAACTCATGGCCTGTGCAGTACCACGCTATGACCTACCCAGTCGCCACTTCTTCTCTCGCAAAGCCATCCCAGCCCTCCACCATCATGTGAAAGACCGCATTGTCCATGCACTCAAGCAGTCAGTGAGCGGAAAGGTGCACCTCACAACTGATGCATGGTCCAGTCGACATGGCCAGGGCCGTTACGTGTCCATCACTGCGCACTGGGTTAATGTGGTGGATGCAGGGTCCACAGGGGACAGCGGTGGTGGGACAGTGCTGCCTAGCCCACGGTATAGGAAACAGTTGGCTGTAGGCGTTCGACCCTCCTCCTCCTCCTCCTCCAGAAGCGAAAGCTCGTCCACAGAGCGCAGTCGTACGAGCACTCCATCTGCAGCTGCCACTGTTGCACACGATGTGTCCCCCTATCGAGCAGCTAGTGGAAAGCGTCAGCAGGCTGTGTTGCAGATGATGTGTTTGGGCAACAGACACACCGCCGAGGTGCTGGCCGAGTACTTGAAGCGACAAACTGAGTCATGGCTGGGCAGAGTACATCTTGAGGCAGGCAAGGTAGTTAGTGATAACGGCCGTAATTTTGTGGCAGCCATAGCCCTTTCAAAACTCAGCCATATACCTTGCTTGGCTCACACCTTTAACCTGGTGGTGCAGTGCAAGGTCTACCGGCAAGGTCTGGTACAGGGTTTGTGCGTGACTGGAGGGATGTGGATTTGCCAGAAAGTGCTCCTCCAACCAGCACTCGCAGTGCATCATTGACACCGGGAACATTAGCCCACATGTCAGATTATGCCTTGCAGATCCTAAAAAGGGACCCACGCATTGCCAAAATGATGAACGATGATGACTACTGGTTGGCCAGCATCCTGGATCCACGCTATAAAGGCAAATTACAAAACATCATGCCACAGGAGAACCTTGACCTAATATTGGCTAATAAACAAGCAACTCTGGTAAATCGGTTGCTTGAGGCATTCCCAGCACACAGCAGCGGTGATGGTTCTCACACGAGCCGTACGGGCCGGGGGCAGCTTGGCAGAGGTGTTCGTGGTGCACACAGCAGAAGTGGCGTTGGAGACAGGGGTTTCATGACAATGTTGTGGACTGATTTTTCAAGTACCGCTCACACAACTGGTAATACTGCATCGATGGAAAGTGACAGGAGACAGCAGTTGTAAACTATGGTTACAAACTACTTTTCCTCCCATATCGATGTTCTCCCACACAGGTCATTCCCCTTTGACTATTGGGCCGCTAAACTGGACACCTGGCCTGAATTGGCACAATATGCCTTACAGGAGCTCGCTTGCCCAGCTGCAAGTGTGCTATCGGAAAGAGTCTTCAGTGCAGCTGGATCAATCCTGACAGAAAAAAGGACCCGTATGTCAACCCAAAATGTGGATGATCTAACCTTCATTAAAATGAACCACGCATGGGTTTCCAAGGATTTTGTCCCACCTTCCCCTGATGACACATAGGGTGACAGAAAAATGGCTTGCTTTGGTCCACCTCTTCCTGGGACTTGACCTATTTCACCTTTTGCATCAGCTGAATGTCCAACATCAACATATGCCACTTTCTAAAACTCCCTAACTGTGCTGCCTCCCCCCCCATGGCCGGGGTCACCACCTAGCGCACGACACCGTGCGAGTGCCGTTGCCCTGGACAGGTGGGTAGGCCGACTCTTGGGCGCGGGCACTGGCACAGGGTCCTTCATAGTGCAATCAAGTGTCTCTGACGGTGGTGGTGCACACCCGCCGTCAGACACACCGCCGTACTATGAGGGGCCCAGTGCCAGTACCGACGCCCACGAGTGGGCCCCCCTTGCTTGGGCAGGGCCCCAGCATTTGCAATCTTTACCTCTCCCTGCTCCTCCGCTGTGTAGTCTGGGCCGACAAATCCATACTGTGCCTGACACCGTCTGAGCCTGCCTCCTGATGTATAGACATATATTTTGAATGTGTACGCTATCCATACATGTTATCTGGGGATACGGTACCCTTTCTAACCTTTGTGCAATCACGTGCAATCCATACTGGGCCTAACACCGTCTGAGCCTGCCTCCTGATGTATAGACATATATTTTGAATGTGTACGCTATCCATACATGTTATCCGGGGAAACGGTACCCTTTCTAACCTTTGTGCAATCACGTGCAATCCATACTGGGCCTAACACCATCTGAGCCTGCCTCCTGATGTATAGACATATATTTTGAATGTTTACGCTATCCATACATGTTATCTGGGGATACGGTACCCTTTCTAACCTTTGTGCAATCACTTGCAAGCCATACTGGGCCTTACACCGTCTGAGCCTGCCTCCTGATGTATAGACATATATTTTGAATGTGTACACTATCCATACATGTTATCCGGGGATACGGTACCCTTTCTAACCTTTGTGCAATTACGTGCAATCCATACTGGGCCTAACACCGTCTGAGCCTGCCTCCTGATGTATAGACATATATTTTGAATGTGTACGCTATCCATACATGTTATCTGGGGATACGGTACCCTTTCTCACCTTTGTGCAATCACGTGTAATCCATACTGGGCGTGAGAACGGCTGGCGAGCTGTTAAGCAAGCTACAGCACCTGTGGTTTGCACACGTAAGTTTTTCATTTTTTCAGGAATGACGGTTAGGCCTAATTCCGGAACTGCGGTTGACCTGCACTTACTGGGAAATCATTGTTCGCGGGTAATAATTGTAATCCGTGATCCCCATCACTAACGTTGTTCAGCGGGTTATCTGCACATGTAAGCGACAAACGCTGGCCTTTTCAGTGTAGCGCACATGCAGCCACGGACATGTAAGGGCATGACACACCAGTTATTGGCCAATCTCATGTGCCAGAGCCTCACGTGTCCCTCTAGTAAGCCGGACTCGGACCGCGGGGCATGACGGAGTCTCGTTCGTTAACGGAATTAAGCTTGCAATGTGTGCATCTGTTCTGTAGCTGGCATGGTTGAGGTTTCCCAGGTGGAGTCGAATTTAACCGTAGGCTCCACTCCTGGTGGTGCCCTTCTGGACATTCCTTTAAGGTTCAGCTTTGCAACCATACTGCCCACGTAAAACAAACACTTTGCCTTCATGAACGCTGTTTGGAGGGTCATGACTCGTGGGAATAATGCCGCCCAATCAGTTAACCTGCTAGAGAGATCGTTCGTTGCTCCCAAGCATGACATCACACTCCCTAGGAAGAAGGTAATGCCACTGTGGCGACCGTACTCCTGGGGGCGACACAAGTGCACTGATGCCCAGCCACTGCTCGATGAATCTGCTGGTACATTGACCCAGACCACTACATTCCCCTCGCACGCTACACGACCTGAATCTGACCCTGATGAAACTCAGGTTACCCTTCCCATATACAGTTCCATCTTACACGGTGACAAAGAGGAAGCTGCAGATGAAAGTGCAGGTTCGGCCCACCCGCCATCAGACACACCACCGTACTATCAGGGGACCTGTGCCAGTGCCGTCGCCAACGAGTGGGCCCCCCCTGCTTGCTCAGGATCACAGCACTTGCAAAGTTGAAATACTGTGCAGTGAGATGGAAGATGGGGACGACGAGGAGTCCAGACAAGTACAGGGATTCCCTAGCGAGGAGACTTATTTGATTGTTTTCAATGTTGGGACAGCAATTTTTGGGGAGCACTATACTCTGGAGAATGATAGATGGGGCCCACCATACACTGGAACATTCCAAAGGTGGACATCAGACACTGGAGCAGCATTTACAGGGCCCATTATACACTAGAGCATTAGAAATGGGGCCCATTATGTTTGGAGCATTATTTGGGCCCATAAGACAGTGGAGCTTCATCCATGGGGACCAACATATACTGTAGCATTATGTGGAGCTCATCATATACTGTTTCAAACATTATATGGGACCAATGATTTTGTATGGAGAAATAGATGGGCCTCGTCATGAGATGTAAAAAGTGAGGTATTTTTCATTGTACTATATCGCTATTTCTCTGCCGTATCGGAGCATGATGAGTTGTGGTATGTGTTAAAAGGGCCTCTTTCGCCCAGGGCACATGAAAACCTGCAGCCAGCCCTCCCCCCCCACAACTTTAGCCAAATAACCCCCATTTTTCAGTGCGGAACTTGTATTATGAAGTTAATTAAGGTTGACAAGCTTAAGTAAGAAGAATTGATGCTTTTGGCATTCAAATGGGCACTGTAGGTGTGTTTCCTGTCCTCCTCTCACAGCCAACTTTTATTCCCCATTGACTTACATTGGGTTTTGTGTTTCGGGACGACCCCGACTTTTCCCTATAATCGGACGATCTTGCTCGACCCGACTTTTGGAAAAGTCGGGTTTCACGAAACGAAACGCGACCCTAAAAAACCAAAAGTCGCTTAACTCTAAGAGGTGTCAATAAGACACCTATCCATTATTAATCCACTAGTCTGAAAGGGTGAAAAAAAACACACAGACATTAAGACTAAAGACTTTTAATCAATAAAAAGCTAGAAGGAAATTAAAAGCGCCATAGGGTCTAATCTGGGTATTAAGAGATGCCTCTAATCAGATTATACTCACCAGATAGAGCCCAAACACAGGCTCATAGAAATATTAGCTGCTGCAGATCCAACAGTCTCCTTGTGACCAGCCAGAGTAAAAAAAAATGTTATAAAAAGGTGGATTAACTCCGCGCTGCTTGAAAGATAGAAGTCCAAATGGATATTCAGATGAACAAGAGGCTTTATTCAGGTTGAATAAAATCTGCACACCCATACAGTTACAGTAGAGTAGCTCCGGGTGGGCCCGGAGCGATCGCACCCTCTGCTACCCCGGTAAGCTATCCTACTGCATCCTGCCCATGTAGTGAATAACATTCCCAAGGGAGAATTTATAAGAACAAGGAGAAATTGCTCAGACACTGCTGCATTGGAAATAGTAATTGATATAGTGCAAAAACATTTAGTGGAAAAAGGATATGAACAAAGTCACTAGATAAAAACAAAAAAAGAAGTGATATTTGCAAATAGAGAGAATCTTATTGCCAATAAAACCAAAGAAAAACTGGTAGACAATAAGAATATCACATTTAGTTCACAATATAGCACAGAATATAATGAGATTACAAAAATCATTAAAAAATATGTTCCCATGTTGAACCAAGATGAAAAATTGAGAAAAATCATAGACACGAACACAAATAGATATGTAGCCAAAAAAGCACCCACAATTGGTTCTATGATAGCACCAAGTCTGTAAAAAATCAGGATGAGCAAAAGCAGACATGGTTGGAAATAAAAGGTTTTTATAGATGTGGACACACAGTGTAGCCATGTCAAAAAAGCACTTAATTTTCTTCCTTTCCCACAGGTACAACTTATAAAACAAATTCATTCATGAATTGTAATACTAAAAATGTAATATACTTGGTGGAATGCTTCATGTGTAATGTCCAATATGTGGGATGTACCCCTTGAAAAAAAAGAATACGCAGGCACATTTCCGACTCTACAGGCCAGTTGAAGCTAAATAGCTCGGCTGTCTCTAAACACTTTGCTAATGTCCATGGGGGAAAACATCTCACTTGAAATTCTGTGCTATAGAAAAAGTTTTTAAACCGCAGAGAGGAGGGGACTACAGGAGAAAAATCCCGAACAGGGAAAGTTTTTGGATTTTAAAAACTTAATAAGGGGTGCCTGTAGGGCTTAACATCAGATGGGACAAGGTGTTGCAATATGATTAAGAATATAATCTCTCAGAGAAAACGCTAAGAGCATGTTCATATTTGCCATGTTGAGCCAAAAAAAAAAAAAAATGTGGAGTATTTTATATAATCATTATGGGTTTGAAAGTGATAGGTGAAAAAATAATACATAGTTTTGCTGTATGAAATTGCAGGTATCTGATAGTGATAGACAGGTGGATACATAATATGCATGATATAATGAATGCAATAGCAAAAAGCAGTGAAACATCGCATATATCTACAAAGTATTTGTGATATCAAACTCTAATGGAGGTAAATGTGGATGCTTGAATATGCGTTCCTTATTCCCTAGTGGCTAAGAAATGAAAAAAAGATGAGAAATAGTAGGTACGCATTTATATATTTTCTATTCATGGTGTGAATATTAATGATTCTGTTTTCATATGTTGCGCAGAGGTGATCCATTTATAACATGAAACTGGTGTAAAAGAATAAGGGGATTGCCTAATCTAATGAGAACAGGGACTATTGAAACACATATGATGAGGAATTCATTTGTACTGGATAAGGGTGGTTCCTTTTCCCTGGATGAAGATAGGAAAAAAAAAACCTGTGAAGCCTGGACTTCTTTATAAGGCCAGTATCACACATGCGAGAAATGTGGCCGAGTCTCACATGTTAATACCCGACACTGCCGGTGACACTTGGGAGTGGAGCATGCAGCTGCATGTATTGCTATGCGGCCGCACGCTCCGATCCGAGTGCCTAACATGCGAGACTCGGCCATGTTTCTCGCATGTGTGATCCCGGCCTAAGACTTCCAAACAGACATACAGATGCAGATGGGGAGCCATGAAGCAAGCAGGAGGGTGGCATTGCAAGAAGATGGGAGGTGTGACGCCCCAGAGTCTGGTTGTCACAGTGACATTACCTCCCTCTAATGGGTAAAGTCATGCTTGGAGGCAAAAAGGGACCCCCCTGCCAGGCAGCATAGATTTAATCACAATTTCCTGCTGCAGGTCAGAAAAGGGAGATGCTTTATAAATTCTGGCCAGCAGAGGGGGTTGGTGAGTCAGCTAGAAATCAGCTGAGGGAGTTGTCATGGAAACAAAGCAGTTGTGAGCTGAGAGGAGAAATGATGACAGCTTAAACGTGAGGACTAGAGTTGAGCGAAATGGGTCAGTCATATTTGAAAGTCGCCGACTTTCGCTGAAGTCAGGTTTCATGAAACAAAACCCGACCATAGCGTGAGGTCGGCCACGAGGTCGGCGACCAGAGAGCCAAAGTCGCGTTTCAAAAGATGCTTCCAGCGCCCTTTTTCAGCCAATGATGGAGGACGCACACTGTGGGCAACGCGATGACATAGGCATCGGTCACCACCATGTTTGAGAAGAGCATGCAAGTGATTGGCTGGCTTTGTGTGACGTCACAGGGGCTATAAAAGGGCGTGAACGCCGACCACCATCTTACTTATGCCGATCTTAGCATAGGGAGAGCTGCTGCTGCTGCTGATTCTGTAGGGAGAGCATTAGGCAGGGAAGAAGAACCAAAAAAACTGCTTCTGCTGTTAGCGATTTCCACTTACAACACAAAACTTTGTGTGCAGTGATGGGGAGGCTCTATTTTGGTGCATCAGCTCTGTTGGTTATTAGGCTGCCTTACAAGGCTCCCTGATAGCTGCATTGCTGTTTGCACACTGCTGTGCAAACTGCTTTTTTAAAAGCAAAAATACATTTCTTCCTCTTTTCTGCACAGTTACCAAGCGTTCATTTTTCCACCCTTTTGTGTGTGCAGCAGTCCTGCTTATTAGGCTGCCTGCGTCCATACTTGGACTGAGAGCATCATTGTCAGCGTCCTCAAATCTCTAGTGAGATCCAAATTCTCACCAATCCTATAGATATGTGGGGGAGACAGGGCAAAAGCTTAGAACAAGGATGAATGCTCATCGTCACACAATAAGAGAAAAAAGAATGGATGTACCTGTGGCAAAACATTTTTGTATAATGGACCACAACACCAGGGATATGAAATTACTGGTATTGAAAGGTAACTTCACATCTCAGAGAGAGAGAAGAGTCTGTGAGTATAAATTTATGACGACCTTTGACACTCTCAATGCTGGAATGAATGTGTCGCATGGATTTATGCCTTTTTTACATCAATTAAGGAATTTGCTCCTAAGACCTTGTGGGGGCATCACAACACATTAGGAGACCCCAATCAGAGGACAATAAAACATCCGGACTCCTTATCTATGAACTGGTGCAATATTTATGTTTCTCCCTCTCCCATAATCATAATTCTGCTTCACGTCACTTGTCTCATCTATTGCATTTTTTCTGTGTTGTATTGTGCATAAATATGTGACTCTTCAGATTTTGTATTAGTCTATGCCTGATGAAGAGACCTGAGTAGTGTCGAAAGCTTGTAATGTTTTACCATCTTTTCAGTTAGCCATTAAAAGGTATCAACCACTGAGGACTCTCAATTCTGAATATTTTTCCACCAATCCTATAGACACCCTACACCTTGTCATACACCATCCAATTTCAGCCTGTTACATCGAGGTGTAATCTCTACTGGGCCAGAGACAATAGTTCAGTGTGCTCAAATCTATAGAGAGATTCAAATTCTCACCAATCCTATAGACAACCTACACCTTGTCATGCACCATCCAATTTCAGCCTGTTACATTGAGGTGTAATCTCTACTGGGCCAGAGACAATAGTTCAGCATTCTCAAATCTATAGTGAGATTCAAATTCTCATCAATCCTATAGACACCCTACACCTTGTCATACACCATCCAATTTCAGCCTTTTACATTGAGGTGTAATCTCTACTGGGCCAGAGACAATAGTTTAGCGTCCTCAAATCTTTAGTCAGATTCAAATTGTCACCAATCCTATAGACACCCTATACCTTGTCATACACCATCCAATTTCAGTCTGTTACATTGAGGTGTAATCTCTACTGGGCCAGAGACAATAGTTCAGCGTCCTCGAATCTATAGTGAGATCCAAATTCTCACCAATCCTATAGATATGTGGGGGAAACAGGGCAAAAGCTTAGAACAAGGATGAATGCTCATTGTCACGCAATAAGAGAAAAAAAGAATGGATCTACCTGTGGCAAAACATTTTTGTATAATGGACCACAACACCAGGGATATGAAATTACAGGTATTGAAAGGTAACTTCACATCTCAGAGAGAGAGAAGAGTCTGTGAGTATAAATTTATGACGACCTTTGACACTCTCAATGCTGGAATGAATGTGTCCCATGGATTTATGTCGTTTTTACATCAATTAAGGAATTTGCTCCTAAGACCTAATTCTGCTTCACGTCACTTGTCTCATCTATTGCATTTTTTCTGTGCTATATTGTGCATAAATATGTGACTCTTCAGATTTTGTATTAGTCTATGCCTGATGAAGAGACCTGAGTAATGTCGAAAGCTTGCAATGTGTTACCATCTTTTCAGTTAGCCATTAAAAGGTATCAACCACTGAGGACTTTCAATTCTGAATATTTTTCCACCAATCCTATAGACACCCTACACCTTGTCATACACCATCCAATTTCAGCCTGTTACATTGAGGTGTAATCTCTACTGAGCAAAGACAATAGTTCAGCATCCTCAAATCTATAGTGAGATTCAAATTCTCACCAATAGTAGATACACTTTCTACCTTCTTTTACAGTACCATATAGCTGGTGGTATTGTGAGTACATTTTCACAAAAATGAGCAAGTATGGTGGAAGACGCCATGGAAGTGGGCGGGGATTGCCAGCTGGTCCCGATGGTGGTGGTGGTGGTGTTGCATCTGTTGATAGTGGCAAAAGCACAATAGCACCTAAGGCAGGAGGTGTTGAGCCTGCATCATCGTCTGGCTCCACAAGGCCTTGAAGGCTCTCTTTTCTGGGAGTAGATAAACCACTTTTAAAGCCAGAGCTTCAGGAGCAAGTTTTGGCTTTCATTGCTGACACAGCCTCCAGCTCTCTCGCCTCCTCTTCTTAAGTTTCAAAAAATAAAAGCACTGAGTCGACATTGGAGGCTCCTGGTCAGGAACAACACCTTTCCTTGTGTCCTTCACCCCTACCAAAAGTGAAGGATGTGGCAGGCCACACTACCGATTACTCCATGGAGCTCTTTTCACATACCATGCCTGGGTTAACTAGTCAAATTGTGAATTCCACAGTCCAAGATGAATCTGACATGGAGTGCACTGATGCACAGCCACTGCTAGATTTTTCTGCTGGTACATTCACTCAGAGCACTACATTGTCCTTGCAGTGTACTGAGGCAGAATCAGACCCTGATGAAACTCAGGTGCCCCTTCCCGCATACTATACCACCTTACACGGTGACACAGAGGAAGGTGCACGTGAAATTGAAGAGGAGGTGATGGATGACCCAGTTGTTGACCCAGATTGGCATCCATTAGGGGAAGAGGGTGCCGCTGCCAATAGCTCAGAAGAGGAGGAGGATCCACAGCAGGCAACGACATTGCAGCAGCTGTTATCTGGCAGGACCGTAGCAGTCCAAAAACGTGTTACAAAAACCAAAAGAGTTGCAGGACAGATTGGCTAGACGGTCAAATTAGCACAGCGTGCAAGGTCTCAAAATGTCTTCCATAGTAGGAAGAGTGCAGTGTGGCACTTTTTTGAACAAAATCCTAATGATCAGGCAAAAGTGATCTGTAAGAAGTGCGCAAAGACCTTTAGCCGAGGGAAAAATCTGAGAAATTTGAATACCAGTTGCATGCTTAGACATTTAACCACCATGCACTTGCAAGCGTGGACGGACTACCAAACCTCACGTACCACATGTGCACCTGCTCCGAATGAAGGTAGTCAGTAGTGTTGAGTATTCCGATACAGCGAATATCGGCCGATACTCGATATTTGCAGTATTCCGATACCGAGTACCGATATTTTTACAATATCGAATACTGGAATTGGAAGTTCCCATAATGGAATGAGCCAGTGTTGTGGCTGTGATTGGCTGCTGAAATGATGTCATCATGATGCGCGGTCTGTGTCGGCCTGCCAGGGGTCTGTGCGGGCCTGACGGGGGTTGTGTGTGT
Source organism: Dendrobates tinctorius (assembly GCF_039654945.1). NCBI lineage: Eukaryota > Metazoa > Chordata > Amphibia > Anura > Dendrobatidae > Dendrobates > Dendrobates tinctorius. The sequence goes on from NW_027361910.1 coordinate 2,098,495, forward strand.
GCAGGCATCATCCGATGGGACTACAAGTCCCATCGGGCTATGCCTGCTACAATGACAGTGATTGACACATTAGCCAATGATGGAACAGTAGTAGTCCCATTATCCGGCTAATGTGTTGAATGTAAAAAGAAAAAAAAAATAGCATACATACTACATATATGCTACATTCATACAACATACATACTACATACATACTTCATATATACTACATTCATACAACATACATACATACTACATACATACTACATATATACTACATTCATACAGCATACATACATACTACATACAACATACATACTACATATATACTACATTCATACAGCATACATACATACTACATACATACTACATATATACTACATTAATACAACAAACATACATACTACATACATGCTTCATATATACTACATTCATGCAACATACATTCTACATACATACTACATTCATACAACATACTGTACATACTACATACTACATACATACTTCATATATACTACATTCATACAACATACATATTCCATACATACTACATATATACTACATTCATACAGCATACATACATGCTACATACATACTACATTCATAAAACATACATACTACATACATACTACATATATACAACATTCATACAGCATACATACTACATACATACTACATTCATACAGCATACATACAACATGCTACATACATACAACATACATACTACATACAATACATTCATACATTCATACAATACATACATATAGACATACAGTACATAGAGTACATGCTCACCATCACTTGTCACTTTGATCCCCGAAGCCAGTGTCATCTCACTGTAAAAAATATTAAAATAACAAACAACAGATACACTCCCTGATCCGCAGAAATCCACGAGTGTCCCACGACGATCTCCTGCAGTGCATCACTGAGAGGTTACTATAGTTCACTGGTCTCACTTTATGGCAAAAGCTGCGTGGGAACTTTCTCACACAGCAATGTCAAAAGTGAGACTAGGGACTATTTTTTACAGTGGTGGAGGAATACAGTGCGGAAGGATACCTACCTCCCGTCATTGTATTCCTGGGGCCCCTAGAGAGCGGTCACATCAGCTGATGCTGCTGTTCTCCGCGGGAGATTGTCATGGGACACTCGTGGATTTCTGCGGATCAGGGAGTATATTGCTTGTTTGTTATTTTAATATTTTTTACAGATGACACTGGCTTCGGGGATCAAAGTGACAAGTGATGGTGAGTATGTACTCTGTTGTATGTACTGTATGTCTATATGTATGTATTGTATGAATGTATTGTATGTAGTATGTATGTTGTATGTCTGTAGCATGTTTTATGTATGTTGCATGTATGTAGTATGTACTATGTATGTATGTTGTATGAATGTAGTATATATGTAGTATGTATGTAGTATGTATGTATGTATGTTGTATGAATGTAGTATATATGAAGTAGGTATGTAGCATGTAGTATGTATGTATGTTGTATGAATGGGGGCCGTTACGTGTCCATCACTGCGCACTGGGTTACTGTGGTGGATGCAGTGTCCACAGGGGACAGCGGCGGTGGGACAGTGCTGCCTAGCCCACGCTATAGGAAACAGTTGGCTGTAGGCGTTCGACCCTCCTCCAGAAGCGAAAGCTCATCCACAGAGCGCAGTCGCACGAGCACTCCAACCGCAGCTGCCAGTGTTGCACACGAGGTGTCCCACTATCGAACAGCTAATGGTAAGCGTCAGCAGGCTGTGTTGAAGATGATGTGTTTGGCCGACTACTTGCAGCGACAAACTGAGTCATGGCTGGGCAGTCTACATCTTGAGGCAGGCAAGGTAGTTAGTGGTAATGGCCGGAATTTTGTGGCAGCCATAGCCCTTTCAAAACTCAGACACATACCTTGCCTGGCTCACACCTTGAACCTGGTGGTGCAGTGTTTCCTCAATAATTATCCGGAGTTAACACCTCTGCTCCATAAGGTGCGAAGACTCTGCTCGCACATCCGCCGGTCGCCCGTACACTCCAGTCGCATGCAGAAGCTGCAGCGATTGCTCCACCTTCCAGAGGAACCGCCTAATTATTGACGTTGCAAAAAGGTGGAACTCCACCCTGCACATGGTTCAGAGGCTGTGCGAACAGAGGCAGGCTGTAATTCATTTGTGGGAGGATACACGGGCAGGCAGTTTGCAGGCAGACATGGAGTTGTCTGGTGTGCAGTGGTCGAAGCTGAAAGACCTCTGTAAAGTCCTTCAGTGTTTTGAGGAATGCACACGGCTGGTAAGCGAAGACGATGCCATCATAAGCATGAGCATCCCACTTATGCGTCTGCTCATGCAAACTTTGATGTACGTTAAGGAGCAGGCGTCTGCAGCCGAGGAGGAAGAGGAGGAGGGAAGCCTTGATGACAGTCAGCCATTGTCTGGTCAGGGAAGTCTCATGGACGAGGTGGAGGAAGAAGAGGAAGAGGAGGAGGATGGCGATGATTATTTTGAGGAGGAGGATGCTTCTCAGGGGGCAAGAAAAAATGTTGGCGTGGCAAGGTCAGGTACAGGGTTTGTGCGTGACTGGAGGGATGTGGATTTGCCAGAAAGTGCTCCTCCACCCAGCAATCGCAGTGCATCATTGACACCTGGAACATTGGCCCACATGTCTGATAATGCCATGCAGATTCTAAAAAGGGACCCCCGCATTGCCAAAATGATGAACGATGACGACTACTGGTTGGCCAGCATCCTGGATCCATGCTATAAAGGCAAATTCCAAAACATCATGCCACAGGAGAACCTAGAGCTAATAATGGCTAACAAGCAAGCAACTCTGGTAACCGTTTGTTTGAGGCATTCCCAGCACACAGCAACAGTGATGTTTTTCCAACGAGCCGTAGGGGGCAACATGGAAGAGGTGTTCATGGTGCACACAGCCGACGTGGCGTTGGACACAGGGGTTTCATGACCATGTTGTGGACTGATTTTTCAAGTACCGCTCACACGACTGTTAATACTGCATCGATCGAAAGTGACAGGAAACAGCAGTTGTCAACTATGGTAACAAACTACTTCTCCCATATCAATGTTCTCCCTCACCGGTCATTCCCCTTTGACTATTGGGCCAGTAAACTTGACACCTGGCCTGAATTGGCACAATATGCCTTACAGGAGCTCACTTGCCCTGCTGCTAGTGTGTTATCTGAACGAGTCTTCAGTACTGCTGGATCAATCCTGACAGAAAAAAGGACCCGTCTGTCGACCCAAAATGTTGATGATCTAACCTTCATTAAAATGAACCATGCATGGGTTTCAAAGGATTTTGTCCCACCCTCCCCTGCAGACACGTAGGTTGCCAGAAAAATGGCTTGCTTTCGTCCTCCTCTTCCGCGGACTTCTCCAATTACTCCATTTGCAGCTGCTGAATGTCCAACATCAACATATGCCAATTTTTCCACCTCCCTAACTGGGCTGCCTCCCCCCTCAGGGCTGGGGTCACCATCTGGCGCACGCACCCGGTGTGAGTGCCATTGCCCTGGACAGGTGGGTGGGCACACTCTTTGGCAACAGCACTGGCACAAGGTCTCTCATAGTAGAATCAAGTGTCTCTGACGGTGGGGGTGCACACCCGCCGTCAGACACACCGCCGTACTATGAGGGGCCCTGTGCCAGTGCCGTCGCCAACGAGTGTCCCCCCCTGCTTGCTCAGGATCACAGCACTTGCAAAGCTGAAATACTTACCTCTCCCTGCTCCACCGCCATGACGTCTTCCGCGTTTCCTGACAGTGACATTCTGGTCAGAGAGCGTGATGACATCACGTCTGTACGGTCTCTGCCTAAACAGTCCAAGTGCAGTGAGATGGAAGATGGGGACGACGAGGAGTCCAGACTAGTACAGGGATTGCCTAGCGAGGAGACTTATTTAATTGTTTTCAATGTTGGGACAGCTCTTTTTGGGGAGCACTATACTCTGGAGAATGATATATGAGGCCCACCATACACTGGAGCATTCCAAAGGTGGACATCAGACACTGGAGCAGCATTTACAGGGCCCATTATGCACTGGAGCATTAGAAATGGGACCCATTATATATGGAGCATTATTTGGGCCCATAACACAGTGGAGCTTCATCCATGGGGACCAACATATACTGTAGCATTATGTGGAGCTCATCATATACTGTTTCAAGCATTATATGGGACCAATGATTCTGTATGGAGAAATATATGGGCCTCATTACTCTGTATAGCGCACTATGCGGTGCCCATAATACTGTATGGAGTTATATACTGTCCGTTTTTGGAGCTATTGGAGAATTTAAAATGGATATCAGTCATGAGATGTAAGAAGTGAAGTATTTTTCATTGTACTATACCGCTATTTCTCTGCCGTATCAGAGGATCATGAATTGTGGCATGTGTTAAAGGAGCCCATTGACACTCTTTGGCCCTGGGCCCACGAAAATCTGGAGCCAGTCCTACCCCCCACAACTTTAGCCAAATAACCCCCAGTTTTCAATGCCTAACTATTATTATAAAGTAAATTAAGGTTGACAAGCTTAAGTAATAAGAATTGATGTTTTTGGCATTAAAATGGGCACTGTAGGTGTGTTTCCTGTCCTCCACTCCCTGCTGACCTTGGTTCCCCATTGACTTGCATTGGGTTTCGTGTTTCAGTCGACCTTCGACTTTTCACGATAATCGGCCAATTTCGTTCGACCCGACTTTTGAGAAACCCGAAAAAAGGCAAAGTCACTCATCTCTAGTGAGGATGTGAGGTAAAAGGATCTTTCTGGAAGATCCTGTCAGATGAAGACAGGGAGCTGATCGGAGAGGGGCTCGATAGGCAGAGCTGATCTGTGAAGAGGGAAAGGACAAGAGCAGAGACTGAGAGACTCTAGGGAAGCTAAAATACTGCATATAGCAGACCCCTGATTGAAGAAAGAGAAAAGGGACATCAGAGTCCTAGGCTGACAGGAGCTCTAAGTCCTGATAGCCGAATCTGAAAGTACAGGGGATTGTAAATTCCTGTGCACATTGAACACCTGAGGGCACGTCAGCGGATAAGGAGCCTGGGGCTGATGGTGAAAAGGACGGTACCTGTGGAATAGGCTCACGCTGACAGCCATACAGGTTAGTGAAACCATCACGAATAGAGGGTCGCAGTATAGTTATATACAGCGGAGACCCACACACAAAGCGCAGAATGGAAGGTCCTAAATCCCCATGTGGCAAGGTGGATCCCCTGAATGTCTCCAGGTGAGCCGGACTCATTTCATCGCCTGTATGTGGTACTCCGGACTGCAACCTATTACCAGTAAAAGGTAAAGACCCAATGTTTACAGCTATTTTTACTATTTATTTAACATCTTTGCCCTGGGACTACAGCCCTACCTGTGGAGGTCTACAACATCATAGCTGCGCCCAACATCCATCCCAGAGGAACAACACCGCAGCGCTTGTCACCTCTGACTAGAAAACCACAGGTGGCGTCACGTATTTCACCATCTAATAACTTTATTTTCATTTTTACCACATAAATACCACACAACTTTCCCCTATTTTATTACTGGACGCCTCTGGGCCACGGACCGGGTCTCCGCCGCCGTGCCACCGTCCCCCCATGGAAGTCGATGGGCACGGTACCTAGTTCCCCCAGGCCCCGCAGTGTGCTCCAGGAGGCGCTGGACCAAAACCAGCGACACCTCATGGACCGGACCCCCCTCTGGGTGAGTATAATAAAACTTATTTTTCTTCTCTTGCAGGTCGGATCGGGGGCTTATTTACAGCATTATAGAATGCTGTAGATAGGCCCTGAAAGGCAGTGTCCATAACTCATATTGGCCAAACCTGGTGGGTGACAGGTTCCCTTTAAGAAGCAGCTGTACTGTTTATGAATCCTGTGCTTAAGAGACTTGTATTGCACTGGGCGTGCTGTGATATTAAGCTACACTGTTCATCTGTTCCTGAGGTCTCTATCAAATGTTTCTGTGTGAGCAAGTGGATCCATCTTGTGACTGAGGAAGCTGCAGTGCATGGTTGCCCTGAATAACAGTTCCCCCAGAGTTCCAAAGAATTCATGAGACTTGTCCCGCTCCTATCTGAAACTAGCGGCGTACACGTAACACCATTTTTCCTGTCCCTGCTGCTGAAAAATATTCCCACAGCATGATGCTCATTTTCAATTTTGGTTCATCTGACCACAGCACCTTCCTACATACATTTGGGGAGTCTTCCACATATCTTTTGGCAAACTCAAAACAGGCCTTACAGTTTTTGTGTGTAAGTGAAGGATATTTCAGCAAAATATGCAGACATCTCTTAATGCTTCAGAAAAATCCAAATCAAATGACTCAAAAGAACTTAAAACCCTGAAGTTTAGGATTAGCTCAACTCCCTGAGCAAGACAGCCTTTCATGCTATGGTCATTCAAAGCTTGGCTGCGTAGGTGGAACTAATGTAGTGCTCTGCTCACTTTTTGTTCCAGGATAATCTGGTTATTCTGAGGAAGTAGTTGGCATTTAAGTGTGATGGTTTTTTTTGCAAGGAGCACAGCATTGCTCCAGGGTCCTTTTATGCAATGCTCTGAAATATAACTTGTTTTTCAAAGACCAGAACAAGTCAATGTGTCCTTTGTCAATCTATTACAGTTCACTTCCACCGCTAGATCCATTCTTTTTATAATAATAGGAATAACATGTTTCATTCTCTACTATAAATCTACTGGATCAAATACCCCTCATTTGAAACATTATAGTGAAACACTGAAATCTGTAAATGGTATAATGACAGAACTTAACTTGTCATTTTCTGGTTTTAAAAGGCTATAAATCTATACGTTAAAAATATGCTGATGCTGACATAGCCAAGGTAAAAGATATAAATTGTATAATAGATGTATAATACAAACTGCCTTTAGAGTTTTGTTTGGCTTCTTATTTATTTAATATGCTTGATTATATTCTATCAACACTTACTTGTCAGCACTCACTGTCCCTATTAAGCATGACAATCTAAATTCACCATCAGTATATATATGGAATATGAGTGGAAATTTCCTGCAAATTGTTATGACTCGACTAAAGAGGTGAATTTGCTAAGGATGAGCTGCTGGAAGCATCGATGTAGTAATGTTGGATAGTCTGGTCAGTACATGGAACAGCGTGGATCATTACAGCCGTATATGCTAGATGGCACATGGCTAACCAGACACAAGTAGACGTGTACTCCTGTTTCAATACTCAAACCAAAATAAAAAAATGATAACATTTATAGCTTTATTTGAACATTAGGGCACACAAATCAACAGACAATAAAATCAATTAAATTAAATATACATCAAGGCAGTTAACCTGCACCCCTCAATATTAAAAGGTGACAATGTTCACCTACTTGAAAAAAATCTTCACTGCAGGTACCAGTGTGAATGAGGGTGCCCTTGTGGACTTGTTTTTATAGGGAAAAATTCTCCTGGTAGAGGTAGGATGGTTTTCCTCGAGTAAATCCAACAAATCCTGAAATGCCTGAAGCTCATCCTCCGGAAGCTTTTGAATAATATCTGGTTTGTGGTACATAACCTGTAGGGTCACCTTGCTGCAAAATAGGTACAGATCAGTGGCGTAGCAACTGTTTGTGGCGCCCGGGGCGGTCGAAAAATTTGCCGCCCCTTTGGTCGTTGATAATTCGGAAGCATCCGAAGAGCCCACACTACACTCAAAGATCTAATTTTTAGTCTGCTACTAACTCTGCTATTATTTCTAAATTTCTAGACTTTCAACTTCTTGCAGTTCTCTATATATATGTATGTATTAGCTTGATGATGCTGGATGAAGACCTAATGGCTTTTTTTAATAATAATTTTTAATAATGTGACAGAAAAAAACCCAGAAAGTACAAATTATTTTGGCGGACAGGGGGCGGACACTGACAGCTTGGGGTCCCTGTGCAAGAAATGTGTCCGGGCCCCCCTCCTTTTATGGCGTCAAAGCTACGTGTGTGTGTGTGTATATATATATATAGATAGATAATTGATATTATATAGCCACACACACACATACAGGTATATATTACATAGTCTCCTTTATTATGTATATTGCTGTCCCATACACAGTGCCTTCTCTTGTTATGTACAGTTCTGTCCCTTACATATTGGATTATATAGAGCCCTGTTTTTTATTACATACCGTCCTGTCTTGTTAGCTGTATAATGCAATGATGGCTGATGGAGCATGGGAAAGCTTCCTTTCTAATGGAGGAGCTGATGGACTGGTCGTCTGGTCACCGGCTCCTCGATCAGCAGTCATTTTATATCTAACAAGAGAGGGGACCATGTAATAAAAGAGGGCGCTGTGAATAACAAAAATACACTATGTAAGAGACAGCACTATACATAACAGCAGAGGAAGCTATATAATAAGGGACGGCACCATATATAACTAGAGAGGATGGTAGGTAATAAGGGGCGGTGTTATACATAATAAAAGAGGAAACTATGTAACTAAGGATGGTGTTATACAGAATTAGTGAGTACACTATATACTAAGGGACTGTGTTAGACATAATAAACGATAATGTCTTCCTCCACCTCCCCCTGTTCCTAAGGCCATTATAAGTCCCCCTTCCTCCCATCCCAATCCCCCACACCCCTCATTGTCCTCCTCCCCTCGCATCCCATTATTGTCCTCTCCCCCACCTCCATCATTTTCTTCTCCACCACTATCTTTGCTTTCTCCCCCACCACTCCCATCATTGCCCATTCCACCACCTCCATCATTTCCTCCTCCTCCACCACCCCCATTTATTGCCCTTTCCACCACCACCATCATTGCATTCTCACCCACCACCCCATCATTGCCCTCTCGACCATCACCCCATCATTGTCTTCTCCCCATCACTGCCTTCTCCATCACCCCATCACTGTGCCTTCTCCCCATCACTCCCATCATTGCCTGCTCCATCACCCCATCACTCCCATCATTGTCTGCTCCATCACCCCATCATTGCCTGCTTCATCACCCCCATCATTGCCTGCTCCATCACCCCATCACTGCCTTCTCCATCACCCCATCACTGCCTGCTTCATCACCCCATCACTCCCATCATTGTCTGCTCCATCACCCCATCACTGCCTGCTCCATCACTCCCATAATTGTCTGCTCCATCACCCCCATCATTGCCTGCTCCATCACCCCCATCACTCCCCTCATTGCCTGCTCCATCACCCCATCATTGCCTGCTCCATCACCCCCATCATTGCCTGCTCCATCACCCTATCACTGCCTTCTCCATCACCCCATCACTGCCTGCTCCATCACCCCCATCACTCCCCTCATTGCCTGCTCCATCACCCCATCATTGCCTGCTCCATCACCCCCATCATTGCCTGCTCCATCACCCCCATCACTCCCCTCATTGCCTGCTTCATCACCCCATCATTGCCTGCTCCATCACCCCATCACTGCCTGCTCCATCACCCCCATCACTCCCCTCATTGCCTGCTCCATCACCCCATCACTGCCTGCTCCATCACCCCCATCATTGTCTGCTCCATCACCCCATAATTGCCTGCTCCATCACCCCATCATTGTCTGCTCCATCACTCCCCTCATTGCCTGCTCCATCACCCCATCATTGCCTGCTCCATCACCCCATCATTGCCTGCTCCATCACCCCATCATTGCCTGCTCCATCACCCCCATCATTGCCTGCTCCATCACCCCATAATTGCCTGCTCCATCACCCCATCATTGTCTGCTCCATCACTCCCCTCATTGCCTGCTCCATCACCCCATCATTGCCTGCTCCATCACCCCATCATTGCCTGCTCCATCACCCCATCATTGCCTGCTCCATCACCCCCATCATTGTCTGCTCCATCACCCCATAATTGCCTGCTCCATCACCCCATCATTGTCTGCTCCATCACTCCCCTCATTGCCTGCTCCATCACCCCATCATTGCCTGCTCCATCACCCCATCATTGCCTGCTCCATCACTCCCCTCATTGCCTGCTCCATCACCCCATCATTGCCTGCTCCATCACCCCATCATTGCCTGCTCCATCACCCCATCATTGCCTGCTCCATCACCCCCATCATTGCCTGCTCCATCACCCCATCACTGCCTGCTCCATCACTGCCTGCTCCATCACCCCATCATTGCCAGCTCCATCACCCCATCATTGCCAGCTCCATCACCCCATCATTGCCTGCTCCATCACCCCATCATTGCCTGCTCCATCACCCCCATCATTGCCTGCTCCATCACCCCATCACTGCCTGCTCCATCACTGCCTGCTCCATCACCCCATCACTGCCTGCTCCATCACCCCATCATTGCCAGCTCCATCACCCCATCATTGCCTGCTCCATCACCCCATCATTGTCTGCTCCATCACCCCATCATTGCCTGCTCCATCACCCCATCATTGCCTGCTCCATCACCCCATCATTGTCTGCTCCATCACCCCATCATTGCCTTCTAGACCATCACTCCCATCATTGCCTGCTCCATCATACACACAGACACACACACACACACAGACATACATACATACATACACACAAGACACCACCTCTCTCCTCTCACCTGTCCGCAGCATCGCCCGCGCTTCCTCCCTCACACAGCAGCGGCCGCTGAATGATGACGTCACTCAGCGGCGCTCCTCTGTGTGAAACAGGAAGCGCGGCCTCCGGGCAGGAAGCAGGACGGACCATTGCCGCTCCGCTCCTGCTATTCACTCTTGCAGGCAGCGGAGCTGCCGTGATCGCATCGCTCCCTGCCCGCCGCTGCACTGCACTGCAGGGTGGAATTGCTGCTGCCGCGCCGCCCCCACACACATGCCGCCTGGGGCGGACCGCCCCCCCCGCCCCCCCCACGCTACGCCAGTGGTACAGATCCTTAATCAATGTAAACTTGTCAACTCTGTGTAAAGGTACAAAAGTTAGACCCCTCTGCAGAACCGATGTTTCCTGTGGTGACAATGTATAGTCCGAAAGGTTAGCAATCTGTAAAGAATTGTGGGATACCTCAGAAACACCGAGTGCAGAGTTGAACTCATCTGTACAGTTTATTTGCAGAGCTCGTCTTGTAGCTCTGTCGAAAGGTAGATGTGTGGCCAATGTATCTTGCGAGACGCTTTCTTGGCACTCTTTCGTCTTCCACCACACCTGATCCGGTGTCTAGATTGCTCCCGGTTGAGCTTGCTTCACCCGACATAGGCTCAGTAATGGATGGATTGTGAGGGAACTTGTATGTTTTAATGTGGCGTGGAAGGCCACTGTGTTTCCACCTAAAAACTTTAAAAATTTTAAATTCAGTTCACTGATATTTAACCCATTACTATAGGGGATGATTGGGTCACATTCTGTACATGAATAGGTCAGGCTTGATGTTTGGTCACGGTTGCTATGAATCAATAGCCATGAATTATTCTCATAAGTGATGTACATGTACATAGTTAGGCGTTCATGTACAAGTGAGCCAAGTGTGCAAACAGCAAATTGAACAATCTGCACACTGACACTGATGCCGGCTATGCTTTGTCTAAAACTGCACTGTACTAACTGCTATTATTTTTTTCTAAAAAAAAAAATCGGACGCTACTTTCACACTTGCGGTTTTTTTGCTGCACGTTTTTTGCGCACACAAACGCATGAAAAAACGCATCATGCATTTGTGTGCTTTTTTTGCGGGTTTTGGTGCGTTTTTAAAAAAATGCATGCTTTTTTTGCGCATATGTGCGCATTACAATGCGCACGTATGTGCACCCATAAACTATAATGGGTGTTTTGCTGTAAAAAAACGCATTGCGTGCGCATGCGTTTTTGGGGGGCAAGTCAGACGCACAAAAAATGCAACAGGATGCATTTTGTGCACCCGAGCGCACACTACAAAAAAACGCATGCGCATACAAACGCGTACAAACGCATGTGCATGCGCACCTATGCGCACCCATGTTAAAGTATAGGGAAAAAACGCATGCATTTTTTTGCGCTAAAATACAGCGCAAAAAACCGCAAGTGTGAAACCAGCCTTAGACTGCGATGTCCGCTACGCTAACTAGCTAAAAAATTCCTGTGACGCAGTCTCTGATCCGCAGAGATACTGATAAGAGCGCTGCAGACACAGGAAGAGCATGAATGATCTGCGCGGGACGCCGCACACTAAAAAAGAGCAAAAAAAGTGCGCTAAAAATGCAATTAGCGGGAGGAGGGGGGTACTGGAAAATGGATGGGGGGATTGAGAAATGGGTGGGGGAGGTGCTGCTGTTCTGCTGTGATCACAGGAGTCACACAGCAGGCAGATCACAGCACACAGCAGAGAGCACAGAGCAGGAAGCTGGAGCAGGATGTTTAAGATTGAGGCTGGAGAACGCTGGGGACATCACACTGCCACAAATGGATTCTTTTCTAAGGCTGGTTTCACACTTGCGTTTTTTTTGCGCTGTATTTTAGCGCTAAAAAACGCATGCACTTTTTCCCCTATATTTTGCATGGGATGCGCTTATGTGCGCATACACATGCGTTTGTATGCGTTTTTACGCGCATGCGTTTTTTTGTGGTGTGCGCTCGGGTGCACAAAATGCATCCTGTTGCATTTTTTGGGCGTCCGACTTGCCTCAAAAAAACGCATGCGCGCGTAATGCATTTTTTTACAGCAAGACACCCATTATAAGTCTATGGGTGCGCATATGTGCACATTGGCATGCTCATGTATGCGTTTTTTTGCGCATGCGTTTTTTGTTGACCATTGGTTAGACAATGGAAATTAGGGGTTTGGGTTAGAGTTAGGGTTAGTTAAGGGGGGTTAGGGTTAGTATGGTTTGGTTAAGGTTTAGGGTTAGGGTTTTGGTTAGGGTTAGTATGGTTTGGTTAAGGGTTAGGGTATGGTTTGGTTAAGGGTTAGGGGTAGGGTTAGTAAAGTCATGGTTTGGGTTAGTGTGAGGGGCCAACTAATGTTGGAAAAAAATGCAAACGCGGTAAAAACGCATACAAACGCATAAAAATGCTGTGTTTTTTCCATGCATGTGCATAAAAATGCTTGAAAAAAATGCAGCATTTGTATGCGTTTGTATGCATTTTTTCCATGCGTTTTTTGTGGGAAAAACGCGCTGCAAAAAAAAGCAAGTGTGAAAGTAGCCTAAGGTGACACAGGTGGGTCTCCCAACCGCTCTACATGCCAAATCTGAGAGAAAGGTGGCTATTTGCTAAATCTCATCAACTTAAATGGCATAAAGCTGTAATAATCTGTATTTCTAGGAACAGCTGCTAGGTGTGTGTGTACCAAGACATGCCCACTCCACATTGCCCCGCCCACTCCACATAGCCACACTCACTCCACATGCAAAGCCCGGCATAATAAATATCTAATCTAATATATATATATATACTGTATATATAATAAATATCTAAATATATATATATATTAAACTAGATGGAGACGCGATGCTATCGCATCGGGAGGGAGATAATGTCATGATGGGGGCAGGCTTTGCAGCATTGAGAATCACTCCCCCAATGTGCTCACCCACCTATCCACTCTTTCTTTCCCCATGTGCTGACTTCTCCCATCTGTGCTCTCTTCTTTGACCCGTCTACCCCATGTGCTATCCCCCTTGTCTGCTGTCTCTCTCCTTCCTGTGCTGTGTTCTCCCCTCATGTGCTGTCCCATTTGAGCTGTCTCCCCTCTGTGCTCTGTCTCTCTCACCCCTGTGTCTGGCCTTGTACAGAACACACCACAGCTCCTGGGCAGGGGAGGAAGCAAAAGACAATACTGACATTACAGCAAGAGATCGCAGAGGATACATTTTGTGAGGTAAAAATTTTTTTAAAAAGTCAGTCAGTGAAATATTTTACCTCACAAAATGAATTCTCTGTGATCCCCTGCTGTAATGTCAGTATTGTCTTTTGCTTCCTCCCCTGCCCAGGCGATGTGGTATGCTCCGTACACGGTCAGACACAGACAATTTTTCAAAATGAACTTTTGTTCGTGGGAAAACCCCTTCATGTGACCGGCTTCCTCTACCTGTAGACACATCGCGCATCTGCTGCCGGGATCAGCCAAATGATTCACTGCACAGGCGCAGTGCAACAGTGTTCAGCTGGTGGTACTGCACAAGAGGCTGTATGAGTGTGTGTGATTGTGAGATTGTGTGAGTGTGTGTGTGTGTGTGAGTGTATGTGTGTGAGTGTATGAGTGTGAGTGCATGAGTGTGTGGTGTGTACGGCATATTGAGTGTGTGTGTGTGGTGTGAAGGTGTTCCGCAGGTGGTACCGCACAATATGTTGGTACCAGCAGCAGTTTCCATATTGAGACACCCATCACTTGGGTGTCCCAATATGGCGGTCGGTGAACTTCCTCCGCTTGGAATTCTGGGATACAGTGACATCTGGACAGAACAGGAAATGAAAACATTACAAGGCAATTATATAAATAGATATCTAATATATATTTCATAGGCATATCTTCTTGACCACAACAGGTTACACTGCCTGTGTTTCCCATAGCAACCAATCACTAAGAATCTTTCATTTCACCAGAGCCATTTAAAAGATGAAAGCTGAGCTGTGATTGGTTGCTATGAGCAACAGTTTTCCTTGTAGACAGTTGTGGTAACTGAGGCCTAACATTCTTATCATTTCTATGGTGTTATTGTCCTGCTGTAAAGCTGGAAATGACACAATTTATTACCGTGTTGACACAGACCACCCTCTGACACAGACTGCAGGGGGAGCCCAGAATCAAGAACTTCTCTTTGTCTGGCATGAAACATCTCATTAACTTAAAAATTCAAACACAGATTAAAAAAAGAAACACAAGATGGATTTCTCCAACCCAGGTATCCTTTTAATTGGTGTAACAGCACCAACCTGACAATGCCTTGTTCACTTTAAGGTTATTTATACAGCTACAACTAATACCACTCTAAATTAGTCCTTTACAATTTCTGACTAAATGGTATTGTAACAACCCTGCTGGCGTCAATGCATGGCCTCCCATCCCCCGCACTTCAACTTACTCACTGCTCCAGGTCATGCTGTGAATTCTGTCTGTTGCCAGTCCTGTGCTCTGTGCCTCTGCTCTCCTGTATGTTTCCTGGGTATGTGTGTATAGGGGGGTGGCGCCAGAACTCTCTGGTTCTTATGCAGTCGGGGTGCACCTGTCTAATCTGTCCCTGACCAATCACCTAGAGCCCTTGACTATTTAGTTCCGCCACACCCACTGAAACATTGCCTGTGCAATGTCTAATCTCAGTTAGTATCTTGCTGCTGAGGAAGCCAGGCCCTGTCCTGTGTATTTCCTCCTTCTCTGGAGGAATACTTCTTGTCTTGCTTTGCACCTTGTCTGCCTGCCAGGAGGCTGAATATCCTGGCCCTTGAGTCTTGGTCCCAGTACCTTGTCTGTACTCTGTCCTACCTTACTCTCCCTTTCTCCTTGTCTGTGGCTTTCTTCCCTGCTGTGTCTTTCCTTGTGTCCTCCCTGTCTGTGCATCTGCACCCTTGCAGCTCCGTCTGTGCATCTGCACCCTTGCAGCTCCATCTGTGCATATGCACCCTTGCAGCTCTGTCTTCTCTGCTGCTGCAGAACTTCTTGCTGCAGTTTCTCCACAGACCTTGTGGTTCAGCTCTACTCTGCACTCCTGTGGCTCCGCCTACTCTGCACTCCTGCCTATATCCATACCTGCACCTCCTGTGTAAACAGGTCCAAATCCTGTTCCAACATACACCACTCCCTCCTGCCTACACCTGCACCTGCTGTGTGAACAGGTCCATACCTGTCCCTTCTCATACCACGCCAGTCTGTCCTGTGTCTCCAAGCCGTGCCCGCCTGTCCTGTGTCTCCAAGCCGTGCCTGCTCGTGTCTATCTGCCTGCCTGTCTATAGCTTCTGTCAAAGTGAATTGTCCCCAAGTGGGACCAGAAGCCATAGCCAGACACCACCCGACAGCTATCTGCCACACAATCCTGACCTCATCATCAGAGGCTCCAGTGAAGACTGAGGTAGCTGTCGTAGTCACGCCCCTTCCAGGGTAGTCTGGTTTGTGGCACAGTATGGCCACAAACCCCCCGGTTCGCGCCATTCAGCCAAGGCGCGAGCGTGACAGGTACTGCACTCAGGGGG
This sequence comes from Dendrobates tinctorius, assembly GCF_039654945.1. NCBI lineage: Eukaryota > Metazoa > Chordata > Amphibia > Anura > Dendrobatidae > Dendrobates > Dendrobates tinctorius. The sequence goes on from NW_027361910.1 coordinate 2,114,586, forward strand.
TGGAGCCGCCACACTGAAATGCTCTGTGCTGCGGGGATACTGTGCCCCCACCGTGTACAGATGGGCGGGAACCTGGAGATGACATACAGGTATATACTATATACAGGGGGAGATGACATACAGGTATATACTATATACAGGGGGAGATGACACACAGGTATACACTATATACAGGAGGAGATGACATACAGCGACAATTTATGTGCAATATAATTATTATAATTTGATATAACTAACCACAGTTAGTTACTATGCCTGGGGAACACCGGGTTCTTCAGCTAGTATATATATATATATATGTATAAAAAATGAGTGTATGTGTATCAAGCTACTATGCCTGGGGAACACCGGGCTCTTCAGCTAGTATATATATATATATATATATATATATATATAAAAAAATGAGTGTATGTGTATCAAGCTACACCCAATCCACATAGCCACACTCACTCCACACGCAGAGCCCCATATAATAAATATCTAATATATACATATATATACAGTATGTAATAAATATCTAATCTCATATATATATAACAAATATCTAATGTCTATTTCATAGGCACATCTTCTTGACAACAGGTTACACTGCCTGTGTTGCCCATAGCAACCAATCACTAAGCATCTTTCATTTCACCAGAGCTGTTTAAAAGATGAAAGCTGAGCTGTGATTGGTTGCTATGAGCAAGTTTTCCTTGTAGACAGTTGTGGTAAGTGAGGCCTATTATTCTTATCATTTCTGTGGTATTATCGTCCTTCTGTAAAGCTAGAAATAGCATAATTTATTACTGTGCTAACACAGACCACCCTCTGACACAGACTGCAGGGGGAGCCCAGAATCAGGAACTTCTCTTCATCTGGCATGAAGCATGTCATTAACTTAAAAATTCAAACACAGATTATAAAAAGAAACACAAGATGGATTTCTCCAACCCAGGTATCATTTTAATTGGTGTAACAGTGCCAACCTGACAATGCCTGGCTTGCTTTAAACTTATTTATACAGCTACAACTAATGCCACTCTAAATTAGTCCTTCTTTACAATTTGTAACTAAATGGTATTACACTCCCACAAGGTTGAAATCTGCTTTCTCTAAGAGAAAAGCTGTATTACACCTCAATGAGCAAGACTTACAGAAAGGAGTACAGAAATGGAAGAAAGGGAGGCAAGAGCTGCTTCCTCAAGGGCCACTGAAACGTCTCAGCAGAGACTGCGTCTCCACCGTGTACAGACAGGAGGGAACCTGCGAGATGTACAGGCATATACTATATACAGGGGACATGACATACAGGTATACATTATATACAGTAAAAGATGACTTACAGGTATATACTAAATACAGGGAAGATGACATACAGGTATATACTATATATAGGGGGAGATGACATATAGGTATATACTATATACAGGAGATGACATGCAGGTATATACCATATACAGGTGGAGATGACATACAGGTATATACTATATACGGGGAGATGACATACAGGTGTATACTATATAGAGGATTCTGGACCGTGAAGAAGGCGGGTTCTACCGCTGAAACGCGTAGTCCTATCTGCACGACTTTCCTGCGTTATTGCTGTTTTGAACTGCTTGGACCATTGCATTTTAATGGATTTATGAATAAAAAGAAAAAAAGTTTTAACAGCATCCTGGATTGCTCACGTTATTGCTGGACTTTGCTTTGTCGTTGTTCACATTTGTATGGATGGACTCCTACATCCAGATCCGGGCACAACGGAGTTAACCAGGTCAGCTGAGGTTCCAGGTGGTTCACAGGAGTGAGCTGGTCTACATTGTTGGATATATATATATATATATTCATTATAATTTGTTATAAACAACTGTAGTTAGTTACTATGCCGGGCAACGCCGGGTTCTTCAGCTAGTACTATATACAAAAGGAGATGACATACAGGTATATACTTGATACAGGGGATACTATGCCAGGGCAACGCTGGGTTCTTCAACTAGTTAAACAATAAAATGGACAGGGCTATCACCAGAGCTCCACAATGATTATACAGTCCCTAATAATCCCTTTAATGTGTGCAATATTTATTTATTAGATCACATAACAAATTTGTATTAGTTGCTGCAATGATAGACACAGACAGAAAAGGACCCTTGCTCAAGAACAATATATGGGGCCTCTCGGTGTGTCTTTGACAAAAGCTCCTTACTGCTTTGGAGGTGGAAATGGGCTCCCTTAGCTCCTGGGACCCTGTGAGGCTGAGATAAATTAACTTCTTAAGACAAAATCATGCAGATTGATATCCTGATGTGATTTACTTTGAGGCATAAAGACATTCATGTATAGTATATCATCATGGGGGTGATGTGGGCACAGAAGTTGTGCCTATGTCATCTATAGTGGGATTCAGTTATAATATACTGTTGCATTACTGCTGCATTTTCTGGGAAGGATCAAGGTCATATCTCAGCAGTATAACTCCAAAGATGACATGAGCAATAACAATCACATTTTGTGAAGAGTTTGAAAGAAGAAGTGTTCTCCATCTGTCAACCAATAATCCCCCTTCTAGCACATTTGGGGAAATTGGTTGCTATGGCAACTGGAAGCTTAAATATGGTCTCTACCAAAAACCTATTAGATCTTGCAGGAGGTGGGACCTAATATGCCTCCTGTCAGTTAGTATAATATACTGCACTACGTAAGTAGCATCTAAGCAATCAAAAATTTGCACGTTCAGGTTTCTTTGTAAGTTTCATGACTAATAACGTTGTTTAAACCGACAACTCGTTAAACAAAAAAACAAACCCTCGTATTGAATTGTAAACAAAAAAATTAAAGTTGTAACTCTCAGGATAAAAGGAAAACAACAATTCCATATTAAGGCTGTGTGTCCACGTTGCGTTTTTTTAAGCGTTTTTGAAGCATTTTTCGGGGTCAACCCGCTTCAAAAACGCTTAAAACAAGCATCCCATTAATTTTAATGCATTTTGGCCTTTTTGTGCCAATTGATGCGTTTGTGTTTTTTTCCACATAGGAAACGCTTAGCGGCTAAAAACGCAGCATGTTCATTATTTTCCGCTTCAGTCCACGTTTTTAGCTGTTTCCTATGAGTCCAGAAGATGCGTGGAAAAAACACATCAAAAGCGCGCAGAAAAAAACTCGCGTTTTCTGGGAAGGAGTCCGGTTTTGTATCAGTTTTAAACCACTAACGTGGGCACATAGCCTTAATGTTTTTGTTCATCCATCCTGACAAAAATGGAACAAAAAAAGTGATCAAAAAGTCATATGGCTCTGAGAATATAGTGACACCTAAACTAATGATTTTTTAAAACATTTTAATGTGCAAAAGTAATGAAACATTACTAAAACTATATAAATTTAGTATTTCCAAAATTGTACCAAGCCTAAAGAATAAAGGTAAAATTTTATTTGTGCAGCATTGTACAATGTAAAAAATAATCGCAGAATTGATGTTTTTTTTTTATTCCTGTCTTTTTAAAGAATTAAAAAAGTTAATAGCCATGCACCCTGAAATGGTGCTGCTTGCAAATAAATCTCATACTGCAAAGAAAAAACCCTTGTACAGCTGTGTTGATGAAAAATAAATAATAATTATGACTCTTGGAATGTAATGATGAAAAAACAAACAAAACAAATGCTTGGTCATTAAGGCCAAAATATGTCTGTTCTTTAAGGGGTTAATGGCAAAAGTGCAACATTTTTTTTGTTATCTCCAATACATCTAAAATAAAAAATACGCAACTTTGCAACTAGATTTTTTTTCCTCTTTTGTCTCTGTCATTCCAGATTACAAACTAATTTTGCGTACACTAGCTGCATCCCGCAGAATAGTGTCTGTTCCATCAGTCCCTTCATCATGCCACAGAATGAGGACACAATCTCAATTATAAAGGATCCAATTGTCCACTTGCCTTTTTAAAATTAAACCCATCATGTCCGATAACGTCATTAACCTGCAGATACAGGGTTAATATGGAGATTAATGTTGTTATGGAGATGCCTGGCCGCTGTACTGAAAGTGCGGCTCCTGGGAGAAAACTAACTTTATTCCACCCTGAAGCCACTGACTCTTAGGCTGGCTTCACATTTGATGGCAGAGCTGTGGAGGGCTGCGGACTTCCTCCGTGAAGCTCTGCCCACTGCCGCACCTCCTCCGTTCAGCTCCACCTATGTCTGCATGAGGCCTGCGTACGTATCTTTAGCATTGGGTATGCAGGTCATGCGGACGCATGCGGATGCCTCCGCCTGTGTCGTTTTGACAGTGCGGAACCTGTTGCAATTTGTTGCGGTTGCTGCATCAACAAAACGGCGCATGCGGAGGCATCCCCCTGCATACCTTATTTTAAAGATAGGTATGCAGGCAGCATGCAGACGTAGGTGGAGCTAAATGGATTAGATGCGGCAGTGGGCAGAGCTTCACGGAGGAAGTCCGCAGCCCTTCACAGCTCTGCCATCTGCAAATCTGAACCTAGCCTTAATTATGCAGATGTGCCTGGAGCAATTACAGTCACCGCTCATAGTACTGAGAGTAGCACACACCGGCACTAAAGGTACTGTTACACTAAGTGATATCACTAGCAAAATCGCTATAACTTGTGACGTTATAGCGATATTGCTCGCGATATCGCTGTGTCTGTTACTTACCTACGACCCGCTCCCCCGCTGCTTATCGCTGATCGCGCGAGAACGTCCAGGACTGTCTCTCATCGTCAGCTTCCTGCGGCGCTTCCTGTGGAGAGACGAGCGACGAGCGTGGAGCCGGGCGGGAGGACATCAGGATCGCCTCGTCTGACAGGCAAGTAGCGACCCCCATCCCCAGCGATGTCGCTGGTGAGATCTGCCTGTGTGGCAGCTCACTAGCGACCACTTAGCGATGCACCAGCGATCCTGACCGCGTCATATCGCTGGTCGGGATCGCTATTACATCGCTAAGTGTGACAGTACCTTAACAACAACTCACTCTGTGCTAATGCACTGCTCAGCCGGCTGTCAGTGCCGAGGTGTGTTTACAGCCACTGTGGCAAGGTACCTCCATAGTGCTATTATCCTGTAGATTACTGCTATATCTGCTGGTTAATAGTGTTATCGTACATGACAGGTTCCCTTCAATAATTTTCATTACCTGTATCAATATTAAGATGCATGTAACTCTATTAACCTTTGAATGTCAGGTGTCACTTCTCTGCAATCTATTTATGAACCTGAAACTAAATTCTTAGACAATAGTTTTTTTACATGTTTCAGTCCTCCTGCATTTTTAATATTAAATATTTTTGCCGTTGTTAGTTATGATCTCAACATGATTGTGTCTAATTAAATGTGACACTTCTAGTTATAAGAAAACAAAATATGGAGGTGGAGAGTTTAATAGCTTTCGGGAATCCTTCATAATGTACACAAAAGATAATGGCATTACTTAATTTCTGTCCACGCCGTTAGAATCCCAAAGGAGGGATGAATGAAAATCTCAAAGGCTCTATATAAGATGAGTTATCGGCCAGGAGAAATCAAAGACAGAGCACAGAATTATCTGTAGAATAGGAAATGCAGAAAGCTCAACCTTCCCGCTAATTCAGGATAATTCAAACCCCAAGAGAATCACAGTGAAACAGACGTGATATAGAAGAAACATCTAAGGGTTTATAAAATAACATATTTCCCTGTCACACAAGGATCTCAAGCTTTTCTACCCTAGAGTTTGAAATTACAGCCGTGTTTGAATCAGACCAGGGGATCCAAAGAAAGTCAATGATATGAACTCACATCTAATTAAATGAGAACACAATCAACATTGCATTGTTAACCCCTTTCCGACATCTGGTGTAATAATACGCCGATGTTGGACATCCTTTCTTTGATGTGGGCTTTGGCAGTGAGCCCCCATCTTTTCCAGCATATGTCAGCTGTTTTGAACAGCTGACATGTGCCTCTAATAGCCACGGGTGGAATTGTGACCCACCCATGACTGTTAACTAGTTAAATGCCACTGTCAATCTCTGACAGCGGCATTTAACATGCACTTCTGGAAATCCCACACATCGGTGACCCCTGTTACATGAGCGTGGGCGATGGGTTAGTGATACAGACAAGGCGTGCACTCGGTGGATATGAGGTAGGTGCGAGCTGATCCTGGAACTTAGTCCAGAGGGTTATCCAGTAAAGAGAAAACAGCTGCACTCTGGAAAATTTTGATTTTCAATGCAAAAATGTTTTTATTGAAGACACCACAGGGGAATAGTGGATTGAGGTGCGCACTATTCCTCTGTGGTGTCTTCAATAAAAATTTGTGTATCGCATTAGTCATTATGTGTGAGCCCAAACAAATTTTCATTATTGATTTGAAAGTATTTACAAGTATCCTCACAAGATCTCCTTCTCTACTCCCCTCTTATCTCCTCTTCCCACAATCGCATACAAGATTTCTCTCGCGCATCACCCCTACTCTGGAACTCTCTACCACAACATATCAGACTCTCACCTACCATCGAAACCTTCAAAAAAAGACCCACCTCTTCCGACAAGCCTATAACCTGCAGTAACCACCGATCGACCAAACCGCTGCATGACCAGCTCTACCCTCACCTACTGTATTCTCACCCATCCCTTGTAGATTGTGAGCCTTCGCGGGCAGGGTCCTCTCTCCTCCTGTACCAGTTATGACTTGTATTGTATAACATTATTGTACTTGTTTTTATTATGTATACCCCTCCTTACATGTAAAGCGCCATGGAATAAATGGCGCTATAGCAATAAATAATAATATTAATATTTAGATTCAGTAAGAGATTTTGATATAAATCAGATTGTACCAGAAGGAATTTTCATAGTAAAAGTAGTCTGTCAGCAAAAATGATCTATTTAATAGGGCAAAGTAGTGACAAAATGCATTGCTGTAATTGTGTTTTGAGTTTCGTTTTTATGGTGTTCATTTCATGAAGAAGTGGTCAGGCAGTATGATTCTTCACATCAGAGATCTGAGATCCATAGATTTTTTTATTTTTCAGGCTGTTAGGGCATAATTTTCAAGCGGTAGGCAGACTTTTGTATAGATACAGTTTTTTGAGAGCATAGAATGTTTTTATTGCTATTCATTGCATTTTATTGAGACAGATACAGTAACCAGAAATAGCAATTTTTTTATTGTTACAACATTTATATTAAATAAGGTACATTAAAAAAAGTTTTGTGTTTTGTGCTAATAGACATAGTTTAAACAATGTTCAGTCAACAGAGCTGTTTAAGGGTTTATTTTTTTGATGGCAAAATGTAGCTTTCATTGGCCACATTGTATGGTATGTCTCACATTTATTCTTAAACCCATAGCCTTTTTATTATTCTGTAAAGCTGAGAATTTTTATTTTTGCAGGACAAATTTTAGCTTTCACTGGTATAATTTTTGAGTACACACAACTTTTTGATCACCTTTAGTTTAAAAGGATGAATAAAAAATAAATCTGGAAAAGATTTTTTTTTACATAGTTTTTAATTGTATAAAAAATTTATATATTCCTTTTATATTTTACTACTTTTGCAACAAAAAAAGGTTTAAAAAAATAGTTTCCTTTTTTGGTGGTACAGTCATCATATGCCAAGAGCTGTAACTTTCATTTTTTTTATTTTCATTCAAAGCTGTACATTTTTTGGCAATGTTCACTGACCAAGATAGGTAATGAAATAGTTTTATAGTATGGGTAAGACCAAATATGTGTTTATTTTGGCACTGGCACAATGCCTGTGACTGCTCCATCCCTGCATAATACATACATGCCATGGTATAATAAATAGTGCAACACCATGACATAAATTATCTCAAGGTGTATGAAAATGTTACAGGTATTTAGGAATAAATTTATAATGACATTTTATATATGAATTTTTTTAATCCTGGAAAACGTTTATAAAGAAGTTGCCCACCTTCGGGTATATTTTTTTTTACTTAACTTCATGTATTTGGGTCAAAAATTATTTTTGCAATTGAGTTTCATTAAAAATTTAATATGGTTGGCCTTCTATAACTTTTGAGTTGCAGAATTCATTATTCAATCTCCCCTGATGGGCTGACATCTGTATTATCAGAAGCTGGGATTTAAAATCAATTATGCAAATTGCATCCACTGCACTGAAATTCTAGCTGCCGGGAGGAAATTAACTCTATTCCTCCCAGCAACCTCCTGTTAGTCATAGAGGCGTGGCTCATCATATGGTGAGTGGTGGTTGTAACCACGCCCCCGCACTAACTGATAGCAGGCGCAGCACAACATAATGAGTGGTGACTGAAGCCCCTCTGGCCACACCTTTATGACTGAAAGTTGATTTCTTCAAGGCAGTCAGGCTTTCAATGCGGCAGCTGCTCAATAATGAAATATTATTAACCTGGAGATTAACACCATAGCTCTATAGCTACAAGTTAATAGAGTATTTTTTTACATTGCAGGTTCCATTTTACAGTAGGACCACCACTTAATCTTCCATAGTGGCTAACGCAGAGCTTTCCTGATCCATTGCTTTAGTATTATTGCATAATTACATTTTCTTTTCAGAACTTTAGGATATTTTCTGTATCAAATTATTGTTTTCTTTATGATAATGCATCCTGAAATTCACCAAATATAATAAAAAGAGACGGCAGCCTATGTGTTACAAGTATATGATCCTTGAGAGCACTTGGCCTGCTTGTGCTTTTTGAAGTATGTTTCATATTTTCTCACTCTCCACTGATCCTTTTGGCATCTTCATCTAGTACATCTTGAAATGATGAATTGTTGGGCCTAAAGAGCACATCATTCCTTCTGTACTTGGTACTGCCTGAAAGATCTGGGCACATACCTCTTTATTAGAGTTGAGCGACTTCGGTCGGATCGGGTTTCGTGAAACTCGAATGAAACAAAATTTGATTCGGATGAAACTGGTCCAACTAGGGCAAAAAAAGTCGGAGTTTCGTCCGAAACCCGACCCCAATGCAAGTTAATGGGAAATAAAAGTCAGCATTGAGCGGATGACATTCATCCACTCAATGCCGACTTTTATTCCCCATTGACGTGCATTGGGGTCAGGTTTCGGACGAAACGCCGACTTTTTTTTGCCCTAGTCGGACCAGTTTCATCCGAATCAAATTTTGTTTCATTCGGGTTTCACAAAACCCGATCCGACCAAAGTCGCTCAACACTACTCTTCGTGCCAGTGCAAGCAGCTGCACTCTTTTAGAAGCTTCTGCTTCTCTGTTCCTAACCCTTGCCTCATTTGGTGTGCTACAAGGTGCCACCTGTCTGCAAGGCATCAATTCAAGTTGAAAATGCTGCTAGAAATAGAGGGCTATCAGTACACATATGCCTTGAAATTACATGCTCTAAAAAGTAATTTACTTAAAATATCAGTGGACTACATGTAAGATCTGTTACTTAACAGTTATTAAATGCAATTGTGATAAAAAAGAAAAAACTCTGCTAACTCTGTACTTGTATCTCTAGAAGTCTTTCCATTGTAAAATAATAGCGTTAATAAAATGAATATATCTTGCATTATAGCTCAAAACTTTGCTTTTGAATAAAGATGGACAAATCAAACTGATGCAAATCTAATGTGTACTGAAATTTTATAAATTTACATGACTTAGCCAACTTTGCAAAGTGTAGACAATTTCGTCAGCCAGAGAAGGTTCATATGACCTAGAATGAGGCTGGACAGGCTTCCCTATAATGCCTTGCAGCTATCACATGGTGTAGCATTGCCAATCAGAAGGGACTATTATAACTTGTATAAAAGCAGAGTGTCATGATTGGGTCACTGAGGAGGGAAACAAGACCAAGCTAAGCCACAGAAAACCAGAGAGGTTGGCAACTAAGCGGATTGCAGACCCCTGATCCTATCCACACAACTAGCAGTAGCCGTGGAGCATACCTATGATGATACTAGACGCCTTGACACAGCCAGAGGACTAAATAAGCCTAAAGCAAGAAAAGGGGAAATCTAAACTGCCCCAGAGCAGACCCCAAAGGAATAGACAGCCCCCAAACATATATTGTCGGTGAGACAAGATGAAAACACAGGTAGGAAAATAGGCTGAGCAAACGATGGGGCCCACACTAACTAGAAAGGACAGGAAAGGAAAGATGCTGTCTGCAATCACGCCAAAAAACCCTGCAAAAATGTCCAACACTTCTGATAGCAAAAAACCCTGAAGTCACTAGACTTCACCCACTATATCAGCACTCTGGCATATTCTGAAAACAGAGCAAAAAGAGGCGAATCTAATAAGGGACAAAAAGCAACCTGGCACAAACAGTAACATAAGGATGGAAATTCAGCACAGCCCCAGCTGGGGCTGGCTGAGCACACAAAACTGAATAGACAAAACCAAATCAAATGTGAACAATAGCAAAGAACACTTAGCTTGAGAATGCAGGGACTGAACTGGAAACTAAGACCTCAGGAGGCAGGAAAAATCACCAGCATGGACAGAGGGAGTCGGCTGTCTTAAATCCAGTCAGAGACTCCAGATGTCCAATCATCGTCCTCATTATCAGGTGGCAGGTCTCTGTTAATTAGATCAGCTTCATTACCTCCTGCAACCACCAGAGGGAGCCCGGAAAGGGAACTCACGACTCCTCTGTCAATACAACCAGCTCCACCACCCTCACCAGCAACCAGAGGTAGACCAGAAAGTGAATTCACAACAGCAGAGGCAAGGAATGCAGCAGCCTCTTTGTGGTCAATCTGGAAAGTGAGAGGATGTCACAGCTCACAGCTTAGCTATAGAGTTAGGGAGACAAAGCCATAAAACACTGAATAAACTGTACAGATAGTTTGTGAGAGCACTGAAGAATAGTTACTACCACACTTTTACTCTTAAGCTTCATTCATACTGAAAAGATAATGGAATAGACAAGTATCTTGCTGTGTAATCAGGCTGCTGATCATATGATGAAATAGCAAAGTGCTTGTTCATCAGGTGAGCTGATTTTTGTTATGTAGCACAAAAGATCATCAATCTCGGCTGTGCAGCATGCTGTGTAAACAGTAGTTACTCCAGAGAACAAATGCAACTTATGCGCACTGATCAAAGTTGTACACATCGCTTACTTTGGTCTCCCTGTGTAAACAGCCTACTAAACAGCCACCAATCGGTAAAGATTTACCTGTCGGTGATCGTGCTGCCGAATGGTCGGTATAAATGGACCCTTAAAATTGTATGTATAGGTCACCCAATTTGACATTACTAAGGCTACGGTTGCATAAAAGAGTGTGAAAGAATTGAATGCAGTCCTAGCAGACTTCACAAGGTTATAAGCGGTTTACAGTCCTTGCAATTCATGGTGAATTGACTCACCTTGAATTCAATTTTTTTAATAATTAGGCAAATCTAGGCAATTAGAATTTTAAAAGATTTGCTCCTCTCTACTGCTGACATTTAGCTTTTTGGGACAATTGGAGCTGTACAATTACTGAGCAGGTAACTGTGTGACTGAAGTCCTGATGAGTAGTCCTTTATTTCACATATATAGTAGGACACTAGAACTGTACATGAAACTGTGCAACAGTAGAGAGGAGAAGCACTAATGTTGTATATCTGCGGACATGCACTGTAGCTATTTGGACCAACAGCATTGAGTTTATCACTTTAGGTAAAAGTTTTGAACATCTGTTGGCAGTGAAAGTGTTACACATTCAGAATACTTTCAATGTATAATGAATTTTAGCACCCTGATGCTGAGTTATTCCATCTGAGTTTTCCAACAATATGTAATCTGTTCTTCTGCGTGTTGTTGTTTTTGCCAGCCTGTCCCTTCTTTGTCTGTAAAGAATGGCGCTCTCCGATTTTGTTTCTTGTTAAATCAGTAAACAATGCAACCGATTTAGCAAAAAGGGATGAACAGCAACATCTGAGCTGACTGCACCAAGGAGATAATGAAAGGAAAGGCCATTTCTCACTGGTATGAGCAGAGTCCTTGTGTGTCTCCCAGAACAAGAACGTGGATAAAGAATTCAATTTATACTTCAAACTGCAGCCAATTTTCACTTTATATTCTTAATTATGTTGACTTGTAGCCTGGCTTTGTATTATAAAGAGAGCTTTTCTGAAACAAAGACATTGATCTTCAAGGGACAGAGAAAATATGAATTGCACATGTGAAGAAGTAGCATTTACAAAATTACCTACAAGTTATGTTAATAAAAAAATCTATTACAAGGGTACAAGGTTGTGTTAATGGGGAAAAATACAAGAAATGCCAGAATACTATTATTATGCCTAACACAATTTCAGGTTTACGCTTAGGATAATATAATAAACAACAAAAACTAATTACTTAGTACAAAACAACCAAAGAAATGAAAAATGTGCAATCATACACATTAGATTAATGTCAACCTAAGTTGCCGATATTGGTGATATTGGTGACCAGTCTTCAATTTTAAATGATGTTGTAGGAGAAGATGATCAACCAGTTACATTTCAATTCCTGATTCTGTATGGGGGGGGGTAATTAGGAGAGATAGCTACTGAATGATGTCTGATTAAATAGCCATAATCACTGAACTGAAATAACTATCACGTACACAATGTAAAGAAACCCACAAACACCTAATTACACTAATTTATTGCAGCTATTATGGTTTTGTATATTGTATATGTTGGACCTGGGCAAAATGCGTCCTGAGGATGCTCATAGTGGTGTGTTAGGCGTCGGGTTTCTGCGGCAGCTCAGCAGGAATCCAGAGCCTCACATTCCGCGGTCTCACATTATTTATCGACCGCAGAGGAGATTGCTCAGCAATCCCAGCACCGCAGACGCTCTGCCCAGACCTGCTCTATGGGTCTGGCTGCTGCTGCCATCTTTGGGTCAGCAATAGCAATGCAGGCTGCTCAGCAGCAAATCGCTCCAGAGGCTAAGTCCCTCCGCCGCTCTACTGAGCATGCTCACGAGACGATCTCCCATTGGAGATCGGGAGTCACGTGCTTAGGTCCTTCTCCTGATCTCATTGGTCCATCTCAGAGATCTGGAAGGTCCTGCACGACTATAAAAGGTCCGCATGGCCGCTCGGCCATGCGCTAGTATAGATTATACTTGCTACTGTGTGAATGATGATGGATGCATGTACCTGCGAATGACTCATTAAGATCCCCTCCCTCTGATATTACGAGTGTGTTTAGGGACTTAGAATTAGAGTCTGCGCCAGCCAGTGGCACGCTTCTGGTCACATTGCTCATCTCCACAGTCGTAGCATCCGACAGTGCGCCTGCTACCGGGCACTGTCGATCAGCGGCAGTGTCTGTTGCCGCACTGCAGTCTGCAGCTCTGTTTGGCGTCCGCAGTAGCGACGCCGCACGCACGGTAGGTCTAGACGGACGCTGACCCTATGCTTTGGGCCCAGCTTCTGTGACCATATACCGGGCATGCACTTATCTGAGACCTGTGACGCTAACAGGCTCAGCCCTTTTGTGTTTATTACACTTAAGCGTCTCTGTGACTAAACAGAGATTGCTCAGCGCACCCGGGTGACATTTAACCCCCGTGCATCATACCGCCATATTGTCTGTCCGCCTATAGCTAGCAGTAGTGTTAACACCTTCTGCACGGTGGACCCCGGACGGCGAACGCACTTTACGTTATTTTATATTTAGTGCGTTCCGCCGTCCCTAACAGCGGTGAATATGAATACGGAGGAGGGAGCTACAGGGAGTTTTGATTGGCTGCCACAGATAAGAATACGATAAAATAAGACCCATCATCCCATGTATTAGAAGTAGCAGCAAGTCAGCACAGCATACTTAATTCTGCTCAATATTAGAGCGAATCTGTCAGAAGGATTTTGCTAAGTAAACTACAGACATTGTCATGTTGCCACTGTTACACTGATTACAATGATACCTGGAGTGAAGAAATGATGTACATGTTTGTGCTCCGGGGCGGGACTCTGACTCTGGCTTGGAGCAGGATGATAAGACTCTGCCTACAGTCCCAGAATAAGGCTCCTAACGCATGTTGCACAGGAACGGCACCATTCTTGAGCGTCGTGCATTGCATATACTAGCGCTACAGAGGCAGTATCTTCTTTCTTTTCTCCAGTGGCAATCAGGAGCCTGAGGCCGGGATCACACATGCAAGGATCACGGCCGAGTCTCACATGTTAATACCCGGCACTGCCACTGGCGCTGGGGAGCAGAGCGTGCGGCTCCATGTATTGCTATGCGGCCACACGCTCCAATCAGAGTGCCGGCGGCAGTGCTGGGTATTAACATGCGAGACTCGGCCGTGTTTCTCGCATGTGTGATCCCGACCTTATTCTGACTCCCACTCACCATAGTACATAGTGTGGGTATTAGTGTTCACAGTCCGGATTGAGAACTCCTTCCACGAGTTTGCACTACTATTCAATGCACTGAGCAGATCATAATCACCCAGTGGCAGAAACTGGAAACCCACCACAGATCACAAACTAAATCTTCCTGTATGCTTCTGTTCTGATGAAGGTCCAAGTAAAGGAACGAAACGTTAATTGTAAAGATAACAAAATAAACAAATCTCTTCGCTTACTGGAACCCTTTTGAGTGCCAAGTATTTATCTATACTATTTACAGGTTGCAACCCTACCTTTTTTCATAGCACTGCAGACATTAACAGACACTGGGAGCAGTGGCAAAGACTCAGTGATGTACCTGGGGAGGGTGAGTAAAGCACAAATTTATTTTTTAAAGAAACTGCGGCTGTGGGACAGGGATTTTAAGAAAACTTCTTTAAGTTCACAATATTTAAATTTCAGATTGTATCATTTAGCACTGCCTTGCACTTATACATTTGCCTCTCCCATTCTACCTCTATAATTAACAGGTTTATACCAAGCTTGTAAGTTATTACCTATCCTCAGGATACTCACTAACTCTAGCAGTCTCATAACGTGCATGTGCGACCTTAACCGCTGCTCCATTTTGTAGGGGCAACATTATAGGACTATGTCTACTAACCTATTTTAGATATTAACATTTCTAATAACATTCTACATACAATGAAGGTGTTGAAAGCCCCAGGAAAAATGCTTAAAATTTAAATAGATTGAGATATAATTCAGCATCAGCAATGTTTTGCAGGCAAATCTGCAATGATCAGCACAAGTAGTAATTACTCTATTTGCGCATGCAAGAATAATAAGTGAAAAATGTCATTTTATAAAAACTATTTTTTCTAACTCATTGTCACTGGAAGTGGCCACATTAACTCTTTTTAGTGTAGTGAAATCCTTGTCTAGTTTTGAATCAGCTAAAACCAATGGATTTTTTTTTAGAAACTTGTTATTATTAACTCACCTGTACCCGCTCTCACAATGTCTGCCTCTGCAATGGTAATGTCATTACTTGCCATCTGGCAATCTAGAGAGGGAGAGTTCACCCCTCTTATAAGACAGCCTGAGTGCTGCCCAGCAATGAATAATAATAAAGATAATCTTGTTAGTAAAGGTCCTTCTGGCTGGCCAATCATTAACTGAACCAGTGTCAGGGCAGGTTGGGCTGCAAGAGGGAGCAAACGATGTCCAATTTAATTCATCACAGCTCTCCCTGTCACTTTTCCAGTTTTTGCATTTCGTTTATACGGCTCCTACATATTTTTTGTTCTGACCAAGCTTGTGTATCTTGACTTTGCTGATTAGTGCATTGCAGGTCTTTTTGGATTTGACACTGGACTGTCAGTTCACTATTCTGCCTTATGTTTGTGCCTGACCCTCTGGACTTGACCCGACTATCTTCTGAATATATATCCCTAGTTCTATCATTGTTCCCACCTCTCTGGTACTAACATGGCTGGCTGACATCTTTTCCCTCAGCTTGCATCTCTGACCAGCAGAACCTCTGTAAATGCTACGCAGGTGCATCTACATTGAAGGTCAGATCCCTGTCATCTACATTGAAGGTCAGATCCCTGTACAGAGAGATGAAAGGTTGAAAACCAGAATGCGCTTGGGGTAGCTAAATGAAGTAACTTGTGGCAAGTCTATTTATGGAAGACATTTTCAGTTGACAAATGCTCTACACTTTGAAAATGTGTTACAACTAATCTAAAAGACTTTCTTATTTTAATAAAGTGAAAATATATGATGCATATAAATCATAGAGAAAACACTCTGCTTTATTTCAAGATGGATGGCCATTAGTTGGATCCAGCTTCATACACTAAGCTTTTCAGCTATATCTAAGGGTACATTTAATAATAATAATAATAATTAATAATATATTCCCTATCAGTATGTCTTTGTAACGTTGGTGGAAACCAGACTATCCGGAGTACCCACGCAAACATGAGGAGAGCATACAAATTCCTTGCAGATGTTGTCCTTGGTGGGATTCGAACTCAGGACTCCAGCGCTGCAGGACTATCCACTGAGCCACCATGCTGCCCATACATTTGTGTCTACCCAGAACTATAAGGCCACTGTACACAGTAAACTAATCTTGGACAAACTCACCATTATTGACATGCTTCTCAGACAATCTAATGTGTCTGGGGGCCTCCCAACTTTAACCTCACAAATGAGATCAGGGGAGAAAATAATCTGATATATCAACATTATGACTGCTGATCCTTTTATCCTTAGGTAGGAAGGAAGGATCATCCCCGCGCTGCCACAGGAAGAATTCCAAATATTGTAGAGGTTTCAACATGGTTTATTCTATGCATTTCAGGGTTCAGGTGACCCCTTCATCAGGACATGCCACAAATATTGTACCATGCTGACCCGTCGAAGTGCTAGTAAGCACGAAACCGCCATCATCACACATTGCTCACTCCTCCCTCTAGCCTCCCGGCCATGAAGTTTTAATGTGGATTGCTAAATAAAGCAGACTTTTTCACCTGGATCGGTGAGTGCTATGCCCCCATAAAATTCTCTATAGATTATGCCCCATAAGATGCTCCATAGATTATGCCCCCATGAGATGATCCATAGATTATGCCCCCTAAGATACTCCATAGATTATGCCCCATAAAATGCTTCATAAATTATGCCCCATAAGATGCTCCATAGATTATGCCCCATGAAATGCTCAATAGATTATGCCCCCATAAGATACTCCACAGATTATGCCCCATAAAATGCTCCACAGATTATGCCCCCAAAAAATTCTCCATAGATTATGCCCCATAAGATGCTCCTTAGATTATGCTTCATAAAATTCTCCATAAATTATGCCCCATAAGATGCTCCATAGATTATGCCCCCATAAGATGCTCCACAGATTATGCCCCATATGCTGCCCCTTAAAATGTTCCATAGATTATGCCCCCATATGCTGCCCTCATAAAATTCTCCATAGATTATGTCGCAAAAGATACTCCATAGATTATGCCCCATAAGATGCTCCATAGATTATGCCCCCTAACATGCTCCATAGAATATGCCCCCATAAGATGTTCCATAGATTATGCCCCCATAAGATGCTCCATAGATTATACCCCCATAAAATTCTCCATAGATTATGCCCCCTAAAATGCTCCATAGATTATGCCCCCATAAGATGCTCCATAGATTATGCCCCCATATGCTGCCCCATAAGATGCTCTATAGATTAAGCCCCACATGCTGCTCCATAGATTATGCCCCATAAGATGCTCCATAGATTATTCCCCCATAAAATGCTCCATAGATTATGCCCCCATGTGCTGCCCCATAAAATGCTCCATAGATTATGCCCCCATATGCTGCCCCCATAAAATGCTCCATAGATTATGCCCCATAAAATGCTCCATAGATTATGCCCCCATAAAATGCTCCATAGATTATGGCCCCTAAAATACTCCATAGATTATGCCCCCATAAAATGCTCCATAGATTATGCCCCCTAGTATGCTCCATAGATTATGCCCCCATAAGATGCTCTATAGATTATGCCCCATATCCTGCTCCATAGATTATGCCCCATATGCTGCTCCATAGATTATGCCCCCATATGCTGCCCCATTGGATGCTCCATAGAATAGGCCCCCATATGCTGCTGCTGCTGCTGCAAATAAAGGAAAATGACATACTCACCTCTCGTCACTGGGGGACAGGGTCCAGTGTCGCTACTGGCTCAGGGCCCCAGCACCTGAGATATTCACCTGTCCCCGGTCCACCACTGCACACCGCTCTGACTGCCAGGTCCTCTGTCATTGACATTCAGGCAGCAGAGGGCATGCACTAACTACATCATCACACTCTCTGCTTCCTGAACGTCACTGACAGAAGACCCTGTTGTGAATTCACTTTCTGGCCTACCTCTGGTTACTACTGAAGGTGGTGGAGCTGGTCATATTGACAGAGGGGTTGTGAGTTCTCTTTCTGGGCTCCCTCTGATGGTTACTGGAGGTAATGGAGCTGATCTGATTAACAGAGGCTTGCCACCTGATACTGAGGATGAAGATTGGAGATCTGGGGTTTCAGACTGGATTTAAGACAGCCGACTCCCTCTGTCCCTGCTGGTGATTTTTTCCTGCCTCCTGAGGTCTTAGTTTCCAGCTCAGTCCCTGCATGCTCAGCTAAGTGTTCTTTTTCTATTCTGTTCACATTTGATCCGGTTTTGTCTATTTCAGTTTTTTGTGGGTCAGCCAGCTCCGGCTGGGGCTGTGCTGAATCACCATCCATATGATACTGCTTGTGCCAGTTTGTTTTTGTCCCTTATTAGATTGGTCTCTTTTTGCTCTGCTTTCAGAATATACCAGAGTGCTGATATAGTGGGCGAAGTCTAGTAACTTCAGTATTTTTTGCATCAGACGTGTTGGCCTTTTTTGCAGGGTTTTTTGCGTGATTGCAGACAGTGTCTTTCCTTTCCTGTCCTGTCTGGTCAGTGTGGGCCCCATCGTTTGCTCAGTCTATTTTCCTACCTGCGTTTGTGTTTTCATCTTGTCTCACCGACAATATATGTTTGGGGGCTATCTATTCCTTTGGGGTCTGCTCTGGGGCAATTTAGATTTCCCCTTTCTTGCTTTAGGCTTAGTTAGCTCTCCGGCTGTGCCGAGGCATCAAGGATCATCTTAGCCATGCTCCACGGCTACTGCTAGTTGTGTGGATAGGATCAGGGGTCTGCAATCCGCTTAGTTACCAATCTCTCTGGTTTTCTGTGGCTTAGCTTGGGCTTGCTCTCCTCCTAGGTGACCCAATCATAATAGGACCTGTCAGACAGAGCGGTGCACAGTGGACAGGTGAATATTGCATATACTCACCCACTCCTGGCGCGGTCTCTGCAACCCCTCACTTCTCTCCGGCAGCTATTCCTTCTTTCAGCAGTCATGTGGCACCGCTCATTAAAGTCATGAATATGCGCATATTCATGACTTTAATGAGCGGTATCATGTGACCGCTGAATGAAGGCGCCTGAGACCGTGGGAGAAGGGGGGGCTGCAGAGACGTGCCAGGGGGGGTAAGTATGATCTGACACCCCCGCTCCTCTCCCGCCGACCCCCTGGTGTATATGACTCGCGTATAATCTGAGAGGGGACTTTCAGCCCCAAAAAATGGTCTGAAAATCTTGGCTTATACACGAGTATATACTATTTTCCAGCATAATTTGCAAAATAAGTCTTGCCAAATCAGACAAGGTAATTTTCTTGATTTGTTTTCTCATTTTGACTCTCATAGTTGTGGTCTACCTATGATGTCAATTACAGGCCTCTCTCATCTTTTTAAGTGGGAGAACTTGCACAATTGGTGGCTGAATAAATACTTTTTTCCCCTCTGTATATATATTTGCTACATGGGGTCACTTAGTGGGGTTTCTTCTGTATTGGCACCTCATGGGCTAGGACAATTAACACCCTCAAACCATGCCAGCAAAATCTGAACTCCAATATGGCGCTCCTTCCCTTATGAACTTTGCATTGTGCCTCAAAAGTACTTTTTTGAGCACATGTGCAATTTTCCTGAGTACAATACTACATAACAAAATTTGGGCTCCATTTTCTCCTACTATCCTTGAGAAAATGAAAAAAATTGGTGGCTAAAACAGATCAACGTTGTAAAATTCTGTGAAATACCTGGGGGTTCAAGGTCCTCACCACACATCTAGTCAAATTCCTTGAGGGGTCTAGCTTCCAAAATGGGGTCAATTTTGTAGGGTTTCCACTGTTTAGGCACACCAGGGACTCTCCAAACACGATTTAACACCTGCACACAATTCCATCAAAGTCTGCACTCCAAAACATCACTCCTTTCTGCCTGAGCTGTGCTGCGTGTCCAAATTGTAGTTTCCCCCACATGGGTATCAGCGTACTCAAGAGAAATTGCACAGCAAATTGTATGGTGCAATTTCTCCTGTTACCCTTATGAAAATGCACAATTTTGGGCTAAATAACATTTTTGTGGGAAAAATGTCATTTTTTTAGTTTCAAGGTTCAATGTTATAAATTTCTGTGAAGCACCTGAGGGTTTAAGGTGCTCACCACACATCTCGATAAGTTCCCTAAATGGTATAGTTTCCAAAATAGTGTCACTTGTGGGGGATTTCCACTGTATAGGCACATCAGGGGCTCTCTAAATGTGACATGCCATCTGCTAATTTTTCCAGCAAATTTTGAGTTCAAAAAATCAAATGGTGCTCTTTCCTTTCCAAACCCTGCTGTGCAGCCAAACAGTAGTTTTCCTCCATATTTTGGGTATCAGCGTACTCAGGAGAAATTGCACCACAAATTGTAATTGTACAATTTCTCCTCTTACCTGTGACGTCCGTCTGGTGCGAGTCTGGACTGCAATTGAGACAGCACCTCGAGCAACCCCGAGACCCTTTACCCCTATACAGGGATCTGGAATTACAACAGAGCCCAGGAGGTAGCTGTCTGTATAACAGCAGCGGACCAGAGAGACGGTCGCCAGAAATGGATAAATTAACGGGACCGAAAGCGTAGTCTAAACCAGGCGGGCTGCAGAGGTACAAAATCGGCAGACAGTAGTGGAGACGGAATCCAGGCCAAGGTCAGAGTCATTAACCGGGAGGGCAGCAGAGGTACAAAATTGGCAGACAGTAGCAGAGTCAAAATCCAGGCCAAGGTCAGAGGATTAAACCAGGAGGGCAACATAGGTACAAAATCGGCAGGCAGTAGCAGAGTCAAAATCCAGGCTAAAGATCAGGGATAGCAAAAGCAAATAACACACTAGCACACTGGGGAAGCCCAGACTATATCTGAGGAGTATAGTTTTTTAAATTAAAATTTTGTGAAAAAAGTTAAATATTCATATTTATGTTTTTTCTTCAACATTCAAAATATTCCTGTGAAGCATCTGAAGTGTTAATAAACTCCTTGAATGTGGTTTGACCACCTTGAGGAGTGCAGTTTTTAGAATGGTGTCAGTATTGTGGTCTCTAAAAAATGATTTCGTAACTTTTGTTGAAAAAATAAGAAATCGCTGGTCAACTTTTAACCCTTAAAAATTGCTGACAAAAATGAAATTATGTTTCAAAAATTGTGCCGATGTAAAGTAGACATGTGGGAAATGTTATTTATTAACTATTTTGTGTGCCATATCTCTCTGATTTATTTTTAAGTCATATTGAATAAATTTTACCATTTTCATGAAGTACAACGTGTCACGAAAACACAATCTCAGAATTAGTGGGATCCATTGAAGCGTTCTAGAGTTATTACCTTATAAATTGACACTGGTTAGATTTGTAAAATTTTGCCTGGTCATGAAGGTGCAAACAGCCTTAGGTGTTAAAGGGGTTAAAGTAAAAACAAAATCATCCTGCCTGTGATTAAGGTCAAATGATTTTATTGACAGCTTTCAATAAACTATCTCTAAGTGATGTTGACTGATTTCACCTTAGTGTTATGTTACTCAACTTTAATTGTGGCACTTTTGCCCAGGATAAAAGGAAAATGCAAAAAACAAATTCATTCTGCATGATTTGTACTTTGTGCAGTATCTATTCAATGCTAAACTTTATCACTTCATCATAAGTACCAGACTTAACTCTTAACATTGATGAACAAATGCGACCTGGACAATAAAGCTGTCAGCTAATGTATTTGTCAGTATATTGCTGCAGCCATGAGTGAAGTGAATAAATTACATTAGAGACATTTTATGTGGGCGATATTTATAATGGAAATTTTTTTTTTTAAATGAGACAGATAAGGTAATGAGCAAGGACTATGCCAACAGAGTGATAAATAAACTTAACAAACATCATTTGTAATTGAACTGTTTTTTTTTACTTCAAAATTAGACAAATTTGCTTCAACCTGAAATTGAAACCCTGAGCTCTATCAGTTAAAGATGTACAGTAAGTTTCTTAATTAACTAAGACCAGTTTTAAGCCCCCGTCTCACATAGCTGCGATCGGGCCCCTGCTGCGATGTCGATGATCGTGCTCGAATGTCCTGGGCCATTTTTTGATCGCTGGTGTCCTGCTGGCCAGCATGCATCACTGTGTTTGACAGGGACAACGATGAATGACCTCAATACTACAGGTCTGAGAGACAGGGTCAATACTACAGGTCTGAGAAACAGGGTCCCAACGACCTTCGTATCATTCCGTATCGTTGCTGCGTCGCTGTTGAGATCTGACTGTTTGACATCTCACCAGCAACCTCGTAGCGACGCACCAACGATCCCTACCAGGTCACATCATTGTCGGGATCGCTGGTGCGTCACCAAGTGTGACGGTACCCTAACACTTCAGTTGTTTTTGGGACGTTTGCTATTAGTTATTTTTGCAGATTAATCACAGACTCATTATAATCAAATTGCCTTTTCACGTCTTTTTTTTGGCAGATAAATCTTGTGCAAATGCCCACCCCTCAAAATAGAGACCTGTCCTACTTTGTTCCATACTGCTGATCAAACTCACCACATTAGGTCAATGACCACTTGAAAAAATAGATAGTGTATGAATATCATTGGTGTGCTCTCCATATTTTACTATTTTTACTATTTGATGGGTGAGGGAGTCTAAGAATTTTTTTTAAATGCAAAAACTGATGTTAGAAGAGTTGTAAAAACTAACAAAAGGCAGTTTTTCACAAATCAGCAAAAAGCTTGATGTGTGAAACTGCCCTTAGAGTAGAACCTCAAGAAAGCACAGCATTTTTCTAGAATAATGCTTGCTCAATTTCTTTGCCGCTGTGTTATTTATATCTCATAACATTTGTCATAGTGCTATATGTGTGATGCTAATTTTTTCTTGGACACCACACCTAGCCATAGTGTTCCATTTATCCATACACACATCCATTTTAAAAACAGATCCATATATCTGGTCCATAAAGCTCAGAGCATATCCTTTCCTCATCTGATTTGTTGGTCACGATGAGCCATTATAGTCTAAGGATATTCTTATAAAAGAGAGGAAGTACGGAAGACGTACTTTGCACTTCAGAGTTTGCTCAATGTTTCATCTATTTTTTACGGATCTATTGTAAAGAGTTAATGGATAAAAAAAGGTTAGACAGTTCATCTGCTTTACTGAAAGACAAAAAAACAGATGAGAAAAAAATGGATGCAACTATATGAAACGAGAGAAAAAACAGCCTTATCCTTGTGAAATGTCTGAGTACTGTCCAATTGTCCAATCATTTTATTGGAAAGCACTTGAACCCCTATAGTAGAATGGATGTATTTAAACATCCCTGAAAGAGGATTTTTCACCAGTGTGACGCTAATCACTATGAACGGATTTACTGTGGGGCAGGATTGCCAAGAGGTCCAAGGACCACGAGTTCTCATAATAGACAGAGGAAAAAGACAAACAAGTAGTTAGGAAACAGTCCAAGGTCAGAGTTTCAGGAAGGTAGCAGATCAAAATAGAAATGTAAGTCAAACTGATGGTCATATGGTAATTCCAAGGTCGTCAACGAAATCAGGATATAATTCAGAGCACAAAGAATACAAAAACACCACTTGAGCAGAGCTACCCCTCATCATGGAATAGTGGCTGCAGAGCTAAGTAAAACAGTTTTTATTTTTTAATTTCTCCTCTCGTTTACGGAGATATTTGCTTGAAAGGTTTAGGTTCTAATTTATGCAAAGTTCAATATGGACATAACAGAGATTTGTTGCTAGGGGCATGTATTTCTTCTTCTGTATGTTGTTGACCAATTATCAGCAGTCAGCAACATACTGGGGAAAAAGAACACACCTAAAAAAAACTTATAGCAGGTTTCAGTGTGAGGCATGTAACAATAGTCAGTCTCCTCTCACTGATCTCACAGCAGAGTGGAGTGAAATTGCAAAGTGCTTGTAGCAGAGATGAATGTGATACATACACCTTTCATCTCATCTCATGGGAGTGAGTGCGCGGGACGGACAGTACAGCAGAGCTGAGCTTTGTATCATTGTAAACATGTCTGCAGCTGCATCTCTCCTCTCACAATGTGGTCATCCCAGCTGTACTCCCCTCCCTCTCCACTGGCTGCCATGAGATGAATTCTAAAGTTGTTAGTAATCTCTGATGTTCTCTGCTAGTAGAACTTTGTGATCACATACAGCTCTGCAGTGAGAACAGTAAGAAACGCATATTGTCTTTCATTACATGTCTCACACTAAGAAACCTGCTCTAAGTAGTTGTGTGTGTGTGAGGGTGTGTGTTATTTTCTTCCCAGTATGTTGCTTCCTTCTTATGTTTGATCTACTTATTGAATAAGAAGAAGTACATGTCCACAGGGAAGAAACTCTGGTAACACTTCTTAGTCTTAAATTATAACCAAAAATGTGTAAACTAATATCTCTGCAACATAGAGGAAAAGTTAATAAGTGAAAACTACATTTTACTCAGCCCTGCAGCCACTATTCCATGATGTGACAGTTGAACATGCTCAAACTGGTGAAAGGTCCTCTTTAAAATCACAGATCCGAGAGTGAGATTGTTTACTCATAGCATGTTTTAATATTTGATTTTGCAGCTCAGACACTAAAATCTATGGACATCCGTGAAACAAGTATGCAAATCGAAAGTCTTTTGACTTGCCTTTCGTTTTTATCTGTGTCTCATGGATCTGTTTAGTGATGAACTTGTATAAAAACATGAGACCTTCCATGGGTCTTATAATTGATTTGTAAGCAACCTTTTTAATGAATAAAAGAGATTAAGTGTTAGGCGCCAGGATTCTTCCTCTGCACAGGATGGATCCCAAGCCTTATCTTCCCCTGCAGCCTCCCATTCAGTCTCAATCACAGTGGATGCTGCTCAGCAAAGATGTCAGTCAGCATCTTGCTCAGACTTGGGCTGTGTGCATTGATACCGCTGCCTCTACAGGTTCAGCTATGGTAACTAACAATAGAAAGCAGCAAGTGGTCATTCCTGAAACTAAGTCCAATATTTTTCTCTACTGAGCATGTTCATGAAGTGTTGACCTCTCATTGGTGGTCAGTCATCAGCTGCTCAGGTCCTGTGCCGGCTCCAGATTGGCCCGCGAGCAAGGTCCTGACTGATTGACACAGTCTATAAAAGAATCTTTGGCACGCCAGTTAGTCCACTAAGATCATGTGTATTTACTGAAAGTATAGGTGGGACAGTTACCACCCTGTAAGAACGTGTGCAGCTAATAGTACCACGAGTGCGTTTCTAGACAGGAAGTGTAGGGTAGGAACTCCCACTTGAACTTAAGGTCTGCACCAGGCATCCTCAGGTGCATTGCTCAAAAGCCACCATGTGTCAGAGCAGGTTCAATCACCAGCATAGTGGGGGGAGAGTTATAGGGACCTCAACTAGTGTCAATTCCTCTATTCTCCTGTGATGTCTAACAGGGTATAGATTGGAGTGCTCTCAGTTTTGTACTGCTCTGTGGAGTAACAGTCAGGTACGTTGCACTCTGTTCGCACAGAGTGACGTTTAACTCAGTGTATTACGGTGCTTGCTCGCAGCTACGCTCCGCCATTGTCCTCTAGCTGCGGTTTTTCCATCACTGCACGGTTGACCCCAGGTTGTGATCACACCTTCTCATTTACATTTACCAACTATAAAAACATGAAATCATTTAATTCTATCTGTGAGAAAACTGTGAGACAGATGATGAATTGCTGACGGAGGCCTGGGTATATAATTTACTTATTATTTTTAAGGTTGAATACCTCCGTGTTACACATACAAAGATAGCAGTCATCACTATGATTTTGCGGTTAACCCCAGATCATAGGCACGACAAAACGAAAGCCCTCTTTGTTCCCTTTAGACTACTGTTGTAGTTCTTCTATGCAAACAGAACACATTTCATGTGGAGCCCACGATTAGTCCTGATTACCTATTTTTACACCAAACTAGGCATAATACACTTTTATAATGAAGCTTGTAATGTTTCTTTGTTCTTTATTCACTACAAGACAACTGCAAATGTAGTAAAAGGTGTAATTATCAGATGTTTTTCTGTTTTACACACATGGTCAAAATTGTTGGTACCCCTCGTTTAAAGGAAATCTGTCACTGGAAATTTGCGGGCTATGTAAATGCCCTGTATCCGGTCCGATGGGCGGTGTTTCTTCTTCTTTTCTCCACCCCATCCATGGACGCTGTCCGCAATATTTTCCGGAATTAGAGTAGTTTTCCTTCATATTTTGCGCATGCGCAAAGCAATCTTGCCTCGCGCATGCGCAGTATGCTTTGCCCAACTGCGGGCAAAGCCGAAAATCATCACTGCGCATGCGCCAGTGCACTATGTCCCGGAATACAATGAAAAGAAGAAGAAACACCGCCCATCGTACTGGACACAGGGCATTTACATAGCCCGCAAATTTCCGGTGACAGATTCCCTTTATTGACAGAAAAACCCACAATGATCACAGAAATAACTTGAATCTGACAAAAGTAATAATAAATCAAAAATCTATGAAAATGAACAAATGAAAGTCAGACATTGCTTTTCAAACACGCTTCCACAAAATTTAAAAAAAATAAAACTCATGAAATAGGCCTGGACAGAAATGATGGTACCCCTGAATATAATGTGACAAAAGGGACATGTTAAATCAAGGTATGTCCACTAATCAGCCTCACAGGTGTCTACAATCTTGGAATCAGTGAGTGTGCCTGTATAGAGGGCTACAGATACTCACTGTGCTATTTGGTGACATGGTGTGTATCACACTCAACATGGACCAGAGGAAGTGAAGGAAAGAGTTGTCTCAGTAGATTAGAAAGAAAATTATATTCATATATGTTAAAGGTAAAAGTTATAAGATCATCTCCAAGCAGCTTGATGTTCCTGTAACTGTTAGAAGATGAGCCGAGACAAAGTCAGCAGTTTCCTGTGCCCTTTAGGGCCAGAACTATCGGGACTGTCACTACTGTTGCCGGGGGAGGCTTCTTCAAGGAGGGAAGGTCCTTCCTGCTGGATGGCAGGGGGTGCGGGGTATATAAGGAGGACTGAGCGCGGGAATGGGGCAGACTTGGCAGGAAAGCGACAGGAGAAGGTTGACTCTTTCTGTTGCTCCGGCTGACAACTCCACACCACTCATCTCTCAGTGTGCTGACTATAAGATTGACTTTGACTTTAAGTTATCGTCTGACCCTGTTCTTTTGGACAGTGCTGTCTTGCCTGTGGTAACAGATAATCTGCCTAGAGATTACTCCAAAGGACCGCCCACTGCCGCGGTCTGTGAGCGTGCCCATGGCTTTTGTTTGGCGCCATTCCTGAAGAATCCACATAAAAGACTGTTTCCACATCCCAGCTCACTCAAGCCAAGCAGGACCGGATCCATCAGCACCGTCGGGAGACAGTGCTTCTCATTCCTCCGTAACAGAGCCAGAGACTTTGTCCACTATTTGCGACGCCATCGGGAGATTTTCCAGCCATTCCCCTGTAAGAACTGCAAGCGATAAGCTACCTTGTTTTTTGTATATCTTATTCTCATGCATTGTGTTTGTGGGCAATCCCTGCCACTGCCGTACTAGTTTTGACTCCCTGCGTGGAGTATTGCTTGTTAATTGCCTGTTCAGTAAATCCTTGTTATCAACTTCTCTGCCTCCGGCTCTTCACTGCATCCAACGAGCCTCCCTCATTTACATTTTGGCATAGTTGGCAGGATGCAGTCTAAAAGCACGGAGATGGTAGAACAGGCAGCTGGGCCCAGAACCAGTATCTCTCTGGGGGCCATGCTGAGTAACTTGCCAAAATTTACAGGGTCTAAAACTATGTTGTGGAGTTGGACGGAATGTATGAGTGGTATGATGAGAATGCACCCTATGACCCCTGTACTCGAGGCCAAAGTGGTGATTATGCCTTTGGATGGAGAGGCTCGAGACTCCGTAATGCTGCATACCCCCCCGAGACCATGATACGTTTGCTAAAGTGCTCCAAATCCTGGATGCGACCCATGGGGATCCCACTGATGTAGGAGAACTTAGGACTCACCTGTCTAGCCGTATGCAAAGAGAGGGGGAGATGGTTACGCAATATATGAATGCTCTGCAAGAATTACACACCGCCATTGTCACAAAAGATGGGATGGGGATAGGGCTGACAGATGTCATGCTGCGTGACTTGTTGGTGACTGGCCTGCGGGACGCCCTGACCAAGCAGACCCTGAGAGAGTGGGTCCAGGTAGACTCTCATATCACTTTTGCTGACAGAGGGAGAGAGGCCCGCTCACATGAACAGGTGCAGGGGGTGACAGTCCTGGTAGGGAATGTCCAGAGTGGTGAAGCAGCAGTGCAGTCGTTAGTTGAACCGCAATGGGTTGAAGAAATGAGAATAGAACTGTTGAATATTCAAGGCGAACTGGCTCAGATGAAAGAGAAAGTTGAGGCCAGCAAGTGCACCACCAGAAGCCAAGGGGAAGAAGATGTCCATAACGAGGCCCGAAGGATCTGTTGACAGAGGTCTTTCGCTTGTTATAACTGCGGAGTGATAGGACATATGGCTAGTGAATGTCCATGACGGGCCAGCCTCCGGCCATGCCGCCCATTAAACTAGAGGGCTCCGAGCCTGGGGGATATCGTCCGGAGCCAGAATGGAAAGGAAGGAGTAGTGAAAGTCCCATGAATCTGGTGTCTATATGCGCACTGGTCTGGGCTGAGTTTGATGGCTGGGCCGTGCATTGCCTGGTGGATACCGGGTCTCAAGTGACCACGATGCCGGAAGCGTATTTCTATCGGCGCTTCCCAGAAACTCTCAGGCCTGAGTGGGGCCCGGTAGTAAAACTGATGGTGGCAAATGACCTGCCCATCCCGGTCGCAGGGGTGGTATGGAGGCATGTCTCCTTGTGTGGGAAGAGGCTGGCCACGGTCATATTGTTATGCTGGGGATGAATATCCTGAACGAATTCGGAAAATTGCTGAGTGATGAGCCATCTCACTTGTCTTTAAACCAGTGGAGTCCGCACACCCTCTAGTGTTGGGTGTTCCAACAGTTAGTTCGTACAGCCCGGGTGCAGGAAGTCTCCAGTCAAGGGGAAACATTAGGAAAAGTGATTGTGCCAGTCTCCACTCAACTCACCTTACCACCAGGACAGACCGTATTAATCCTGCCCATCCAAGCACATGCCCCGCTGGAGAGGGTGGAAGTCCAATTGGAACCTTCGGTAGTAGAACAATTGCCCGCAGGACTCTTGGTGGCCCAAACACTGGCCATGGTATGAGAAGGGACGATTCTGGTACGCTGTCTGAATCTGACAGACGAGGAGATTGTCTTTCCACACAGGGATGAAGACCACGATATGTGGTCGAACTACTTTTGAGGCACAGTGCATAGCTCAGAAGGGAAGGAGCACCATATTGGAGTTCAGATTTTGCTGGACCGATTTGAGGGTGACATGTCACATTGGCAGAGCCCTTGAGGTGCCAGAACAGCAAACCTTCCCATAAGAGAAGCAATTTCAAAAGTGTTGCATGCTTCCATAAAACTTGACAATTTTTGACTTTTCATAGTCAGTTAAATCTCTTTATATACCTATTTTGCCTGAGGGAAACAAGCTACCTAATAATTCTGCACATCTTGATAAAAGGTGTTGATATCCTTAGGCGAGACCATCACTCATTACACAAAAAGGCATCACCTGATATGCGTAATACCAATAAGCATTCAAGTTTATTCCGCTTACAGTTGGAAAATCTGCATAAAAATGATATGGCCAAAGTAATCACTTCCCTAACAATTGTCTTCCTTTGCCTACAGTGTTTTTTTAACTAAATACTTGTCGGGAATGATAATTTCCTTTTAAAGAAAACATGAAATAGGCTTTGCAAGATTACATTTTTTTGTCACCAACATTTTTTTCTTTTTCTTTTGTCTTAATCACCATCTGAAGTTAGACACGGCTTCTCTGCATACAATTCGCTGAGTAGGTTTTCTAAATGACAAAAATTAAGTGCTGCGTATATTTATGTTGAATCAAAATAACAGCTATTATTGTTGAAATCGTATAACCAGAACAAAATCATTTCATGGTCTGCTCTCGCTTTTAACCATTATGAAATGTATGCCGGTGTGAATACCTACTAGAGGGTATAATCACATCAAGCTATGTAAATGGGTTGAAAATAATAGGTCAGGTGCGGAGCAGCAGATGAAAGCTGTCAGGATCCAGACCTCAACTAAAATGTGACTATTTGCTACAAAGGCCAACTTTAAGGTATACTTTTCCATTTCCATACAGCAGGCACACTTATTAAGCTCCTGCCAGGACGAATTCAATGTATCCCCTATGCCTGGGACCACTCAGAGGTATTTTTCCCAACAAAAACTCTATAGATTAGTTTATTTACGTTCTAGTACTACAATGCACACGTCAGTTACTTTTCTTAGGCTCAAGTGATTTATGTATATTATTGGTTCTTTTCTAGAACCAATTCATTTCTCCTCCAAGTGCATTTACATTACCTCCACTAGTTCCCAATCACCTAGTGGGTTCATCTGAATTAAGAAATGGATACAACTGATCTGAGATCTCTTTTTTAGGATAATTATGTATCCCGAAGGAAAACTAAAAATACTTCCCCATTTATCATCTAGAAAAATGAGCTATGGGTCAATGTAATGTCAGGGGGGATCTTATGTACTCATCATTGTCAGCCACTCCCTAAGAAGAAGCTCATTAGTCATGGATTCTCATTTATTTATGGGAAGAAAGGTCTCTTGGGGGGCAGAAAGCATTGTTGCACTGTTAAACGTCAGGTACAAGTTACAATAAAAGCTTCACAAGATATTAACTAACACTAAGATGCAATATTTTTTCAGTAGTAGTGAAGCTATATTCTGTTTAGAGTTCAATTTTTTTCAAAATTCTCACCTAGAATAAAAAAAAGTCCAGGAGATAATAGATATGATCTGTTAAAAATGAAACTCAAAATACTAATTGGAAAATTGTGTTCATAACTATCTAAAGAACCAGGGGACCTCGAAGATAAGCTTTCCTCAATTTTATCACAGAGAAAATGCACAGCTACATAGAAACTTCAAAAATCAAGTAAACAAGTTGGCTTTAAGGTTACTGAAAAGTAGATAAGAAAGTAAAGCTAAATAAATATAGAGTAAGATAACATTACAGTGCCTCCTCTAGAAAGGGAAATATGCAGGTATGTGGTAGATGACATAGAAATGAAGTCTGATCAACAGACCAAGTCTATCTCTGTTAAATAAGAGAATAAAGGGGGTTTTACACATAGCAATATCACTAGCAATATCGCTAAAATGTCACTGATTGTGCTATGTGTAATACTTACCTCCGACCGACTCCCCCGCTGTCCATCACTGATCGCGCAAGATCGTCCTGGTCCATTTCTCGTTGGACGCTTCCTGCTGTGTGAGACGAGCGACGCTGGACGCGGGCGGGAGGACGTCTGGATCGCTGTGTGTGAAAGGTGAGTATCGTGCGCTGCGTCGCTGCTGCATCGCTGTGAGATCTTCCTGTGTGGAAGCTCACTAGCGATCATTTAGCGATGCACCAGTGATCCTGACCGGGTCGTATCGCTGGTCGGATCGCTGGTGCATCGCTAAATGTAAAAGGCCCATTAGAGTAAAGGCCAGGTTCACATAGCGTTAACCAGCCCTATCAATGCATAATGTTGACGGGCTGTGTTAACACTATAGCATAACGTGATATGCGTTATGCTATACCGCTAGCGCTGATGACTCATCAGCGCTAGCGGTGACATGCTATACCGCTAGCGCTGATGAATCATCAGCGCTAGCTGTGACAGAGCCTCAGACACTGCAGGCCACGTCCGAGGCTCCGTCAGTGCTTATCGGCACATCGAGAACGCGTGCCGCTTTACGGCATATGTCGCGATGCGCCACATAATGGTGGTGTATGGCAGCGTTAACGGTGTAACGCAGACCATTAAATGGACTGCCATAGCGCAGTGAGAACCCGACCTCATACACTGGCTTGAGTGAACGATTTGCTGGAAATGTTTTCTGCAGCACGGTAGGTTTGTCTTTTAAGCCTTGCTCTCATAGCGCTTCAAAGTGAATGTTGCTTTCATGGGTGTAGCCTATGGTCTGTTTGGCTCAGTTCCCACACCACAGTGCATGAACAAGGTAGTTTTTTGATCTTTCATAAAAGAATAAATATGACCAGAATATGCTTCAATCAAATATGTACAGTGTATTGTATATGCCATTGCATTTGGTAAAAATGTCTTTTATTTAGCAGAATTTATTCTGACCTGTCTTGTTCAACTCTCAGCCTATCCCCCTACAATCTCTAACAATGAGAGAAGAGAGGCAAAAGCAGAGAGATTGGAGCAGGTCTCTGATGCATCATTGGCAAAATGGACACGCCAGCTAGTGAGGTAAAAAAAACCTTACACATATTCTGCAGAAGCAAAATGGTAAAAGCCTTTTACAAAGTTTCTTAATTTAGGATTTAAGAAGCAAATGAAGATTAAATAAATGAATACAGATGTGTGCACAGCTTTACATCAATACTGCCAATTACTAAATCTGTCGTTGTTGCCCGAAAGAACCATTTCTTAAGCTGCTGTGGGAAAATGAAATCTTCACTGTGATTGGTTGCTAAGGGCAATAAAGACTGTTTTACTACTAAATCTGCCCCAATTTCTTCTGTCTTGTCAGCCATCAGCCATCCTCTGTTATCCTCATGATAATGTATAGGTTTCCGTAACTTCAATCAATGACATTGCAATGGTGTCTGCATATATGCAGCTGTGATAAAAATAAAATCTGGAATCTGTCTAATGTGTAAATACTTTAACCCCTTAACTCAATATCACACACATATATGCTATTGCGGGAGCGATCCTGCATGGCAAGGGCTCGGGATCTGAGCTCTCCCGCACAAGGAAGATACCAGCTATATTCTATATTAACTAGTCAACATCTGTCTCTAACAGACATAACTTGAGCCAAGCTTCAACCGTGCCTGTTAACCATTTAAATGCCATTGTCAATCTTTGACAGTGGCAATTAAATACAAGTGCTTCTCACAAAATTAGAATATCAAAAATTAATTTATTTCACTTCTTCAATACAAAAAGTTAAATTCAAATATTATATAGAGTCATTACAAACAGTGTGATCTATTTCAAGTGTTTATTTCTGTTAATGTTGATGATTATGGCTTACAGCCAATGAAAACCCAAAAGTCATTATCTCAGTGAATTAGAATTCTTTATAACACCAGCTTGAAAAGTGATTTTAAAATCTGAAATGTTGGCCTACTGAAATGTATGTGCATTAAATACTTGGTCAGGGCTCCTTTTGCATCAATTACTGCATCAGTGCAGCGTGGCATGGAGGCAATCAGTCTGTGGCGCTGCTGAGGTGTTATGGAAGCCCAGGTTCCTTTGATAGCAGCCTTCAGCTTGTCTGCATTGTTGGGTATGGTAAATGTCATCTTCCTTTTGACAATACCCCATAGATTCTCTGTGGGGTTAAGGTCAAGCAAGTTTGCTCGCCAATCAAGCTCAGTGATACTGTTAATTTAAAACTAGGTATTGGTACTTTAGGCAGTGTAGACAGGTGCCAAGTCCTACTGGAGAATGAAATTTCCATCTCCAAAAAGCTTGAAGAGGGAAGCATGAAGTGCTCTAAAATTTCCGGGTAGATGGCAGCACTGACTTTGGTCTTGATAAAACACAGTGACCGACACCAGCAGATGACATGGCTCTCAAAACCAAATAGTAGAAAAGACAGTGCCTCAAAAGTTGGTGAAAAAGAATTCATATTTTATTCTGCCTCCTGTGGCAACTTTTCGATCCAAAGATCTTTCTCAAGCAAAGATCTTTGGATCGAAATGTTGCCACAGGAGGCAGAATAAAATGTGAATTCTTTTTCACCAACATTTGAGGCGTTGTCTTTTCTAACATTTGGTATGGACTTTTTTCCAGGATGAACTCCCTGGATGTGACGTGTGTTTTACTTAGTGTCCTGTAGGACTCTGGCTATATGAGGTGCGGTTCAACTTATAATTTTTGAATGGCTCCCAAAACCATCACTGATTGTGGAAACTTCACACTAGATTATGTGCCTCTCCACTCTTCCTGCAAATTAACTGCAAAATTTACTTTCATTTGAAAACAACACCTTGGACCACTGAGTCCAGTTCTTTTTCTCCTTGGCCCAGGTAAGATACTTCTGGCATTGTTTATTGGTCATGAGTGGCTTGACACAAGGAATGTGACACTTGTAGCCCTTGTCCTGGATCCGTCTGTGTGTGGTGGCTCTTGAAGCAATGACTCCAGCAGCAGCCCACTCCTTGTGAATCCCCCCAAAATTTTTGAATGGCCTTTTCTTCTTTCAAAGCTGCGCTTATCCCGGTTGCTTATGCACCTTTTTCTACCACACTTTTTCCTTCCAATCAAGTTTTATTAACCCCTTAACAACCAGGGGTATTTTTGATTTTGCATTTTCATTTTCCCCTCCCCTTTTTCCCAGAGCCATAACTTTTTTATTTTTCCATCAATGTGGCCATGTAAGGGCTTGTTTTTTGTGGGATTAGTTGTACTTTTGTACGACACCATTGGATTTACCATGTCAGATACTACAAAACGGGAAAAAATTCCAAGTGCGGTGAAATTGCAAAAAAAGTGCAATCCCACAATTGTTTTTTCCTTGGCTTTTTTGCTAGGTTCACTAAATGCTAAAAGTGACCTGCCATTATGATTCTCCAAGTCATTACGAGTTCATAGACACCAAACATGTCTAAGTTCTTTTTTATTTAAGTGGTGAAAAAAAATGTCCAAAGTTTGGTAAAAAAAAAAAAATTGCGCCATTTTCGGAGACCCATAGCGTCTCCATTTTTCGTGATCTGGGGTTGGGTGAGGGCTTATTTTTTGCGCTGCAAGCTGATGTTTTTAATGATACTACTTTTGTGCAAATACGTTATTTTGATCGCCCGTTATTGCATTTTAATGCAATATCACAGCGATCAAAAAAAACATAACTCTGGCGTTTTGTTTTTTTTCACACTACGCCGTTTAGCGATCGGGTTAATACTTTTTTTATTGATAGAGTGGGCGATTCTGAACGCGGCGATACCAAATATGTGTATGTGTGATTGTTTTTTTAATTGTTTTATTTTGAATACTGTGAAAGGGGGGTGATTAAAACTTTTATATTTTTTTCATATTTTTTAAAACTTTTTTTTTAAATTTTGGCATACTTCAATAGCCTTCATGGGAGGCTAGAAGCATACAATACTTGATTGGCTCTGCTACATAGAGGCGATGAGCAGATCACCTATATGTACCAGAAATACTGCATTACTATGATCGCCGGCCACCGGGTGGCGCTCATAGCAATCAGGCAGCAACAACTATAGAGGTCTCCAGGAGACCTCTGGTTGTTATGCCAACGCATCGCTGACCCCCAATCATGTGACGGGGGTGGCGATGCGCATATTTCCGGCCCAGGAGCGGGAAGCGCTGGTTAAGTGCCTCTGTCAGAGTTTGACAGCCGCGTTTAACTAGTTAACAGGTGCAGGTGGATTGCGATTCCACCTACGCCTATTGCGGGCATATGTCAGCTGTTCAAAACAACTGACATGTCCTGGCTTTGGGCGTTAAGGGGTTAATATGGTTAGATACGGCACTCTGTGAACAGCCAGCTTCTTTAGCAATGACCTTTTGTGGCTCATCCTCCTTCTGGAGTATGTCAATGACTGCCTTCTGGACGTTTGTCAAGTCAGCAGTTTTTCTCATGATTTCAGAGCCTACAGAAACAGACTAAGGGACCTTTTTAAATGCTTAGGAAGCCTTTGCAAGTGTTTTTTGTTAATTTTTCTAATTTACCTAGATAATGACTTTTGGGTTTTCAATGACTGCAAGCAAAAATCATCAACATTAACAGAAATAAACACTTGAAATACTGTATATCACTGTCTGTAATGACTATATATGTGTTTCACTTTTTGTATTGAAGAACTGAAAAAAATAACTTTTTGATGATATTCTAATCTTTTGAGAAGCACCTGTGATTGTGCACACTTTCCAGCTCCCATCGGCACCCTGTGGTGCGATTGCAGGCCACCAATGAGTTACTATGTCAGCCTGGGACCTGCTGAAAGAGAACTTGTCACCAGAAAAAATGCTATTAACCTGCAGATATGGGGTTAATCGGCATGTTAATTGAGTTATTAATCTGCCCGGTGCCCTGCAGCGCTGGGGTCCAGGGTCCAAATCCCACCAAGGACAACATCTGCAAGGATGTTCTCTGTTATGAATGAGTCACCGAAGGAGGAAAAAACAAAAATACAAGCTAAGTCCAGAAAACCGGAGAGGTTGGTAGCTATCGGATAGCAGACCCCTGATCCTATCCACAACAACTAACAGTAGCCGTGGGGGGTTCCTACGATGCCCTAGACCCCTTGATCACAGCCGGAGAACTAAATAGGCCTAAAGAAAGAAAGGGGAAATCTAAACCGCCCCAGAGCAGACCCCAAAGCAATAGGCAGCCCCCAACATATAATGACGGTGAAGCAAGATGAAAACACTAACACAGATAGAAAGATAGGTTGAGCAAACGATGGGGCCCAAGCTAACTAAAAAGGACAGGATAGAAAAGCTGCTGTCTGCAATCCGTAAAAAACCCTACCAAAAAATGTCCCAACCGTCTGATAGGAAAAACAGGCCCTGAAGTCGCTAGGACTTCAAAAAGACTATATCAGCACTCAGGTAAATTCTGAAGACAGAGCAAAGAGACAAACTGATCAGAGACAAAAATGGAACGCAGCACACCCCCGACCGGGGATGGCTGACCTCCAAAAAACAAGGAAAACAAAACTAAACTAATAAGTTCAATAGCAGAGCAAAAACTTATCTTTGGGAAGCAGGAATCAGACTGGTCTCCAAGAATCCAGCAGAGAAATCACCAGCGACTCAGAAGGGCGTCAGCTGCCTTATATCCAGTCAGAATTTCCTGTTACCCAGTCATCATCTACCAGATCAGGTGTTTGGTAATCAGCCTCACTATCTTCCTTCACCAGAAGAGGGAGTTCATCAGACATCGACGGTGAAGGGGAAAATGAACTCACAACAGTTCTCCCTGTGTTTGCGTAGGTTTCTTCCGGGTACTCTGGTTTCATCCCACATTCCAAAAACATACTGATAGGGATTTTAGATTCGGAGCCCCATTGGGGACAGTGCCAATAATGTTTGTAAAGCACTGTGGAATTAATGGCACTATATATAAAATAAATAAAAATAAATAAATAAGTGCAGGCCTTGGGCATAATTTTATTAACCTGCAGATTAATCCCATATCTGCAGATTAACAGCTTTTTTACTGGTGACAGGTTCACCATTGTTGCCATCTTGGTACTTCTCTGAAGCTCAGCTGTAGGCGGGAGACATACTAGCAATTTAAAAGTCGGTCCGATTTTGTTCCTGAGAAGTCGGACAAGTGTCATGCAAGTGTCATATGTTTTTCATGAGAGTACAATCCGATTTATAACACTTAGAATTCGATTTACATCTGATTACAATGCAAATGCTATCCAATGAGCTTTTACATACAACAATTCTATATGTAATTTACACATAGTTTTCCAAGGAAATATTCTTCAATATCTATCTATCTATCTGACTATGTATATATACAGTGGGGAAAAAAAAGTACATTTTGTTTCTGGTGTCCTGTGACAGCTCTTTGGTCTTCACCATAGTGGAGTTTGGAGTGTGACTGTTTGAGGTTGTGGACAGGTGTCTTTTATACTGATAACAAGTTCAAACAGGTGTCATTAATAGAAGTAATGAGTGGAGGACAGAGGAGCCTCTTAAAGAAGAAGTTACAGGTCTGTGAGAGCTAGAAATCTTGCATGTTTTTAGGTGACCAAATACTTATTTCCCACCATAATTTGCAAAATAAATCTTGCCAAATCAGACAAGGTGAATTTCTGGATTTGTTTTTTCATTTTGACTCTCATATTTGTGGTCTACCTATGATGTCAATTACAGGTCTCTCTCATGTTTTAAGTGGGAGAACGTGCACAATTGGAGGCTGGCTAAATACTTTTTTTCCCCACTGTATATACAGTATATGTATACAGAGTGAGGGACAATAGATAGATTTACAGACAGATAGATGGATAGGTACATACAAAAACATACATATAAATATGTGCGTGAGATATATATAAAGTGCTTTGTTTGTGCAGCTTACTGTATATGTATTTAATTAATAAAGGATTACAAAAATGTTGTGGGTTCCTGCGTAATTTTCCAAACCAGCAGAGGGCAAGTCGACGGCTGGGGCAGTTATTTACAGCCTGGGAAGGGGGTAATACCCATGGGGCTTCTCAGCTGTATACTTAGCCTTTGTTGGTTATTAAAATGGGGACCCTCCAACAAATTAACGTAGTGTTCACCTATAAATAATAACCAATAAAGGCTAGGCAGACATCTGAGGGATAATATTAATAGCTTAGGAAGGGGCCATGGATATTGCCCCCCAGGCTAAAAACATCAGATGACAGCCACCCCAGAAAAGACACATCTATAAGCATCCATAAGCTGCGCCAATTCTGGCACTTAGCCTTGCTCTTCCCACTTAGCCTTTTCTGACTAATAAAATGGGGGACCCTAAAAAAAAGTCATAAGGTCCCCCTATAATTAATAACCAGTGAAGGCTATGCAGACAACTGCAGCTGATATTGACACTCCACTTGATAAAGCACATCCACGAAATGCACGTTGGCGCATTTGTGGTACCGTGGATGGGCATTTCACACAACATTATGGGTAAGCTATAAACCTTATAAAACTTTTGGTTGTTTCATGGCTTTTTTATTTGACCATCATGGTGTTATGGGCTGGCGGAACACACCAAATAAATAAAGATGAAATGATATATGAGGTGCGTTCGCCGCCCAGACCTACTGTGCATAGGTGACTAACTGCAGCTGAACAATGAGGGAGTGGCTTGTAGAAGAAAGCCGGACACTTATGGATAACCGCTGACCCGGTGTTAGCAGGCATGAACCCCGTTGCTTCACGAAGCACGTACCAGCCGGCAAACAACCGCAACCTGTTGACGTCACAGGTCACGGTAGTGTGAACCACCGCTTAGTACGGGTGCAATGTCTGCCCTGACGGATGCCACTAACCAGCCTATCAACTGAGCTGGAAAGCGCCCCTAAGGCACACGGTGTTTAGATGGACGCTGCGGTAGCAGTGGTCCAGGAGGCCTGTACAGACCGACGCCCAAGGCGCTAAAGGAAAACGATGAGGAACACTGCGGTGCTATGCAGTGTCAGAGCTGCTGTGCTGACTCTAATTCCTAACCCTAACTCATGCGTAATATCCAAGGAGGGGTAATTATAATGCGTCAGTCACCAGGCTCATTCATCCATCATCACACATACACTAAGTACTATAGCCTCAGAGTCTATCATAGTGCATGACAGGGCGGCCATGCTAACCTTATGTAGCCGTGCCCATCCAGGACCTTCCTGATCCTCCTGATGGGCCAATCAGACCTGGGGATGGACCTGAGCATGTGACTCCTGATCTCCAATGGGAGATCGTCTAATGAGCATGTCCGTGGCTGCATGTGTGCCACACTGAAAGGGCCAGCATTTGTCGCTTACAGGTTCAGATAACCTGCTGAACACCGTTAGTGATGGGGATCTGGGATTACAATTATTACCCGCGAACGATGATTTCCCAGTAAGTGCAGGTCAACCGCAATTCCGGAATTAGGCCTAACCGTCATTCCTGAAAAAATGAAAAACTTACGTGTGCAAACCACAGGTGCTGTAGCTTGCTTAACAGCTCGCCAGCCATTCTCAGGCCCAGTATGGATTACACGTGATTGCACAAAGGTGAGAAAGGGTACCATATCACCGGATAACATGTTTGGATAGCATAGTGTACACATTCAAAATATATGTCTATAGATCAGGAGGCAGGCTCAGATGGTGTCAGGCCCAGTATGGATTACACGTGATTGCACAAAGGTGAGAAAGGGTACCGTATCACCGGATAACATGTATGGATAGCATAGTGTACACATTCAAAATATATGTCTATAGATCAGGAGGCAGGCTCAGACAGTGTCAGGCCCAGTATGGATTACACGTGATTGCACAAAGGTGAGAAAGGGTACCGTATCACCAGATAACATGTATGGATAGCATAGTGTACACATTCAAAATATATATCTATAGATCAGGAGGCAGGCTCAGACGGTGTCAGGCCCAGTATGGATTTGATTGCCCAGACTACACAGAGGAGGAGCAGGGAGAGGTAAAGATTGCAAATGCTGGGGCCCTGCCCAAGCAAGGGGGGCCCACTCGTGGGCGTCGGTACTGGCACTGGGCCCCTCATAGTACGGCGGTGTGTCTGACGGCGGGTGTGCACCACCACCGTCAGAGACACTTGATTGCACTATGAGGGACCCTGTGCCAGTGCCCGCGCCCAAGAGTCGGCCTACCCACCTGTCCAGGGCAACGGCACTCGCACGGTATCGTGCGCTAGGTGGTGACCCCGGCCATAGGGGGGGGTGGCAACACAGTTAGGGAGTTTTAGAAAGTGGCATATGTTGATGTTGGACATTCAGCTGATGCAAAAGGCGAAATTATTCAAGTCCCAGGAAGAAGAGGACCAAAGCAAGCCATTTTTCTGTCAACCTATGTGTCATCAGGGGAAGGTGGGACAAAATCCTTGGAAACCCATGCATGGTTCATTTTAATGAAGGTTAGATCATCCACATTTTTGGGTCGACAGACGGGTCCTTTTTTCTGTCAGGATTGATCCAGCAGTACTGAAGACTCGTTCAGATAACACACTAGCAGCAGGGCAAGTGAGCTCCTGTAAGGCATATTGTGCCAATTCAGGCCAGGTGTCAAGTTTACTGGCACAATAGTCAAAGGGGAATGATCGGTGAGGGAGAACATCGATATGGGAGAAGTAGTTTGTTACCATAGTTGACAAGTGCTGTCTCCTGTCACTTTCCATCGATGCAGTATTACCAGTCGTGTGAGCGGGACTTGAAAAATCAGTCCACAACATGGCCATGAAACCCCATGTCTCCAACGCCACTTCTGATGTGTGCACCACAAACACCTCTTCCAAGCTGCCCCTGGCCCCTACGGCTCGTGTGAGAACCATCACCGCTGCTGTGTGCTGGGAATGCCTCAACCAACCAGTTTACCAGAGTAGCTTGTTTGTAGCCAATATTAGGTCAAGGTTCTCCTGTGGCATGATGTTTTGGAATTTGCCTTTATAGCGTGGATCCAGGATGCTGGCCAACCAGTAGTCGTCATCGTTCATCATTTTGGCAATGCGGGGGTCCCTTTTTAGGATCTGCAAGGTATAATAATGCAGTGTGACTGCTTGGTGGAGGAGCAGTTTCTGGCAAATCCACATCCCTCCAGTCACGCACAAACCCTGTACCAGACCTTGCCACGCCAACATTTTCTCTGGACACACGAGAAGCATCCTCCTCCCCTAAATAATCATCCCCATCATCACCCTCCTTCTCCTCTTCCTCTTCTTCCTCCACCTCGTCCAGGAGAGGTCCCGGAGCAGACAATGGCTGACTGTCATCAAGGATTTCCTCCTCCTCTTCCTCTTCGTCAACCTCGGCTGCAGACGCCTGCTCCTTAATGTGCATCAAAGTTTGCATGAGCAGACTCATAAGTGGGATGCTCATGCTTTTGATGGCGTCGTCTGCGCTTACCAGCCGTGTGCATTCCTCAAAACACTGAAGGACTTTACAGAGGTCTTTCAGCTTTGACCACTGCACACCTGTCAACTCCATGTCTGCCCTCAAAGTGCCTGTCCGGGTATCCTCCCACAAATGCATTACGGCCTGCCTCTGTTCGCACAGCCGCTCAACCATGTGCAGGGTGGAGTTCCACCTTGTTGCAACGTCGATAATTAGCCGGTGCTTGGGAAGGTGTAGCAATCGCTGCAGCTTCTGCATACGACTGGAGTGTACGGGCGACCGGCGGATGTGCGAGCACAGTTTTTGAACCTTCTGGAGCAGGCCTGTTAACTCTGGATAATTATTGAGGAAGCACTGCACCACCAGGTTCAAGGTGTGAGCCAAGCAAGGTATGTGTCTGAGTTTTGAAAGGGCTATGGCAGCCACAAAATTACGGCCGTTATCGCTGACTACCTTGCCTGCCTCAAAATGTAGACTGCCCAGCCATGACTCAGTTTGTTGCTGAAAGTAGTCGGCCAGTACCTCCGCGGTGTGTCTGTAGCCCAACACATC
The DNA here is from genome assembly GCF_039654945.1 of Dendrobates tinctorius. NCBI lineage: Eukaryota > Metazoa > Chordata > Amphibia > Anura > Dendrobatidae > Dendrobates > Dendrobates tinctorius. The sequence goes on from NW_027361910.1 coordinate 2,157,158, forward strand.
ATCTTCAACACAGCCTGCTGACGCTTTCCACTAGCTGATCGATAGGGGGACACCTCGTGTGCAACACTGGCAGCTGCGGATGGAGTGCTGCTGCGACTGCACTCTGGGGATGAGCTTTCGCTTCTAGAGGAGTAGGAGGAGGAGGAGGGTCGAACGCCTACAGCCAACTGTTTCCTATACCGTGGGTTAGGCAGCACAGTCCCACCACCGCTGTCCCCTGTGGACCCTACATCCTCCACATTAACCCAGTGCGCAGTGATGGACACGTAACAGCCCTGGCCATGCCTACTGGACCATGCATCAGTTGTGAGGTGCACCTTTCCACTCACTGATTGCTTGAGTGCATGGACAATGCGGTCCTTCACATGAAGGTGGAGGGCTGGGATGGCTTTGCGAGAAAAGAAGTGGCGACTGGGTAGTTCATAGCGTGGTACTGCGTAGGCCATGAGTTCGAGGAAAGCTGCGCTTTCCACCAACCGATAGGGCATCATCTCTAACGAGATTAGTTTGGCAATGTGGGCGTTCAAACCCAGTGTACGCGGATGAGAGGATGAGTACTTTCTTGTCCTACTCATAGTCTCTGGCAGGGTGAGCTGGACTTGAGAGATGCCTATGGTGTAACTAGCGGTGGACAGGGCGGACTGAGAGAGGGTTGATGATGGTGATGGAGTTGGTGTTCTTTCTGATGGCCTAGATTCAGTCTTTCGTTGATATAACATTGTGATTCCCTGACAGCTTTGGCCTTGCAACGACACCTCAACATTTGCTGCTGTGCTAACCGGTGGGCTTACAGTGGGGGAAACAATGTAGCGTTGCTGACTTCCTTCTTTGGGAGCATTTGCACATGTGGTACTTGAGGTTTGGTGTTCCGTCAATGCTTGCAAGTGCATGGTGGTTAAATGTCTAAGCATGCAACTGGTATTCAAATTTTTCAGATTTTTCCCTCGGCTAAAGGTCTTTGCGCACTTCTTACAGATAACCTTGGCCTGATCATTAGGATTTTGTTCAAAAAGGTGCCACACTGCACTCTTCCTACTATGGAAGACATTTTGCATCCTTGCACGCTGTGCTATTTTGACCATCTGGCCAAGCAGTCCAGCAACTTTTTGGCGTTTTGTAACCCGTTTTTGGACTGCTCCGTGCCTGCCAGATAGCAGCTGTTGCGATGTCGATGCCTGCTGCGGATGCTCCTCCTCCTCTTCAGAGCTATTGGCAGCGGCACCCTCTTCCCCCAATGGATGCCAATCTGAGTCAACAACTGGGTCATCCATCACCTCCTCTTCAATGTCATGTGCACCTTCCTCTGTGTCACCGTGTACGGTGGTATAGTATGCGGGAAGGGGAACCTGAGTTTCATCTGGGTCAGAATCTGGCTCAGTACACTGCGAGGACAATGTCGTGCTCTGAGTGAATGTACCAGCAGAATCATCTATCAGTGGCTGTGCATCAGTGCACTCCATGTCAGATTCATCTTGGCCTGGGTAATTCACCATTTCACTTGATAACCCAGGCATGGTATGTGAAAACAGCTCCATGGAGTAATCTGTTGTGTGGCCTGCCGCATCCTTCAATTTTGGTTGGGGTGAAGGACACAAAGAAAGGTGTGGTTCATGACCATGAGCCTCCAAAGACGACTCAGTGCTTTTATTTTTTACATGTTCAGAAGAGGAGGCGATAGAGCTGGAGGCCGAGTCAGCAATGTAGGCCAAAACTTGTTCCTGAAGCTCCGGCTTTAAATGCGGTTTACCTACTCCCAGAAAAGGGAGCCTTTGAGGCCTTGTGGAGCCAGACGATGATGCAGGCTTAACACCTCCTGCATTAGGTGTTATTTTGCTTTTGCCACTACCAGCAGATCCAACACCAACACCATCATTAACAGCTGGCAACCCCCGCCCACTAACACGGCCTCTTACACCACACTTCTTCATTTTTTTGAAAAATGTACCCACAATTCCACCAACGATATGGAAATGTAAAACAAGGTACAAGGTGTATATAGGACAGGGGAGAATTTAATTCTCCTACCACTTCTGGACACTGATGTATTGTGTCAGGCCAGTGTATATCACACCGCTGTATGACAGGCTGAATTTGGCTGTTGTGTAAAATGTGATATATGACGGGAGAAATGGAATGTCATTACACACTTCTGGACACTGATGTATTGTGTCAGGCCAGTGTATATCACACTGCTGTATGACAGGCTGAATTTGGCTGGTGTGTAAAATGTGATATATGACGGGAGAAATGGAATGTCCTTACACACTTCTGGACACTGATGTATTGTGTGAGGCCCAATATATATCACACTGCTGTATGACAGACTGAATTAGGCTGGTGTGAAAAATGTGACATAGGATGGCAGAAATGGATTGTCCTTACACACTTCTGGACACTGATGTATTGTGTGAGGCCCAATGTATATCACACCGCTGTATGACAGGATGAATTTGGCAGGTGTGAAAAATGTTATATAGGACGGGAGAAATGGAATGTCCTTACACACTTCTGGGCACTGATGTATTGTGTCAGGCCCAGTGTATATCACACTGCTGTATGACAGGATGAATTTGGCAGGTGTGAAAAATGTTATATAGGACAGGAGAAATGGAATGTCCTTACACACTTCTGGACACTGATGTATTGTGTCAGGACCAGTGTATATCACACCGCTGTAAGACAGGATGAATTTGGCAGGTGTGAAAAATGTTATATAGGATGGGAGAAATGGAATGTCCTTACACACTTCTGGACACTGATGTATTGTGTAAGGCCCAGTGTATATCACACCGCTGTATGACAGGATGAATTTGGCAGGTGTGAAAAATGTTATATAGGACAGGGCAGGATTGGAATCTCCCTAGAGTGTAGGTCTGTAAGAACGGAACAACTCCTCGACTTATCCTTACAGAGTCACACCCTTAGCTTCACTGTGGCCGTGATAACAGCCTTTACACGGTACTGAGAGAGCAGCGTGCACGTACACCGCTGTCCGGTGTATGTTAAATTGTCAAGCTCCGTGTTTTTTTAGTATACGGACTGACACACGCTGTCTCTCTATAGTTTTGAATGTAATCAAACAGCAAATAGACTAGACCATTTGAAAAACAGACAAAACTATAAGGTGGAGGTCTGTAAGAACGGAACAACTCCTCGACTTATCCTTACAGAGTCACACCCTTAGCTTCACTGTGGCCGTGATAACAGCCGTTACACGGTACTGAGAGAGCAGCGTACACCGCTGTACGGTGTGAAAAAATGCACGCTCAGTATCTCACCAGGACAAAAAAAAAGGATTGCTTTTAAAAAAGCAGTTTGCAAAGCAGTGTGAAACCAGCAATGCAGCTATCAGGTAGCCTTATAAGGCAGCCTAACAACCAACAGAGCTGATCCACCAAAATATAGCCTCCCCTTGCACTGCACAGTGACTGGTGTGTTGTACAGGCAAAATCGCTAGCAGCAGCAGCTGATTTTTTTTCTTCTTCCCTGCCTAACGCTCTCCCTACAGAATCTGCAGCAGCAGCAGCATCTCTCTCTATACTGAGATCAGCAGAAGTAAGATGGCGGTCGGCGTGCACGCCCTTTTATACCCCTTGTGACGCCCCCCAAAGCAAGCCAATCACTTGCATGCCCTTCTCAAAGATGGTGGGGACCGCTGCCTATGTCATCACGTTGCCCACAGTGTCCGTTCTTCCTCATTGGCTGAAAAAGGGCGCTGAAGCATGTTTTGAAACGCGACTTTGGCGCTAAAGTCGCCGACCTCGTGGCCGACCTCACGCTGAGGTCGGGTTTCATTTCATGAAACCCGACTTTGGCGAAAGTCGGCGACTTTTGAATTTTTTCGACCTGTTTCGCTCAACTCTAATAATGAATGCTAAAATGAATTGCATCATTTAAAACTAAAACTCGTCCCACAGAAAACAAGTTGTCATATAGCTATAGTATGTGGACAAAAAAATAAAAATGTTATAGCTCATGGTCATGGAAGCAGGGGAGGGAAAAAAAAGAGAAAATATGAAAAATTGGCTGTAGAGGAAAGGGGTAAAGATGTTAAAGGCTATGTAGACCATATGGTCTGTTTTATTAAATTATTGCATCTTTGATGCAACTCATTTACATATATATGTGCAGCTGACATTGATGCAGATATAACACAACTCCTGAATCTCTATTTGTTTTAGGCCACGTTCACACATTCAGTATTTGGTCAGTATTTCACATCAGTATTTGTAAACCAAAACCAGGAGTGGAACATTCAGAGGAAAAGCATTTTTCAGCCACTCCTGGTTTTGGCTTACACAAATACGGATTGAAAATACTGACTAAATACTGAATGTGTGAACTTGGCCATACTGAAATCCTGCTTTCTTTGCATTGCTGAACTCTCCCTTTCTTCACAATAACATATTTCAGGGTCAGTGAGAAATGCCAAATATGAAGGGAGGCAGTTTTTTTTTATAGCAAAGGAAACAGCAAACGAGTGATGAGAAGGAAATTAGAGCAAATGAGAGGAGAAGGCATTGGGAATCAAGACACTCTTCACTGACATAAGGGACAGGAGGATGAATCAGTATTTTCAACAGTAAAGCAATACAGAAATGGAGCTGTGCTAATGCAGAATATCACACAAACTTCACAACCAGGATGTATTACTGGAAGAGACAGGACCACTACCAAAATAATCTGAAATTACAGGTTGCAAATTGCATATGAGTAGGCATGAGTGAACCCAAACTGGAAAGTTTGTAGTTCATACCAGACACCTAGTGTCCAGTACGAACCCCGAACACTTACTTTATACTGTATGTCCAGTTTCCTGTTTGGGTTCGCCAGTCTAATTGAGCATGTTGAAAGGCTGCAGCGCTTTCAATCAACAAGCTTTTAGACTATGAGCACTTCCGGAGCCATCACTGCCATGTCAAGTATTGGCATGGCTGTGATTGAATGGTGCAGCATGTGACCCGGCCTGTATAAAGGCCATATCTTGAGTGCTGCAGCCAATATGTTCTCATTAGTGTTGGGATAGGACGCAGCTGGAGTGAGGGACAGATAGTGACTGTGAACCATGAAACAAAAAATTTGTGCGTACTCTGCACTCCCCACCTCTGGGAGTACTGTCCTTTAAGCTGCTGTGTGTACTTTGCACCCCCTGCCTGTGGGAGTACTGTCCTTTAAGCAGCTGTGAGTACTTTGCACTCCCCCTATGGAAGTACTGTTACTTTAGGATGCTGTTTGCTTTCTAGTAGTCTGAGAAATAACTAATTGGTATCAGCCATCTCATTGTCTTTAGTAGGCTAAATAAATACTTTTTCAGGATCGCTGAGTGTTTTCAGTAGGTTTGCAAATAAGTACCGTATTTTTTGGATTATAAGATGCACATGCTGATGTGCCTCCTCCCATCAGCCCCTGCGTCACACTGATCCAGGAAGTGTCCGTGCGATGTCTGCAGCAGCTGCGCTCCATGCAGGGCCTGTGTGTGGTAGGGGCCGGGATAGGGGGGTGGTCCACTGCTTACCACGTCCGGACGACACAGGCACCAGCCGAAGCAAGGACAAGACAGAGGCAGGGTTCAGTTGTAACAGTTCCGGATTTTATTCGTCGTCCTCCTGACGACCACAACCACGCACCGCAGTTCTTTACATTTCTCCGTCTCCAGGCCCGGGTACCTGCACCTTTCCTCCAGTCGAAGTAATGACCCTCATGGATCTTTCACTGGGGCTGTCCTAGACCAATCTACCGCCAGCGCTTCACCTGCCCGAGGTCGCCGTCCAATCGGTACCCCCGGGGCCTCGTCTGTCCTGCGGTCCGTCGGGTCAAGGCCACCCCATGACTGTCTCTTTCCAGTCAGTCCCCTAGTTGAGCTCTTTGCTGTTCTCCGTCTTCTGCCAAGCTCCTCCCGGGACTAACCTGCCTGGAACCCCAACTAGTCCTATTTATCCCCTCTCTCACCGGGAATTCCCCTCCTGGGTTCCTGTCTCCCCGCCCCCATGACTAAGCGTTTCTCAAGCCCTAAGCTGCTGTTGAGTCCTGAACTACTCCCCCCTGCCATCTTGTGGGGTACTGCACTCTCTTGTCTGCCTTTCCCAGCTATCACCCTGCTGTCCTTGTCAATCTCCGTCCATAGTGTACCAACCGTTCCCTCCAACTTCCAGTCAAGTCTGTCCGTCAAGTCACCTTCCCCACATGTGCACCAGGGAGCTGAAATACTGGGATGCCATGACTGCTAATAATTATCCAACTGGAAAACACACACCTCCTGAGGACATTGGATCTAATTTCTATCCAGAAATTGGCTAGTACAGTTCCAGGGACCCTTCTGTTCTTGAAGCCCACATGAAGCAACTCCGATCAGCAGCTATAGAAGTGATATCCTTATCGTGGTATCGAGCAGAAATGAGTGATGACAATGGTATCCCAGCTGAGGATTTAGTACCAAATATTTTAGATACTGCTCATAAATATAGTCTAAAGATTACATTTCACATTGAACCCTACATCAATCGACATGCCCGCAGTTTACACGACGATGTAAAATATATTATTGACAAATATGGAGAGTACCCTGCATTTTACAAATACACGACTAGAACTGGTATAAGTCTACCAATGTCTTACATTTATGATTCCTATTTAACATCATCTGATTCATGGGCTAAATTCTTAACCTCTTCTGGATCCCACAGCCTTCGGAATACCAAGTATGATAAGATTTTTGTGGCCTTGCTTGTAGAAGTAAAACAAAAGATTGATATTCAAAAAAGTGGTTTTGATTTAATGTATAAATAACTAATTTTTCAGGACCGCTGAGTGTTTTCCGTAGTTTTGCAAATAAGCACCATATTTTTTGGATTATAAGATGCACATTTTTGGGGGTGTGTCTTATAATGTGAATATACCTTACCGGTACCATTGCTGCAGGCTGCAGGCAGGGATGATGGGGTGTCCAGAAGGTGCTGTGGAGGTGTCCGGTATTGCTGTGGGGGCTCTGCCGAAATTTTGTGAAAGGCCAGAGCCCCCACAGTTCCATGGTTTCCTATGTGGTGGACTCCGGGAAAATGGCCACTGGGGGCGGCACATGCACAGTTGGGCATCTCGGCACTAAGATCTCGGGAGATGAGATGTCAGCGAGTACATACCTTAAAAAGCATGACAGATTTGAGCCTCCTCCTGCTACCTCTTCTGATGTGGTCTTGGCATCTTCCACCCGCTCACAAACAACAGGGTCACCTGCCTCCCAGCAAGGAGAGATGTGGCAGCATCACCACCAGTGTCACCGACATCTCCACACCGTCCCTTGGAACTGTTCAGCTTTCCATCCCCCAAATCCTAGAGAAAGAAGAGGTACTTCCCCTAGCCACCTAGGAGCCATGGTCCTGAAAGACAGCATTTTCAAATTACTGTCTTTGAAATGCTGCCATTCCGGCTGGTGGAGATGAACAGTTTTAAAAACTGATATCGGTGCCTGTACCCCGTAGTACATTCTTTCATGCACAAACATGTTGGGGACCAAATAAAGTGTGCACTGTGCAAGTAGCAAGGTCCACATAACCACCAATATGTGGACCAGTAAGAATGGTCAGGGACATTACATCTCCCTAATTGCCCACTGGGTAAATATAGTGGTTGCTGGGACAGAGGTGGAAAGCATACTGTCTCATGTCCTACCACCACCTTGTATTTCTGGACATTTATCTGTCTTGGTTGCCACCTTCTCCTACTCTTCTTCCTCCACTGCCTCGTTATTTGGCCATCACTTGGGCCATCATGCACAGATTTCTGAGCATTTCAGGATTTTTGCTCTGGGGGCAGCCCTGCTTGCCGCTTGAGACTTTTTGTGCAGCCGTTGCTATGACCGCTACAGCAAATGCTCTGACCAGTGTATGCACGGCTGTCATTACCTTTGGATCGTGGATTGCCGCCTGTGGCATTTTGTGTGCATGCACGGCCGCGATTATTACCGCCACAGTAAAATCTCTGACCAGTGTGAGCATGGCTGATACTCTCTTTGGGCCATTAATACGTAGCGTGCATGCGCTATTGCGACGGTGACAGCATAGCCGTGATTCCGGACTCCTACATTAATATAAACCTTTTTTTATTATGGCTGTTACCTAGACCACTACAAATAAACTTCTGCGTCTGTCCATATTTTTGTGTTTGGAGGCAGCCTTGTTTGCAGTCTGTGGCATGATATGCGCTCGTGCGGCCGTTACTATGGCCACCATGATAAACTTTCTGACCAGTGTCATACAGTGCGCATGTGCTGTTAGGATGTCTGATTATTACTTCCAGCGATACAGCTGTAACTCTGGTGTGTCCATGAGTTCCAGGTGTCTGCTGTGCATCGCTCCGCCTCTCTGATCATTGGTACAGGTATTTAAACCTACTCTTTTCAATATTTATTATATGCTTGATATCAATTCTGTCTTTCTGCCTTATCTTTGCCTGCAATGTACATAGCTGTTTTGTTATTTAGAATTGCATGATATGTGCCTGCTTATGGGTGGCTATGAATAGTCCAATATGGGCCACATCTTAGGTTCATATTACCTGTTTTTTTGGGGTGTCTGGGTCATTGGTTCTTTGTTTGTATTTTAAATGTTTTTAGCTTATTGTATCCAATATGAAATAAAGGTTATTTTATTGTCTATTGGGATGTGCATACCATCATTAGCCTAGTCTTTTTCTCTCCTTTTTTTTTTGCTTTATACATGTATCCATCATGAAGATGGTCTGGAGGCGGTCTGCTTCTTCCTGGGGACGAGCAACTGGGATAGCCATATTTGTGATTTAATTTTGGAATTGTTGACATTTATTTTGACAAAAATTTTTTGTATTTAAGGATGTTTTTTATTTGCAGCAGCGTGGCACTGCCATGGGAGCGGCCTGTGCGCCATCTTTTGCCAACCTCTTTTTGGGAGAGAGAGGTTTTTGGCGGGGATGGTGTCCGGGCCGCGGACCATGTGCAGGGGTGGTTATGCTACATTGATGATTTATTTATAATTTGGCAAGGTTCTGATTTACAATTACATGAGTTCATGCAGCAACTAAATTCGAACAAATATAACATTAAATTGACTTATACAGCGAGTGGGTCTTCTGTGGACTTTTTGGATACTAAAACTTCAGTTGACGAAGATCTTTTCCTACAAACTGATGTCCACAGGAAGCCAACTTCTACAAACTCGTTGCTGCATGCTAGTTCTAGTCATCTTCGTAGCACTATTAGGGCTATCCCAGTTAGTCAATTTCTCAGGATGAGGCGGATCTGTTCTTCAGACTCTCGATTTGAAAACCAAGCACTCGATTTCTGTGAAAGATTCATGGCTAGGGGATACTCTAAGGCCTCTTTCACACTTCAGTTTTTTACAATCAGTCACAATCCGCCAGGTTTTGAAAAAAACGGATCCTCAATTTTCTTTTGAGGATCCGTTTTTTTTCTTCATTGACTTTCATTAATGGCGGATTGTGACGGATTGCTGTCCGTTGCATCCGTTTTTTTTGAGGATCCGTCAAAAGTTGCTGTCCGTCACCATCCTCAAAGATTTCAAAACGGAGCTTGCAACGTTTTTTTTTCTGGCGGATCCTCCAGACACTCATTTAACCAGAAATTCTTTCTGGGTGCCGGGAAAAAAAAAAAATTCTCTCTCTCTCTCTCTCTCTCTCACTCTCTCCTGCGATTCCTTTAAAATTCTTCATTTTGCGGATCCGTCAAAAAAACGGATGGGTGGCATCCGTTGATCCGTTGTCATCAGTTCTAAAATGGATCCAGCATCCGTCCTTTTGGCGGATTTTGACTGATGCAAAAAACTGAAGTGTGAAAGAGGCCTAACCGGTGCATAAAAGCTGGACTGAATAGGGCTAAAAAATGTTCCCGTGATGTTCTATTGCAACCCAATATGGGAAGAAAGAAAAAATCAGATGACAAAATTTGTTATATTTCAACATTCAATGGTGAATGGGTCACCATGAGGACATGCCTTCAGAGGCATTGGAGAATTTTATAGTCGGATCCAGTCCTTGCCATGCACCTGACGGACCAACCCCTTATGACCTCAAGATGCAGTGAAAATTTGAGAGATCATTTAACAAAAAGCCATTATGTCCCAGTAATAGAAAGGATGAATAATCCCTTCGGTTCTAGTGGACCGATGAAGGGATGTTTTTCTTGTGGTCATTGCGTTGCATGCAAAAATATTCTTCAGACATCTACTTTTGAGTCAGTTGATGGTAAAAAGAAATTTTCTATTAAAGAACATATAACATGCAACACAACCCAAGTTATCAATTATGCTACTGTATGTCCTCTTGCCCTAAAATATACATCAGACAAACCTCTAGACGATTGGGTACACGGACACGGGAACATGTCCGTGACATCATGGCAGCAAAAACGGAAACTGATGTGTCACAATTAAAAACACTACCCCGGCACTTTCATAAGTTCCATAAATGTAACCCTAGTTTATTGACAGTTCGTGGTATTGAACATGTACATTGTGGAATAAGGGGAGATGATGTGAGACGTCTCCTCACTCAAAAAGAGTGCAAATGGATCTTTAGCCTGGGCACTATGGTGCCTAATGGTTTAAATGAAACCAATGGGTTTTCCTCTTTTTTGTAACACATGCCTTCGGGTGTTTATCCTCTCTCCAGATATTACACCTCCTTTTTAGTTGGTCTCTGTTTTTATTTTGGTATTTTTTATTAATTTTTGTTTTGTTGAATTATTTTTTAGATGTTGTTCTATGCCATTCAACATGTATATAGGATGGTGAATGATGGCCACCTGTGGGATTTGTGTCTTGGAAAACAAGAAGAAGACTATGAAGATTTTTTGCATGAGTTGTAATAAGAAAATATGAATGACTATGTTTTTGGATTTCTGTATTCATATGGACATATTTTTATATGTATATTATGCACATATGTACTTTATAATGTCATGTGCAATTTTGCATATGAATTATATATAATACTGTATATTATTATGCACTGTTCACTTGCACAGTATATATAACTTGTTATTTAATTGTGTATATTCATATTATATATTATGTAAAATTAATTTTATTATCTCAGCACACATATATATTTTCTATTGTAATTATTATGATATCCTAATATTTCTTTTTCTTTCTACACACATTTTTCACATGCACTTTATCACCAAGTATTTGTCATTTTAATATCTATTTTCTCATTTTGTGATGCGTCTCTTCAGTGCCTCCAAGTCCTCCTGCGATCTCTTAGTATTTCACATCGCGGCTCTCGGCGATGCGGTTTGGTGCCACCTGCCCCCCCGTGCCATGTAGGTGAAAGGAAGAGACATCACTTGTTGTAGGACCTTTCTATTGCTCTAGGGCGCATGCGCGAAAACAAAACATGTTATTGGCCAATTTATGGTCATGTGACCTGGAAGGTCCTGTATTATAGTCGATCTCTGCCACTCTGAGGCCACGGCCCCTGAGGAAGCGACGATACAGCACGTGAATCGCACGTCGGGGAATGTGGTCACAGCACAGGCAGCTACCACAAACATTTATGGGTAATTAGCTCTTTTATTTTCTTTATTTATACAGCGGACTTTGCGTGTTTACTATTGATGTCTTGATGGTGCTTATACTGAGGGACATTTATTCAGCTTATCATTATAGTGTTGGTTATGTGAGCCATTTATATTCAAATGGTCAGATGTTTACTTTGAATTAACTCTTTTGACACCACTACCTTGAAATGACTAATCTATGCTCTGTCCTGCTAGTGTGTGTTGCTTATAGACTGTGGCCACTTATCTTGTGGATCCTTTATATCCATACATATTGATTGTGATATATACAACATTTTTATACATTTTAGCATTTATGTAATTGAGGAATTTTTTGTGCTAATAAATAAGTACTTTTCATGGTATATGGTAAAATTGTTTTTCTCCGTTCTTTTGCAATGTCGGTTATAGTTCCTGCCTAGGGCTGCTGTAGCTGACTCTGATTGCTCTGTGTTGTGAGTTCATTTTTCCCTTCACCATTGAGGTCTGATGAGCTCCCTCCTCTGGTGAAGGAAAGTAGTGAGACTGATTACCAAACACCTGGGCAGCTAGATGATAACTGGGTGGCTGGAATTGAGGACTGGATATAAGGCTGCCGACGCCCTTCTTCCTGGCTGCTGATTTTCCTGCTGGATTCTTGGAGACCAGTCTGATTCCTGCTTCTCAAAGCTAAGTTTTTCTGCTCTGCTTTGTACTCTTCAGTTTTGTTTTTGTTTTGCCTTTTTTTTTGGGGAGTTCTGCCATCCCCGGCAGGGGGTGAGCTGAATTCCATTTTTGTCTCTGATCTGTTGATCTTTTGCTCTGTCTTCAGAATATACCTGAGTGCTGATATAGTCTTTTGAAGCCTAGCGACTTCAGGGCCTGTTTTTCCTATCAGTCGGTTGGCTCATTTTGATAGGGTTTTTGCGGATGGCAGACAGCAGCTTTCCTATCCTGTCCTATGTAGTTAGCTTGGGCCCCATCATTTGCTCAACCTATCTTTCTATCTGTGTTAGTGTTTTCATGTTGCTTCACCGTCATTATATGTTGGGGGCTGCCTATTGCTTTGGGGTCTGCTCTGGGGCAGTTTAGTTTTTCCCCTTTCTGTCTTTAGGCTATGTAGCTCTCCGGCTGTGATCGAGGGGTCTAGGGCACCGTAGGAACCCCCCACGGCTACTGCTAGTTGTTGTGGATAGGTTCAGGGGTCTGCAATCCGATAGCTGCCATCCTCTCTGGTTTTTCTGGACTTAGCTGGTATTTTGTTTTTTCCTCCTTCGGTGACTCATCATAACAGAATCACCAGCCATACCGCAGATCCTAGGGTACTCAATAGCAGGAGAGAATTGTAAAAAAAAAAAAAGGGAAAAAAAAAAAAGAAAAGTGTCAGAATTTTTTTTTTTTCGTGTGTGCATATTTTTTCCTCTACATCTCTGAGGCCATAGGGGGAATTTTTCTCTCAATGGAGATGAAGCAATTGTCTGATTGTGTGGAGCAGCTCGCTGCTGAAGTGCGGGGAATTTCCGCCTATCTTGCTCATTCACATGCTGCTGAACCAAATATCCCTACTCCTGATGTATTTTTTGGGGATCGGTCTAAATTCTTGAATTTCAAGAATAATTGTAAATTATTTTTTGCCTTGAAGCCTAACTCGGAGGGGAACTGCGCGCAGCAGGTTAAAATTGTCATCTCTTTGCTGCGTGGCATTCCCCAGGATTGGGCGTTTTCTTTGACACCTGATGATCCTATTCTGAATAATGTGAACACATTTTTTCAAGCCTTGGGGTTGTTGTATGATGAACCTAATGCTATTGATCAGGCTGAAAAAACCCTGTTGGCATTAAGCCAGGGTCGGCATTCAGCAGAGTTGTACTGTCAAAAATTCCGAAAGTGGGCGGTCCTTACTACCTGGAATTATGGTGCCTTGGCAGCCCTCTTTCGGAAGGGTTTGTCAGAAACTGTAAAAGATACTATGGTGGGATTTCCTGTTCCCTCTGGTCTTGACGATTCTATGTCATTAGCCATTCAAGTGGATCAGTGTTTACGTGAACGCAAAACTACACGAGAGATGTTGCCACCTTTTGAACAAATGTCTGAACCTATCCAATGTGATAGAGTTTTGACTAGGGTGCAACGTCAGGAGTTCAGAAGGCGTAATAAGCTGTTTTTTTGTGTGCAGATGCCTCGCATATTATTTCTGTCTGCCCTAAACGAGAGAAACGTTCTGCACACACGTTTTCTGTGGGTGGTGTTCAACCTAAGTTTCTTCTGGCAATTACTCTGATCTGCTCCCTGTCCACATTTTCTGCCAAGGCTTTTGTGGATTCAGGAGCAGCTCTGAACCTGATGGACTTGGATTTTGCTAAATGTTGTGGATTTCCTATGACACCTCTGCGGACGCCTATCCCTTTGAGGGGTATTGATGCTACTCCTTTGGCGAAGAATAAACCTCAGTTTTGGACACAGGTGGTAATGCGGGTCGCCCCAGACCATCAAGAAAATTGCAGATTTTTGGTGTTGCATAATTTGCATGATACCATTGTTCTGGGGTTTCCCTGGTTGCAAATCCATAATCCAGTTCTGGATTGGAAATCTTTGTCTGTGGTGAGTTGGGGTTGTCGGTGTGCCCTTAGTGATGCTCCTGTTTTCTCCACCTCTCCCCAGTCGCATGATGTTCCTGACTGTTTGGCTGACTTTTATGATGTATTTAGTGAGAATGAGTCTGCGTCTTTGCCTCCTCATAGGAGTTATGACTGTGCAATTGAGCTGAACCCGGGGTGCAAATTCCCCAAGGGTCGGCTTTTCAATTTATCTGTACCCGAGCACAGGGGAGGAGTCTTGAAGAGATCATTTGCATATTCCCAGTGCCTTTTGGGATAAGTTAAGAGTCTCCGCGAGCTCAACGATCACTGGGTTTTGGCCGTTGCAGCTGAAAAGAGGAAATCAGAAAACCAGGGGAAGAGTCTTGAGAAGATCATTTGCATATTCCCAGTGCCTTCTGGGATAAGTGAAGAGTCTCCGCGAGCTCAACGATCACTGGGTTTTGGTCGTTGCAGCTGAAAAGAGGAAATCGGAAAACCAGGGGAAGAGTCTTGAGGAGATCATTTGCATATTCCCAGTGCCTTCTGGGATAAGTGAAGAGTCTCCGCGAGCTCAACGATCACTGGGTTTTGGCTGTTGCAGCTGAAAAGAGGAAATCGGAAAACCGCGCGCCGATAGGCGTGCGAATTTTGGCTCATCTTTCATCGTCTTTAAGAAATCTCAATATGGAAGAGGCCAGGAGCCATTTGGTGAGCTGCATTTCTTGCTACATGTTCACAGACTTACCAGTGGAAAAGCCAAACTTCACATGTCACAAATGCAAGCTTGTGTCCCTGTTGGAGGAAAAGTTGCAAAATCTCGAAGAGAGGTTAGCTATGTTGAAGATCATTAAGGAAGGTGAAGAGTTCTTGGACAGAGCAGAATTATCTCTTCATGTTACAGAAAGAGAAGAAATTCGAAGTGCACCTGAAGAAACAGAGGAATGGAGACATGTGACCCAGAGAAGCAGGAGGATCAGGAGGCAGTCAGCACCCATACTGCTCAGGAACCAGTACCAGGCTCTCACGCAGGAAAACGATGAAGAAATACATCAGGATAAGACTTTGCCAACAAACAGCAACCTTGTACGCCTTCAGAGTCCTCCTGGATGGAGAAAGAAAAATGTTGTGAAGAAGAAACGGAGAGTGGTGGTCATGGGGGATTCCCTGTTGAGAGGAACAGAGGCCACTATCTGCTGACCAGATATAACTTCAAGAGAAATGTGCTGTCTTCCAGGTGCAAAAATTAAAGATGTGTCTGACAGGATATCAGGACTCTTCAGACCTACAGATGACTACCCATTCCTGCTACTACATGTGGGGACAAATGACACCGCAAGAAATGACCTGGAAACCATCTGCAGAGACTTTGAAGACTTAGGCAAGAAAGTGAAAGAACTGGGAGCACAGGTAGTCTTCTCTTCCATCCTCCCAGTGGATGGCCATGGAACAAGGAGGTGGAATAAGATTCTGCAGGTGAACAACTGGCTACGCCGATGGTGCCGTCAGCAACGATTTGGATTTCTGGATCACGGAGTGAATTACTTATACGATGGACTACTTGCTAGAGATGGGGTGCACCTTACGAAGACTGGAAAGCATGTATTTGGAAGTCGCCTTGCTACACTTGTAAGGAGAGCTTTAAACTAGAACAACATGGGAAGGGAAGCAAAAGACCAGAAAAAGCCATACACCTGACAAATGCTATTGAGAACTCTGCTATTAGAAGTGGAAAGGAAGAACAAAGACAAAATAATCTAATTAATAAAAATATTGGAGAAAGAGAAACCTATCACAAACTAAAATGTTTCTATACTAATGCACAAAGCATGGGCAACAAACAAGGAGAATTGGAACTACTAACACAGGAAAAGAAATATGATGTCATTGGAATCACTGAAACTTGGTGGGACAATACACATGACTGGAATACAAGACTAGAAGGATACAACTTATTTGCAAGAAACAGACTTGATAAACGAGGAGGGGGTGTCGCACTGTATGTTAGAAACGCGTATATCTGCACAGAGATTGAAGCTTCAGAGACTGGGAGTTCTGTGGAAACTGTTTGGGTAAGAATACAAGGACAGAACAATGGAAAGGACACCATTGTAGGCATTTACTACAGGCCGCCTGTGCAAGCTGAAGATATGGATGAACTCTTTATGCACCAAATGGCCAAGTTCTCCAAAAAATATGACATAGTTGTCATGGGAGATTTCAACTATCCAGACATTTGTTGGGAATCTCTCTCAGGCAAAACTAACAGGTCAAGGAAATTCTTATCCTCTCTTGCTGACAACTTTATCTTCCAAAAGGTAGGGGAGAAAACAAGGGGAACTGCTACTTTGGATCTAATCCTTATAAACAGGGAGGAAATGGTTGAGGAGGTAAAAGTAGCTGGGACCCTAGGAGGTAGCGACCATGCTATTTTAGAATTTTGGATAACTAGAGGCGGAAGACCTGTGAAGACTCAGACGTCAAGGTTAGATTTCAGAAAGGCAGATTTTAAGGGATTCAGAAAGAGAATTGGAGGGATCCAATGGCTGGATATCCTTAAAGACAAAAATGTCCAGGAAGGATGGGAAATCTTGAAAAATGAAATTCTCAAAGCACAGTTGTTAACAATTCCGAAAAGAGGGAAGAATAGGAAGCATTTAAGGAAACCAGGATGGATGAACACAGAACTTAAGCACATGCTAAAAAGGAAGAAAAACATGTTTATAAAATGGAAAGAGGGAGGCGTATCTGACAGAGGAGTTCAGTTTGTGTCTAGATTTTGGAGGACTTTCTGTTCCAAGATGGGAAATCAGTTGTCCTTCTCCTCTGCGTTTCACCCTCAGACCAATGGGCAGTCGGAGAGAACAAACCAGACTTTGGAGTCTTATTTGAGATGTTTTATTTCTGCCGATCAGGATGATTGGGTTTCATTTTTGCCGTTGGCCGAATTTGCTTTAAATAATAGAGCTAGTTCTGCCACTTTGATGTCACCTTTTTTTTGTAACTTTGGTTTTCACCCTCGATTTTCTTCAGGGCAGGTGGAGCCTTCTGCCTGCCCAGGTGTTGACACTGTGGTGGAAGAATGCACCAGATCTGGGACCAAGTAGTGGATAAGTTGTCTCTCTCCCAGGAAAAGGCCCAGCGGTTTTCCAACTGGCGTAGGACCGTTGGTCCCCAGTTTAAGTTGGGTGATATGGTTTGGTTGTCATCAAAAAATATCGCTATGAAGGTGGCTTCTCCTAAGTTTAAGCCTAGATTTATTGGACCTTACAAGATTTTGGAGATTATTAATCCAGTCTCTTTTCGGTTGGCTCTTCCTGTCACATTTAAGATCCATAATGTGTTTCATAAGTCCTTGTTGAAGAGGTTTGTTGAACCAGTAGTTCCTGTGGTGGCACCTCCTGACCCTATATTGGTTGAAGGTAACATGGAATATGAGGTAGAGAAGATACTGGATTCCCGTCTGGCTAGACGGAGACTCCAGTATTTGGTTAAGTGGAAGGGTTATAGTCAGGAGGATAATTCCTGGGTCTCTGCCTCTGATATTCATGCCGAAAGATTGGTGCGTGCCTTTCATCGGGCTCACCCGGATCGCCCTGGTGGCATGGATGAGGGTTCGGTGAACCCTCCACAAGGGGGAGGTACTGTTGTGAGTTCATTTTTCCCTTCACCATTGAGGTCTGATGAACTCCCTCCTCTGGTGAAGGAAGGTAGTGAGACTGATTACCAAACACCTGGGCAGCTAGATGATAACTGGGTGGCTGGAATTGAGGACTGGATATAAGGCTGCCGACGCCCTTCTTCCTGGCTGCTGATTTTCCTGCTGGATTCTTGGAGACCAGTCTGATTCCTGCTTCTCAAAGCTAAGTTTTTCTGCTCTGCTTTGTACTCTTCAGTTTTGTTTTTGTTTTGCCTTGTTTTTTTGGGAGTTCTGCCATCCCCGGCCGGGGGTCAGCTGAATTCCATTTTTGTCTCTGATCTGTTGATCTTTTGCTCTGTCTTCAGAATATACCTGAGTGCTGATATAGTCTTTTGAAGCCTAGCGACTTCAGGGCCTATTTTTCCTATCAGTCGGTTGGCTCATTTTGATAGGGTTTTTGCGGATGGCAGACAGCAGCTTTCCTATCCTGTCCTATGTGGTTAGCTTGGGCCCCATCATTTGCTCAACCTATCTTTCTATCTGTGTTAGTGTTTTCACGTTGCTTCACCGTCATTATATGTTGGGGGCTGCCTATTGCTTTGGGGTCTGCTCTGGGGCAGTTTAGTTTTTCCCCTTTCTGTCTTTAGGCTATGTAGCTCTCCGGCTGTGATCGAGGGGTCTAGGGCACCGTAGGAACCCCCCACGGCTACTGCTAGTTGTTGTGGATAGTTTCAGGGGTCTGCAATCCGATAGCTGCCATCCTCTCTGGTTTTTCTGGACTTAGCTGGTATTTTGTTTTTTCCTCCTTCGGTGACTCATCATAACAGCTCTGATTGGTCCTGCTAGGTTTGCTATCTGAACTCGTGTCTCTGTTTTCCCCTATTCTCGTCCTGACATAGTATCTTCCTTTACTGTGTTGACTCCCTGGTTTTGACTTGGCTTGCATCCTGACCTGCTTTTGTGTTTTGTCTTTCTCTTATCTGCTTCCGACTGTTGCTGATTCCCTGGCTTGTCCTTGACCATGATTTTGCTTATTCCTTTGGTATTGTGCTACTGCACTTTATTTATTTTTTTATTATTATTATTATTATTATTATTATATAGCACCATTATTTACACAGCACTTTACAGACATTATCAGCACTGTACACATTGGGGCTCACAATCTAATTTCCTTATCAATTTGTCTTTGGAGTGTGGGAGGAAACCAAGGTAGCTAGAGGAAAACCACGCAAGCAAGGGGAGAAGATACAAACTCCTTACAAATGTTGTTCTTGGTTGATTTTGAAACCAGGATCCCAGTGCTGCAAAGCTGCAGTGCAAACTAGTGATGAGCGAGTATACTCATTGCTCGGGTGTCCTCCAAGTATTTTGGCGTGCTCGGACATGTAGTTTCTGCATGATTTGCAACTGCTAGACAGGCTGATTATATGTGTGGAATGCCTGTTTGTTAGGGAATTCCCACATGTATTCAGGCTGTCCAGCAGCCACAAATCATGCAGCTGAGGCGACGAAAACTAAATCTCCGTGCACGCCAAAATATTCGGCGGTCACCCAAGCATGCTCGGAAAAACCCGAGCAACAAGTATATTCGCTCATCACTAGTGCTAACCACTTAGCCACCGTGCTGCACTGCCTCTTTCACCTACACCACCATGCCCACCTCCTTCACTGATTTGACCTGTTCCTTGTGGTTTAAGATTGTTATTTTTTAGTGACAGGGCACAGAAGATATGAGAAACAGTATTAGGCTGGCGTCACATTAGAGAGGAATACGGACGAGTGAGAGGCATTAAAAAAACGCATTGCACACGGACCAATAATTCTCTATGGGGCAGCTCCCATGAGCCGTATTTTTCTTGCGTATATTTTACGGTCTGTGCCAATCAAAGCATGCTGCGATTGTCAGCGTACTACGACTGTAGTACACCAATGCAAGTCTATGGGTGCGCAAAAAATACGCATTACACACGGACCACACATGTGACTTGCGAGAAATACGCACCCGGTGTATTTAAGAAAAGCCGGCAATTCAGTGCGCGATACAGTAAACTCACACTGACAGGTTTAATAAAGAAGCGAAAGAATAGATCTAGACACATAGAACATATATACATATATATATTTTTCACAGAGTTCTTCATAGCAGAATAGCCGCTAATTCAATTGCCGGCTTCTGTCAAATCATTCCCCAACCTGACATGAAATGACACATGGTTTACATACAGTAAACCATTTCATTTCATGTTTTTTTATATGTCCCTGACTAATAATTAGATGAGGGTTTGTGTGCAAAATTTGGGAGGTGTAGGTGTTAATTTAAGGGTTTAATTAGTTGTAAAAAAATGCATTGGCTCCCGCCTCAGTGACGTCAGTGGGAGTCCTGTTGTGAGTTCATTTTCCCCTTCACTACTGAGGCCCGAGGAACTCCCTCTTCTGGTGAAGAAAGGTAGTGAGCCTGATTGTCAAACACCTGGGGCTGATGATGATGACTGGCTGAGTGGAGTTAATGACTGGATATAAGGCTGCCGACACCCTTCTGGCCTGCGGGTGATTTCTCTGTGGACTTCTAGGAAACCAGTCTGATTCCTGCTCATCTAAAGCTAAGATTTCTGCTTTGCCTTTTTGCATTAGTGTTTTGTTTTCCTTGCTTTTCTGGATTCTGCCATTCCCTGCTGGGGTGAGCTGAATCTCCTTTTGCCTGTTGCTCTGTCTTCAGAATATTCCTGAGTACTGACATAGCTTTTTTGAAGCCTAGCGTCTTCAGGGCCTTTTTTACTGTCAGTTTGTTGGCTCTTATTTTCATAGG
Source organism: Dendrobates tinctorius (assembly GCF_039654945.1). Taxonomy (NCBI): domain Eukaryota; kingdom Metazoa; phylum Chordata; class Amphibia; order Anura; family Dendrobatidae; genus Dendrobates; species Dendrobates tinctorius. The sequence goes on from NW_027361910.1 coordinate 2,177,710, forward strand.
GTTTTTCACGGATTGCAGACAGCAGCCTTCCTGTCCTTTCCTATCTAAGCTAGCGTGGGCCCCATCTTTGCTCAGTCTATCTTTCTGTCTGTGTTTTGTTCTTTCTCCTTGCTTCACCGTCATTATATGTGGGGGGCTGCCTTTTGCTTTGGGGTCTGCTCTGGGGCAGTTTAGATTTCCCTTTCTGTCTTTAGGCTATGTAGTCCTCCGGCTGTGATCGAGGGGCCTAGGGCATTGTAGGAGCCCCCCACGGCTACTGCTAGTTGTGTTGATAGGATCAGGGGTCTGCAATCCGATAGCTGCCAACTTCTCTGGTTTTCTGGACTTAGCTAGCATTTCTATTTTTGCCTCCTACGGTGACTCAATCATAACAGAATCACCCGCCATACCGCAGATTCTAGGGTACTCAATAGCAGGAAAGAATTGTATAAAAAAAAAAAAAAGTGTGTATATTTTTTCCTCTATATCTCTGAGGCCGTAGGGGGAATTTTTTTTTCTCTCAATGGAGATAGGGCAATTGTCCGATCGTGTGGAGCAGCTCGCTGCAGAAGTGCGGGGAATTTCCGCCTACCTTGCTCATTCACATGCTGCTGAACCAAAGATTCCTACACCTGATGTATTTTTTGGGGATCGGTCTAAATTTTTGAATTTCAAAAATTGTAAATTATTTTTTGCCTTGAAGCCTAACTCGTCAGGGAGCTCCGCGCAGCAGGTTAAAATTGTCATCTCTTTGCTGCGTGGCGATCCCCAGGATTGGGCGTTTTCTTTGAAACCAGATGATCCTATTCTGACTAATGTGAACACATTTTTTCAGGCCTTGGGGTTGTTGTATGACGAACCTAATGCCATTGATCAGGCTGAAAAGACCCTGCTGGCATTGAACCAGGGTCGTGATTCTGCAGAATTGTACTGTCAAAAATTCCGAAAGTGGGCAGTACTTACTACCTGGAATGATAATGCCTTGGCTGCTCTCTTTCGGAAGGGGTTGTCAGAAGCCATAAAAGATACTATGGTGGGATTTCCTGTTCCCTCTGGTATTGACGATTCTATGTCTTTAGCCATTCAGGTTGATCGGCGTTTACGCGAACGCAGAGCTGCACGAGAGGTATTGCCACCTGTTGAACAGATGTCTGAACCTATGCAATGTGATAGAGTTTTTTCCAGAGAGCAGCGTCAGGAGTTCAGAAGGCGTAATAAGTTGTGTTTTTTCTGTGGAGATGCCTCGCATATTATTTCTGTCTGTCCTAAACGCGAGAAACGCTTTGCACACACGTTTTCTGTTGGTGGTGTTCAACCTAAGTTTCTTCTGGCTATTACTCTGATCTGCTCCCTGTCCACATTTTCCGCCAAGGCTTTTGTGGATTCGGGAGCAGCTCTAAACCTAATGGACTTGGATTTTGCTAAACATTGTGGATTTCCGATGACACCTCTGCAGACGCCTATCCCTTTGAGGGGGATTGATGCTACTCCTTTGGCTAAAAAGAAACCTCAGTTTTGGACCCAGGTGGTAATGCGGGTCGCCCCAGACCATCAAGAAAATTGCAGGTTTTTGGTGTTACATAATCTGCATGATACTATTGTTCTGGGGTTTCCCTGGTTTACAAATTCATAATCCAGTTTTGGATTGGAAATCTGTGTCTGTGGTGAGTTGGGGTTGTCAGTGTGCCTTTAGTGAGGCTCCGGTGTTTTCCACCTCTCCTCAGTCGCATGATGTTCCTGATTATTTGGCGGACTTTTATGATGTATTTAGTGAGAATGAGTCTGCGTCTCTGCCTCCTCATAGGAGTTATGACTGTGCTATTGAACTGAGCCCGGGGTGTAAATTTCCCAAGGGTCGGCTCTTCAATTTATCTGTACCCGAGCACGAGGCTATGCGATCCTATATTAAGGAGGCGTTGGAGAAGGGTCATATTAGACCATCCTCGTCACCCTTAGGTGCCGGTTTTTTTTTTGTAGCCAAAAAGGATGGATCATTAAGACCTTGTATTGATTATCGTGCTCTCAACAAAATTACTGTTAAATATCAGTATCCGTTACCCCTGATTTCTGATCTATTCTCCAGAGTTAAAGGTGCTTGCTGGTTTACCAAGCTTGACCTCAGGGGGGCGTAAAATCTTATTCGCATTAAGCATGGGGATGAATGGAAGACGGCGTTTAATACTCCAGAGGGACATTTTGAGTACCTGGTGATGCCTTTTGGGCTCACTAATGCCCCTTCTGTCTTCCAGTGCTTCATGAACGATATTTTCCGAGATTTTGTCGATAAATTTTTGATTATCTATCTGGATGATATTTTGATCTTCTCCAAGGATTGGGATTCTCATGTGGAACATATTCGGACTGTGTTCCGGATCTTGAGGGAGAATTCCCTGTATGTCAAAGGATCTAAATGCCTTTTTGGAGTACAGAGGATTTCTTTTTTGGGATTTATTTTGTCCCCGTCAACTATTGAAATGGACACGGCCAAGGTACAGGCCATTTACGATTGAGTTCAGCCCACTTCTTTGAAGGCCCTCCAGAAGTTTTTGGGTTTTGCTAACTTTTATCGGAAATTTATAGCAAAATTTTCTAGTATTGCTAAGCCATTGACTGATTTGACTAAGAAGGGTGCTGATGTGTTAAATTGGTCTCCGGAGGCTGTTTCTTCCTTTCAGGAGCTGAAGCGAAGATTCACCTCCGCCCCGGTTTTGCGGCAACCTGATGTCTCACTTCCGTTCCAGGTAGAGGTGGATGCTTCTGAGATTGGTGCAGGAGCTGTTTTGTCCCAAAAGGATCCTGTAACATCTAAAATGAATCCCTGTGCTTTCTGTCACAGTCACGTGTGTCAGGACGCAGATGTTTCCGCAAGGCGAACCCATAACACACGTGACCCTGGAAACACCGCCTCCAGTGGGGTGCATTTAAATAATAAAACGTGCAGGTGGATACACCGCCTCCACCTGGCGAATTTGGGAATTACACGTTATACATAAAATCTGGAAACCCCGCCTCCAGTACGGCGAATTTAAATAATAAGGGGGACCTGGGAAACATCAACAATGGTGGGCCCTGCAATAGGGAATGGGGGATGTGGAGACCTCCTAAGCTCCCCTGAGCAGGTGTCCCTGCACTCCTAACGTTCCCTATGCCGGTTTCGCACCTGGCGCCGCACGCGTACCTCAACGCCCTAGCTCGCCCTGAACCTAAACCCTCACTAGGGAATAGGTCGGTGCGGAAACTAATCCCACCACTGCACTAATAACACACATGAGGGAAAGAGACAATACAGGGGAAACACCACTTAGCTTTGCTCTGTTGCGTACGCTCCTAGCAACAGAGCCCACCACCTGCGTGCATCTTCTCCTCCACCTGGATCCATCACCATAACAGGATCCTTCACCTTAGTGCAGCCTCGGAGCAGAGTCCACCACCAGTTGCAGCTGCTTAGTACCAGAGTCCCAAGGATGAGTTCAGCTTCTGACACGAAGTCAAGCATGCTTGAGTCCAGCTCAGCAGCCAAGTCCCACATGGTGAGTGCCACTCTCCATAGTCGCCACTCCACCAGTCCATGCAGACACTTCCCGCTGACACCATCACTGCGACCCCACCACGCCATGCCAGCCCTTCGTCCAGACACCATAGCTGAAACACGTCCCCCCTGGCTAAGCTGCGCAGGACTCCTCACCAGCTCCATCCTTCCTCCAGGCTCTCCCCCAGAGTGAAAACAATCTCACAATATCACAGGCAGTGATTGCACACCCCTAGCACACCTTTATAGGGTGTCACACCTGATCCCTAATTACGTGGACAAAAAACCTAAAGTGCGATACCACTAACCACCACCGGGGACAGTCAAGACACCTTGGAACTTTCCAAAGTAAAAAAAGTTCACCCAGTACAATTTAAAACTGTCAGATCATGACACTTTCTTTTCCCGAAAGTTCTCTCCATCTGAACGTAACTATGATGTGGGGAATCGGGAACTGTTAGCCATGAAATGGGCATTTGAGGAGTGGAGACATTGGTTGGAGGGAGCTAAGCATCAAGTCGTGGTCCTCACTGACCACAAGAATTTGATTTACCTAGAGTCGGCTAAGCGCTTGAACCCTAGACAGGCTAGGTGGGCCTTGTTTTTTACACGTTTTGATTTTGTGGTTTCTTTTCTTCCTGGAACTAAGAATGTCAAGGCTGACGCCCTCTCTAGGAGCTTCTTTGCTGATTCTCCTGTGGTGACCAAGCCTGCTACCATCTTAGGCGAAGGGGTAGTTCTTTCTGCCATCTCGCCCGATTTGAGACGTGCTCTGGAAGAGTTCCAGGACAAACCTGAGCGTTGTCCCAGTGGAAAGTTGTATGTTCCTGACCAGTGGAAGAAGAAAGTGATGTCTGAAGTTCATTGCTCTGCTTTGGCTGGTCATCCAGGTATTTTTGGTACTAGAGATCTGGTGAGTCGGTCTTTTTGGTGGCCCTCCTTGTCTCGTGATGTCAGGAATTTTGTGCAGTCCTGTGGGACGTGCTCCCAGTCTAAATCGTGTTCTCGCTCTAGTGGGTTGTTGATGCCTTTGCCTGTCCCCAAGAGGCCGTGGACCCATATTTCAATGGATTTCATCTCTGATATGCCTGTCTCTCAAAGGATGACTGTTATTTGGGTGATTTGTGATAGGTTCTCTAAGATGGTTCATCTTGTACCACTCCCTAAGTTGCCGTCTTCCTCTGAATTGGTGCCCCTGTTTTTACAACCGGTGGTTCACTTGCACGGGATTCCTGAGAACATTGTATCTGACAGAGGAGTCCAGTTTGTGTCTAGATTTTGGAGAACTTTCTGTTCCAAGCTGGGAATTCAGTTGTCCTTCTCCTCTGCTTTTCACCCTCAGACCAATGGGCAGACAGAGAGAACAAACCAGACCTTGGAGTCATATTTGAGATGTTTTATTTCTGCTGATCAGGATGATTGGGTTTCATTTTTGCCCTTGGCCGAATTTGCTTTAAATAATAGAGCTAGTTCTGCCACTTTGATGTCTCCTTTTTTTTGTAACTTTGGGTTTCATCCTCGATTTTCTTCAGGGCAGGTGGAGCCCTCTGCCTGCCCAGGGGTTGACACTGTGGTGGAGAGAATGCACCAGATCTGGGACCAAGTGGTGGATAAGTTATCTCTCTCCCAGGAAAAGGCTCAGCGGTTTTCCAACCGACATAGGACCATTGGTCCCCAATTTAAGGTTGGTGATATGGTGTGGTTATCATCAAAAAATATTGCTATGAAGGTGGCTTCTCCTAAGTTTAAGCCTAGATTTATTGGACCTTACAAGATTTTGGAGATTATTAATCCGGTCTCTTTTCGTTTGGCTCTTCCGGTCACATTTAAAATCCATAATGTGTTCCATAAATCTTTGTTGAAGAGGTTTGTTGAACCTGTTGTTCCAGGAGTTGCACCTCCAGACCCTGTATTGGTTGAAGGTAACATGGAATATGAGGTAGAGAAAGTACTGGATTCCCATCTGGCTAGACTCCAGTATTTGGTTAAGTGGAAGGGTTATGGTCAGGAGGATAATTCCTGGGTCTCTGCCTCTGATATTCATGCCAAAAGATTGGTGCGTGCCTTTCATCGGGCTCACCCTGATCGCCCTGGTGGTGTGGTTGAGGGTTCGGTGACCCCTCCTCAAGGGGGAGGTACTGTTGTGAGTTCATTTTCCCCTTCACTACTGAGGCCCGAGGAACTCCCTCTTCCGGTGAAGAAAGGTAGTGAGCCTGATTGTCAAACACCTGGGGCTGATGATGATGACTGGCTGAGTGGAGTTAATGACTGGATATAAGGCTGCCGACGCCCTTCTGGCCTGCGGGTGATTTCTCTGTGGACTTCTAGGAAACCAGTCTGATTCCTGCTCATCTAAAGCTAAGATTTCTGCTTTGCCTTTTTGCATTAGTGTTTTGTTTTCCTTGCTTTTCTGGATTCTGCCATTCCCTGCTGGGGTGAGCTGAATCTCCTTTTGCCTGTTGCTCTGTCTTCAGAATATTCCTGAGTACTGACATAGCTTTTTTGAAGCCTAGCGTCTTCAGGGCCTTTTTTACTGTCAGTTTGTTGGCTCTTATTTTCATAGGGTTTTTCACGGATTGCAGACAGCAGCCTTCCTGTCCTTTCCTATCTAAGCTAGCGTGGGCCCCATCTTTGCTCAGTCTATCTTTCTGTCTGTGTTTTGTTCTTTTTTCTTGCTTCACCGTCATTATATGTGGGGGGCTGCCTTTTGCTTTGGGGTCTGCTCTGGGGCAGTTTAGATTTCCCTTTCTGTCTTTAGGCTATGTAGTCCTCCGGCTGTGATCGAGGGGCCTAGGGCATTGTAGGAGCCCCCCACGGCTACTGCTAGTTGTGTTGATAGGTTCAGGGGTCTGCAATCCGATAGCTGCCAACTTCTCTGGTTTTCTGGACTTAGCTAGCATTTCTATTTTTGCCTCCTACGGTGACTCAATCATAACAGAGTCCCCAGCTGTTCTGTGAATGAACTAATGACCGTGTGAAAAAAGTCAGAAACTTTCCCATGGTAATTAGATCATCTACAGGCAGCCATTGAGGCTGCGCAGAGCTGAATCAATTCACTTTGTAGTAGATTACAGTGAGGCTGGTCGCATTAGCACCGGTCCTCATTGTAAACTATTTAACCCCTTCTGATGGATTGCAGGGTGGGACATCACTGAACGGCGGCGGAGAGGTAAGGATATTGGTGATTTTTTGTTATTTTTGTTGCATGTCATGGTATTTTGGGGATTACCAGACTAATAAAAATTTGTCAAAAACTTGGTGTATTTATTTCATTAAAAAACTTTAATTAATGTCTGTGTGTGGTTTTTAACCCTTTCTTAGTATAGGGTTAATAATGGATCGGTGTCTTATTGACACCACTCTATTATTAATCGGCTTAATGTCACCTTACAATCGAATGGTGAAATTAACCCTTTGTTATATTAACCCATTCACCACCGCTACAGTGCAATGGGAATAGAGAGGATAAGTGCCAGAATTGGCACATGTTATAGATGCGCCATTTCTGGGGTGTCTGGGAGCAGATTTTTGCAGCCGGGCAAAAACAATGGTCCCTCTCATGGCTATTAAAATCTGCCCTCACTCACCTGCTTTACCTCTCTGGTTGACAAATTACCGCGGGAGCCCATGCATTTTTTTACAACGAATTAACCCCTTAAATTAACACCTACACCTCCCAAATTTTGCACACAAACCCTCATCTAATTATTAGTCAGGGACATATAAAAAAAAACATGAATTGAAATGGTTTACTCTATGTAAACCATGTGTCATTTCATGTCGGGTTGGGGAATGATTTGACAGAAGCCAGCAACTGAATTAGCGGCTATTCTGCTATGAAGAACTCTGTGAAATATATATACATATGTCATTGAGACACACACACACATATATGTGTGTGTGTCTCAATGACATGTGTATATACACTCACTGGCCACTTTATTAGGTACACCATGCTAGTAACGGGTTGGACCCCCTTTTGCCTTCAGAACTGCCTCAATTCTTCGTGGCAGAGATTCAACAAGGTGCTGGAAGCATTCCTCAGAGATTTTGGACCATATTGACATGATGGCATCACACAGTTGGCGCAGATTTGTCGGCTGCACATCCCTGATGTGAATCTCCCGTTCCACCACATCCCAAAGATGCTCTATTGGATTGAGATCTGGTGACTGAGGAGGCCATTTGAGTACAGTAAACTCATTGTCATGTTCAAGAAACCAATCTGAGATGATTCGAGCTTTATGACATGGCGCATTATCCTGCTGAAAGTAGCCATCAGATGTTGGGTACATTGTGGTCATAAAGGGATGGACATGGTCAGCAACAATACTCAGGTAGGCTGTGGCGTTGCAACGATGCTCAATTGGTACCAAGGGGCCCAAAGAGTGCCCAGAAAAAATTCCCCACACCATGACACCACCACCACCAGCCTGAACCGTTGATACAAGGCAGGATGGATCCATGCTCTCATGTTGTTTACGCCAAATTCTGACCCTACCATCCGAATGTCGCAGCAGAAATCGAGACTCATCAGACCAGGCAACGTTTTTCCAAACTTCTACTGTCCAATTTCGATGAGCTTGTGCAAATTGTAGCCTCAGTTTCCTGTTCTTAGCTGAGAGGAGTGGTACCCAGTGTGGTCTTCTGCTGCTGTAGCCCATCTGCCTCAAAGTTCGACGCACTGTGCGTTCAGAGATGCTCTTCTGCCTACCTTGGTTGTAACGGGTGGCAATTTGAGTCACTGTTGCCTTTCTATCAGCTCGAACCAGTCTGCCCATTCTCCTCTGACCTCTGGCATCAACATGGCATTTCCGGCCACAGAACTGCCGCTCACTGGATTTTTTTTCTTTTTCGGACCATTCTCTGTAAACCCTAGAGATGGTTGTGCGTGAAAATCCCAGTAGATCAGCAGTTTCTGAAATACTCAGACCAGCCCTTCTGGCACCAACAATCATGCCACGTTCAAAGGCACTCAAATCACCTTTCTTCCCCATACTGATGCTCGGTTTGAACTGCAGGAGATTGTCTTGACCATGTCTACATGCCTAAATGCACTGAGTTGCCGCCATGTGATTGGCTGATTAGAAATTAAGTCTTAACACACAGTTGGACAGGTGTACCTAATAAAGTGGCCAGTGAGTGTATATATATATATATATATATATATATATATTTTCTATGTCTCTAGATCTATTCTTTCGTTTGGATTTGAAAACCTGTCATTGGGCTCCATTATATGTCCGTTTTGCAAGCCTGCGAGAAAAAAAAATGGTATACAGATTACATACGGATGCTTACATGAGAAAAATATGCGGCCACACCCTGACAACGGATGACATACAGAGCACTACTTAGGGACCATTTATGCGTATTACAGCCATACAATATGGTCCATATTTTTCTACATTGTGTGTGACTCCAGCCTTAGGTTTAGTGTGTGCACAGGTTTACGAAAACACTCTTTATGTGTACTCTGCACCGTGTCTGTGATAGTACCGTGCGTAACCAAAATTTTTTATGTTTAACTGTGTCTGTGGGAGTGATGAGTGTGTAAACATATTTTTCTACTCTTAGGCAACCATGTCTGTTATAGTGCTTTGTTGAAAGCCGCTATGTGTATTTTTTAACCCATATCTGTGGGAGGACTTTGCAAAAAGCCGCTATGTATATTCTTTATTCCATAAATGTGGGAGCAATGTGCCTTTAAGTTATTGTGTGTACTCTGCAACCCTACCTGTGGGGGTACTGTGGGTGTGAAATTTGAAAAGATTGATGCTGGAGGGCACCACCCAATAAAAAGGGATACACCTGAGGTCCGTATCAACAAAGTATATAAATAGGGAGAAAAAAGCTACAGACCATGGCAACAGGGATCACCAAACAAATAACAAATATTTTATTAGATACAAGAAATATCACCAGATTAAAAACGATTAAAAGTCAAAAAGTGACATGCGTGCAAAAACTTTTTTGCCAAAAATAGGGCTACAGTCCCCCCAAAAGAATCATTAGACCCATATGCTGGAAATATGCAAAGATATGACCCTATACAATAAAGGTTGGATATGGTCAGCACAATAGAGAAAAAATATTTTAGCAATGGACTGAATTATCACCAATAAATACCATGAATGTAAACAATTTCAATGTAAACAATACAGAGTATGGTAACAGCCTGTATATTACACACCACAAGTACATGGAAAATATTGGCATGTAACCATATGCATAGCAAGCTATATTGTGGTGCAAAGAATATTCAGACCGAATGTCAAATGAAAATAAATAAGTGCTGCAAAGTTAACACCTAAAACAAGGATAAAAAGGTGTCAAAACTACAGGCATATGAACACAATATAAAGCAGTCAGGAAATCCTGAATAAGCATGAGATGTTATAAAACAGGCAAGAAATGTCTTGAATGAATATTCAAGGACACGAAAATATCTCCCAGATAAATGGAATATGCCCAGAATCAATGATAATTAGCCAAATGCTCGTGGGCAAGGGGTTCTTGCCATGAAGGGGTCACCCAAGGGGGAGCTGTGAGAATGCCTGACGCGAGTCACCACCCAATGTGGCTTCGTCAGGGGCTGGTGAATATGTTCCCACGTATCCTAAATTTATTTACAAAGTAATAAATGATTTATCCGTAGCAGCTGCGGTTCATACCCGGTGGAAGGCGGCAAAGGAGAGGCGGAAGTGCATAGTTCTGACGCGGCAGAGTCATGGCGACAAGACATCAAGAAAGTAAGCGCATGCGCACATAAGAGACCATGAATCGATGAAAGATAGTCAATGCGTATGTGCAGAAGATAGTACCACAAGCAATGATGAAGCAAGTTCCAAAGATAGTACAGCGCTTGCGCAAGTCATATATACGTACCACAATAGGCAAGAGTTAACCAGTGCGCATGGGCAATAGAAGACGTCATCCAAAGTGAGATACATAGTGAGAATGTTACAGCGCTTGCACGAGCCACATAGGAATACCCAGATGAGTAATAAAGGGACCAGCGCATGCGCAGAACTGCCACAATTATGCAAAAGCCATAATGATCAATGATTCAGGAGGAACTCAAGAGTTACCAGATGCAGAGTACAAATAACAGCATCTGGAACCATGAGTGAATCCAACTACTATACAGAAGACTTATAATCAAAAGAGATAAACTGATATTCTTAGTAGGTGAAAAGTTTTTATTATGTAGAGGCGCATGCACAAAGGCTAAGATAGAACAAACATATGCAAAAACAAAATGATGTCACATACTGTAGATACCAAAACCAACATAAGCTGAGAATTATTACTAGCGTAGTATATTTCAGAAATGTTGGAATGTGCATGAAGATCATGCCATAGAATGATACCTACCATCACAAGGATATATAATCATCCGTAAATGATAAATAGACCATAAATAAAATCAATCCAAGATCCAGGCGGCGGACATATTTTTAAGTCCAATGGGTCCCAGCATATACAACAGGTTCAAAGCTGTTCCCAATGGTACCAGGTACAAGAACAAAAGTGCATGCAATCCCGCCATGGCTAGCAGAGAGGATAGACAGAGGTAAGTAGCTGGCCAACGGTGTGTATAATTAAATGGTCCCAAGAACCCCAAAAAATCAGTAGATGGAATACTGCAAAAGTGTCAGAAACAGATCAAAGATGAGTATAAACCAATAATCAATCAAAATCTGAAACTCGGAAGATATGTTTCTTTAATTTCCAGAGAAACAGCATAAACACGTGTGGTTCACATACATGTGTATGTATCAGATAAGATCAAATGGATAGATGTCATCTCATCCAAATGCAAAAACATATAGTGACCAATCATGCCAAGTCTGATGACATGGAAAGAATTCTGGACATGGGGTAGAGATACCATCCAATAGATGAAGGAGAACATGGATTTCAAAAACTCCAGCACAGGTATAAGGCATATCAAAACAGAGCATGTACTAATTTAGAATTTAATACTTGTCAAAAATGAATTTATACATAGTGGAGCTGTTCCGCGAAAGTAAAAATGTGCCAACCAAAATACAAAATTATTCATCAAAAAGAGTAATATACAGTTATAGTAGAAGTCTATAACAATATAATTAAATAAATAAAGAGGCGTATCTAGATGAACCAAGAAGATGTTCAAATTAAGTATCTTCACTTCACGATGTGTGAGAATCAAGATGGAGAGCCCGTGTCTAATAAAGAAACAGAAAAAAATAAATGTAAAACACAAATTATTAAAATGTAGAAATGAAAAATTAAATGGATAAGGCTAGTTTCACACTAGCGTTCTCGGGCGCAGCACAGGGCCACTGATTAGCTCCGCCTCTGCCGCGCCCTGCACAAAAACGCGCTGTGTTGTATTTTTGTGCGCTGGGCGCAGCGCCAAAAGGGGCAGTGCCAGCAAAATCAGACCAGCGCACGACCAGCGCACGGTCAGCGTACCCAACGCTAAATATACGTTACGCTGTTCGCATGCAGCGTCATGCGATCCTAGGAAAAGCTGACTGGAGGGGGCACGGCCAGGGGCGGAGCTAAGCGGCGGCTCTGCGCTTTGCCTGAGAATGCTAGTGTGAAACTAGCCTAAGAACCAATGAAAATTTATCCATTATAACGGTTTATAGAAACCCGTGAAAAGTAGATCCTCATTTAAACCAATTGGTGCCAAGCTCTGTAGATTATATATATATATCCACTTGGATTCACATTTAAGCAGTTCAAGTGTGACATTGCCACCACTAATATTGGTCTGCACAGATTCCAAACCCATAACTCTGATCCCGATACTGCAGCAATTATGCATATTGAAAAAATGTGTTGCTACTGATGTCAGAGTTTTACCTTTGTCCTTATCCTTTTTGGCTGTATTAATGTTTAAGAGGTGTTGTTGTTATTCCTAAACTCCTGCGCAGTTTGTCAAATGTAAATTTTTGGACATTTGCATATCAATGCATAGACCAAATTTTTGGACTTACAATTGAAGTATGTCTTAAGGCCCCATTACACATAACGATGTCCCAGCGATCCCACCAATGATCCGACATGGATGGGATCGCTGGGACATCGTTAGGCTGATCGCTGGTGAGCTGTAACAGACAGCCCCTCCAGCGATCAGGACCAGTGAGGAAGCTGGTTTCCAATGTAAACAGCGGGTATCTAAGAGCCGCGTGGCTCTTGGACACCCGCTGTTTACCTTGGAAACCAGCATGTACGCCGGTTTCCAAGGTAAACAGTGGATATCCAACAGCAGCGCGGCTCTTAGATACCCGATGTTTACATTAGAAACCAGTGTCGCTGATCGCTGGTCTCTCGCTGCCACTCGCAGCGATGCGCACTGGCCAGCGGGAGACCAGCGATCAAAAAATGGCCCAGGACAAAGGAGCGCGATCAGCGATACCCGGCAGGGGGGCCAGTCGCTGATCCCCATCACACACAGCGATCTCATTGGCGAGATCGCTGATGTGTCACAAAATCAGCAATCTCCCTAGCCTGACGGGGCCTTTAGAGTAGACCTGGAATGAGAGGGTGGGAAGTGAAATTCCATCATCTCCAGTAGCCAAATGACAAATATTACAGGCCCCACAGTAGCGCCTTTGTGTAGGCTGTTTAAAATGACTGTGACATATGTAGTCTTTAAGATATTTGGACTTTCTAGCAATCAAACTCAGTTGTGGGGCAATGCGTGGTGCAAAGTTCAGTTCATTCACCAATATCCCCCAATATTTGGATAGAATACCTCAAACATCATGCCATTGGTTGTCATAAGTGGTAACTTGTTAACTTTGCCGCACTTACTTATTTTCATTTTACATGCTATGAGTATGGTTACATGTCAATATTTTCCATGTACTTGTGGTGTGAAAGAAAGTAGAAAGTTCCAGCTCACCCATGATTGCATTGCACTGTCCTCATGAACAAGGACCCACTGTGTCCAAGCGTTTAACCATCCAGAGATGATTAAGGGAGCCTAGTCTCCAGAAACACATTGATATCAGCTTCTGTCATTTACTGCACTGAAGAGTTTATCTTCTATGTAACAATTCATGTGAATAAAATTTGATGTTCACTAGAGATGAGCGACTTTGCCTCCGGGAGGGTCGAGTCGGGTTTCGGACCACCCGACTTTACCAAAAGTCGAGTCGAACGAAATCGGCCGACTATCAGCAAAAGTCGGAGTTCCGACCGAAACCCGACCCCAATGTAAGTCAATGGGGAATAAAAGTCGGCAGTGAGTGGACGACAGTAAACACACCTTATTCTGCCTTCAGGCACGCTGACAAGATGTGCAATCCAGCATACAGTATAAACCACAGCTCTGTCTTCCAAAAAGACTGTTGTCTGTAGTCTAACTTGTTTATTTGTGAAGAGTATAGAACATGCGTGGTAAAACTGTAAAGAATACAATGACATACATAAGTATTAGGCAGATGATCACACAGTTAACACAGATACAGGAAGCATTTAGTGTGATGCAATCTACATAGAAAAAACACAGGTGTCTAATTATATCTACTGAATGCAGCTAATAAAACTCTCTGCACACACACTGCATTGTAAGAAAGATTGAGCTTACCAGATATGCTATTTACCCGGATAATGAATTCAAGTTGGAGAATTAAGATGGAGGACAGGTAAACACGTGCATCCTATGATATACACAGAAGCAAAATGGCCCTTCTTCATCCCAGAATACATTGCTTCCTTCCCATAGTGCATTGCTTCTGTTAAAGGCACAGACTATATAACGCTATCAAAAAACACTGCTATAAATTCAGCCACCACTAGATGGTGCTATAATTAACCCAGCAGAAAATAAACATATTGCTTTATTCAGAGCACAGAACACAAGACTGACTGCCCTATATCAGAGGGCAGAACACTCCCCACTTGGCATCAACTGATGCCACTTACAGGCTCTTTAGGCGAAAGCAATAGAATTAGCTACGCAACTGGTCTGAGGAATAGTATACTCTCCCCAGCCTTACACACTTTGACTTCGACCTTGCGCACCTTCTCATCTTTGCTTGGGAACACCTTGGTGATGAGGCCCAGAGGCCAATCATTTCGATGTGACTGACTGTCCTTCATGAGCACAATATCACCGGGTTTGATGTTTGGCTTGTCGATCTGCCACTTCTTCCTAGGCTGTAAGGTGGAGAGGTATTGCTTTCTCCATCTGTCCCAGAAAGTATTGGAGAGACTTTGAACTTGTCTCAATTGACGTCTGTAGAGGTTCTTGTTGCTGAATTCTCCCAGTGGAGCGCTAGGAGTGTCGGTTTTCTGAGTGAGTAACATGGCAGGAGTGAGAATGGTTGGATCTTCAGCATCACTGGAGAGTCCAGTCAATGGTCTGGCATTTATGATGGCCAAAACTTCTGCGATGAATGTAGTCAAACCTTCGTGTGTGAGTCTTGTGCTACCTTCTTGCAAGAAGATAGAGTCTAAGATTCTGCGTGCTATTTCTATCATCCTCTCCCAAGCACCTCCCATGTGAGAAGAGTGTGGTAAATTGAAGGTCCAGGTACATCCCTGTTCACTCAGTTATCTTTCCACACTGGTAATGTCTAGGTTGGAAGGAATTTGGAGTTCTTTCACTGCTCCTACTAAATTTGTGCCTCTGTCAGAGCCAATGTGTTTCACGGTGCCTCTGATGGCAATGAAGCGTCGGAGTGCATTTATGAAACTTGATGTGTCCATGGATTCAATCACTTCGATGTGGACCTCTCTGATGGACATGCAGGTAAACATAACTGCCCAGCGTTTTGCATTGGCTTGGACTCTTCTAGTATGCCGTGCAACCACAGACCACGGCCCAAATACATCCAGTCCAACGTTGGTAAAGGGAGGATCCATACTAAGTCTGTCTGATGGGAGATTGGCCTTTGAGTTGTGCCGCGGAGTTTGTGGCAAGTCACACAGCTGAAGATGAGTTTACTCACACATCTCTTTGCTCCGACTATCCATAGTCCAGCAGTTAGTAGTTTCCCTTCGGTAAACAATCGGCCCTGATGTTTCACCAAAACATGATGGTCCTTTACGAGCAGAGTAGTCACATGATGATGGCCAGGAATTATTACAGGGTGTTTTCCCATGAATTCCACCTTGGCTTCCTGAAGATGACCTCCAATTCTTATCAGCCCATTTTGGTCAACTATTCGATAAAGCTTTTTCAAGACACTGTCTCTAGAAATGTGTTGGCCTTTGTTAAGGTTGTCTATTTCTTTGGCGTAACACTCGCGTTATATGGTACGAATTATCATGTTTTTGGCATTTTCCAAGTTCGGAGCGGTAAATGCGTGTTTGCAATGGTGCCAACCTTTACAAGACTTCTGACTGGTGGGCAAGCGTTGCCTCTGGGGTTTAAATGGTAGAGGGGTCATCCAACTCTAACCATCTCTCGATCCATGATGTCCAAAAACAATCTGTCTTTTATGGACATTGCTACCTTGTTGTCCTCTTTTGTTCTGTGGAAAACTGTGCACCCTATGTGATCTTGGTCACCGTGACATGAGTGGTCTTCACAGGAAAGATCAGCTAATGGACAAGGTAGAGGAGCATTGTGTGGCAACTCTTTTAACAGGAAGCTACTCTAAGGCTAGTTTCACATTAGCGTTTACGGCCGCAGCGTCGGGCTGCGCACGGCCGCCGCTAAGTCCCGCCCCTGCCGCGCCTCCACCGGTAGCTCCGCCTCTGGGCGCATAATGCTGCATGCATCATGGGTCCCCTATCTTTATCACTGAGGATGCAGGCCGTGCGCAGTATGCGTTTGGCGGTGCCTGCGTCCTTTTGACTGTGCGTCGAGCGCAACCAAATTACAACAGGTTGCGTTTGGCGCATACTGCACACGGCCTGCATCCTCAGTGATAAAGATAGGGGACGCATGACGCATACAGCGTCATGCGCCCGGAGGCAGAGCTATTGGAGGGGGCACGGTGGGGGCGGGGCTTAGCGGCGGCCGTGCGCAGGCCGTCGCTGCGCCCTGAAACGCAAATGTGAAATTAGCCTTACACGGATGGAAGAGAGACGGACGTCCATTTTCAAGAGTATTGGTAAGCATGCTGTCGACTAAGGCTGGCTTGTGTGCTCCTCCTAGTCAGATGTCTCCTATGATGACCCATCCAAAGTCGAGCCTCTGTGCGTACAGAGCATTCCTGGAGCCGTTTATACATTCTCTAACCTTGTGGACTTGTAGAATATCTCTCCCCAGAAGTAGAGCTATTGGGGTTCCTGGATCTGGTTCAGGTATCAGGTGGGCTATGCGCTTTAGATGGGGGTGATATGTCGCCACCTCCCATGAAGGTATTTCTGACCTGTTGTCAGTTATCTGGTTGCACTGCAGGATGGTCGGTAATGATAGGCAGGTCTGGCAATCTATGGACTCCACTTTGTATCCGGTTACTTTTCTCCCCGCCGTCTCAACGGTACCTGAACATGTTCTCAGGGTGTAGGGAGAACCAGGGCCTACAATGCTGAAGTTGTCAAAGAAGATGGACCTGGCTAGAGACCTGTTACTTTGGTCATCCAGGATTGCATAAATCTTGAAGGCTTTGTCCTTTGGCCTGCGGGATAAACTCGGACAAGGCAGATTTTTGAACAGGACCTTCCTCCTGTGAGTCCTCTACAGATCTCAGTACATTTAGAGCTGACATTCGGGGTGTCTTCGCCAGTGTCTTTCTGCCTTCCATCATGCTCCTCTGCTTGCGACAACACTCGTGGAGGTGATCCAGGGTGCAAGGCTGTATTGTGATCCGTGCTGCTGCATTCTGCACATTTCACGCTAGCTTCACAGTTCCTGGCGAAGTGAGAGGTTGTGGCACAACATTTGAAACAGATGTTGTTCTCTTTGAGGAAACCTTTACGATCCTCTAAAGACTTCTCTCTGAAGGCTCTGCATTTTAGTAGAGGATGTGGCTTCTTGTGTAGAGGACAATATTTACTGACATCCTGAGGTTTGCTCTCATTTGGAGGGGTTTTATTCACCTTGTGAGGTGGGCCTGTGGAATCAATGTTAGTTTTGTGGACTGCCACGGGTGTCTTACCGGGTTTGACACCAGTGGCACCGGAACACGACAGAGTAAAATCAAAACTAGGGTCATTTCTAATTCTAGATTGTTTGGTGACAAAATCAACAAATACAGTGAAAGGAGGAAATGATACATTATGATTGTGTTTACACTCTGAACCACATGTAATCCACTTTTCTTGTAGGTTGTAAGGAAGTTTCTGTACTATCAGATTGACACCCTTAGCGGTATCTAAGAATGCCAATCCGGGCAAATCTCCTTCCTGCTGAGCAACCTGCAATTCATTCAATAAATCTCTCAGTTCTCTAAGCTTTAGATAACCTTTAGGTCCTTTCTTAGGAAAATCCTCCATTCTTTTTTATAAAGCATTCTCCATGACTTCTACTGACCCATAGCATTCATCAAGTCTTTCCCACACTTTATGTAGGGCTGTGCGAGGATGTTTTGCATTAATGTCTCTCAGTCTTTTGGCATGCTCGACTGACTCACTTCCGAGCCACTTTACCAGGAGATCTAACTCCTCACCACAAGAAAGGTCCAGACCATGAATGGCATTCCGGAGCGAGGCTCACCATGACTGATAGTTCTCGGGTTTGTCAGTGAACTTTACAAGTCCCTTTGTAACCAGTTCTTGGCGAGCAAGGAACTTTGCAAGGTCCTTGATGGCTCCATCAGTGCTGGCATGAGCTGGTGTGTAATAGTCATGTCTAGTGTGTGGTGCATCACCATACCTGTAAGACGCTTGTGACTCTGGGTAGCCTGCGCGGTACCTTGTTGGTGAAGAAGGTGTCCTTTAAGGCAGGATGGGAGCTGAACCTTCCTTTCAGTGGAATGGTAGCTGTAGTCGACATCTCTGTGCTGGATGTCTCCTCGCCTATGGTAGTGAAGCTCGGGGTTGGATCGTTGGTAATCGGCATGGGCAGATCGATATGATGCACCAGGGCTGTCATCTATGCTGGAATGTTGATGGACGTACTCTGCAACACGTTGCGCTGGATTTTGCTGCTCTAGATCTGGTCAGAGAATGCTGCTGTGTCTCTCAGAATCAGGATCTTTCATAGCTTCCAAATATTCTGCTTTAGCTATTGCAGCGGCTGTCTCTTTGTCTGCCGCAAGTTTCTCTAGCTCTGCTTGCAAACGAGCAGTTTCCACTTCTCTCTCTGTCTGCAAACATACGGTTTCAGCCTCTCTCTCTGCCTCGTGCTCTGCTTGTCTCAGCTTTAGATGCATCTCTCGTTCGGCAAAGGAAGATCTTGCTTTGGCTGCCTCAGCCTTGGCGCGAGCGACAGCAGCTAGCTCTGCTAATGACGATCTGCTGGAGCTTGCTCATGACCTCGTTTTGAGTGAAGATGTGCTTTTCTGAGACATTGTGCGTTTGGCTGAGTACTGTTGAGTACTTTATATTGGAGGGAAACAGTCTGTGTATGGCGGGCTTCCGCGTGGCGGGAAAGATGGAGCACTTCTTGGCGGGCTGCAGTGGCATTCTGCGGCTGTATGGCAGCTGCTGTGATACCCATATGCAGAGCAGTGGGTGTTAGCGGTCCCGTACAGTCTATGCAATCACCACATGCGACCGGCAGTCCTTTACTGAGCCCTGGGCTTGTCTCCTGCAGCTGTATGGTGGCTGCTGTAGTACCCGCATGCGGAGCAGTCTGGGTGATAGCGGTCCCTTACAGCTTTAATTCTCTGTCACAGTTGTATGGCTATCTGTTTTACTAGGCCCTTGACTTGTCTCCTGCGGCTGTATGGCGGCTGCTGTAGTACCTGTATGTGGAGCAGTCTGGGTGATAGCGGTCCCTTACAGCCTGAATTCACTATCGCAGGTGCCTGGCTTCTCTTTTACAATTCTGCCTTCAGGCACGCTGACAAGATGTGCAATCAAACATACAATATAAACCACAGCTCTATCTTCCAAAATAAGCAGACTGTTGTCTGTAGTCTAACTTGTTTGTGAAGAGTATAGAACATGCGTGGTAAAACTGTAAAGAATACAATGACATACATAAGTATTGGGCAGATGATCACACAGTTAACACAGATACAGGAAGCATTTAGTGTGAAGCAATCTACATAGAAAAAACACAGGTGTCTAATTATATCTACTGAATGCAGCTAATAAAACTCTCTGCACACACATTGCATTGTAAGAAAGATTGAGCTTACCAGATATGCTATTTACCTGGATAACGAATTCAAGTTGGAGAATTAAGATGGAGGACAGGTAAACATGTGCATCCTATGATATACACAGAAGCAAAATGGCCCTTCTTCATCCCAGAATACATTGCTTCCTTCCCATAGTGCATTGCTTCTGTTAAAGGCACAGACTATAATGCTATCAAAAAACACTGCTATAAATTCAGCCACCACTAGATGGTGCTATAATTAACCCAGGAGAAAATAAACATATTGCTTTATTCAGAGCACAGAACACAAGACAGACTGCCCTATATCAGAGGGCAGAACACACCTACAGTGCCCATTTCAATGGCAACGACATCAATTCTTATTACTTGAGCTTCTGAACCTTAATTTACTTTATAATAATTGTAACGCATTGAATACTGTGGGTTATTTGGCTAAAGTTGTGTGTGGGGGGGTACAGCCCAGTTAGGGAGGTGGAAAAACTGGCATATGTTGAGGTGTAGGCTGGACGTTCAGCAGCTGCAAATGGAGGAATTGGAGAAGTCGGAGGAAGAGGAGGACAAAGTGAGCCATTTTGCTGGCAACCTATGTGTCATCAGGGGAAGGTGGTACAAAATCCTTTGAAACCCAGACATGGTTCATTTTAATAAAGGTAAGATCACCTACATTTTGGGTCAACAGCCGGGTCCTTCTTTCTGTAAGGATTGATCCAGCAGCACTGAAGACTCTTTCTGATAGCACACTACCAGCAGGGCAAGTGAGCTCCTGTAAGGCATATTGTGCCAATTTGGGCTAGGTGTCCAGTTTACAGGCCCCGTAGTCAAAGGAGAATGAACTGTGAGGGAGAACATCGATAGGGGAGGAGAGGTAATTTTGAACCATAGTTGACAACTGCTGTCTCCTGTCTGTTGCAATCGATTCAGTATTACCAGTCGTGTGAGCGGTACTCGAGAAATCAGTCCACAACATGGTCATGAAAACCCTGTCTCCAATGCCACTTCGGCTGTGTGCAACATGAACACCTCTTCCATGCTGCCCAGTATGGCTCGTGGTAGAACCTGCACTGCTGCTGTGTGCTGGGAATGCCTCTAACAAACGGTTGCTTGCTTGTTCGCCAATATTAGCTCTAGGTTCTCCTGTGGCATGATGTTCTGTAATTTGCCTTTATAGCGTGGATCAAGGATGCTAGCCAACCAGTAGTCATCCTTCATAATTCTGGCAATGCGGGGGTCCCTTTTAAGGATCCGCAAGAGATAATCACACATGTGGGCCAATGTTCCAGGTGTCAATGATGCACTGCCAGTGGTGGGTGGAGGAGCACTTTCTGCCAAATCCACATCTCTCCAGTCACGTATAAACCCTGCGCCTGACCTTGACAAGCCAACATTTTCTCTTAGCCCTCTGAGAAGCAACCGCCTCCACAAAATAATCATCCCCCTCCTCCTCCTCCTCTTCCTCTTCTTCCTCCACCTTGTCCAGTGTGCAAAAAAATACCCTGTTTGGGAGAGAAGAACAGACAATTCGCGGCGCCCTAAGTGCGTAAACACAATATTGTAGTCTTTAAAGGGTGCACAATTTTATGCACTCACCTGATAGAAGACTTATATAGCTTTGGATTATGTATCCTCAAAAATCCTTCCTTTTGGGATACTTCTCAGAAGACAGGGCTTGCAGCTTGCCTCGGGTGGATCCAAGTGAAAGAGCCAGGTTCAGGCTCACACAGGATGAGTAAATCAAGAAAAACACATCCAGCCCATAAACGGCAGCGCTTCCCAGGACTCACATGCAAAGATGATATTCCATATTTTTTTATTTCATAGGTTAAAAAAGAGATACAACGCGTTTCGGATACAGTGTATATCCTTCATCAGGTATCATAAAACCACAGTACAAATCCTAATAGTATAAAATTCAGTTACACTTATATATAGTAGCAACCTTTTATCCCAGTCTCAGAAACTTGATTTAGGGTGTGGACCAAGTTCAGGAACACAGTTCAGGAACACACCCACTGATTGATCCAACCTTGACAACATGGATGCAAGACAGAAAAGAAAAAAAACAAAAAAAACAAAACAAAACAAAACGAACAAAAAAAAAAAAAAATATATCGTCTGGGAACATTATATCCAAATGGATTGAATGATATCATAGAGAGAGTTTGAACGTTGCTTCTTTTTTTTTTTTTTTCTTCTCTCTGGGTTTTTTTTCGTTTTTTTTTTTTTTTTTTTTCTGTCTTGCATCCATGTTGTCAAGGTTGGATCAATCAGTGGGTGTGTTCCTGAACTGTGTTCCTGAACTTGGTCCACACCCTAAATCAAGTTTCTGAGACTGGGATAAAACGTTGCTACTATATATAAGTGTAACTGAATTTTATACTACTAGGATATAAACTGTATCCGAAACGTGTTGTATCTCTTTTTTAACCTATGAAATAAAAAAATGTGGAATATCATCTTTGGATGTGAGTCCTGGGAAGCACTGCCGTTTATGGGCTGGATGTGTTTTTCTTGATTTCCACCTTGTCCAGGACAGTTCCCTGACCAGGCAATGCCTGACTGTCATCAAGGCTTCCCTCCTCCTCCGCTGCAGATGCCTTATCCTTAATGTGCGTCAAAGTTTGCATGAGCAGACGCATAAGTGGGAAGCTCATGCTTATGATGGCGTCATCTGCGCTTACCAGCCGTGTGCATTCCTCAAAACACTGAAGGACTTTACAGAGGTCTTTCAGCTTTGACCACTGCACACCGGACAACTTGATGTCTGTCTTCAAACTGCCTGCCCGTGTATTCTCCCACAAGTGCATTACAGCCTGCCTCTCAACCATGTGCATGGTGGAGTTCCACCTTGTTGCAATGTCTATGATTAGGCGGTGCTAGGGAAGGTGGAGCGATCGCTGCAGCCTCTGCATACCACTGGAGTCTACGGGCGAGCGACAGATGTGCGAGCACAGTCTTCGCACCTTATGGAGCAGGGCTGGTAACTCTGGATAATTATTTATGAAGAACTGTACTACTAGGTTCAAGGTGTGAGCCAGGTAAGGTATGTGTCTGAGTTTTGCCAGGGCTATGGCCGCCACAAAATTACGTCCGTTATCACTGACTACCTTGCCTGGCTCAAGATGTAGACTGCCCAGCCATGACTCAGTTTCTCGCTGCAAGTAGTCGGCCAGTACCTCCGCGGTGTATCTGTTGTTGCCCATAGACATCATCTTTAAAACAGACTGCTGACGCTTACCACTAGCTGTTCAACAGTGGGACACCTCATGTGCAAAACTGGTAGCTGCGGATGGAGTGCTCATGCGACTGCGTTCTGTCGACGAGCTTTCGCTTCTGGAGGAGGAAGAGGCGGAGAGTCGAACGCCTACAGCCAACTGTTGCCTATACCGTGGACTAGGCAGCACTGTCCCACCACCGCTGTCCCTTGTGGACCCTGCATCCACCACATTCACTCAGTGCACAGTGATGGACACGTAACGGCCCGGGCCATGCCTACTGGCCCATGCATCTGTTGTGAGGTGCACCTTTCCACTCACTGATTGTTTGAGTGCATGGACAATGCGGTCTTTCACATGCAGGTGGAAGGCAGGGATGGCTTTTCTAGAAAAGAAGTGCCGACTGGGTAGGTCATAGCGTGGGACAGCGTAGGCCATGAGCTCTTGGAATGCTGCGCTTTCAACCAAACGGAAGGTCATCATCTCTAATGAGATCAGTTTGGCAAAGTAGGCGTTCAAAGCCAGGGTATGCGGATGAGAGGATGAGTACTTTCTTGTCCTACTCAGAGTCTCTGCTAGGGTGAGCTGGACTTGAGAGCTGCATGTGGTGGAACTAACGGTGGACATGGCGGACTGAGAGGGGGTTGGTGATGGTGGTGGTGGTGATGGCCTAGATGCAGTCTTTCGTAGGAAAACATCGTGATTCCCTGACTGCTTTGGCCTTGCGACGACACCTCAACATTTCTTGCTGGTGGTGTGCTAACCGGTGGGCTTACAGTGGGGGAAGCGATGTAGCATTGCTGGCTACCTTCAGTCGGAGCAGGTGCACGTGTGCTACCTGAGGTTTTGTAGTCCGTCCATGCTTGCAAGTGCATGGTGTTTACATGTCTAAGCATGCAACTGGTATTCAAATTTTGGAGATTTTTCCCTTGGCTAAAGGTCCTTCCGCACTTCGAAGGCTGGTTTCACACTTGCATTTTTTGCGCTGCATTTTTGCGCACACATGCGCATACGTTTTTCCCTATATTTAACTTGGGTGCACATTGTCATGCGTTTGTACGCGTTTGTATACGCATGCGTTTTTTTGCAGTGTGCGCCCAGGAGCACAAAATGCAACCTGTTGCATTTTTGGTGCGTCCGACCTGTCTCAAAAAAATGCATGCGCACGCAATGGGCACGGAATTCACCCAAACACACATTAAAGGCTATGGGAACGCTGACGTGCGCATGGTCATGCGCACGTCAGCGTTTAACCCCTTCACCCCCAAGGGTGGTTTGCACGTTCATGACCGGGCCAATTTTTACAATTCTGACCACTGTACATTTATGAGGTCATAACTCTGGAACGCTTCCATGGATCCCGGTGATTCTGACATTGTTTTCTCGTGACATATTGTACTTCATGTTAGTGGTAAAATTTCATTCAAATAACTTGCATTTATTTGTGAGAAAAACGGAAATTTGGCAAAAATGTTGAAAATTTTGCAATTTTCCAACTTTGAATTTTTATGCCCTTAAATCACAGAGATATGGCACCCCAAAAACTTGATAACTAACATTTCCCACATGTTTACTTTACATCAGCACAATTTTGGAACCAAAATTTTTTTGTTAGGACGTTATAAGGGTTAAAAGTTGACCAGCGATTTCTCATTTTTACAACACCATTTTATTTTTACGGACCACATCACATTTGAAGCCACTTTGAGGGGTCTATATGATAGAAAATACCAAAAAGTGACACCATTCTAAAAACTGCACCCCTTAAGGTGCTCAAAACCACATTCAAGAAGTTTATTAACCCTTTAGGTGCGTCACAGGAATTTTTTTGAATATTTAAAAAAAAATGAACATCTAACTTTTTTTCACAAAAAAAATACTTCAGGTTCAATTTCTTTTATTTTACCAAGGGTAACAGGAGAAATTGGACTGCAAAAGTTATTGTGCAATTTGTCCTGAGTACGCTGATACCTGATATGTGGGGGGGAACGACTGTTTCGGCGCATGGCAGAGCTCAGAATGGAAGGAGCGCCGTTTGACTTTTTCAATGCAAAATTGTCTGGAATTCAGATCGGACGCCATGTCACATTTGGAGAGTCCCTGATGTACCTAAACAGTGGAAACCCCCTACAAGTAACCCCATTTTGGAAACTAGACCCCCAAGGAACTTATCTAGATGTGTGGTGAGAACTTTGAACCCCCAAGGGCTTCACAGAAGTTTATAACATAAAGCCGTACAATTAAAAAATCATTTTTTCCACAAAAATGACCGTTTCACCCTCAATTCTTATTTTTCCAAGGGTAACAGGACCCTAAAAGTTATTGTGCAATTTGTCCTGAGTACGCTGATACCCCACATGTGGGGGTAAACCACTATTTGGGTGCATGGCAGAGCTCGGAAGGGAAGCAGCGCCATTTGACGTTTTTGGCTGGAATTGAGATCGGACACCATGTCGCGATTGGAAAACCCCTGATGTACCAAAACAGTGGAAACCCCCCACAAATGACACCATTTTGGAAACTAGACCCCCTAAAGAACTTATCTAGATGTGTGGTGAGAACTTTGAACCCCCAAGGGCTTCACAGAAGTTTATAACATAAAGCCGTACAATTAAAAAATCATATTTTTTCCACAAAAATGATCTTTTCACCCTCGATTCTTATTTTTCCAAGGGTAACAGGACCCTAAAAGTTATTGTGCAATTTGTCCTGAGTACGCTGATACCCCACATGTGGGGGTAAACCACTATTTGGGTGCATGGCAGAGCTCGGAAGGGAAGCAGCGCCTTTTGATGTTTTTGGCTGGAATTGAGATCGGACACCATGTCGCGATTGGAAAACCCCTGATGTACCTAAACAGTGGAAACCCCCCACAAATGACACCATTTTGTAAACTAGACCCCCCAAGGAACTTATCTAGATGTGTGGTGAGCACTTTGAACTCCCCAGTGCTTCACAGAAGTTTATAACGCCCGGGCGTGAAAATAAAAAATTCGTATTTTTTCCACAAACATGATCATTTAGTCACCATTTATTTATTTTCCCAAGGGTACCAGGAGAAATTGGACCCCAAAAGTTGTTGTCCAATTTGTCCTGAGTATGCTGATACCCCATATGTGGGAGAAAACTACTGTATGGGCACATGTCAGGGCTCGGAAGGGAAGTAGTGACGTTTTGGAATGCAGACTTTGATGGAATGGTCTGCGGGTGTCATGTTGCCTTTGGAGAGCCCCTAATGTACCTAAACAGTGGAAACCCCCCACAAATAACCCCATTTTGAAAACTAGACCCCCTAAGGAACTTATCTAGATGTGAGGTGAGCACTTTGAACCCCCAAGGGCTTCACAGAAGTTTATAATGCCCGGGCATGAAAATAAAAAAATCGTATTTTTTCCACAAACATGATCAATTAGTCCCCAATTTTTTTATTTTCCCAAGGGTAACAGGAGAAATTGAACCCCAAAAGTTGTTGTCCAATTTGTCCTGAGTACACTGACGCCTCATATGTGGGAGAAAACTACTGTATGGACACATGTCAGGGCTCGGAAGGGAAGTAGTGACGTTTTGGAATGCAGACTTTGATGGAATGGTCTGCGGGTGTCATGTTGCCTTTGGAGAGCCCCTAATGTACCTAAACAGTGGAAACCCCCCACAATTGACCCCATTTTGAAAACTAGACCCCCTAAGGAACTTATCTAGATGTGAAGTGAGCACTTTGAACCCCCAAGGGCTTCACAGAAGTTTATAATGCCCGGGCATGAAAATAAAAAAATCGTATTTTTTCCACAAACATGATCAATTAGTCCCCAATTTTTTCATTTTCCCAAGGGTAACAGGAGAAATTGGACCCCAAAAGTTGTTGTCCAATTTGTCATAAGTACGCTGACACCCCATATGTGGGAGAAAACTACTGTATGGACACACGTCAGGGCTCGGAAGGGAAGCAGTGACGTTTTGGAATGCAGACTTTGATGGAATGGTCTGCGGGTGTCATGTGCGTTTGGAGAGCCCCTGATGTACCTAAACTATTGAAACTCCCCACAAGTGACCCCATTTTGGACACTAGACCCCCCACGGAACTTATCTAGATGTGTGGTGAGCATTTTGAACCCCCAAGTGCTTCACAGAAGTTTATAATGCTGGACGTGAAAATAAAAAAATCAATTTTTTCCACAAAAATGATAATATTGCCCCCAATTTTTTATTTTCCTAAGGGTAACAGGAGAAATTGGACCCCAAAAATTGTTTTGCAATTTGTCCTGAGTAGGCTGATACCCTACATGTGGAGGTAAAACACTGTTTGGGCGCATGTCAGAGCTTGGAAGGGAAGGAGCACCATTTGACTTTTTCAACTCAGAATTGGCTGGAATTGAAATCAGACGCCATGTTGCATTTGGAGAGCCCCTGATGTGCCCAAACAGTGGAAACCCCCAATTCTAACTCCAACTCGAACCCCAACACACCCCTAACCCTAATCTCAGCCCTAGCCCTAACCCTAGCCCTAACCCTAACCCTAACCCTACCCTAACCCTAACCGTAATGGAAAAATGGAAATAAATACATTTTTTTTATTTTATTATTTTTCCCTAACTAAGGGGGTGATAATGGGGGGTTTGATTTACTATTTATGGCGGTTTTTATGTTTGGCGGCTGTCGCACGCTAAAAGACGCTTTTTATTGTAAAAATAGTTTTTGCATCACCACATATTGTGAGCTATAATTTTTCCGTATTTTGACCCACCGAGTCATGTGAGGTCTTATTTTTTGCGGGACGAGTTGACATTTTTATTGGTACCATTTTCGGGCACGTGACTTTTTTTGATCGCTTTTTATTCCGATTTTTGGGACGCAGAATGAACAAAAACCAGCGTTTCATGAATTTCTTTTGGGGGGGTGCGTTTACACCGTTCCGTGTGCGGTAAAATTGATAAAGCGATTTTATTCTTCGGGTCAGTACGGTTACAGCGATACCTCGTTTAGGTCTTTTTTTATGTTTTATCGGTTTTATGCAATGAAAACTATTTTATATAAAAAATAATTATTTTTGCATCGCTTTATTCTGCGAGCTATAACTTTTTTATTTTTTCGCTGATGATGCTGTGTGGTGTCTTGTTTTTTGCGGGACAAGATGACGTTTTCAGCGGTTCCATGGATATTTATATGCGTCCTTTTGATCGCGCGTTATTGCACTTTTTGTTTGGCGGTATGATAGTAAATCATTATTTTTTGCTTCGTTTTTTATTTTTATTTTTTAAGGGGTTCACTAAAGGGGTTAACTAATGGGACAGTTTTATAGGGCGGGTCGTTACGGACGCGGCGATACCTAATATGTGTACTTTTATTGTTTTTCTTTTTTTTATTTTCAAAAAATGGATTTATTTGGGGGAATATTTTTTTTTTTTTTTATAATTTATTTGGCGATTTTTTTAAAATTATTTTAACACTTTTTTTTTTTTTTTTTTACTTTATTAAATAGTCCCAGGTGGCACATCACTGTTCTGTGACAGATCGCTGATCTGTCACATCACAGATCACTGTGACAGATCAGCGATCTGTCACAGGCAGTGCACAAGGCTTCCTCATGCCTGCGCTTTGCAGGCACTGAGGAAGCCAGCTTCCTGCAGGCCCCCGAAGGCCCCCATCGCCATCTTGGATTCGGGGGCCTGCAGGAAAGGAGCCCCCGGCAGCAGCGCTGCATATTGCGCTGCCGTGGGGGGCTCAGGGAAGCACGGAGGGAGCCCCCTCCCTGCCGATGCTTCCCTTTAACCCCCGGTACACCGCGATCATGTTTGATCGCGGTGTGCAAGGGGTTAACGTGTCGGGGGCGGTCCGTGACCGCCCCTGACACATTATGCTGGGTGTCAGCTGTGATAATCAGCTGACACCCAGCCGCGATCAGCGGCGCTCACCACGTGGGCGCCGCTGATCGCGGTAGACGTACTATCCCGTCCATGGGCATAGGGGCCCGGGTCCCATGGACGGGATAGTACGTCTGATGTCAGGAAGGGGTTAAAAACGCATGCTTTTTTTTGTAAAAACCATGCGCAAAAAACAAGGAAACGCATTAAAACCGCATGATGCGTTTTTTATGCGCGTTTGCACTGCGCATGCAGCGCAAAAAAATGCAAGTGTGAAAGTAGCCTTACAGATAACCTTTGCCTCGTCAATAGGATTTTGGTCAAAAAAGTGCTACACTGCACTCTTCCTATTATGGGAAAAATTTTCAGGGCTTGCACGCTGTGCTAATTTGACCATCTGGCCAAGCTGTCCTGCAACTCTTTGTTTTTTTAACACGTTTTTGGACTGCTACGGGCCTGCCAGATAACCGCAGCTGCGATGTCGATGCCTGCTACGGATCCTCCTCCTCTTCTGAGCTATTGCCAGCGGCACCCTCTTCCCCCAATTCATGCCAATCCGGGTCAACAACTGGGTCATCCATCTCCTCCTCTTCAATTTCATCTGCACCTTCCTCTGTGTCACCGTGTAAGGTAGTAGAGTAAGCGGGAAGGGGCACCTGAGTTTCATCAGGGTCAGAATCTGGCTCAGTAGACTGTGAGGGCAATGCAGTGCTCTGGGTGAATGTACCAGCAGAATCATATAGCACTGGCTGTGCATCAGTGCACTCCATGTCATATTCATCTTGGACTGGGGAATTCAGGACTTCAATTGACAACTTAGGCATGGTATGTGAAAAGAGCTCCAGTGAGTAATCTGAAGTGTGGCCTGCCGCATCCTTCACTTTTGGTGGGGGTGAAGGACACAAGGAACCTGCACTGACAACTTTGTGCTTGCAGTTTTTGAAACTTCAGAAGAGGAGGCGATAGAGCAGGAGGCTGTTTCGGCAATGTAAGCCAAAACCTGTTCCTGATGCTCCGGCTTTAAAAGCGGTTTACCTACTCCCAGAAAAGGGAGCCTTCCAGGCCTTCTGGAGCCAGACGATGACGCAGGCTTAACACCTCCTGCCTTAGGTGCTATTATGCTTTTGGCACTACCAGCAGATGCACCACCACCATCATCAGTACCAGCTGCCCCCCCCACCCACATCCGCGGCCTCTTCCACCACACTTCCTCATGTTTGGGAAAATGTACCAAAAATACCAGCAGATATATGGTACTGTATGAGGAGCGTACAGCTGTATATGGTGTATGGAAAAATTTAAATCTCAGTATATATTTCCGGAGTCACACACAGACGCTCACTCAGTATGTATTTGACCGTAATTCAAACAGCAGATATACGATACTGTATGAGGAGCGTACAGCTGTATATAGTGTAGGGGAAAGTTTAAATCTCCGTATTTATTTCCGGAGTCACACACAGATAGCCAGCATGTATTTGTCCATGATATCAGCCAGTAAACGGCAGTGTGTGAGGAGCGTACAGCTCTAAACAGTGTGGGAAAAAATGAATGGTCGGTAACTGTGCAGAAAAAAAAGAATAAAAGTATTAGTGCTGTGTAAAAAGCAGTCTGCACAGCAGTGTGCACACAGCAATGCAGCTATCAGGCAGCCTAATAACCAGTGCTGCTGCACACAAGAAAATCCTCCCCTGTCACTGCACACTAACTGTACAGTACAATTGCTATCAGCACAACCACATAAGAACTTCTTATATCTTTACAGCCCTAACTCTCTCCCTACTGATAAACAGCAACCTCTCCCTACTGTTAAGATCGGCAGAAGTAAAATTGAGGTCGGCGGTCAGGGCTTTTATAGACACTATGATGCTCCCCAAAGCAAGCCAATGACTGCAATGCCCTTCTCTACGATGGTGGTGGACGCTGCAAATGTCATCTCGTTGCCCACAGTGTACGTCCTTGCTCATTGGCTGAAAAAAAGGCACCTGCAAACATTCTGGGAAATCCGACTTTGGCGTTTGCTTTGCTGACCGCACGGCCGACTTCATGCTATGGTCGGGTTTCGGTCGGCGAAACCTGACTTTGGCATAAGTCGGCGACTTATGAATCTGGCCGACCTGTTTCGCTCAGCTCTAATCTTCTCGGAATCAGTTGACCTGGAAATTTCTCTTAACACTTGTGGTGTGTAACATACAGGCTGTTACCATACTCTGCATTGTTTACAATGAAATTGTTTAAATTCATGGTATTTATTGGTGATAATTCAGTCCATTGCTAAAATATTTTTTCTCTATTGTGCTGACCATATCCAACCTTTATTGTATAGGGGCATATCTTTGCATATTTCCAGCATGTGGGTCTAATGATTCTTTTTGGGGGACTGTAGCACTGTTCTGGCATAAAAGTTTTAGCACCTATGTCACTCTTTGACTTTTAATTGTTTTTAATCTGGTGATGCTTCTTGTATCTAATAAATTATTTGTTATTTGTTTGGTGATCCCTGTTGTCATGGTCTGTAGCTTTTTTCTCCCTATTTATGTGGGTGTGAAATTTGTTATCAGCTTATGTGGGATGCATTTGTCATTAGCTTCGGTGGGATAACTGTGAAAACATGCTCTGTGGGTGAAATTTGCTTTCAGCGTCTGCAGGATAAATGTGAAATATGACCTTACGGTGAAATTTTTTATTTATTATCTTCTGTACCCAAAAGCCTCTTTGTACTCTGCAGCCATGTCTCTATGTGGCTATGGTCTCCCCTCAAAAGAAATTCAGCGAATTCTGCACTCCCAAATCAAAAAGCCCCTATCTTCACTTGAAGAGGGTTTTCTGCTCTTCTAGTACTTAGGGGCTCTGGATATGGAGTCTGCAAACTATTCTTGG
Source organism: Dendrobates tinctorius (assembly GCF_039654945.1). Lineage (NCBI taxonomy): Eukaryota > Metazoa > Chordata > Amphibia > Anura > Dendrobatidae > Dendrobates > Dendrobates tinctorius. The sequence goes on from NW_027361910.1 coordinate 2,209,357, forward strand.
AAAATCTGTACTCCAGGAGGCAAACAGTTCTCCATACCTCCCGAGTCTCGCTGGGTGTCTAAGCAGTACTGTACAGCCACATATGGGGTATTGCCACATTCAACAGAAATTGTGTGACAAATTTTGGTGCAATTTTTAAACATTTCCCTTTAGAAAATGTAAAATTTAGGGCTAAAACTACATTTTTATGGTAAAAAATGTAATTTTTTTTGTAAAAAATGTAATTATTTTTTCTTCACTTCTCTATGGTATAAAATTCTGTATCAATATATTTACTACATCCTATGTGAATTCATCGAGTGTTGTAGTTTGTAAAATGGGGTTAGCTATAGTGGGTTCTGTTTTTCTGGCACCCGAGTGGCTATCCCAGTGGGTCATGGCAGCAGCAAACTATAACAGTAAAATCAGCACTATAATATGATGCTCCTTCCCTTCTGATCATTTTATTGTGCCCAAAAAGTAGTTCCCGATTACATGTACTGTATTTTTGCAATAAGGAGAAATTGCAAAACAAACTGAGAGTTCTATTTTTTCCTATTAGCTCTTATTGCATTTCTCTCTGTTAAAAACCATACTATTAGTTGCTGCCCATTGCTCGACCTTCTCTAGATCCTTCTGAATCCTTTCTCCGTCTTCTCTAGTGTTAGCTATCCCTCCTAGCTTTGCATTGTCTGCAAATGTGTTTAGTTTATCTTCAGTTCCCTTATCTAGATTATTTATAAAAATGTTGAACAGAACTTGGTCCAGAACAGAGCCTTGTGATACTCCATTTGAAATGTTCTTCCAATTGGATGTGCAACTTTTTATTAGCACTCTTTGAGTACAATAACTGAGCGAGTTATGAATCCACCTAATCGTAGTCTTATCAATCCCATACTTAGTCATTTTTCAACATGGATAGTATGAGATACTTTATCAAATGCTTTGCTGAAGTCGAGATATACTATATCTACCACATTTCCCTGATCCTCCCACTCAGTGATTCCATCATAGAAAGAAATTACACTGGGCTGTGAGCGCAACCCCCATCTGTGGATGTTGGGCCCTCAGACCATCCTCATGGAGTCGGTTTCTAACAGCTTGTGCATACACATGCACATTTGTGGCCTGCTGGAGGTCATTTTGCAGGGCTCTGGCAGTGCTCCTCCTGTTCCTCCTTGCTCAAATGCGGAGGTAGCGGTCCTGCTGCTGGATTGTTGCCCTCCTATGGCCCCCTCCACGTCTCATGGTGTACTTGCCTGTCTCCTGGTAGTGCCTCCAGCCTCTGGACACTACACTGACAGACACAGCAAACCTTCTTGCCCCAGCTCGCATTGATGTGCCATCCTGGATGAGCTGCACTACCTGAGCCTCTTGTGTGGGTTGTACAGTCCGTCTCATGAGACTATGAGTGTGAAAGCACAACCAACATTCAAAAGTGACCAAAATATCAGTCAGAAACCATTGGTATTGAGATGTGGTCTGTGGTCCCCACCTGCAGAACCACTCCTTTATTGAGTGTGTCTTGATAATTGCCAATAATTTCCATCTGTTGTCTACTCCATTTGCACAACAGCATGTGAAATTGATTGTCAATCAGTGTTGCTTCCTAAGTGGACAGTTTGATTTCACAGAAGTTAGATTTACTTGGAGTTATATCCTGTTGTTTAAGTGTTTATTTTTTGAGCAGTGTAGATTAGTCTGACATGTTTGCTATAAACCCATGCTGGCTTTGGTTAATTACTATATTTTTAGCAAGTATCTACATACTATTTAATAATTTGTTCAAAGATCTTTCCTTGTATATAAGTAAGGCTCACTGGCTTGTAATTTCTGACTCCAACTTCTTTCCTGCCTTGAAAATAGGGTGTGGAGACACAGGGAATTGGCGGGTGCCAGGCCCATTAGCCAGAACTGCATGGACTAGAGATTGTCCCGCTGAACACCCGCTCTCCCTTTAACATGGGCATAATGATACTCAGACATTACAGGGTGAGGGTAAAATGAAATGTTTTATTGAACCACAAAACAGGCAGATAACACAAAGAACAGTCCCAGCGAAATACCCCAAGATGGTGCACATTACAGAGTCTCACCCTTCTGCTGACTCGCCAGGTTGGTACACACACATAGAGGAGGTAACTAAAAACATAGGGAGATGACAGTCCATTCAGATACAAGGCCAGTTGAATCAAGGGTCACAACCTGGCTTCTCCGAAGATCTCCATGGAGCCAGGTGACTGGCGGGTCACAATTCTGGCTTTCTCCAAACGTATCCATGGTTCAGCGATGGTCAATGGAGCAGATCTGTATTATTGCAACTGGGACCGAGAACCCCTAGGTTGCTTCCTGTAGAATGATAGATCTGTGTCCCTCATGATGAAACCATGATGTATTGGCTGCAGTCCTGTAGGGTACCCTGAATGTTTTGCCATCTTGCCAGAATTTCTGTCTCTCTGTTACTCAGAGTCTTATCCCCTCTTTTCATGTTTAACCAGTGTCCTTCAGTCCAGCATCACAGATAAAGGGAAGAATGGTGACAACCAAGTCGCCTTGTTTCATTATGTAATCTATTTGAGTAGATTTTCCTCCTCTGTTTTAAAAATCAACAAACTAGTTGGGCTACCCAATTCATAATTAGGATATCACTAGTCATCAAGGATAAAAGCACACCGTGTTATATCAAATATAAGTTTACAAGTCAATATTGCAGGCTTACACAAACAAAAGTCTGTTTTCCTGAGCTGCCAGAAATAAATGCTTAAATTCAAAATCCTACATAGAGATAACAGTGTATTCTTCTTGCTTTGCTAAAAACAGACATCTGGTTAATTAACCCCTTAGTGATAGAGCCAGTTTGCAGCTTAATGACCAGGCCAATTTTTACAATTCTGACCACTGTCACTTTATGAGGTTATAACTCTGGAATGCTTTACTGGATTCCGCTGATTCTGAGAATGTTTTTTCGTGACATATTGTACTTCATGTGGTAAAATTTCTTCGATCTATCTTGCGTTTATTTATGAAAAAAAATGGAAATATGGCAAAAATTTTGAAAATTTTGCAATTTTAAAACTTTACATTTTTATGCCCTTAAATCAGAGAGATGTGTCACACATTTCTTAATAAATAACATTTCCCACATGTTTACTTTACATCAGCACAATTTTGGAAGCAAAATTTTTTTTTGTTAGGAAGTTATAAGGGTTAAAAGTTGACCAGTGATTTCTCATTTTTACAACAAAATTTACAAAACCATTTTTTTAGGGATCACCTCATATTTGAAGTCACTTTGAGAGGTCAATATGACAGAAAATACCCAAAAGTGACACCATTCTAAAATCTACACCCCTCAAGGTGCTCAAAACCACATTCAAGAAGTTTATTAACCCTTTACGTGCTTCACAGGAACTAAAGCAACGTGGAAGGAAAAAATTAACATTTAACTTTTTTTTTGCAAGATATTTATTTCAGAACCAATTATTTTTATTTTCACAAGTGTTAAAAGAGAAAATGAACCACAAAATTTGTTGTGCAATTTCTCCCGAATACGCTGATACCCCATATGTGGAGGTAAACCACTTTTTCAGCGCACGGCAGAGCTCGCAAGAAAAGGAGCACCGTTTGACTTTTTCAATGCAGAATTGGCTGGAATTGAGATCGGATGTCATGTTACGTTTGGAGAGCTCCTGATGTTCCTAAACAGTGGAAACCCCCAACAAGTGACCCCATTTTGGAAACTAGACCCCTTAAGGTACTTATCTAGATATGTGGTGAGCACTTTGAACCTTCAACTGCTTCACAGAAGTTTATAATGTAGAGCCGTGAAAATTAAAAATAATTTTTTTTCCTCAAAAATGATTTTTTAGCCCGCTATTTTTTATTTTCCTTAGGGTAACATGAGAAATTTGACCACAAAAGTTGTTGTGCAGTTTGTCCTGAGTAGGCTGATACCCCATATGTTGTGGGGAACCACTGTTTGGGCACATGTGAGAGCTCAGAAGGGAAGGAGTGCCATTTTGGAATGGTCTGCGGGCGTCATGTTGCGTTTGCAGAGCCCCTGAAGTACCTAAACAGTGGAAACCCCCCACAAGTGACCCCATTTTGCAAACTAGACCCCCCAAGGAGCTTATCTAGATGTGTGGTGAGCACTTTGAACCCCCAAATGTTTCACAGAAGTTTATAACGCAGAGCTGTGAAAATAAAAAGGCTTTTTTATTTCCATAAAAGTGATTTTTTTAAGCCCCCAATTTTTAGACCCCCCAAAGTTGGTAAATAGTGGAAACCCCTCAATTCTTGCTCCAACCCTAACCCCAACACACCTCTAACCCTAATCCCAATCCTAACCCTAATCCCAACCTTAATCCCTAATCCTAATTCACCCCAACCCTAATTCTAACCCTAGCCCTAACCCTATCCCTAACCCCAACCCTAACCCTAGCCCTAGCCCTAACCCTAGCCCTAATGGAAAAATGAAAAAAAAAATATTTTCTTTATTTCATTATGTTTGCTTAACTAAGGGGGTGATAAACGGGGGGGTTATTTACTATTTTTTTTATTTTGATCACTATGATAGTTTATCATAGTGATCAAAATGAATGAATGGAATCTGCCAGCCGGAGCCTTCAGATTCCCGGCAGCGCATGGCGCATGCGCCCGCCATTTTCTCCAGATCCAAGATGGCGGCGCCCACTGGAGGACGCCGGTGGGACGCAGGACCACCGGGAGGGAACCCTGGACCACGGAGAGGTGTTGGGGGGGATCAGGGACCCTATTTCTCTCTCCTCTGATGTGCGATCACATCAGAGGAAAGAGAAATTAAATGCAAAATTGCGACTTTTTTTGCGGTCGCCGTTATAGGGTTAATAACGGCGATCGCAAAAGCGGGGTCGGCAAAAACTGACCCGATTCATGTTCTCTGGGGTCTCGGCTACCCCCTGCAGCCAAGACCCCAGAGAAAATCAGACACTGGGGGGGCGCTATTTACTTACTCCACAGCGCCGTGAATTCACAGCGCTGTGGTTTAAGTACCCTTAATTACCGCCGTTAAAAGGCATATCGGCGGTCGTTAAGGGGTTAAAATACAATTCTGTGTCTCCACATAGGGACAACATTTGCTCTTCTCCAATCTTCTTGGACTTCTCCTGTTCTCCAGGATTTTTCAAAGATTCTGGCTAGTGGTTCTGCAATTTTCTTCTGCTAACTCTTTCAATACCCAAGGATGTAATTCATCTGGAGCAGGAGATTTAAATTCATTTAAATTAGCAAAGTGTATCCTCACCATATTTTTGTTTATAGATAGTGTGGATTATTGTATTCCTTTGATACCACTGTGAAGATCAGTTGATGTTACAACTGCTTTCTTAGAGAACACAGATACAAAATAAGAATTTAAAAGTTCAACCTTCTCAACATAATTTTTTGACCACTTCACCCTTTTCATCCTATAAAAATCCTATTACATCTTTGATTTTTCTTTTGCTTTTGACATACCCCCAAATCCTTTTTTTTACTGGCCTTTGTTCACCCTTGAAAGCCTCACTTCATTACTGGCTTTAGGTATTCTAACACTTGCCCTGCAATCCCTGTAAACAGCATTATATTCTTGTTTAGATATGCCCCACCTCTTTTCATTTAATATACATTTCTTTTTTTCCTCTTTAACGACTGATTAAGTAAGGAGTTCATGCATCATGGTCTCTTAAAATGCTTCAAGTTCTTCTTTCTTTTTGGGATTATTACCGATTGTGCAGTGGAAATTTCATTAATCAAAATCTCCCGTCATTCTTGGACATTTATGTCATTTTGAACATCCAGCCATTTAAACTTTCCTACTCTCTGAGTCCACTAAAATCGGCTTTTCTGAAGTCCAATTTTAAAGTCTGAATCCTGCAAGATCTTCCTTCTCTTGTGATCCAAAATTCAAGTTTATCATGGTCACTGCCACCTAAAGTCCAGCCACTTTTACTTCCTCAACCATTTCCTCCTTGTTGGTAATACTTAGGTTCAGGGATTGCAGATCCTCTTGTTACCTCTTCTACCTTTTGATAGATAAAGTTGTCAGCAAGAGAAGATAAGAATTTTCTGAAGCCTTTATTTTTTCTGAAAGATATTTCCAACAAATATCTGGATAGTTGAAATCTCTCATGATCACTGTGTTGTACTTTTTTTTAGAACAGAGACATCTGATGTAAAAAGAGTTCATCCATATCTTCAGTCTTTCCAGGTGGCCTATAGTAAACACCTACAATTGTGCCTTTTATGTTCTTCTCGCCTTGTATTCTTACCCAAACAGTTTCTACAGAGCTACCAGTCTCTGAAGCTTGGATCTCTATGGAGATATACGTTTTCCTACGACACAATACAACACCTTCTCCCCTCTTGTTAATCATGTTTCTAATAAATAAGTTGTAGCCTGTAAGGTTTGTATTCCAATCATGCGTATCATCCCACCAAGTTTCAATGATGTCTATGACATCATATCTCTCTTCTTGTGTTAGCAGCTCCAATTCTCCACTTGTCTCCCATGCTCTGCGCATTTGTATAGACACATTTTAGTTTGGAGATGGTTTCTCCTGCTCCTCAATTTTCATTCAGAGTTTGTTGTTTTTGTTCTTTATTTCCACTTCTAATAGCAGAGTTCTCAAAAGAATTCATTAGCTGCATATTTTTTCGTGAATGTATATATTTTAAATCCAATATTGTTCTAGTTTAAAGCTCTCCCAATGAGTGTAGAAAGACATCTACCAAATATATGTTTTCCTGTATTTGTAAGTGCAACTCATCTCTAACAAGTAGTCCATCATACAGTTAATTCACTCCATGGCCATGAAACTCAAAACATTGCTCACAGCACCATCGACGTAGCCAGGTGTTCACCTGTAGAATCCTGTTCAATCTCCTTGGTCCATGTCCATCCACTTCCATGAATGAGAACACGACCAGCACTTTCATTTCCCTCACTTTACAGCCTAAGTCTTCAAAGTCTTTGCATATAGTTTCCAGGGAATCACCCACGACAACCACTCTGCTTTTCTTCATCACAGTGCTTCTTCTTCCTTAAAGAGGCTTCTGATTTCTTACTAGGGTGTTGTTTGTGGGCAAAGCACTTTTTTGATGTACATCTTTATACTTGTCCTGCATTAAAACCATGGTAGCAGTTCTCCATCGGTATGGGTGCTGACTGTCTCCTCATCCTCCTGCTTCTTTGGGTCACATGCTTCCATTTCTCTTTTTCAGCAGGTACATTGAAAGGTGCTTCTCTTTGAACATTCTGAATATTTATGTCTACTCTGTCATTAGCTACTGCCAGAAAACTGAAAAGTTTTTCTCTTGCAATATTCTGAAGAGATTCTTCTGCTCTGTCAAAAAAATCCTCATCTTCTTTGATGAGCTTTAGTGTAACTATTCTCTCCTGAAGACCTTGCACCTTCCCACACAGCCACCACTGCCCAACACAAGAGATGAGTGAATAAATGAGAGTGTAATTGAATTCTACTTGAATTTAACAAAAAATTGCATTCAATAAATTGCACTTTTTTTTTTCAACTTTCTTCTTTATGAATTCAGCAAAATGGCCACCCCTGGCTGACATTTTTTCTAAACCATAATGGGCTATCCAAAGGTTAAACATTTTTTTTTACAGATCCTTTACTCACTGTTGACCATTGCTGCCCCTCCACTACTCACAGTAACCCATCCAGTTCTCATGTTCGGATCCCTGCCACTTGCGCTGATATCACATAAGTGAAGTGAGTTCATTGGCTGTGAACTCGCAGGACATGTCAGATGGCATCGCGAGCAGGAAAACTTTCTCACGCTAGCGGTGATGTCAGACAGAGAATAGGAGTTGACTGGGAGACACTGAGCACACGCTGCTCAGTGTCTCTGCTGGATGGTAGGCTGTATGGTTGTATCATGAAACCATACAGTTTGCCATCTAGATGTAGCAGAGTTAGAGCCGTCGTAAGACAAATGGATTATCATCATCTCTGTGGAAAGGTGAGGATTATTGTTGTTTGTTTTGCAGATGACAATGGCGTCAGTGGAATTGGCAAGGTCGTAAGTGTGATTTAATTAAGATTTATTAATGGAGCTTGTGTCATTCTTTCAATTAAAGAACTTTATTGGGTGTGTGTGTTTTTATGTGATTTGATTATGGCGTTAGTAATGAGGGCTTCTTATTGACACCTCTACATTACTAACCTTGGGGCTTGATGTCACCTAACAATACAAAGGTGACATCAACCCGCCAACCATCACCACACTTGCCACCACTACAGGGCAAATGGTAAGAATGAGGCCAAGTGTCAGAATTGGCATATCTTAGAGATGCGCCTTTTCTGGGGTGGCTGAGAGCTGATGTTTTTTGCCTGGGGGGGCAGTATCCATGGCCCTTTCCTAGGCTAGTAATATCAGCTACAGTTGTCTGCATAGCCTTTGCTGGTTATTAATTATAGGGGGACCCTACGCCATTTTTTTTAGGATGCCCCATTTTAATAGTCAGTAAAGGCTAAGTATACAGTTGTGAGCTGATATTCATAGCCTTGGAAGCTCAATGGGTATTACCCCCTTTCCAGGCTATAAATATCAGCCCCCAGCCATCGGCTTTCCTTCTGCTGGTTAAGAAATTTACGCTGGAGCCCACAACATTTTTTTCAGAAAAACAATCTTTTATTAGTTAAATACATGTACAGTAAGCTGCACACACACTGTACTTATTGTATTTGTCACTGTCATCTGTATATCTACCTATTCTATATGTATTTACTGTATGTAATCCATCTATTCTATGCTGTCGGCTTCTGCTGTGATTTTACACTTCGCGGCTGCTGATGTGCCAGCTTTTCTTCTATCTATGTAATATATATACATATATTTATGTGTGTGTCACTGACATCTATACACTTTTTCTATGTATTCTATGTGTATATAGCTATTCTTTCTATTCTATTTTAAACTGTCACTCTGTGATTTTACTGCATGCAGCAGATGAATTGCCACCTTTTCAAATGATGCCGGATACGGCTGAGAAAATAAATGCTGATGTGAGCTGCCCCATAGATTAACACTGGGTCAAGTGCTATGCCATGTTTTTCAGCCGTATTCTATGGTAGTGTGACTCTGGACTAAAGGTACTGTCACACTTAGCGATGTACCAGCGATCCCGACCAGCGATATGACGCGGTCAGGATCGCTGGTACATCGCTAAGTGGTCGCTAGTGAGCTGCCACACAGGCAGATCTCACCAGCGACATCGCTGGGGACGGGGGTTGCTACTTACCTGTCACACTAGGCGATCCTGCGTCCTCCTGCCCGGCTCCACGCTCGTCGCTCATCTCTCCACAGGAAGCGCCGCAGGAAGCTGACGACGAGAAACAGTCCTGGACGTTCTCGCGCGATCAGCGATAACCAGCGGGGGGAGCCAGTCGTAGGTAAGTATCAGACACAGCGATGTCGCTAGCAATATCGCTATAACGTCACAAGTTATAGCGATATTGCTAGCGATATTGCTTATATTGCTTATTGTGACAGTACCTTAAGACTGGACAACCCCTTTAATGTTCTGCAGACTTTGCCTTTCATTTTTTAATGTTATTGCTTAAATTGTCAGCAATGCTGGCAGAGTCTCATTGTAAACAATGTATCACCATTGCTCCTTCACACTACTTAGTGGCTCCTGCTGGATACTGCAGTTCATGTCCCACAGAGACAATATTTACCAACTAAACCAGACACCTGACATCCATCCCCATGCGACGGTACAACTCCATTTTCACAAACACTACGCCCACACACGTCCTACTGATGACATCACTTCCTTCTGTAGCGTTTTTGACACCCAAAACTGCAGGCACATCCGCAGTAAATCTGCAGATCTTTTTTACATCTGCGGTTTTGCTGCAGATTTGCCTGACACAATGGAAGTCAATGGCTGCAGAAACACTGCAGATCCGCACAAAAGAAGTGACATGCTGCGGAAAAAAAAGCTGCATTTCTGTGCAGATTTTTCCACAGCATGTGCACATCAAGTCTGCAGTTCCCATAGACTTACATTGGTTGTGCACTACACTGCGGATTTGATTCAATTCCGCGTGGCAAAAAACGCTGCGGATCCGCAATTAAATTTGCAACATGTGCACATACCCTGAATGTAGTTTTGAGTAGCTTGAGGGCTGCAATTTTTGAAATGGTGTCACTTTTGGGTGTTTTATGTCATGTAGGCCACTCAAAGGGACTTCAAATGTGAGATGGTCACTAAAAAAATGGTTTTGTAAATCTTGCTGGGAAAAATGAGAAATCGTTGGTCAACTTTTAACCCTTATAACTTCCTAACAAAACTTTTTTTTCCCAAAATTGTGCTGATGTAAGGTAAACATGTGGGAAATATAATGTATTAGCTATTTTGTGTCACATAACTCTCTGGTTTAACAGAATAAAAATTCAAATTTTGAAAATTGCGAAATTTTCAAAATTTTCTCCAAATTTCTGATTTTTTCACAAATAATCGCAAAAATTACCGACCAAAATTTACCACTAACATGTAGCCCAATAAGTCATGAAAAAACAATCTCAGAATCACTAGGATCCGTTGAAGCGTTCCTGAGTTATTACCTTATAAATGGACACTGGTCAGAATTGCTAAAAATGGCCTGGTCATAAAGGTCAAAATAGACTGGGTCATGAAGGGTTTAATAAATAAGCGAGAATAACATCTCACCTTCGTCAGCACAAGGGAAGCAAGAAAGATATTTTGCATTACACAAACATTATAGGATAATTAACTGTAAACAATCGTGTATCCATAAAATTCTCAGAATGCGACAAGTAATATAGATCTCTTGACCCATTTAATTTGGCATTACTTCTATCTACTGCATGGCTCCAGGTGTTATTTGACTTTCTTTCACATCGTAGTTATCCACCTGGCATGCACTGGAAATTGAGTACATTTAATTTTCCATTAATTAAATTTATACTCTGTGAATATATCACTCAGGGTTCATTCTAGTGGAAATAATCTCTCATTGCGGCTTGTGCTGAAAAAATTCTGAACGATTAAATGTTAGGTGGAAAGGATTTTCAAAGTAATTTTTATTCATGCATATAGAATATGGATGCAAATGGGTCCTAGCTGAAAAAAAAAAGACAGGCTCTAGAAGAGTTTGGCTTTAGTATTAATTTTCCATAGCAAAAAAAACTCCCAGAGGCTCACACAGGGATCACATGTGACTGTATTTCCTGTTTTTCACCTGTGTCTGTGTATGAGAGAAGCAGCCTGCTGTAGATGCTGCACAGATAGAGACACACAAATTATTTATTGCTGATCTATTAAACTTATCAAATATTGTTCCTGTTTGCTCCTGAATATAGAAGCTCTATGGTCACATGCTTTAAGAGAGTATCCTGAATAATCCACTGTCAACAGGCTATGGGCCCAGAGTGGCACAGAATCCCAGAGTAACACAGCAACAGAAGCCCAAAGCAAAAGCAGCACAGAGCAACAAAGAAGATGTCCACTAGCAGCAATCCTGTCAAGTTCTCAGTGTCAAGCCTCACTAACCAGAACTACCAGTCCTGGAAATTCAAGGTGAATAAGAGAAGGTACGTGGAAATATACTCAGGAACAAGTGCCTCATCCATTACCAGATGATTGGCTCAAGAAGGATCAGAAAGCACAAAGCACGGTCTCCCTCAGTTTAGATGATAATCAGATTGTGCATATATGCAAGTGTGCAACTGCAAAGGAGATGTGAGTTACAAAAAGTGCTTGAAAAATTAAGTAATAAGCTTTATCTCATGGGAAAGCTGTATCAGTCTAAGCTAAGTGATGGACAGAATATGCAGGACTATATAAAAAACACCCTGGAGATTGTGGCGCATCTCAGGGGTATTGGAGAAGAAATTAAAGATTTTCATGTTGCTGCACTTCTATTAAGTGGTCTTCCAGAGAGTTATGACACACTCGTGACTGCACTAGATGCACAGCCAGATGATGAGATGACACTGGAGTATGTTAAAGGCAAACTTGTGGATGACTTCAAGAGAAAAATGCAGCATGTTAACAGCAGTAATGAATCCAGAGCAGAAACAGCATTAAAGAGACAGGATTTCCCTAAATATAAGAGCAATCTAAGAGAAACTCGTGAATGTTTTGTCTGTAAAAAGCCTGGCCAACTTAAAGCAGACTGCAGAATTTGGAAAGCAAGAAAGAGTCAGCTTAAAAAGCAGAACAGTCATCAAAGGGTTAAAACTAGAGTTGAGCGAAACGGGTCAGTCAAATTCAAAAGTCGCCGACTTTAGCTAAAGTCGGGTTTCGCCGATCGAAACCTGACCATAGCGTGAGGTCGGCCATGAGGTCGCCGACCCAAGAGCCAAAGTCGGGTTTCAAATAATGCTTCCAGCGCCTTTTCTCAGCCAATGATGGAGGATGCACACTGTGGGCAACGCGATGACATGGGCAGCGGCCACCACCATCTTAGAAAAGGGCATTGAAGTGATTGGCTGGCTTTGTGTGGCGTCACAGTGGCTATAAAAGGCCGTGACCGCCAACCGCCATCTTACTTCTGCCGATCTTAGAATAGGGAGAGGTGCTGCTGATTCTGAATAGGGAGAGCGTTAGGCAGGGAAGAAGAAAAAAAAATAGCTTCTGCTGATAGAGCTTTTCACTGTACAGTTAGTGAGCAGTGAAAGGGGATGATTTTTGTTGTGTGCAGCAGCGTTGGTGGTGATTAGGCTGCCTTTTTAAGGCTACCTGATAGCTGCATTGCTGTGTGCACACTGCTGTTCAAACTGCTTTTTTCAAAGCACTCCAACTTTTATTATTTTGTTCTGGTCAGTTGACGAGCGTTCATTTTTTCACACACCGTATAGCGGTGTACGCTCCTCACACACTATCGTGTACCGGCTGGTATCACGGACAAATACAAGCTGTGTGTGACTCTGGAAAAACAAACAGAGGAGATTTTCCATTTTTCCAGACCTACACCGTATAGAGCTGTCCGCTATTCAAACAGTTTTGTATATCTGCTGTTTGATTATGGTCAAAACTATACAGAGACAGCGTGTGTCACTCCGTATAAAAATAGATGGAGATTTACAATTTTCCACACAGACACCGTATAGCGGTGTACGCTCCTCACACACTACCGTGTACTGGCTGGTATCACGGACAAATACAAGCTATCTGTGTGTGACTCTGGAAAAACAAAAAGAGGAGATTATCTATTTTTCCAGACCTACACTGTATAGAGCTGTCCGCTTTTCAAACAGTTTTGTATATCTGCTGTTTGATCACGGTCAAAACTATACAGAGACAGCGTGTGTCACTCCGTATAAAAATTTACAATTTTCCATACAGACACCGTATAGAGCTGTCTGATTCTCAAACAGTATTGTATATCTGCCGTTCGCATTACGGTCAAATCTATACAGAGTCAGCATTTGTGTGTGACACTCCGTAAATACATATACGGACATTTCCATTTCTCCATACACCGTGTTGAGCTGTCCAATTCTCAAACAGTATTGTATGTTGCTGTTCGCATTACAGTCACATCTATACAGAGTCAGCGTGTGTGTGTGACACTCCGTAAATACATATACGGAGATTGTTATTTAGACAAAAAATGTATACAGCTGTACACTTCTGATACAGTTCCGTATATCTGCTTGTTGGATTACGATCAAATACATACTGGGAGAGTGTCTGTGACTAACAAAATATATACGTAGATTTAATTTTTTTAATACACCTTACACAGCTGGACGCTCCTCATACAGTACCATCTCTCTGCTGGTATTTTTGGTACATTTTCCCAAATATGAGGAAGTATGGTGGAAGAGGCCGCGGACGTCAGCAGGGGGGCGCTGCTGGTACTGATGGTGGTAGTGCATCGGCTGGTTCTGGCAAAAGCAAAATAGCAGCTAAGGTAGGAGGTGTTGAGCTTGCGTCCTCGTCTGGCCCAAGAAGGCCTGTAAGGTTCCCTTTTCTTGGAGTAGGAAAACCGCTTTTAAAGCCAGATCATCAGGAACAGGTTTTGGCATACATTGCCGAAACAGCCACCAGCTCTATTGCCTCCTCTTCTGAACGTTCGAAATCTGCAAGCACGGAGTCATCAATGCAGGGTTCTGGTCAGGAAAAACACCTTTCCTTGTGTCCTTCACCCACACCAAAAGGATGCGGCAGCCCACACTTCAGATTACTCTATGGAGCTCTTTTCACATACCATGCCTGGGTTATCCAGTCAAATCCTAAATTCCCCAGTCCAAGATCAATCTGACATGGAGTGCACTGATGCACAGCCACTGCTAGATGATTCTGCTGGTACATTGACCGAGAGCACTACATTGCCCTCGCAGTCTACTGAGCCAGAATCTGACCCTGATGAAACTCAGGTGCCCCTTCCCGCATACTATACCACCTTACACAGTGACACAGAGGAAGGTAAAGAGGAAGGTGCAGATGACTTTGAAGAGGAGGTGATGGATGACCCAGTTCTTGACCCAGATTGGCATCCATTGGGGGAGGAGGGTGGCACTGGCAATAGTTCAGAGAAGGAGAAGGATCCGCAGCAGGCATTGACATCGCAGCAGCGGTTATCTGGCAGGCCCGTAGCTGTCCAAAAACGTGGACCAAAAACTAAAAGAGTTGCAGGAGAGCTTGGCCAGACGGTCAACTTAGCACAGCGTGCAAGGCCAGAAAATGTATACCATAGTAGGAAGAGTGCAGTGTGGCACTTCTTTGTCCAAAGTCCTACTGATGAGGCAAAGGTTACCTGTAAGAAGTGCAGAAGGACCTTTAGCCGAGGTAAACAACTCAGAAATTTGAATACCAGTTGCATGCTTAGACATTTAACCAGGGGCGTAACTAGAACTGATTGGGCCCCATAGCAATCTTTTAAACGGGGCCCCCTCAAAGACACACCCCCTTCAAGACGCAGTGCGAAATAATTCATAGTGTACATTTTTTTCCGCCGGATCCCCTACATCAGTGGTCCCCAACCTTTTTTGGACCAGGGATCGGCTTCAAGCAAGACCATTCTTCCATGGCCCAGCAGGGTGGGGATGGAGGTGTGACAGGGGCGGGGCTTTGGTCATAAGGGGTGGGGCTATGGACGCAGTTGTAGTTTAGCAATGCATACTTATCATTTAATTATAACATTTATAATGTGACTCAACTCACCATAGGTTTTGAATGAGTGGGAGCACCTGGCTTGCTTCTCTGTTTCAGTGGGAGCACTGGGCTACTTCTACTGATGACCGTCACTGCTAATGATGTTTGGAACCTACAAGGAAATGGAGCATTGAGTACTTAAGAAAAATTTTACTGGAGTACTGTACATGCTGATTATTTTCTAATCATCAGAAAATGTATGTGTGGTTCCCCCCGTCCTGTCCAGCTCTGTGTGGCTCCCCCTGTTGTATGCATGGCTCCCCTGTCACCATCCTTGTATACTTGGCTCTGCTCCCATCCTCCCATCCTTGTATACATGGCTCTGCTCCCACCCTCCCATCCTGTATACATGGCTCCCCTGTCCCATCCTGTATGCATGGCTCCCCTGTCCCATCCTGTATGCATGGCTCCGCTCCCACCCTCCCTCCCTTCTAAATATGGCTCTGCTTCCACTCTCCCTTCCTTGTATTTATGGCTCCCTCCCATGTATTTATGGCTTCGCTCCCACTCTCCCTCCCTTGTATTTATGGCTCCGCTCCCATGTATTTATGGCTCCGCTCCCACTCTCCCTCCCTTGAATTTATGGCTCCGCTCCCATGTATTTATGGCTCTGCTCCCACTCTCCCTCCCTTGTATTTATGGCTCCCTCCCATGTATTTATGGCTCCGCTCCAACTCTCCCTCCCATGTATTTATGGCTTCGCTCCCATTCTCCCTCCCATGTATTTATGGCTCCGCTCCCATGTATTTATGGCTTCACTCCCACTCTCCCTCCCTTGTATATATGGCTCTGCTTCCACTCTCCCTCCTTTGTATATATGGCTCCGCTCCCACTCTCCCTTCCTTGTATTTATGGCTCCGCTCCCATGTATTTATGGCTCCACTCCCACTCTCCCTCCCTTGTATTTATGGCTCCGCTCCAATGTATTTATGGCTCTGCTCCCACTCTCCCTCCATTGTATTTATGACTCCCTCCCATGTATTTATAGCTCCGCTCTCACTCTCCCTCCCTCCCTTATATTTATGGCTCCCTCCCATGTATTTATGGCTTTGCTCCCACTCTCCCTCCCATGTATTTATGGCTCCACTCCCGCTCCCCCTCCCATGTATTTATGGATCCGTTCCCACTCTCCCTCCCAGGTATTTATGGCTCCGCTCCCACTCTCCCTCCCTTGTATTTATGGCTCTGCTCCCAACCGGGTATGTATGGCTGGGCTTCCCCATCCTCCCCCATCATACTTACCTCTCACGTCGCTGTCGCTGAACTTCCTTCCCGTTGCTGCCCGTCCCTGCATCTCGCGGCGCTTCTTCCTGTGTGGAGCGGTCACGTGCTACCGCTCATTAAGGTCCATGAATATGGACGCCATGCCTATGGGAGATGAGTGGCGTCCATATTCATGACCTTAAATGAGCGGTAGCACGTGACCGCTCAGCGCTGGATGAAGCCGCCGCACCGACAGGGATGACAGGGTGAGTATCAGCTGCTACAACACAGCCGCTGGCTCCCCTTGTGTCCACTGACCGGCAAGAGCACCGCAACGGACCGGTGCTGGGCCGCGGACCGGCGGTTGGGCCAGTAATGTTCTTAATTGCACTACCGGGTAGCGCCGATCGGAGCCAGGGACCCGGGCCCCCAGATGGGCCAGGCCCCAAAGCAACTGCGGTAGTTACGCCAGTGCATTTAACCAACATGCACTTGCAAGCGTGGACGGACTACAAAACCTCAGGTAGCACATGTGCACCTGCTCCGACTGAAGGTAGCCAGCAATGCTCCATCACTTCCCCCACTGTAAGACCACCGCCACCGTTAAGCACACCACCAGCACTAAATGTTGAGGTGTCATCACAAGGCCAAAGCACTCAGGGAATCACAATGGTTTTGCAACACAACACTGAATCTAGGCCATCACCACCAATACCATCACCAACCCCCTCTCACTCCGTCCGGTCCACCGCTACTTCCCTCATATGCAGCTCTCCAGTCCAGCTCACCCTACCAGACACTCTGAGTAGGACAAGAAAGTACTCATCTTCTCATCCACGTACACTGTGTTTGAACGCCTACATTGCCAAACTAATCTCATTAGAGATGATGCCCTACCATTTGGTTGAAAGCGAAGCTTTCCGCGAGCTCATGACCTACGCAGTCCCACGCTATGACCTACCCAGTCAGCACTTCTTTTCTCAAAAAGCCATCCCAGCCCTCCACCTGCATGTGAAAGACTGCATTGTCCATGCATTCAAGCAATCAGTGAGTGGAAAGGTGCACCTCACAACAGATGCATGGTCCAGTAAGCATGGCCAGGGCCGATACGTGTCCATCACTGCACACTGGGTTAACGTGGTGGATGCAGGCTCCACAGGGGAACAGTGCTGCCTAGCCCACGGTATAGGAAACAGTTGGCTGTAGGCTTTCGACCCTCCTCCTCCATAAGCGAAAGCTCGTTCACGTTCACAGAGCGCAGTCGCACGAGCACTCCATCCGCAGCTGGCAGTGTTGCACATGAGGTGTCCCACTATCGAACAGCTAGTGGTAAGCATCAGCAGGCTGTGTTAAAGATGATGTCTTTGGGTGACAACAGACACACTGCAGAGGTACTGGCCGACTACTTGCAGCGACAAACTGAGTCATGGCTGGGCAGTCTACATCTTGAGCCAGGCAAGGTAGTCATTGATAATGGCCGTAATTTTGTGGCGGCCATAGCCCTGGCAAAACTCACACACATACCTTGCCTGGCTCATACTTTGAACCTGGTGGTGCAGTGTTTCCTTAATAATTATCCGGAGTTAACATCCCTGCTAAGGTGTGAAGACTGTGCTTGCACATCCGTCGCTTGGCCGTACTCTCCAGTCGTATGCAGAAGCTGCAGCGATTGCTCCACCTCCCCAAGCACCACCTAATCATAGACGCTGTAACAAGGTGGAACTCCACCCTGCACATGGTTGAGAGGCTGTGCGAACAGAGGCAGGCTGTAATGCATTTGTGGGAGGATACACGGGCAGGCAGTTTGAGGGAAGACATGGAATTGTCAGGTGTGCAGTGGTCAAAGCTGAAAGACCTCTGTAAAGTCCTTCAGTGTTTTGAGGAATGCACACGGCTGGTAAGCGCAGACGACGCCATCATAAGCATGAGCATCCCACTTATGCGCCTGCTCATGCAGTTTGACGCACATTAAGGATCTGGCGTCTGCAGCAGAGGAGGAGGAACAGGAGGAGGAGGAGGAGGGAAGCCTTGCTGACAGTCAGCCATTGTCTGGTCAGGGAACTGTCCTGGATGAGGTGGAGGAAGAAGAGGAAAATGAGGAGGAGGAGGAAGAGGGAGATGATTATTTTGGGCAGGAGGATGCTTCTCAGGGGGCAAGAGAAAATGTTGGCATTCCAAGGTCAGGTACAGGGTTTGTGCGTGACTGTAGGGATGTGGATTTGCCAGAAAGTGCTACTTCACCCAGCAGTGGCAGTGCATTATTGACACCTGGAACATTGGCCCACATGTGCGATTATGCCTTGCAGATCCTAAAAAGGGACCCCCGCATTGCCAAAATTATGAAGGATGATGACTACTGGCTGGCCAGCATCCTCGATCCATGCTACAAAGGCAAATTACACAACATCATGCCACAGGAGAACCTAGAGATAATATTGGCTAACAAACAAGCAACTCTGGTAAACCATTTGTTTGAGGCTGTCCCAGCACACAGCAGCGGTGCTGTTTCTCCCATGAGCCATAGTGGGCACAATGAAAGAGGTGTTCGTGGTGCACACAGCCGAAGTGGCGTTGGAGACAGGGGTTTCATGACCATGTTGTGGACTGATTTCTCAAGTACCGTTCACATGACTGCTAATACTGCATCGATTAAAAGGAGACAGCAGTTGTCAACTATGGTTACAAACTACTTCTCCTCCCATATCTATGTTCTCCCTTACAGGTCATTCCCCTTTGACTATTGGGCCTCTAAACAGGACACCTGGCCTCAATTGGCGCAATATGCCTTACAGGAGCTCGCTTGCCCGGATGCTAGTGTGTTATCTGAAAGAGTCTTCAGTGCTGCTGGATCAATCCTGACAGAAAAAAGGACCCGTCTGTCGACCCAAAATGTTGAAGATCTAACCTTCATTAAAATGAACCATGCATGGGTGACACATAGGTTGCTGGAAAACTGCCTCGCTTTTGTCCTCCTCTTCCTCGGACTTGCCCAATTCTGCCATTTGCAGCTGATGAATGTCCAGCCTACACATAAACATATGCCATTTTTTAAACCTCCCTAACTGGGCTGCCCACCCCCCTCCAAGGGCTGGGGTCAACACCTGGCGCACCCGGGCAAGTGCCATTGCTCTGAACAGGTGGATAGGCCCACTGATTGCCGACGGCACTGGCACAGGGCCCCTCATAGTACAATATAGTGTCTCTGATGGGGGGGGCCCACTCGCCGTCAGACACACCAGCGTACTATGAGGGGCCCTGTGCCAGTACCGTCACCCACGAGTGTGACCCCCCTGCTTGGTCATGGCCACAGCACTTGCAAGTTGCAATACTAACCTCTCCGTGCTCCACCGCTGTGTAGTCTGGGCAGTTTAATCCTTCACAGGGACGGCCACTAGAAATTTGGTGTATTGATCGATGATGGTTAAGATGTAGCTATGGCCTGTCCTGCTGGCCTCTACCTTCAGATGATCAATGGCTACCATTTGTAATGGGCGTCAACTTACAAGCGGATGCAGTGGTGCTTTATTATCACCTTTCACAGTTGTGATAGTCACAGACGTGTGACATTCCTGCCACCATTTTTCAATGTCTCCTCTCATGCCAATCCAGTAGAATCACCTACGGCCTGTGGCTTCTGTCTTTTGCACTCCAAAATGACCAGACACATCATGATAGGCAGTGAGGACCATGTCTACA
The DNA here is from genome assembly GCF_039654945.1 of Dendrobates tinctorius. NCBI lineage: Eukaryota > Metazoa > Chordata > Amphibia > Anura > Dendrobatidae > Dendrobates > Dendrobates tinctorius. The sequence continues at coordinate 2,229,410 of NW_027361910.1, forward strand.
TCTCTCCCCGTGATCACAATTTGATGGAGACGATAACGGTGATCTGATCCACGCTACTGCGATAAAGCAATCCTTTCTTCACAAAGAACCGTTTTCGCTGTCTCCACAGACACAGTAATTGAGGGTCTGCATCGCCTCTGCAACATCTACTGGGAGGTTTTCCCACGATGAGTAATTCCCAAATTTCTGCAAACACTCGACTTTCCGTCTGTACTTGTATCCATGTAGTTTCCAGTAGAGGAGAGTCTGGACTGGCTTACTGAGATTGAAATATATACGAAGATTTAAAAGTACCACAACACTGAATACTGGTGTACGCTTCAAATACCTTTCCTTTTTCTACTTTTTAAATTCTAGTTTAATACATTCTGAGCCTGTGAGTGTCTGTGTCTGACTCCGGAAGTATAGACGGAAATTTACAATTACCCCTAGACTGGATACACCTGGTATGTGCTGATACAGTACCTTTGTTCAAAATGTTTTATTACGGTATCATCCATAGTGAGTGAGTGTGTGTGGTTTATGCCTTCTATATATACAGTGAATCGGAGATACCAATTTTTACCCTATACTCGATACAGCTTGTATCTTGTTATACAGTACCTTTGTTCGACATTTAGTATTACGGTCAAATCCATACTGAGTGAGCGTCTGAGAGTGACTACGGGACTATGTATATGGAAATTTCAATTGTACCCTATAATATATATATAGAAAGCAGAAAAAAGATGTGTGTACCAAAGGCGCGATCAACCCCAAACTCAAAGTTATATAATAACATTCAATGATACTAAGAGAATAATAATGATACATTTTTAGTAGCATATGAAAAAACACACACACTCAAGTAACAAAAAAATCAATTAAAAACAATTAAAAAGCCAAAAAATGACCATGAAAGACACTCCAAAGACAAAGAGATCCCATAATGGGGATCTATTGCTCACTTCCTCCAAAGTGCTGGGCAAAAGCACACGAAATAGAACTATATCATACAATGTAAAAATACATGTGGAAAGTGGGACCTGAATGACGCATGTAATGAACAAAATCTCACTTTATAACATAACAAGGCATTGTGCATATGATATTAGAGAATATAATACATATAGAACCTGGAGTCTGGTTAAATGAACTTAGTATGAATAAACATGAGAACTTGGGCCCCTATTGTAACACATAAAAATGGACCAGATGATAGATATCACACAGTAGTTCTCAATATAAGTTATACTAACAAGCTAGGATAGCAAATAAGCTTGTACCAATATGAATTGCCATGAGGATTAGATCTCTATCTTGAGAGATGCATAAAACATGATAAAATATCACAATAATTGAAAAACATCACTCTATATGAGGTATAGATAGATTGAAGCCCCTCAGAGGCAAATAAGCCTCAAGTTATAATATAACCAGGAATATAACGAGTTCCTATTGATACACCACTAGGGCTAAAAATGGCAAGACAAAAAAGGTCTCCAGGAAATAAGGCAGAAAATGCTTGAATAACAGAACCCAGTCCGAGCAAGGAAGTCCTAACAAGGTCCTAACACATGACCAAATGCTCCCATGATGTACCAGAAGGAGGTGGGTGGAAACCCCACGCGTATCGCCAACGTAGCGTGGCTTCCTCAGGGGAAAATGGAGATCAGGGGAAAATGGAGATCTCCATTTTCCCCTGAGGAAGCCACGCTACGCTGGAGGATTAGAAATGGAGCCCATTATATATGGCGCATTATTAGGGCCCATCATACAGTGGAGCATCATCCATGAGGCCCATCATATACTGGAGCATTCCAAATGGGGCACATCAGACACTGGAGTAGCATTTACGGGGCCCATTATACACTGGAGCATTAGAAATGGAGCCCATTATATATGGATCATTATTAGGTCCCATCATACACTGGAGCACCATCCATGAGGCCCATCATATACTGGAGCATTCCAAATGGGGGACATCAGACACTGGAGCAGCATTTACGGGGCCCATTATACACTGGAGGATTAGAAATGGAGCCCATTATATATGGAGCATTATTAGGGCCCATCATACACTGGAGCATCATCCATGAGGCCCATCATATACTGGAGCATTCCAAATGGGGGACATCAGACACTGGAGCAGCATTTATGGGGCCCATTATACAATTGAGCATTAGAAATGGAGCCCATTATATATGGAGCATTATTTGGGCCCATAAGACACTGGAGCATCATATACTGGAGCATTCTAAATGGGGCAGATCAGACACTGGAGCAGCATCTATGGGGCACATTATACACTGGAGCATTAGAAATAGGGCCCATTATATATGGAGCATTATTTGGGACCAAAACACACTGGAGCATCGTCCATAGAGACCATCATATACTGTAGCATTATGTGGAGCTTATCAGACCAATTATTCTGTATGGAGAAATATATTGGGCTCATTATTCTGTATGGTGCACAATGTGGTGGCCATAATACTGTATGGAGTAATATACTGTCCTTTTTTGAGCTATTGTACAATTTAAAATAGATCAGTCATGTCATGTAAGCAGTGAAGTATTTGTCATTGTACTATACCTATATTTCTGTGCCGTATTGGAGCATCATGAGTTGTGGTATGTGTTAAAGGGGCGCACTGACACTCTATGGCCCAGGCCACACGAAAACCTGCAGCCAGCCCTACCCCCCCACAACTTTAGCCAAATAACCCCCAGTTTTCAATGCATAACTATTATTATGAAGTAAATTAAGGTTGACAAGCTTCAGTAATAAGAACTGATGTTTTTGGCATTGAAATGGGCACTGTAGGTGTGTTTACTGACCTCCACTCCCTGCCGACTTTGCTTCCCCATTGACTTGCATTGGGTTTCGTGTTTCAGTCGGCCTCCGACTTTTCCCTATAGTCGGCCGATTTCGTTCGACCTGACTTTTGCGAAAGTCGGGTTTCATGTTGCCATGGCTGCGGCGGTAGCCGCCGCCATTCCAGCAGCGGCGGGGTCCGCCGCTGCCGAGACTCACCCGTCCTTGCCTCGCCGCACTATGGCTGCCTCCTCCTCGCTCCCGTCCACTCAGCGCCTGCGGGCCACGTGCGCTCGCTTTAGGGCGCGGGCGCGCGCTCTGCGGGTTCCTTAACCCTGCAGCACCCGCCCAGAGCTCTGGCCACCAATCAGACCGCTGCACGTGCTATATCAGGCATCTCCAAGATGGAGGAGATGCCTGATTATCGTGTGCCTTTCCTGCGGTATTCTGGCCAAGTTGTAGGGGCTCTCCCTGCAACTCTACCTCAGTCTTGTATTCTGTACCTTAGTCCTGTACTCTGTACCTCAGTCCTGTACTCTGTACCTCTGTCCTGTACTCCGTGCCTCAGTACTCCGTACCTCAGTCCTGTACTCCATACCTCAGTCCTGTATTCTGTACCTTAGTCCTGTACTCCGTACCTCAGTCTTGTATTCTGTACGTTAGTCCTGTACTCCGTACCTCCGTCCTGTATTCTGTACCTCCGTCCTGTACTCCGTGCCTCGGTCCTGGACTCCATTCTCTGTCCGGTACCCTGCATTCAGTCCAAAAATCTGCCAGCTCCTCTCATGTCCCTTGAGCCGCCCCTCTTGGTTCTAGCAGTCGCGGTATCTGTCTTCCCAGGGTCTGCCCCTAACGGTCCCTGTATAGGGGTCGGCACCACCCGGCGTGCTCGCCCCCCGGGAGCTCCAGTGCCACGATCCAGAGGGTCCACGGTTGTGAGTTCATTTTCCCCTTCGTCATTGAAGTCTGGTGAACTCCCTATTCTGGTAAAGGAAGGTAATGAGCCTGATTATCAGGCACCTGAGCCTAATGAGGATGACTGGCTGAGTGGAGTCACGGACTGGATATAAGGCTGCCAACGCCCTTCTGCCCTGCGGGTGATTTCTCTGTGGACTTCTAGGACACCAGTCTGATTCCTGCTCCTCTAAAGCTAAGTTTTCTGCTTTGCCTGTTAACATTTGTGTTTTGTTTTTGTTTTTCCTTGCTTTTCTGGATTCTGCCATTCCCTGCTGGGGTGTGCTGAATCTCCTTTTGCCTGTTGCTCTGTCTTCAGAATATTCCTGAGTACTGACATAGCTTTTTTGAAGCCTAGTGTCTTCAGGGCCTTTTTCACTGTCAGTCTGTTGGCTCTTATTTTCATAGGGTTTTTCATGGATTGCAGACAGCAGCCTTCCTGTCCTTTCCTATCTAGTTAGCTTGGGCCCCGTCTTTGCTCAGTCTATCTTTCTGTCTGTGTTAGGCCTCTTTCACACATCAGGTTTTCGCCGTCAGGCGCGATCCGGCGCTTTTGACAGAAACCGGATCCGGCGAAATGCAATGCCGGATCTGGTTTCCCCCCCATTGACTTGCATTTGCGCTGGATCGCGCCGGATGGCCATGCGTTTCATCCGGTTTTCGCCGGATCCGGCAATGTGTCGCCATCCGGCGTCTGGAAAAAACGGCTACTGTAACGTTTTTTGTCTCCGGCGAAAAAGCCGGACACGCCGGATCCGGCGCGTCCGGCTTTTTCACACAATGAAAGCCTATGAGCGCCGCAATGCGCCTGATCCGGCGAAATCCGGACCCGGTGGCCGGATCCGGTTTTTTTGGTCTGAGCATGCTCAGTAGCTCTGCCCACAAGACATATATAAAAGCAAGACAGTGGGACCCACAGCCACACCCAACATGCCACCCAAGAAAGCAACCAAGCGCAGCAGGAGAAGGCAGGAGACCACTGCAGCACCATCAGCACCACCACCACCCCAAATGGAGCAGCAAATGGAACATGCTGAGGAGGGGAGGCCAGCAGCAGATGATAGACGGTAATTATCAAATCCCCCATTCCGCCAAACTAGGGCTATTGAATATCAAGATATTCATTGGCCCTTTGTTTCTCTTTATTCAACAGCCGCCCAATAGATGCAGCAGCAGCAGCAGCAGCAATGGCAGCAGCTGGAACACCACCCACAGGCATGGAGTGTGGCCACCAGGAAGACAGCACATCATCTTCTGGGAGCCCTCCCTCGCATCGTCAGCGTTTGACGGTAAGTTTTTATTTCCAAAATCCATCATCTCTGTAATATATGTCTATTCATTGCCTTTTATTTCAAAACAGGATTCACAAGATGAAGAGGAGCTCCCAGAAGAAGAAGGAAGGGGTGGACAGACACTTGGAGTGGGCTCACAATTGGTAAGTTTTTTGCATCAAACGCAGAAACACAACATCACACTACACACAACACATAGAAAACAATGTTCTGCAGACCACACACAGCAAACAAATGCCTACATCCAAAGACATAACATTTTTTGTTTTCTTCTCTAGTCTTCCCAATCTGGTGCTCGGCCAAGAGGTCCTCGCAGTGCCTCCCAGGGTCGTCGGCGACAGCAACGCGGCGGTCACCAGCGTGTAAGTATAAATATTTTTGCTTTGTTTTTTTGCACTTTTTATTTCATTTCTTTTGTGGAGGCTAATTATGTTATTTTTGTCTTTTTCTTTAACAGCCTTCACAGCGTGCTCCCGACTCTGACGGTGAGGATGGAGGACTCGATGTGGACCACCTCATCGATCTCGTCAGAGAAAGGGAGCCGCTCTGGAATATGGCTGACCGCCGCCACGCTGACCTTATCGTTACCCGACGACTCTGGGAGGAAATCTGTTCGCTCCTTGTGGGCCGCTGGGAGGACCTCGATGTTCGGGCCCAGATTAAAGAGCGTAAGTATATACAGTACCGGTTGCTTGATGTAAACCAGTGTTTCCCGAACTCCAGTCCTCGTGGTCCCCACGGATCATGTGTTCAGGATTTCTATTTACTATGGAAATCCTGAAAACATGACCCCTGGGGACCATGAGGACTGGAGTTTGTGAAACACTGATGTTGTATACTAACCACTCCTTTCTCGTTTCAGGGAACAGAATTGTGAATCGGTGGCGGTCTGTGAGGGATCGTTTCAAGAAGGAGTTCAATAAAGAGATGCGGGCCCCGAGTGGATCTGGAGGACGCAGGAGCAAGTACAAGTACGCACAAGCCCTGTCGTTCCTCCGGGAAACAATGGTCACTAGAAGGTAAATATTACACACCACATGTGAAAAAAAAATGTTAGATGTAACTTTTTTTTTTCAGCCAGGGCCATACCATGTCAGTATTTTAATTGTTTTTTTTTCTCTTTATTCCACAGCACGGTGAGCAGCACTCGGGAGCCTGCACGATTGGACCCTTCTGAGGCGATCCCTGAGGAGACCGGCACCGAGGGACACTTCGACCGCCCCGGTACATCTGCACCTTCCCAGCCTTCCCACACATTCGACCCATCTGTCCCATCCACCAGCACAGGAGCATCGTGGCCGCCTACATTACATGAAGCTGCTGGTGAGGAGATCGCTTTCCCTTTACCCCACCCTTCTGCCCCTGCCACCTCTAGTACACCTGCGGGTACTGGGCGGCAGCGGCAGAGGGGTCAGGAAAAGAGTTATGCGCCAGAGTTCTTGCATCTGAATGCATCTTTCCTGAACTGTCTAAAAGTCTTGTCAGAGCAAATCTCCGCAGGCTTTCAGCAGATCAATTCCAGCATTCTGGAGGTGAAGACACTTCTGCAAACCATGCATTCAGAAGCAAGATCTTCGCCAAACCACACCTTTTTCAGGTCTGTTGTGGAGCGCATGGCAACACTATATCCTACACAGCAGATGCATGTAATGCATTCGTGCCACGGTGCTCTACAGCAGGTTACCTCCCAACCTCCACCTCCCACCACTGTAGTTCCTCCACCTGCACCCCCTCCAGCCACTTTCCATCCTCCCCCTCCTATTACATCTGCACCCCCTCCAGCCACTTTCCATCCTCCCCCTCCTATTACATCTGCACCCCCTCCAGCCACTTTCCATCCTCCCCCTCCTATTACATACCAGCAACCTCACCAGTACCAGCAACCTTCCCAGTACCAGCAACCTCCCCAGTACCAGACATCTCCCCACTTCCAGCAACCTGCCCCGTACCAAACTCCTTCCCCGTACCAAACTCCTTCCCCGTACCAAACTCCTTCCCCATACAACTTTCCATCAACATCATCTGCTCCTACAGTCCCTGCCCAACCCTCCACTCCACCGCCCACCACCTCTTCTGCCTCCCACATGTCCACCCATTCTGTTTCTTTTTCCACACCATCACCTCTAACTGTTCCTTCCCCACCACGATCCCAGTCCTCTCTCCACACTCCCATTGTCGAAGTGTCCCTCAGCCCCTCCAGCAGTATTTCCACCCCACACTACACCGAGTTATAATGTTTTTTTTGTAATAAAAATGCCCATTTGGTTGGTTTCAAACCTTTATTAAAAAAGTTTTTTTAACTTTAAAAACAGTTTACACAAAAAAAAATATTTTAAATAAAAGTTAAATTATTGTTTACACTGGTTGTCTGTCATTTCTTTCTGCGGCGAAATATGTTTAAAAAAAAGGTTAAATACAGGGTATTTAAAAGGTAAAAAGGTATTCAAAACCAGGTATATAACTGTGGGTAAATTTTAGCTTTTTGCCACAGTTGTGTTCCTGGTTGTGTTTGAAGCAAAGTATTTCACCTGAAAAGTTGTGTTTATTGTTGGTGATTTCCTAACAATGTACACAACTTTTGTTAAAAGGTGAAATACTTTGCATAAAACACAACCAGGTACACACCTGTGGCCTAAAGCTAAAAATAGTAAGACCATGACAAGATAGCCAACTTTGGTTGGCAAAGGTATATACTGTTGGTCCAGAAGGTACACAAGTTTGGTTAGGGCACAAATCTTTCACACTCTGTCATCCTGCCAGTGTACTCTGCCTTGAGGTGACATAAAGTATAGTGCAAAATTGTCCCTCATTACTGAAACCGTCACAGAACTTCTAGTGGTAATATTTCCAATGACAACATCCATCTTCACCAGTAACTTGCTCTTCTCTCCAACCTGCACTTTCTCCTCTACAACCTGTCAAAGAAGGGCTGTAGGAACATGCTATATATAGTTTTCCAGTAGCCAATCCCGTTCGGAAGGCCACAAGGGTCAATTTTAAAAACCGGATCCGGTGTAATCCGTCGAAAAACGGATAGAAAAACGGATGAACCGGATGAGACGGATCCGGTTTTGTCTGTCAAGAACAAGACGGATACGGCAGAAAACCGGATCCGGCACATCAGGTTTTACAAAACATTTGCCGGATCCGGCATTCCGGCACGACGCCGGATCGCGCCTGACGCCGAAAACCTGATGTGTGAAAGTAGCCTTAGTGTTTTCATCTTGCTTCACCGTCATTATATGTTGGGGGCTGTCTATTGCTTTGGGGTCTGCTCTGGGGCAGTTTAAATTTCCCCTTTCTTTCTTTAGGCCTATTTAATTCTCCGGCTGTGATCGAGGGGTCTAGGGCATCGTAGGAACCCCCCTCGGCTACAGTTAGTTGTTGTGGATAGGATCATGGGTCTGCAATCCGATAGCTGCCAACCTCTCTGGTTTTCTGGACTTAGCTAGCATTTCTGTTTTTGCCTCCTACGGTGACTCAATCATTACAGAATCACCCGCCATACCGCAGATCTTAGGGTACTCAATAGCAGGAAAGAATTGTGTTTAAAAAAAAAAAAAAAAAAGTGTGTGTATATTCTTTCCTCTATATCTCTGAGGCTGTAGGGGGAATTTTTTTTCTCAATGGAGATAAAGCAATTGTCTGATCGTGTGGAGCAGCTCGCTGCGGAAGTGCGGGGAATTTCCGCCTACCTTGCTCGTTCGCATGCTGTTGAACCAAAGATCCCTACACCTGATGTATTTTTTGGGATCGATCTAAATTTTTGAGTTTCAAAAATAATTGTAATTATTTTTTGCCTTGAAGCCTAACTCGTCAGGGAGCTCCGCGCAGCAGGTTAAAATTGTCAACTCTTTGCTGCGTGGCGATCCCCAGGATTGGGCGTTTTCTTTGAAACCAGATGATCCTATTCTGACTAATGTGAATGCATTCTTTCAAGCTTTGGGGTTGTTGTATGACGAACCTAATGCTATTGATCAGGCTGAAAAGACCCTGTTGGCATTGAACCAGGGTCGAGATTCTGCAGAGTTGTACTGTCAAAAGTTCCGAAAGTGGGCGGTCCTTACTACCTGGAATGATAATGCCTTGGCTGCTCTCTTTCGGAAGGGTTTGTCAGAAGCCGTAAAAGATACTATGGTGGGATTTCCTGTTCCCTCTGGTCTGGACGATTCTATGTCATTAGCCATTCAGGTTGATCGGCGTTTACGTGAACGCAGGATTGCACGAGAGGTGTTGCCACCAGTTGAACAGACGTCTGAACCTATGCAATGTGATAGAGTTTTGTCTAAGGCGCAACGTCAGGAGTTCAGAAGGCGTAATAAGCGGTGTTTTTTCTGTGGAGATGCCTCGCATATTATTTCTGTTTGTCCTAAACGAGAGAAACGCTTTGCACACACGTTTTCTGTTGGTGGTGTTCAACCTAAGTTTCTTCTGGCAATTACTCTGATCTGCTCCCTGTCCACATTTTCCGCCAAGGCTTTTGTGGATTCGGGAGCAGCGCTAAACCTAATGGACTTGGATTTTGCTAAACGTTGTGGATTTCCGATGACACCTCTGCAGATGCCTATCCCTTTGAGGGGGATTGATGCTACTCCTTTGGCTAAAAATAAACCTCAGTTTTGGACCCAGGTGGTCATGCGGGTTGCCCCAGACCATCAAGAAAATTGCAGATTTTTGGTGTTGCATGGTCTGCATGATGCCGTTGTTCTGGGGTTTCCCTAGTTGCAAATTCATAGTCCAGTTTTGGATTGGAAATCTGTGTCTGTGGTGAGTTGGGGTTGTCGGTGTGCCTTTAGTGAGGCTCCCGTTTTTTCCACCTCTCCTCAGTCGCATGATGTTCCTGACTATTTGGCGGACTTTTATGATGTATTTAGTGAGAATGAGTCTGCGTCCTTGCCTCCTCATAGGAGTTATGACTGTGCAATCGAACTAAGCCCGGGGTGTAAATTTCCCAAGGGTCGGCTCTTCAATTTATCTGTACCCGAGCACGAGGCTATGCGGTCCTATATTAAGGAGGCGTTGGAGAAGGGTCATATTAGACCATCCTCTTCACCCTTAGGTGCCGGGTTTTTTTTTGTGGCCAAAAAGGATGGTTCTTTAAGGCCTTGTATTGATTATCGGGCCCTCAATAAAATTACTATTGAATATCAGTATCCGTTACCCCTGATTTCGGATCTATTCTCTAGAGTTAGAGGTGCGTGCTGGTTTACCAAGCTTGACCTCAGGGGGGCGTATAATCTTATCCGCATTAAGCAGGGGGATGAATGGAAGACGGCGTTTAATACTCCGGAGGGACATTTTGAGTACCTGGTGATGCCTTTTGGGCTCACTAATGCCCCTTCTGTCTTCCAGTGCTTCATGAACGATATTTTCCGAGACTTTGTCGATAAATTTTTGATTATCTATCTGGATGATATTTTGATCTTCTCCGAGGATTGGGATTCTCATGTGGAACATATTCGGACTGTGTTCCGGATCTTGAGGGAGAATTCCCTGTATGTCAAAGGATCTAAATGCCTTTTTGGAGTACAGAGGATTTCATTTTTGGGATTTATTTTGTCTCCGTCAACTATTGAAATGGACCCGGCCAAGGTACAGGCCATTTATGATTGGGTTCAGCCCACTTCTTTGAAGGCCCTCCAGAAGTTTTTGGGTTTTGCTAATTTTTATTGGAAATTTATGGCAAAATTTTCTAGTATTGCCAAGCCATTGACTGATCTGACTAAGAAGGGTGCTGATGTGTTGAATTGGTCTCCGGAGGCTGTTGCTTCCTTTCAGGAGCTGAAGCGAAGATTTACCTCCGCCCCTGTTTTGCGGCAACCTGATGTCTCACTCCCGTTCCAGGTAGAGGTGGATGCTTCTGAGATTGGTGGAGGAGCTGTTTTGTCCCAAAAGGATCCTGTAACATCTAAAATGAATCCCTGTGCTTTCTTTTCCCGAAAGTTCTCTCCATCTGAACGTAACTATGATGTGGGGAATCGGGAACTGTTGGCCATGAAATGGGCATTTGAGGAGTGGAGACATTGGTTGGAGGGAGCTAAACATCAATTTGTGGTCCTCACTGACCACAAGAATTTGATTTACCTAGAGTCGGCTAAACGCTTGAACCCTAGACAGGCTAGGTGGGCCTTGTTTTTTACACGTTTTGATTTTGTGGTCTCTTTTCTTCCTGGAACTAAGAATGTCAAGGCAGACGCCCTCTCTAGGAGTTTCTTTGCTGATTCTCCTGTGGTGACCAAGCCTGCTACCATCTTAGGCGAAGGGGTAGTTCTTTCTGCCATCTCGCCCGATTTGAGACTTGCTCTGCAAGAGTTCCAGGAGGACAAACCTGAGCGTTGTCCCAGTGGAAAGTTGTATGTTCCTGACCAGTGGAAGAAGAGAGTGATGTCTGAAGTTCATTGCTCTGCATTGGTTGGTCATCCAGGTATTTTTGGTACTAGAGATCTGGTGAGTCGGTCTTTTTGGTGGCCCTCCTTGTCTCATGATGTCAGGAATTTTGTGCAGTCCTGTGGGACTTGCTCCCGGTCTAAATCTTGTTCTCGCTCTAGTGGGTTGTTGATGCCTTTGCCGGTCCCGAGGAGGCCATGGACCCATATTTCAATGGATTTCATCTCTGATATGCCGGTCTCTCAAAGAATGACTGTTATTTGGGTGATTTGTGATAGGTTCTCTAAGATGGTTCATCTTGTACCACTCCCTAAGTTGCCATCTTCCTCTGAGTTGGTGCCCCTGTTTTTGCAACAGGTGGTTCACTTACACGGGATTCCTGAGAACATTGTATCTGACAGAGGAGTTCAGTTTGTGTCTAGATTTTGGAGGACTTTCTGTTCCAAGCTGGGAATTCAGTTGTCCTTCTCCTCTGCTTTTCACCCTCAGACCAATGGGCAGACAGAGAGAACAAACCAGACCTTGGAGTCGTATTTGAGATGTTTTATTTCCGCTGATCAGGATGATTGGGTTTCATTTTTGCCCTTGGCCGAATTTGCTTTAAATAATAGAGCTAGTTCTGCCACTTTGATGTCACCTTTTTTTTGTAACTTTGGGTTTCATCCTCGATTTTCTTCAGGGCAGGTGGAGCCTTCTGCCTGCCCAGGTGTTGACACTGTGGTGGAGAGAATGCACCAGATCTGGCACCAAGTGGTGGATAAGTTATCTCTCTCCCAGGAAAAGGCCCAGCGGTTTTCCAATCGACATAGGACCATTGGTCCCCAGTTTAAGATTGGTGATATGGTGTGGTTATCATCAAAAAATATTGCTATGAAGGTGGCTTCTCCTAAGTCTAAGCCTAGATTTATTGGACCTTACAAGATTTTGGAGATTATTAATCCGGTCTTTTTTCGTTTGGCTCTTCCTGTCACATTTAAAATCCATAATGTGTTCCATAAGTCCTTGTTGAAGAGGTTTGTTGAACCAGTTGTTCCTGGGGTGGCACCTCCAGACCCTGTATTGGTTGAAGGTAACATGCAATATGAGGTAGAGAAAATACTGGATTCCCGTTTGGCTAGACGGAGACTCCAGTATTTGGTTAAGTGGAAGGGTTATGGTCAGGAGGATAATTCCTGGGTCTCTGCCTTTGATATTCATGCCAAAAGATTGGTGCTTGCCTTTCATCGGGCTCACCCTGATCGCCCTGGTGGCGTGGTTGAGGGTTCGGTGACCCCTCCTCAAGGGGGAGGTACTGTTGTGAGTTCATTTTCCCCTTCGTCACTGAGGTCTGATGAACTCCCTATTCTGGTAAAGGAAGGTAATGAGCCTGATTATCAGGCACCTGAGCCTAATGAGGATGACTGACTGAGTGGAGTCACAGACTGGATATAAGGCTGCCAACGCCATTCTGCCCTGCGGGTGATTTCTCTGTGGACTTCTAGGACACCAGTCTGATTCCTGCTCCTCTAAAGCTAAGTTTTCTGCTTTGCCTGTTAGCATTTGTGTTTGGTTTTGTTTTTCCTTGCTTTTCTGGATTCTGCCATTCCCTGCTGGGGTGTGCTGAATCTCCTTTTGCCTGTTGCTCTGTCTTCAGAATATTCCTGAGTACTGACATAGCTTTTTTGAAGCCTAGCGTCTTCAGGGCCTTTTTCACTGTCAGTCTGTTGGCTCTTATTTTCATAGGGTTTTTCACGGATTGCAGACAGCAGCCTTCCTGTCCTTTCCTATCTAGTTAGCTTGGGCCCTGTCTTTGCTCAGTCTATCTTTCTGTCTGTGTTAGTGTTTTCATCTTGCTTCACCGTCATTATATGTTGGGGGCTGCCTATTGCTTTGGGGTCTGCTCTGGGGCAGTTTAGATTTCCCCTTTCTTTCTTTAGGCCTATTTAATTCTCCGGCTGTGATCGGGGGGTCTAGGGCATCGTAGGAACCCCCCTCGGCTACTGTTAGTTGTTGTGGATAGGATCAGGGGTCTGCAATCCGATAGCTGCCAACCTCTCTGGTTTTCTGGACTTAGCTAGCATTTCTGTTTTTGCCTCCTACGGTGACTCAATCATAACAGTCCACTCTCGGACATTACCTTCACGGCTGTCACAGTATAATCAGGCCATGGACCCTGCTAGTGCCTCGGCGGCCATGCAGAAAGAATTACTCTTTTTGCGTGAGAATCAGACCAGAATATTGTCCTTTATGAAATTCATGGACACCCGGCTCTCCGCCTTACAAACTGCTGATCCAGGGAACGCCCCATTGCTAGCGGGCCTCCAGCAGGAGCTCGCGCAGCAGCGTGATACACAGTCCCACATTCTGAGCTACATGGCGTCCGTGGACGACAGACTCCTGTCCCTGCAGTCCTCTGCTGCCGCTTCAGCCCTATCTCGGGACCCCGTATCCCACCCGCCACCACGCCTGGGGAAACCTCCCAGGTTTAGTGGTGACTCCAAGTTGTGTCGGGGGTTTCTAAACCAGTTCCGGTTGCACTTTGAGCTCCTGCCTCAGCAATATCCCTCTGATCGAGCCAAAGTAGCTTTTATTGTGTCCCATCTTGAGGGGGAGGCCTTGGCTTGGGTAAATCCCCTGTGGGAGAGAGATGACCCGGTGGTATCAAGTATACAAAACTTCCTAGATACTTTCCGCAGGGTATTTGATGAGCCCGGACGTGTGGCCTCCACCACTGAGGCTCTTTTCAATCTTCGCCAGGGTTCCCTCACCGTAGGACAGTATGCTATCCGCTTCCGGACACTGTCCTCTGAATTGGGATGGAATAATGAGGTCTTGGTCGGGGCCTTTTGGAGGGGACTCTCTGGTAAAATAAAAGATGAGCTTGCTGGCCGAGACACTCCTACCACCCTGGAAGATCTTATATCCCTAGCCACCTGTATAGATTTACGGTTTCAGGAACGCTCCCGGGAGTCAGTAAGGGAGAAGAGATCTTTTAGGCTATACCAAGTGCCCATTCCCCGCTCTCCGGTGTCTTCTAGTCATTCCACTCCCGAGCCCATGCAAGTGGACCGAGTAAGCTTATCAGAGCAAGAACGCAGGGAGAGAAGGACGCAGGGGCTATGCCTTTATTGCGGCGGGGCCAATCATTTTGTGCGTACTTGCCCAGTGCGGCCGGGAAACGCCTCCGCCTAGGCCAGGTAAAAGAGGCCTTCCTAGGTAACACCGATTCCTCTCTGCCCCTTACCATTTCGGCTCTAATTGTTTCAGGTCGGGAGCGCAGGTCTGTGGAGGCGTATGTGGACTCGGGTGCGGCTGGTAACTTCATCCGGCTGAAAGAAGTAGACCAGTTTCAGAGTCCGGTGGTTACGCTAGAGAATCCACGCCCCATCGCCTCCGTGGATGGTAAACCGCTACCAGAACCCATCACCATGGTCACTGTCGAGGTGGAGATACAAGTTGGAGCTCTTCACCGAGAAAGGATCGCCTTTTATGTTTTGCCCAGTTTATTCCACGCTGTGCTTCTCGGCTTACCTTGGCTTCGCCTACACGAGCCTGTTTTGGACTGGCGTTCTGGGGAGATCCTCCGATGGGGACACTTCTGCCATGAACATTGTCTGTTGCCGGTATCTCGCCCTGGTTCGCAGCCAGCTCCTACCGCTCTTCCTTGGCTTCCTACAGCCTACCACTTGTATGCCGATGTCTTCAGTAAAAAAGAGGCTGAGACCCTGCCACCGCATCGCTCATACGACTGCCCAATTGAGCTGATTCCTGGAGCAGTTCCTCCCAGGGGAAGAACTTACCCTCTGTCTCCGGCAGAGACCGCGGCCATGTCCGAATACATCCAGGAAAACTTGGCTCGGGGTTTTATTCGGAAGTCATCCTCCCCTGCTGGAGCAGGGTTCTTTTTTGTACGAGTATTTGGTTATATCTTTTGGTCTCTGCAATGCTCCGGCGGTTTTCCAAGAGTTCGTGAATGAGATCTTCCGAGACCTACTCTACTCATGTGTCGTCGTGTATCTAGATGACATTCTCATCTTTTCGTCTGATTTATCCACCCACAGGAGGAGTGTCCGGCTGGTTCTGCAACGTTTACGGGAAAACCGACTCTACGCTAAACTAGAGAAATGTCTGTTCGAGCAAACCTCATTGCCCTTCCTAGGGTATATCATCACTGACTCCGGAAAGAAGATGGACCCCGAAAAGTTGTCTGCTGTGCTCAACTGGCCATGTCCGGTCGGCGTAAAGGCCATCCAACGGTTCCTAGGTTTTGCAAACTATTACAGGCAGTTCGTTCCCTACTTCTCTTCGGTGACCAAGCCCATGTCCACTTTGACCCGGAAAGGGACCAAACCAAATGTCTGGACTCCTGAGGCTGAAGAGGCCTTCCTTGCCTTGAAACGGCAAGCCAGGTGGTCACTATATTTCTCCCGGTTTGATTTCAAACTCCATTTTCGACCTGGGAACAGAAACATCAAGGCGGATGCCCTATCCAGGTCCTTGCAGTCACCTGAGATGGAGGAGGTTTCTTCTCATATCATTGAGCCTGCCAAAGTTATCTCCGTGGCACCCGTGACACTCTCCCCCATTCCGCCGGGCAAGACCTTCGTTCCTCAGAATAAGATGTCGGAAGTCCTAGACTGGGGGCATTCCTCCAAGGTTGCGGGCCACGTCGGGCTCAAGAAAACCCTCAGCATTCTCTCTCGCTACTATTGGTGGCCTTCTCTTCACCAAGATGTGACAGATTTCGTAGCCTCCTGCACGACTTGTGCTCTGAACAAAGTACCCAGACGTTTGCCGGCCGGACTGCTTCACCCTCTGCCTCCTCCTGAGGCCCCTTGGCGACAGATTGGTATGGACTTCATTACTGATCTACCTCGCTCTTCCGGGTGTACTACCATCCTAGTAGTGGTCGACCGATTCTCCAAAATGACCTATTTTATCCCGCTGCCCGGACTACCCACCGTACCTGAATTGGCCAAGGTCTTTATCGACCAGATCTTCAGGCTTCATGGACTTCTTCAGCGACTTGTCTCCGATCGAGGAGTTCAATTCACCTCCCGATTCTGGAGGGCGCTCAGCAAACTCATGGGTATATCTCTGGACTACTCCTCTGCCTATCACCCTCAGTCCAATTGACAAGTGGAACGGATTAACCAGGTACTGGCAGCCTACCTGCATCACTTTTCCAACGTCCATCAAGACAACTGGGCGTCTCTCCTGCCATGGGCAGAGTTCGCCCATAACAACCATCCTAATGAGTCCACCACTAAAACACCCTTCTTCGTGGTTTTTGGCCAGAATCCGGGTGCTCCGCTACCTCTCTCCTCACCTTCTGGTGTTCCCGCAGCAGATGTGCTTTCTTCTGAGTTTTCTCAAGTCTGCAGAGAGACTAGAGAAGCACTTGAAAAATCAAGTATCCGGATTAAGAGACATGCTGACAAGAGACGCAGGGACCTTCCGCCATACCAACCTGGCAACAAAGTCTGGCTGTCAACTAAGCATATTCGCCTAAAGATGCCCTCTTACAAACTGGGTCCATGGTACATCGGTCCATTCGAGATTCTGGGATGCATTAACGACGTGGCTTATAAATTGAGGTTGCCGGCTTCACTCCGGGTCCCTAACGCCTTCCATGTCTCGCTCCTTAAACCTGTTGTTCTTAATCGGTATCGTCCTGTACCACCTCCTTCCCCTCAGCCAGTAGGGGCCGATAACATCTTCGAGGTAAGGGATATCATAGCCATGAAAAGAGATCGGGGGCGAACCCTCTTCCTTATCGATTGGAAAGGTTTTGGTCCTGAGGAGAGGTCTTGGGAACCCAGGGAGAATGTTAATGCTCCATTTCTTTTAAAAAAAGTTTTTTCCAACCTCAGGAGGGGGAGACGTAAAGGGGGGGTACTGTCACGGCTGATGTTTTTGGCATTGAAATGGGCACTGTAGGTGTGTTTACTGTCCTCCACTCCCTGCCGACTTTGCTTCCCCATTGACTTGCATTGGGTTTCGTGTTTCAGTCAGCCTCCAACTTTTCCCTATAGTCGGCCGATTTCGTTCGACCCGACTTTTGCGATAGTCGCGTTTCATGATGTCACGGCTGCGGCGGTAGCCGCCGCCGTTCCAGCAGCGGTGGGGTCCGCCGCTGCCGAGACTCACCCGTCCTTGCCTCGCCGCACTATGGCTGCCTCCTCCTCGCTCCCGTCCCCCCAGCGCCTGCGGGCCACGTGCGCTCGCTCTAGGGCGTGGGCGCACGCTCTGCGGGTTCCTTAACCCTGCAGCGCCCGCCCAGAGCTCTGGCCACCAAGACCGCTGCACGTGCTATATCAGGTGTCTCCAAGATGGAGGTGATGCCTGATTATCGTGTGCCTTTCCTGCAGTATTCTGGCCAAGTTATAGGGGCTCTCCCTGCAACTCTACTTCAGTCCTGTATTCTGTACCTTAGTCCTGTACTCCGTACCTCAGTCCTGTACTCTGTACCTCTGTCCTGTACTCTGTGCCTCAGTACTCCGTACCTCAGTCCTGTACTCCGTACCTCAGTCCTGTACTCCGTACCTCAGTCCTGTACTCTGTACCTTAGTCCTGTACTCCGTACCTCAGTCCTGTATTCTGTACCTTAGTCCTGTACTCCGTACCTCCGTCCTGTATTCTGTACCTCCGTCCTGTACTCCATGCCTCGGTCCGAGACTCCATTCTCTGTCCGGTACCCTGCATTCAGTCCAAAACTCCGCCAGCTCCTCTCTTGTCCCTTGAGCCGCCCCTCTTGGTTCTAGCAGTCGCGGTATCTGTCTTACGAGGGTCTGCCCCTAACGGTCCCTGTATAGGGTCGACACCACCTGGCGCGCTCGCCCCCGGGGGCTCCAGTGCTGCGATCCAGAGGGTCCACTCTCGGTTGTTACCTTCCCGGATGTCACATGAAACCCAACTTGACCCTAAAAAAGGCAAAGTCGATCATCTCTAGTTAAAACAGCTGTAAAGGAAAATTCTGCATGTGTTAAAGCTGCAGTACTGGCCCATCTGCAAAGCATATATGGTGTATAGATTCTGGTGCAAGCAGCCATATGACAACTAACAAGGATTTCTTCACTGACCTTAATGAAAGCCAGTCAGAAAAGGTCATCTTAGCTAATGGTGATTATATAACTTCTGAAGGAGTAGGAGTCGGCTACCTCCACTGTTCAGTTTCCTCAGCACAAAGCAGAAAGATCCCAATAAAGGATGTTCTCTATGTTCCCAGCCTTGAAAGCAATCTTCTATCAGTAAAGAAGCTCATGCAAAAGGGGAATGTAGTTACTTTTAGAGATAACAGCTGCATCATCTCAAAGAAGGGTCACACTCTTGCAGAAGGAAAGCAAAGAAAGAGTGTACATTGCTAGACAAGATCTACATAAGAACTGTATCCATGTATGTCACAGACGTCTTGGGCACAGAGACCCAGAAGCAATAAGGAAGCTAGCTCAACTTGCAAATAGTATTGAAATCAACCAGTGTAGTCAAATAATGAAGTTCACTAGCTGTCTTAAAGGGAAAATGTCCAGAAAATTCCTTCCTAAATTAAGCACCACTAGATCTGTACAGCCACTGGATCTGATACATACGGATATCCGTATGCGGTCCAATGAGTGTTCAAACTCCTAGCAAGAAAAGATATTTTCTCACATTTATTGATGACTACTCCAGATGTACAGTTGCCTACCTGCTTCACAGTAAGGATGAAGTTCCACAGAAACTTGAAAAATATTTTGCTGTAGTGTTTAACAAATTTGGAAGAATGCCAAAAGCCCTGTGTGCAGATAATGGAACCGAATATACTGTACAAGTGGTAAGATGCTAACCATTTTGAAAAAGGATGGTATCATGTTACAGACTACCATTCCATACAACCCAGAACAAAATGGCATCGCAGAGAGAAAGAACCATACTCTCTGTGAAAGGGGAAGAAGTATGTTGTTTGATGCAAATCTACCTACAGCATATTGGGGAGAAGCCATCATGACAGCTTGCTATCTTCAAAACAGAGTGCCAGGTAAAGCCACAAATAAAACTCCATATGAGCTATGGAGCTGCGAGAAGCCTAACCTGAAGCACCTCCGGATATTTGGAAGCAAAACGTTTGTGTAAGTTCAGAAAGAAATCACCAATCCCAGACACCGAAAAGCAAAACACTGAAGCATGGATAAGATCTGAAACCACCAAGGAAGACACAGAAGAGCCAAGTCAACCTCCAGTCAGGAGATCAGAAAGGCCAAACAAAGGTATCCCAGTAGACGCCTTTCTTATGTTGTCAGAACACTTCCTGAACCAGAGCCACAGTCATGGCAAGAGATGCAAAAACTGCATGTCTATGAGAAGCAGAAGTGGATAAATACTGCTAATGAAGAGATGGAGTCCCTTCACCAACTCCAGACATGGGAGCTTACTGAGCTACCACAAGGAAAAAGCCGTCAGATGTAAGTGGGTCTTCAAAAACAAATATGACTCAGAAGGTAAAGTTCACTCGTTTAAGGCAAGATTGGTCGCAAAAGGGTACTCGCAAAAGTATGGTGAAGATTATGATGTTACCCAGCAAGGAGAGATACAGGCAAGCAGTGGGGGCGCTTCTGTACATAGTAACCACAACTCATCCGGATATCACAGCCAAAGTTGGAATCCATGTAAGCAAGCCACGCCAAAGAGACTAGATTGCAATTAAGAGAATTCTTCAATATCCTAAAGAAACTCAAAGGCTAAATCTTAAGATATCTGCATCAGGAGATCTCAGTCTCAGAGGTTATGTGGATGCAGATTGGGCTGGAGATTCAAGTGATCAGAAATCAGCAAGCGATTACTTGTTCAAGTTAGGAGAAAATCCAATTTCTTGGTCCAGCAGAAAACAAGTGTCAGTCGCATTATCTTCTACAGAAGTAGAATACAGCATATGTCTGCTGCTTATGCAAGTCAAGAAGTAATTTGGTTGATACAACTTTTGGAAGATTTTGGCAAGCCATTAGCTCAACCAACAGTAATCTATGAGGACAACCAAGGAGGCATTAAACTTGCCAGCGGTGAGAAGGTTAGTGCAAAGACTAAGCACATTGATGTAAAACATCACCACTTACGTGGAACATGGTGTACACGAGTTTGTTTATTGCGAGTCTGACAAGATAATAGCTGAAGGCATGACAAAGCCATTATAAAGAGCCAAGTTTGTGGACTTCAGAACTGCAATGGGACGAACAGGATAAGTAGTTGTTGAGTGGGGGTGTTGCAACAACTGCATTCCTGTCTATGAGTGTTTAGTTACTAAGATTTGTATGCTGTTTATGTCATGATAGAGGCTGGGTATTTGTTTCTTGCTATTCTTTCCCAGGTCTGGTCATGCGAGGGTTAACTTTCTCTGATTCGTTTTGAGATCAGTTATAGTTCCTGCCCCCAGGCTTGAGCAGCTGACTCCGTTACACCCTGGTTTGTTTGTCCTCTGCCCATTTACTCCTGCTTCCTCACTTGTCTTAGTGTTTGCTCCCCGTGCTTTGACTTCTTGGTATTTGACCAGGGTTGCTCTCTGACGTGTCTGACTGTCTTACATCTCTGATATCACGGCTACCGGCTGGTTCTGACTTCTCTGGCTTGTACTTGACCACGTGTATTGTGTTTCCCTCTGGTACTGTGTTTCCTGACTGTTGCTGACCCGGCTCGTCTGACCACTCTCTCGCCACCTAGTGGCTCCTGTGCTGCTACGCTGTGAGTGCAGCCTCTCCTGCCTCACCAACTCCCCCTGGTGGAGGTTGCGTTATACTGCACTGCAGTATCATTACAGTTTATAAAGTTAGAACAAAACAAAAACTCCCAGAGGCTCACACAGGGAGAGTATGTGACTGTATTTCCTGTTTTTCCTGTGTCTGTGTATGAGAGAAGCAGCCTGCTGTAGATGCTGCACAGATAGAGACACACAAATGATTTATTCCTGATCTATTAAGCTTATCATATATTGTTCCTGCTTGTTCCTGAATAAAGAAGCTCTGTTGTCATATGCTTGGAGAGTATCCTTAATAAATATCGACACTTTCAAATGCCAAAACATTGACTCAAGGGTTTATCAGTGAGATTGTGAAGTTTCACATAATTTCCTCCAATGTGGTGTTAGATCGGGAAACCTACTTTGTATCTAAATTTTGGAGGGCTTTCTGTTCCTGCCTTGGGGTTGAATCTTTCTTTTTCCTGGGCCTTTCATCCTTAATCGAATGGTCAGATTGAATGCATAAATCAAAGTTTAGAGACTACCTTAGGTGTTTCTTTTCAGAGAATCAAGAAGACTGGTCATCTTGCTTACCTTTGGCGGAATTTTCATTAAATAGTCATCATCATTAGCGATGGGTGACTCAGAACAGTAAAGTTTGGCGTCTGTACCGAACACCTACTGTTCGGGCACGGACACCAAACATGGACTTCACCATGAAGTCTGTGTTACTGTTTGGGTTCGGCTGCCCAAACACAGGGTGTTTGTCGCGCTGTCATGTGCATGACAGCACGGCAAACACCACTTCTGATAATCGGGGAAATCATCCCTGCCAGTCACAGAACTGTAGTTTTCATGCTGTCAAAATAGATGTGCCTTTTCTGGGCAGCTGCGGGCTGCTATTTTAAGGCTGAGGGGGCAATAGCCATGGCCCCTTACCAGCCTGAGAATACCAGCCCCCTTCTGTCTGCTTTAGCAAGGTTGGTTGTCAAAAATGGGGGGAACCCACTCTGTTTTTTTAATTATTTATTAATAAATAACCCGAACTTTTTGTAACTTTTCGGCCGAACCCGAACATCCAGGTATCCGCCCATCTCTAATCATCATGAGTACATTGGTAAGTCAGTATACCAGAAAGCACAAAAAAGAAAGCCTATTGCCCTTCTGAGATATATATATATATATATATTTTCATATTCTTAAAACGGATCATATTACTGTGCTGCTCTATTGATTTCGGACCCCCTGGTATCTAGTGATTTCACATCTGTGTGTCTTTTTTAATCATTGACTTAAAAGTTATATTTTAGGGGTTTCTTTTTTGTGCTTTCTGGTATACTATCTGATTTTTTAAACTCCAGATTATTCTTTTTTTGAGGTCTATATCCACTGGTGAGTCACCATTTTTTGATGTATACTGTTTTAACCCTCAGTTTTGTACTTTCAGTAGAGAGGGGTCTTCGAGGGTTCCTGGGAGGAATGTTTTTCTTTGTCACTCCTTTCTGTATGTCAAAGGGTACAGAACAACCTCTAGGTTGCAGATATAAATGTATGGCTGATGAAATACATATACAGGTCCTGACCTGTGTGTAATTGACTATGTGTAATTGTATACCAGTGGTAAATATTAGGTGGTCTCCATCATTAATCCTGTGGCTTTCCGTCTTGCATTACTGCAAGCACTTAAAATCCACAATGGTGTCAAGAACACCGCACTGCACTTGCTCACTGAGCCAGTGCGCGTGTCCTGAGTACAAAAACTGTGCACAAAGATACCTGCTGAGTGGGGCAGCAGTGGTGACGATGCATGCTACAGGTTCACAGGACCTGAAGCACGTGACTGCTGGGGGTGTGGCCTAAGCTCCACAGAGCTAGGAGCTGCAGGGAAACTCCTAGAAAGGTAACTACTGGACAATGTTACCAAGGGGCATAGACAGACAGAAACCAGATCAAGCCAAGGTCAAAGCACGAGATCGCACGACAGTACCAAAGGGTTAGACAGAATGGATAGTCAGGATGTAGCAATAGATCAGAAAATCAGAATGGGCAATAGACGGTACAATAGGGACAAACTGTAATGGAGTAGCGATAGCCAAGCCAGGAGGTCAGAACTGGAAAAGACAATAGTACAAAAACGAGAGGCGGAGTACAGAGTGAGGGGACAGACCGGGTCATACACGGGAAGCAAACAAGCAATGCAATATACAAGCACACCAGGGGGGCCAGATACACAGCCAGAATAACAGTATAGCTGACAGAGAACCCTGGTAAAGAGTGAGTATAAATACCCCTCCCAGATCCAGAAAGAGGCCACGTACCCTTAACCCTGTGAGTGCAGGGCAAGAACCCTGTTCAAACCATGACAGTACCCCCCTCTTAACGGGGGGCCACTGGACCCCCAGGCTTGTCTGGGTATCTGGCGTGGAAAGCCCGCACCAGACGATCAGCATGCACCGAACTGGCCGGAACCCATGACCGATCCTCCAGAGAGTACCCCTTCCAGTGTATCAGATACTGGAGTCTCAGGCGCACCGACCGGGAGTCAACAATGCACCCTACTTCATACTCCAGCTGCCCCTCTACCAGCACTGGTGGAGCATTTGATGAGGGATCCTCTCTCACCGTCCCCACAGGCTTTAACAGGGTCCTGTGGAAGACATCAGAAATCTTAAAGGAGGTGGGCAGCTGCAGTCGGTAGGCTACTGGGTTAACAACCTCCACAACTTTGTATGGACCAATAAACTTGGGGCCCAGCTTTATAGATGGTATCTTAAGCTTGATATTGTGGGTGGATAGCCACACCTTCTCCCCTACTGCAAATGCTGGACCTGGCCCCCTCCTCCTGTCAGCAAACCGCTTATAGTTTTCCTGGGCCTTGGAAATATTCCTCTGATCCTCCCTCCAAAGAATTCTAAGATGTTGTGTCGCACCCTCAGCTCCAGGACAACCTGAATCCATGCGGGAAAACTCTCCAAAATGTGGGTTAAACCCATAGTTGATCTGAAAGGGAGACTTCCCAGTGGATTGACTCACACGACTGTTGAATGCAAACTCTGCCATGGGCAATACCTCACACCAGTCCCCCTGCCTAGAAAAGGCCAAGCATCTCAGAATCTGCTCCAAATATTGGTTCGTGCGCTTCGTCTGTCCATTAGACTCTGGGTGGTAGGCAGAGGAGGACAACGAAATCCCCAGCTTTTTGCAAAAAGCCCCCCAGAACCTGGCCACAAACTGTACCCCTCTGTCTGACACCACATTCATAGGCACTCCATGCAACCGAATTATATGCTGTATAAATAAGCGGGCCAGGCTTTCAGCAGATGGTAATGCGGGGAGAGGTACAAAGTGGGCTTGTTTTGAAAACCTATCCACCACCACCCATATCACCAAGTTGCCCCTGGAAGGAGGAAGATTTGTGATAAAATCCATGGACAAATGTGTCCATGGTCTATCCGGAATTGCAAAGCCACCAACTCCCCGGCCGGACCTGAGAACTTTTAGAACGAGCGCACACCCCACATGCAGTCACAAACTTTTTAATATCTGTTACCATAGAGGGCCACCAAAAACCCCTACCAATTGCCCCCCGGGTAGCTGCAAACCCAGGATGAGCACTCAACATAGAATCATCAAATTCCTGCATAAGTCCGAGACGGAAATGTTCCGGTACAAACAATTTACCCGGGGGTTTACCTCCCAGAGCCCGAGCCTGGGCCTCCAAAATCCCTCTCTGTAACTCAGATGAGATTTCTGCCACCACTACTCCTGGTTGAAGAATGGAGGAGGGAGGTTCTGGAGGGGACACCGAATCAAAGCTTCGGGACAAGGCATTAGCCTTGATGTTTTTAGATCCCGGGCGGAATGTGATGGTAAACTGAAATCGAGAAAAAAAAAGCACCCACCGAGCCTGTATGGGGGTCAATCTCTTGGCAGACTCGATATAGGCCAAATTTTTGTGATCAGTGATGACTGTAATGAGATGAACGGCCCCCTCCAGGAAATGCCTCCATTCTTCAAAAGCCAACTTTACCACCAACAACTCTCTATTGCCGACATCGTAATTTCTCTCGGCAGAGGAAAATGTTTTAGAGAAGAAGGTGCAAGGCCTCATATTAGTAAGGGTAGGAGGGCCATGAGACAAAACTGCCCCCACCCCTACTTCCGAGGCGTCAACCTCCACGACAAAAGGTCTTGACGGGTTGGGTTGTACCAATACAGGGGCTGAAGAAAAGCACTTTTTTAATGTCATGAAAGAATTTTTTGCAGCTACAAACCAATTTTTTACATCAGCTCCCTTTAGAATGAGGTCCGTTAGAGGCTTTACCACCTGTGAGAAGCCCTTAATAAATTTCCTATAAAAGTTAGCAAAGCCCAAAAATCGCTGCACCCCTTTCAAGTCATGAGGCTGCACCCAATCTGTAACAGCCTGGACCTTCTTAGGATCCATGCGGAACCCCTCCCCTGACACAATCAACCCCAGAAAGGATACTTCTTGCATGAAAAATGAGCATTTTTCCAACTTGGCATGCAAATGATTCTCCCTCAGTCTCATGAGAACCATCCGCAAATAATGCAAGTGAGATTGACTGTCCACCGAGTACACCAGAATGTCATCCAAATAGATAACCACAAAATGACCAATTAAATCAGAGAAAATTACATTAATAAAATTCTGAAAAGCAGCAGGAGCTTTGGTGAGACCAAAGGGCTTAACCAAGTTTTCGAACAGCCCTTCAGTCATCAGGAATGCTGTTTTCCATTCGTCCCCTTCCCGGACTCTTATAAGGTTATATGCCCCATGAAAATCCAGTTTAGAGAACCACTTGGCCCCGGTGAGTTGGTTACATAGATCAGGAATTAGGAGGGGAGGGTATGTATTTTTCACAGTAATTTTGTTTAATTTCCGAAAGTCGAGGCACGGCCTCAAACCACCATCTTTTTTCTTAACAAAAAAGAAGCCCGCCGCCACAGGTGAAACAGAAGGCCTAATATGCCCTTTGCGGAGACTCTCGGTAATGTACTCCTTCATGGCTAGACGTTCGGGCCCGGACAAATTGAACAGGCGAACCTTGGGTAACTTGGCTCCAGGGACTAGATTAATGGCACAATCAAAGGGTCTATGTGGTGGTAGCGCCTCAGCCTCACTTTCAGAAAATACATCTTCAAAATAATTCAGGTACTCCGGAATACCTTCCAGATCGACAGGCAACACTGACACAGATTTTACTGGGGTGACAAGAGTTGTCAAATTACAACATAGACCATTAGCCATACAACCCCACTGAATGATCTCCCCTGTGACCCAGTCAATAGTAGGATTGTGGCGTTGAAGCCAAGGCATACCCAGTACCAGTCCAGTCGGCAGATTAGAACAAAACACCTTAATTTTTCCATGTGAGTGGAACCCACTTTCAGAGAAAAGGTATCAGTCATGAAACAAATTCACTCCATGGTGATAGGAGACGAATCAATTGCCACGATTTTATCAGGATCTTTTAACCTGACTGTCCCTATCTTATGAAAAGTCACAACTTTTTGCATCGATCAGATTAATAGAAGAACCACAGTCAACAAAGGCGGTAGTCACAACCGGACCGCCTGTAAGTTCTAGTTCCACCGGAAGCAGAATTTTAGTAAGTGAGGACAAGGGTATCTGGGAGTCTGGGCAACCTCCTCGATTGTTACCCAGACTCAGTCATTTTCCTGAAGGCTTCACTGAAGAAGGGCAAGAAGGACAGTTCCTTCTCCAATGTCCAGCAGATCCACAGTAAAAGCACAATTGGTTGTTTCTACGGCGTCTCCTCTCTTTTTCCTTCAATGATGTGGCACCAACCTCCATGGGCTTGGGACTAGATGCAGAGTCTCTCAGATTGGAGAATAAAGGGGTCTCCTGCAGCATGACCCCTCTCATACGCAGCCTACGGTCCATGCGGACAGCCTGGATCATAGCGTCCTCCAAAGAATCCGGTGGAGGAGGAAGGGCTAGGGCATCTTTCAAACGTTTGGACAGGCCTCTACAGAACAAACCCCAGAGGGCAGCATCATCCCAGGAGACCTCCGCTGCCCAGCATCTGAACTCAGAGCAGAACCACTCGGCCAAGTGTTTCCCCTGGCACACACTCATCACCATATCCTCGGCTAGACTCACACGATCGGTTTCATCGTAGATATGCCCGAGGGCCTCGAATAATGCATTCACTGACATTCTGTCAGGGGAGGTAGGGGGAAGGGAAAAAGCCCAAGTCTGAGGGGAGCCCCTTAACAAAGACATAATGACCCCAACCATCTGACTCTCATCCCCAGAGGAGCGTGGCCTTAACGAGAAGAGTTTGCACCCCTCCTTAAAAACCTTAAATTTTTTTTATCCCCAGAGAAAAAGTCAGGCAATTTAACAGGTGATCCAGGGGAGATTAAGGAAACATCTGGGGTACCCTTACCCCGGGCCCCAGAAGGAAAAGAACCCTGCATGGCATCAGCAACCTCCCTCTGAATCTGTTGCTGTGACTGAGCCAGGGTTTGCTGCTCCACAGACAGGTGTTGCATCATTTGAGTGAGGCTATTCACTTGCTCAGAGAGAGCATGCAGCGGATCCATGACTCAAGGAAAAAAAAAGTGCAACCCTCGTTTAAATTTCTTGGGTCAGCTATAATGTCAAGAACACCGCACTGCACTTGCTCACTGAGCCAGTGCGCTTGTCCTGAGTACAAAAACTGTGCACAAAGACACCTGCGGAGCGGGGCAGCAGTGGTGACGATGCATGCTCCAGGCTCACAGGACCTGAAGCACGTGACTGCTGGGGGCATGGCCTAAGCTCCACAGAGCTAGGAGCTGCAGGGAAACTCCTAGAAAGGTAACTACTGGACAATGTTACCAAGGGGCATAGACAGACAGAAACCAGATCAAGCTGAGGTCAAAGCACGAGATCGTACGACAGTACCAAAGGGTTAGACAGAATGGATAGTCAGGATGTAGCAATAGCTCAGAAAACTAGAACGGGCAATAGACGGTACAATAGGGACAAACTGTAACGGAGTAACGATAGCCAAGCCAGGAGGTCAGAACCAGAAAAGACAATAGTACCAAAACAAGAGACGGAGTACAGATTGAGGGGACAGACTGGGTCATACACGGGAAGCAAGCAAGCAATGCAATATACAAGCACACCAGGGGGGTCAGACACACAGCCAGAATAACAGTATAGCTGACCTGGTAAAGAGTGAGTATAAATACCCCTCCCAGATACAGAAAGAGGCCACGTACACTTAACCCTGTGAGTGCAGGGCAAGAACCCTGTTCAAACCATGACAAATGGGTTTCATAGCTCATTGCCCAAAAATGTGATGCATCATCGGAATCATCACCCTTACCACCTCCACCAGTCATGGTGGATAGTAGTTTGCATTTTTAAGTAGCAAGAATTGTTGATTCTCGCTTTGAAAGGGTTATGGTCCAGAGGAGACAATGTGGGTACTATCAATGAAGTAAATACCTAGAGGTTGGTTCAATCTTTTGATGCAGCTCATCCGAATAAACATGTTCCTAAGAGTCTGAAGGCCACTTCATAGAAAAGGGAGCTACTGTCACGAATGTGCCACATCCTGCTTAGACCTTTGGTGTATCTGGGATCAGAAGGTCGCAGCAATTGATTTCTCCCTGTTTGTCTCTTTTCCTGTGTTTCCTTACCTTATTAGTGAGTATAATGTTTTGCTTCCCTACTCACTATTTAGGGCTAGCTTAGGGCCAGCAAGGGCTTAGGCATGCGATCACGTATCGGAGCATGGACCCTTCTAGGGATGATAAGGAGCTCAGGATGTAGTCTCAGGTAAGTGTTCAGAAGTGTCCCTTCTCCCCATTCCCTATCATCAGGCCTTCCTTTACCTTCTTTCCCTCTTTTGTGCTGCAGGTCGAGCATTTCCTTTCTCCAGCGTGACACACAGTGATGTTTTTTGGCTTGTGAGGTAGTACCAAGTAGATGAATTGAAACCGAAGACTATCAAGAGTGTATTCCAGGACTCCCTGATGACACGATAAAGACTGTATGAACTAAAGTATTTTCTAGCATAGAGATTACTTCGGCACTCAATTGAAAATAGCTTTCATCCTTTATCATGATTTGACCGACCCCTGAAAAACAAACAATTTATCGTTGTTTTGGCTATAATAAGCCTTTTTCAAGATACATCTGAATATAGAATAAAATAAAGCATAAAGGGAAATTATACAAAGTTGTTAAATGTTAAATCATGTCACACTCATATGCAAAATATAACCAAAGTACAGTATATGCAAAAATACAGCATGGTTCATAATGTAATTAGACAGTATATAAAGTAGTATAAAAAATATTCAGAAAGTCAATCAATGACTATATCTCTAAATCCAATAATGGGGTAGTTTCCTTTTAAGATATGTGGGGAACCACATAAACATCAAATTTCTAGAGGCAGTTAAACCCAGGGCCGGCATCAGCACCCAGAGCATCCGGGCAAGTGACGGGGCCCGGAGCACATGGGGAGCCCACTCGCCATTGGGGACACCGGCGTGCTATGGGGGCCTGATGGGGCCCCCACTTGCTCTGGACTTTGATACATGCAATACTTACCTTTCCCCGTTCCTTCGCTGTGGCGTCTTCCATGTCTCCTCATCTTCCATGTCTCCTGATTGTGATGTTTCAGGTCAGAGGGTGCGATGACATCACTACAGTGCCCTCTCTGGACAGTCACACTGCAGAGAGCTAGAAGATGGTGACGCTGAGAAGTTTGGAGCAGAAAAGTGGCCTGCAAGGAGAGGTAAGTGTTTCATTTGTTTTTTGTTTGGAGCATTATATGTGGCTCATCATACACTGGAGCATTATATGGGGACTATCATATACTAGAGCATTATATAAAGCACATCATATACTGGAGCATTATATGGGGAAAATTCTGCATGGAGCATTATATAGTGCCTATTATATATGGAGCATTATATGGGGCCAATCATATACTGTATGAAGCATTATATGGGACCATGTTGTGAGCTCATTTTCGGGTTTGCCTCTGGCTTCTGGTGAGGGTTATGGAGCTGGCTGTGCTGACAGAGGAGTAGTGAGTTCTCTATCTGGACTCCCTCTGTTGGTGAAGGGAGGTAATGAAGCTGATCTAAATGGCAGAGACCGGCCTCCTGGGGAAGAGGACTGCAATTGGATATCAGGAGTTTCTGATTGGATTTAAGGCAGCCGACTCCCTAGTTTCTTGCTGGTGATTTTTCCTGACTGTGGCTTCTGGTTTCCAGTTTGGTTCCTGCCTTCCTAAAGCTAAGCTTTCTCTGCTATTGTTCATATGAGTTTTGTCTGGTTTACTTAGATTTTGTGTTCAGCCAGCCCTGGCTGGGACTGGGCTGAATCCCCATTTTGTCTCTGATCAGTTGATCTCTTTTGCTCTGTCTTTAGAATATACCTGAGTGCTGATATAGTTATTTGAAGTCTAGCGACTTCAGGGCCTTTTTCTATCAGACGTGTTGGATATTTTTTTTGGCAGGTTTTTTGCGTGATTGCAGACAGCAGCTTTTCTTTTCTGTCCTTTCCAAGTAGTGAGGGCCCCATCGTTTGCTCAGCCTATCTTTCTATCTGTGTCTGTGTTTTCATCTTGTTTCACCGACAATACATGTTGGGGACTATCTATTGCTTTGGAGTCTGCTCTGGGGCAGTTTAGATTTTCCCATTCTTTCTTTAGGCTTATTTAGTTCTCCGGCCGTGACGAGGCGTCTAGGACCACTGTAGGCACGCTCCATGGCTACTGCTAGTTGTTGTGGATAGGATCAGGGGTCTGCAATCCGCTAGTTACCAACCTCTCCGGTTTTCTGGGCTTAGCTTGCTTTTTGTTTTTTCCTCCTCGGTGACTCATTCATAACAGAATCACAAGCCATACCGCAGGTTCTAGGGTACTCAAAAGTAGGAGAGAATTGTAAAAAAAAAGTGTCAGAATTTTTTTTTTTTTTGTATGTATATTTTCTCCTTTTTTTTTTCTGGGGCCGTAGGAGGATTCTTTTTTTTCTCTTTTTCTCCTTGATGGAGATTTAGCAATTGTCTTATCATGTGGAGCAGCTCGCTGCTGAAGTGCGGGGAATTTCCACCTATCTCACTCATTCACATGCTGTTGAACCAAGGATCCCTGCTCCTGATGTGTTTTCTGGGGATCGGTCTAAATTTTTGAATTTTAAGAATAATTGTAAATTATTTCTTGCCTTGAAGCCTAACTCATCGGGGAGCTCTGCGCAGCAGGTTAAAATTGTCATCTCCTTGCTGCACGGCGATGTCCAGGATTGGGCGTTTTCTTTGACACCTGAAGATGCTGTTTTGACTAAAGTTGATGCATTTTTTTCAAGCCTTGGGGTTGTTATATGATGAAGCTAATGCTATTGATCAAGCTGAGAGAGCCCTATTGGCATTGAACCAGGGTCAGGATCCTGCAGAGTTATACTGTCAGAAATGTGAAAAGTGGGTGGTCCTTACTATATGGAATGATAGTGCATTGGCAGCTCTCTTTTGGAATGGTTTGTCTGAGACTTTAAAAGATACTATTGTGGGATTTCCTGTTCCCTCTGGTCTTGACGATTCTATGTCATTAACCATTCAAGTTGATCGGCGTTTACGTGAACGCAAGACTACATGAGAGGCGCTGCCACATTTTGAACAAATGTCTGAACCTATGCAATGTGATGGAGTTTTGTCTAGGGCGCAACGTCAGGTGTTTAGAAGGCATAAGCTGTGCTTTTTCTGTGGAGATGCCTCTCATGTTATTTCTGTCTGCCCTAAACGACAGAAAGGTTTTGCACACACATTTGCTGTGGGTGGTGTACAACCTAAGTTTCTTTTGGCAATTACTCTGATCTTCTCCTTATCCACATTTTCCGTGAAGGCTTTTGTGGCTTCAGGAGCGGCCTTGAATCTAATGGACTTGGATTTTGCTAAACGTTGTGGTTTTCCTATGACACCTCTGTGGACGCCTATTCCGTTGAGGGGTATTGATGCTACTACTTTGGCGAAAATAAACCTCAATTTTGGACCCAGGTGATAATGCGGGTTGCCCCAGACCACCAAGAAAATTGCAGATTTTTGGTGTTGCATAATTTACATGATACCATTGTTCTGGGTTTTCCCTGGTTGCAAATCCATAATCCGGTTTTGGATTGGAAATCTGTGTCTGTGGTGAGTTGGGGTTGTCGGTGTGCTCTTGGTGACACTCCTGTTTTCTCCACCTCTCCCCAGTCGCATTATGTTCCTGGCTATTTGGCTGATTTTTATGATGTATTTAGTGAGAGCAAGTCTGCGTCTTTGCCTCCTCATAGGATTTATGACTGTGCAATGGAGTTGAGACCTGGGTGTAAATTTCCTAAGGGTCGACTTTTCAATTTATCTGTATCCGAACACGAGGCTATGCGATCTTATATTAAGGAGTCGTTGGAGAAGGGTCATATTAGACCATCCTCTTCGCCCTTAGGTGCTGTTTTTTTTTTCGTGGCCAAGAAAGATGGTTCATTAAGGCCTTGTATTGACTATCGTTCCCTCAACCAAATTACGGTTAAATTTCAGTATCTGTTACCCCTGATTTCTGATTTATTCTCCAGAGTTAAAGGTGCTTGCTGGTTTACTAAGCTTGACCTCAGGGGGGCGTATAATCTTATTCGCATCAAGCATGGGGATGAATGGAAGACGGCGTTTAATACTCCGGAGGGACATTTTGAGTACCTGGTGATGCCTTTTGGGCTCACTAATGCCCCTTCTGTCTTCCAATCCTTAATGAATTATATTTTCCGGGACTTTGTGGATAAGTTTTTGATCATCTATCTGGATGATATTTTGATCTTTTCCAGGGATTGAGATTCTCATGTGGAACACGTTCGGACTGTGTTCCGGATTTTGAGGGAGAATTCCTTGTATGTTAAGGGATCGAAGTGCCTTTTTGGTGTACAGAGGATTTGATTTTTGGGATTTATTTTGTCTCCATCAACTATTGAAATGGACCCGGCCAAGGTACAGGTCATTTATGATTGGGTTCAACCCACTTCTTTGAAGGCTCTCCAGAAGTTTTTGGGTTTTGTTAATTTTTATCGTAAATTTATAGATAATTTTTCTGGTATTGCTAAACCACTGACTGATTTAACTAAGAAGGGTGCTGATGTGCTGAATTGGTCTTCAGAGGCTGTTTCGGCCTTTCAGGAGCAGAAGTGGAGGTTCACTTCTGCTCCGGTTTTGCGGCAACTTGATGTCTCACTTCCTTTTCAGGTGGAGGTAGACGCTTCAGAGATTGGTGCAGGAGCTGTTTTGTCCCAAAAAAGATCCGGTGACGTCTAAAATGAATCCCTGTGCCTTCTTTTCCCAAAAGTTCTCCCCATCTGAACGCAACTATGATGTGGGGAATCGGGAATTGTTAGCCATGAAATGGGCATTTGAGGAGTGGAGACATTGGTTGGAGGGAGCTAGACATCAAGTTGTGGTCCTCACTGACCACAAGAATTTGATTTACCTTGAGTCGGCCAAACTCTTGAATCCTAGACAGGCTAGGTGGGCCTTTTTTTTACGCGTTTTGATTTTGTGGTCTCCTTTCTTCCAGGCACTAAGAATGTTAAGGCAGACGCCCTTTCTAGGAGTTTCTTTGCTGATTCTCCTATTGTGACCAAGCCTACTACCATCCTAGGTGAAGGGGTAGTTCTTTCTGCCATCTCGCCCGATTTGAGACGTGCTCTGGAAGAATTCCAGGAGGACAAACCTGAGCGTTGTCCTATGGGAAAATTGTATGTTCCTGACAAGTGGAGGAAGAGAGTGATGTCTGAAGTTCATTGCTTCGCATTGGCTGGTCATCCAGGTATTTTTGGTACCAAAGATTTGGTGAGTCGGTCTTTTTTGTGGCCCGCCTTATCTCGTGATGTCAGGAATTTTGTGCAGTCCTGTGGGACTTGTTCCCGGTCTAAACCCTTTTCTCGCTCTAGTGGGTTGTTGATGCCCTTGCCGGTGCCTAAGAGGCCATGGACCCATATTTCAATGGATTTTATTTCTGATCTTCCTGTCTCTCGGAGAAAGACTGTTATCTGGGTGATTTGTGATCGATTCTCTAAGATGGTCCATCTTGTATCACTCACAAAGTTGCCATCTTTCTCAGAGTTGGTACCCTTGTTTTTACAACAGGTGGTTCGGTTGCATGGGATTCCTGAGAACATTGTATCGGACAGAGGAGTTCAGTTTGTTTCCAGATTCTGTAAAGCCTTTTGTTCCAAGCTGGGAATTCAGTTGTCCTTCTCCTCTGCGTTTCACCCTCAGACCAATGGGCAGACGGAGAGAACAAACCAGACTTTGGAGTCCTATTTGAGATGTTTTATATCTGCTGATCAGGATGATTGGGTTTCATTTTTGCCCTTGGCCGAATTCGCTTTAAATAATAGAGCTAGTTCTGCCACCTTGATGTCGCCCTTTTCTGTAACTTTGGGTTTCATCCTTGATTTTCTTCAGGGCAAGTGGAATCTTCAGCCTGCCCAGGTGTTGACACTGTGGTAGAGAGAATGCAGCAGATTTGGGACCAAGTAGTGGATAAGTTGTCTCTCTCTCTCAGGAAAAGGCCCTGCGGTTTTCTAACCGGCATAGGACCATTGGTCCCCGACTTAAAGTGGGTGACATGGTTTGGTTGTCATCAAAGAATATCTCTATGAAGGTGGCTTCTCCAAAGTTCAAGCCAAGATTTATTGGACCTTACAAGATTTTGGAGATTCTTAAACCGGTTTCTTTTCGATTGGCTCTAACTGTTACGTTTAAGATCCATAACGTGTTTGATAAGTTGCTGTTGAAGAGATATGTTGAGCCAGTAGTTCCTATGGCTGCACCTCCTGACCCTGTATTGGTTGAAGGTAATGTGGAATATGAGGTAGAGAAAATATTGAATTCTCGTCTGGTTAGACGGAGACTTCAGTATTTGGTCAAGTGAAAGGGTTATGGCCAGGAGGACAATTCTTGGGTCTCTGCCTCTGATATTCATGCAGATAGATTGGTTCGTGCTTTTCATCTGGCCCATCGTGATCGGCCCGGTGGCGTGGATGAGGGTTTGGTGACCCCTCCTCAAGGGGGGGGTACAGTTGTGAGCTCATTTTCGGGTTTGCCTCTGGCTTCTGGTGAGGGTTATGGAGCTGGCTGTACTGACAGAGGAGTAGTGAGTTCTCTATCTGGACTCCCTCTGTTGGTGAAGGGATGTAATGAAGCTGATCTAAATGGCAGAGACCGGCCACCTGGGGAAGAGGACTGCGATTGGACATCAGGAGTTTCTGATTGGATTTAAGGCAGCTGACTCCCTAGTTTCTTGCTGGTGATTTTTCCTGACTGTGGCTTCTGGTTTCCAGTTTGGTTCCTGCCTTCCTAAAGCTAAGTTTTCTCTGCTATTGTTCATATGAGTTTTGTCTG
The DNA here is from genome assembly GCF_039654945.1 of Dendrobates tinctorius. Lineage (NCBI taxonomy): Eukaryota > Metazoa > Chordata > Amphibia > Anura > Dendrobatidae > Dendrobates > Dendrobates tinctorius. The sequence goes on from NW_027361910.1 coordinate 2,264,950, forward strand.
GTTTACTTAGTTTTTGTGTTCAGCCAGCCCTGGCTGGGACTGGGCTGAATCCCCATTTTGTCTCTGATCATTTGATCTCTTTTGCTCTGTCTTCAGAATATACCTGAGTGCTGATATAGTTATTTGAAGTCTAGCGACTTCAGGGTCTTTTTCTATCAGACGTGTTGGACATTTTTTTTGGCAGGGTTTTTTGCGTGATTGCAGACAGCAGCTTTTCCTTCCTGTCCTTTCTAGGTAGTGAGGGCCCCATCGTTTGCTCAGCCTATCTTTCTATCTGTGTCTGTGTTTTTATCTTGTTTCACCGACAATACATGTTGGGGGCTGTCTATTGCTTTGGGGTCTGCTCTGGGGCAGTTTAGATTTTCCCTTTCTTTCTTTAGGCTTATTTAGTTCTCCGGCCGTGACAAGGCGTCTAGGACCACCGTAGGCATGCTTCATGGCTACTGCTAGTTGTTGTGGATAGGATCAGGGGTCTGCAATCCGCTAGTTACCAACCTTTCCGGTTTTCTGGGCTTAGCTTGCTTTTTGTTTTTTCCTCCTCGGTGACTCATTCATAACAGGACCCATTATGTATGAAGTAATGTATGGAGCTCATTATACTATTTGAAGCCTTATAAGGGGCTCATTATACTGTATGGAGCAATATATAAACAGGCTATTAAGGAGGTGGTCCGAAACTAAATTTTGTTTTCTGAAACCCAATTTAATGTCATAATGTAATGTCTTTTCTATTATACTTTGATAAAAAAAATCCCTATCCCTCCCTCGTTACACTATCTAACTATCTGCTATTTTTTCTACTACTTCTTGTTTGATGACACTTTACTTGAGAATCTCTATACATGATGGGATACTGAAACAAAGCATCATCAGAAGGCAATGGGTGTGGTCACTACATCGGTTTTCAGTTCCAATGGATGCTCAGTAGATTCCTGTCCCTGAGCAGTGCTCTTCACACTATTTGCAGGGGCAGTGCTGGTCTCTGATCGATTGCACTCTGTTGTTATCTCATCAGTTCTGATCAGAACTGGTGGGAGAGTACATTGTCACTGTGCATTGACAAGAACAATGCACAGTGACAGAGATCTACTTAGTATCTGACGGAATTGAAAACCAACCCACAGACTAGCCCAGACTAGCCCAACCCCTAAAACAGACATTACTGATGACGCATGCACTGAGGATTCTCAAATGAAGTGTCATCAAAGAGGAAGTAGTAGAAAAAACTAAAGCAGTTCAATAGTGTAGTTAGGGAAAGTTAGGGAATTTTTAATTAAAGTTTTTTTAAAAAAAATCTTAGATTATAACATTAAATAGATAGAATTTAGGCTGAAAATAAAATGTAGTTTTGGATCACCTCTTTAAATTATGCACACAAAGTGATCTGTTCCATATTATATACAGTCATGGCCAAAAGTTTTGAGAATGACACAAATATTATATTTTTACATGATCTGCTGGCCTCTGGTTTTTATGTGTGTTTGTCAGATGTTTTTATCACATACAGAAATATAATTGCAATCATATTATGAGTAGCAAAAGGTTATATTGACAGTTAGAATGAGTTAATGCAGCAAGTCAATATTTGCAGTGTTGACCCTTCTTCTTCAGGACCTCAGCAATTCTCCCTGGCATGCTCTCAATCAACTTCTGGATCAAATCCTGACTGATAGCAGTCCATTCTTGCAAAATCAATGATTTTATTTTGTTTGAAATTGAAGGTTTTTGTTTGTCCACCCGTCTCTTGATGATTGACCACAAGTTCTCAATGGGATTAAGATCTGGGGAGTTTCCAGGCCATGGTCCCAAAATCTCTATGTTTTGTTCCCTGAGCCATTTAGTTATCACCTTTGCTTTATGGCAAGGTGCTCCATCAAGTTGAAAAAGGCATTGTTGATCGCCAAACTGCTCTTGGACGGTTGGGAGGAGTTGCTCTTGGAGAACATTCTGGTACCCTTCTTTATTCATGGCTGTGTTTTTAGGCAAGACTGAGAGAGCCCATTCCCTTGGCTGAGAAGCCACCCCACACATGAATGGTTTCAGGATGCTTGACAGTTGGCATGAGACAAGACTGGTGGTAGCGCTCACCTGGTCTTCTCCGAATAAGCTGTTTTCCAGATGTCCCAAACAATCGAAAAGGGGATTCATCAGAGAAAATGACTTTACCCCAGTCCTCAGCAGTCCACTCCCTGTACCTCTTGCAAAATATCAGTCTGTCCATGATGTTTTTCCTGGAGAGAAGTGGCTTCTTTGCTGCCCTCCTTGAGACCAGGCCTTGCTCCAAGAGTCTCCGCCTCACAGTTCATGCAGATGCACTCACACCTGCCTGCTGCCATTCCTGAGCAAGCTCTGCACTGCTGGTAGCCCGATCCCGCAGCTGAAACATTTTTAAGAGACGGTCCTGGCGCTTGCTGGTCTTTCTTGGGCGCCCTGGAGCCTTTTTGGCAACAAGGGAACCTCTCTCCTTGAAGTTCTTGATGATGCGATAGATTGTTGACTGAGGTGCAATCTTTCTAGCTGCGATACTCTTCCCTGTTAGGCCATTTTTGTGCAGTGCAATGATGACTGCATGTGTTTCTTTAGAGATAACCATGGTTAACAGAAGAGAAACAATGATGCCAAGCACCAGCCTCCTTTTAAAGTGTCCAGTGGTGTCATTCTTACTTAATCATGACAGATTGATCTCCAGCCCTGTCCTCATCAACACCCACACCTGTGTTAATGGAGCAATCACTGAAATGATGTTAGCTGTTCCTTTTAAGGCAGGGCTGCAATGATGTTGAAATGTGTTTTGGGGGATAAAGTTCATTTTCTAGGCAAATATTGACTTTGCAAGTAATTGCTGTTAAGCTGATCACTCTTTATAACATTCTGGAGTATATGCAAATTGCCATTAGAAAAAATGAAGCAGTAGACTTTGTAAAAATTAATATTTGTGTCATTCTCAAAACTTTTGGCCATGACTGTACATCTCTGGCAAAAATTAAGAGGCCACCACATCAAAACCCTGTCATGGTCAGCCCATTCTCCAGACCTGAACCACGTTGAAAACCTCTGGAATATAATCAAGAGGATGATGGATAGTCTCAAGCCATCAAGCAAAGAACTGCTTAAATTTTTGAGCCAGAAGCTGTGTAAAACACTGGTGGAAAGCATGCCAAGACGCATGAAAGCTGTGATAAAAAATCATGGTTATTCCACAAAATATTGATTTCTGAACTCTTCCTGAGTTAAAACATTAGTATTGTTGTTTCTAAATGATTATGAACATGTTTTGCTTGCATTATTTGAGGTCTGAAAGCAATGTTTTTTTATTTTTACCATTTCTCCTTTTCAGAAGAAAAAAATAACATTTATTGTTCGGAAATTTGGAGACATGTTGTCAGAAGTTTGTAGACTAAAAGAACAATTTACATTTTACTCAAAAATATACCTATAAAGAGAAAAATCAGACAAACTGAACATTTGAAAGTGGTCTCTTAATTTTTGCCAGAGCTGTAGCATCCCCTACTCTTATGTATAGCAACATCCTATATTACGGTATATCACAAAAGTGTATACCCCACTCACATTCTTGTAAATATTTAATTATATCTTATCATGGGACAACACTGAAGATATGACACTGATACAATGTAAACTAGTCAGTGTACAGTTTGTATAACAGTGTAAATTTTGGTGTGCCGTCTAAATAACTCAACACACAGCCATTAATGTCTAAAAAATTGGCAACAAAAGTGAGTACAACCCTAAGTGAAAATGGTCAAATTGTGCACAAAGTGTCAATATTTTGTGTGGAACACTTTTTGAAATAGGGTTCACTAGAGCTTCACAGGATGCCACTGGAATTCTCTTACACTTCTCCATGACAACATCACGGAGCTGGTGGATGTTAGAGAATAGTGATGGGTGAATCCCTGGATGTTCAGATCTGGTGGGTTCAGCCAAACAGTTAAAAAAGTTTTGTTCAGGTACCAGAATAGTACCAGAATCCGAACTCGAACCCGGACCACATTTAGATGAATTGTAGGACTGAACATCCAATGCCTCCCATGCTGTCATCTGCATGACAGTGTGTCAAACACTTCCTCTGATCATTACCGCTGGTCAGAAAGCTGTCAGATAACAGTGTGAGCGAGCAACTGTGACAGGTAGGGTAGTAAAAAGTTAACCTTTGGTCACAGGCATACTACTCCTATCAGCCTACACCTTCTGTCACTGATAACAATGAGAGCAGAAGGCTGCTAAGAGAAGTATTCATCAGCCAGCGCTGATAAATAAGTAAATGATAAAAAATGTGGGTTCCCCTTTATTTTTGATAACCAGCATGGCAAAACTGCAACTCTCAGCTGTCTGCTTTATTATGGCTGGCCATCAAGAATAGAGGAGTCTCCATGACATTTTTGTTAATTATTTAAATAAATAATTGAAAAAAAACAGCTTGTGGTCCCCCATTTTTGTCAACCAGCCAAGCTAAAGCAAAGAGCTGGGGGCTGATATTCTTAGAATCATAGAATAATAGAATCATAGAGTTGGAAGGTACCTCCTGGGCCATCTGGTCCAACCCCCTGCTCAAGGCAGGATTCACTAAATCATCCCAGACAGATGTCTGTCCAGCCTCTGTTTGAAGACTTCTATTGAAGGAGAATTCACCACCTCTCGTGGCAGCCTGTTCCACTCATTGATCACTCTGTCAAAAAGTTTTTTCAAATATCTAATCTATGTCTCCTCCCATTCAGTTTCATCCCATTGCTTCTAGTCTTTCCTTGTGCAAATGAGAATAAAGATGATCCTTCTACATTGTGACGGCCATTGAGATATTTGTAGACAGCTATTAAGTCTCCTCTCAATCTTCTCTTTTACAAGCTAAACATTCCCAAATCCTGCAACCTTTCCTCATAAGATCGGTCACCATTCTGGTCGCTCTTTTCTGAACTTACTCCAGTTTGTTGATGTCTTTTTTAAAATGTGGCACCCAAAACTGGACACAGTATTCCAGGTGAGGTCTGACCATAGAGGAGTAGAGGGCAATAATGACTTCACATGATCTAGACTGAATGCTTCTGTTAATACAGAATTGCATTTGCCTTTTTTGCTGCTGCATCACACTGTTGACTCATATTCAGTCTGTTATCCATTAGTATACTCAAGTCTTTTTCACATGTGCTGTTGCTTAGCCCTATTCCTCCCATTCTGTTTATGCTTCTTTCATTTTTATTGCCCAGATGTGGTACTTTGCATTTTTCCCTCTTAAAAAACATTCTGTTAGTTGCTGCTGCCCACTGCTCCAGATTATTTATATCTTTTTGAATCCTCTCTCTCTTCTCTAGTATCAGCTATCCCTCCTAGCTTTGTGTCATCAGCAAATTTAATCAGTTTACCCTCAATTCCTTCATCTAAAAAATTGATAAAGATGTTGAACAATACAGGGCCCAGGACGGAGCCCTGTGGTACCCCACTTGAGAAATTCTTCTAACTGGATGTGCAGCCATTTATGACCACTCTGTGGGTCTAATCATTAAGCCAGTTATGAATCCACCTAACAGTTGCCTTGTCCATTCCATACTTAGTCATTTTTTCAATAAGGATTGTGTGAGATACTTTGTCAAATGCTTTGCTGAAGTCAAGATATACTATAACAACAGCATTTCCCTGATCCACCCAATCAGTGATTCTGCCATAGAAGGAAATTAAGTTAGTCTGACATGACTTATTAGTTACAAACCCATGCTGACTCTGTTTAATCACTTCATTCTTATCCAGGTACTTACATACATGTTGTTTAATAATTTGTTCAAAGATATTTCCTGGTATAGAAGTCAGACTCACCAGCCTATAGTTGCCTGGGTTCACCTTCTTCCTCTTTTTGAAGATAGGAACAACATTTGCTCTTCTCCAGTCTTCTGGGACTTCTCCTGTTCTCCAAGAATTTTCAAAGATTATGGAGAGGGGTACAAAAATTTCTTCTGCTATCGCCTTCCATACTCTGGGGTGTAATTCATCTGGACCTGGAGACTTCAATTCATTTAGGTTAGCTAAGTGTTTCCTCACTATCTTTCTGTTTATAGATATCCTGGATTCCTCTATTCCCTTAATAGGACAGTGAAGAACAGTTGATGTTACATTTCCTTTCTGAGAGAAAACAGATGCAAAATAGAAATTTAAAAGTTCGGCCTTCTCAACATCCTGTCTTACCATTTCATCATTTTCATCCTGTAAAAATCCTATAGCATCTTTGACTTTTCTTTTACTTTTGACATATCCCCAAAATCCATTATTATTGCTTTTGACGTCTCTTGCAAGCCTCAATTCATTGTCAGCTTTAGATAATCTTATTCATGCCCTGCAGGTTCTGCAGACAGCATTATATTCTTCTTTAGATATGCCTCCCTCTTTCCATTTTATAAACATTTCTTTCTTCCTTTTTAGCATGTGCTTAAGTTCTGTGTTCATCCATCCTGGTTTCCTTAAATGCTTCCTATTCCCTCTTTTTGGAATTGTTAACAATTGTGCTTTGAGAATTTCATTTTTCAAGATTTCCCATCCTTCCTGATACAGGAAAGATGTATATCTTTGTACTGTGCTAGCCAATAGATAGAAAAATATACAGCCTGATGAAGAGACCTGAGTAGTCTCGAAAACTTGCAATGTGTTACCATCTATTCAGTTAGCCATTAAAAGGTATCAACCACTGAGGACTCTCAATTCTGAATATTTTTCCATCCTTCCTGGACATTTTTGTCCTTAAGGATATCCAGTCATTGGATCCCTCCAATTCTCTTTCTGAATCCCTTAAAATCTGCTTTTCTGAAATCTAACCTTGACGTCTGAGTCTTCACAGGTCTTCCTCCTCTAGTTATCCAAAATTCTAAAATAGCATGGTCGCTACCTCCTAGGGTCCCAGCCACTTTTACCTCCTCAACCATTTCCTCCCTGTTTATAAGGATTAGATCCAAGGTAGCAGTTCCCCTTGTTTTCTCCCCTACCTTTTGGAAGATAAAGTTGTCAGCAAGAGAGAATAAGAATTTCCTTGACCTGTTAGTTTTGCAAATTTATACTCACCTTATGCCCATTACTCCCATCAGCCGAAACCTGTGACTGAAGGTGAACTTTTTACCGCTTGTCACAGCTGATGCCTCACATTGTCATTTAAAAACAGCATGGGAAGCCCAGCTCTCTGACTAGACACCAGAGAGATCACGCAGAATCCCACCGCTGCCATCACATGTGAAGGATCCACACTTCGCCACCCGAGTTCAACTTAGCACAGTTTTATTCAGATACCCCGTGTCCACAAAGGCCCAGGAAGGCACAGGAAGTGAGAGGAGGTGGCCCACACAGTCATTGACATGGCATCACACTCCCCCACAACCCTGTCAGGCTGAGAGACCCCTTTCCCTAGCATCGGTGAAACAGATTCTTATCAACCTGGTAGAACTGCCATCAGTTCCTCATTTGATATTAGTGCGGTCCGTTAACTGGAATTATATCAAGCAAACAGCCAGAAGCTTGTGCATTCGTGGTTTGAGATTAAAAAGCAGCTCTAATTTAAATTCAAATTTCAAATTCGGCAAGAATGTAGCATATTTGGATTCATGTTCGATTTCACAAGCATTTTCCTTCAAAGTTGGCTATATTCGGTCACAGTTCGGTAAATCATCACATTTCCACTAATACTTTTGTTATTACTTTGACAAGGATAGTGGTGCTGTATGATGAGCGAGAGATCAAGAGGGGGGATGTGTTTAATGAGTGATGGGGTTATGGGGAGGTTAGAAGAGCGTCTAGAGAGTTTATAGGAGTGTCGTGCTCTTTTTTTTCCTTTAACTTTCAGCGGACATCTTGTTTTGCTGGAGCCATTGTCTCAAAGTCACAGAGTAAGACAGACTGTTCTTGCGCTAGTGCTGGTGCTTAATGTGAACTTGGCAGTTAAATAGATAGGATCCTGTCCTGTGTGAAATCGATCTTCCAGCATTGAAGTAGATTGTGCAAGAACTGTGTGGCAGTCTCCAGAAGCCCCATTTGCTGCTCCAAATCATTTGTCATAAAACTGTGTTTCAGTGCCAAATCAGAAGACCAAATTTCCACTTAAAAATTATTCGGCCTAATATTGGGGTGCAGCCACAAGGCCAATTAGCTACTTCAAATTGTTTGTTATAAAGCTAGGTTTCAATGACAAATCAGAAGGTCAGAATTCCACTTAAAAATCGTTAGGCCTAATTTTTGGGGTGCAGCCACGAGGCCCAATTAGTTACTCCAAATCGTTTGTGATAAAACTGTGTTTCAGAGACAAATCAGAATGCCAGATATCCCTTTAAATATCATTAGAACGAAGATTGTGGTGCTGCCATGAGGTCCAAGTAGCTACTCCAAATCATCTAATATATAAAGCTCAAAGTGTGTATGTATGTATGTATGTATGTATGTGTGTGTGTGTGTGTGTGTGTGTGTATGTCCGGGATAGGCATCCGCACCATCGCAGCTACAGCCACAAAATTTGGCACAGTCACACGTCTGGACCCCGAGAGCGTCCTAAGCTATGTTGTGAGGCGAAATTTTAACCCCGCGCGTTTCAATTCACCAAACAATTTTGCCCCTGTCTACATACTGGGGAAAAAGTGTGTGCGCGTCAAGCCCCGCCCCTCATTATGATGTCATAATGCCCCTATCTATATAATGGGGAAACTGTGTGTGTGTATCAAGCCCCGCCCCTCATTATGATGTCACAATGGTTGCCATGGCAACGCTGATGTCATCATAGGTTGCAAGCCCCGCCGCTCATTATGATGTCATAATGGTTGACTATGGGATGGAGGATGTGCGATGGGTATATGGGCACGGGACTAGGGGATGGAGGATATGTATGATGGGTATATGGGCACGGGACTATGGGATGGAGGATATGTATGATGGGTATATGGGCATGGAACTATGAGATGAAGGATGTGTGATGGGTATATGGGCACTCGACTATGGGATGGCAAATTTGTATGATGGGTATATGGGCATGGGACTATGGGATGGAGAATATGTATGATGGTTATATGGGCATGGGACTATGGGATGGAGGATATGTATGATGGGTATATGGGCATGGAACTATGAGATGAAGGATGTGTGATGGGTATATGGGCACTCGACTATGGGATGGAGGATATGTATGATGGGTATATGGGTATGGGACTATGGGATGGAGAATATGTATGATGGGTATATGGGCATGGGACTATGGGATGGAGGATATGTATGATGGGTATATGGGCACGGGCCTATGGGATCGTGGATATGTATGATGGGTATATGGGCACGGGACTATGGGATGGAGGATAATTATAATTTGTTATAACTAACCACAGTTAGTTGCTATGCCCGGGCACGGGACTATGGGATGGAGGATATGTATGATGGGTATATGGGCATGGGACTATGAGATGAAGGATGTGTTGTGGGTATATGGGCACTGGACTATGGGATGGCGAATATGTATGATGGGTATATGGGCATTGGACTATGGGATGGAGAATATGTATGATGGGTATATGGGCATGGGACTATGGGATGGAGGATATGTATGATGGGTATATGGGCATGGGACTATGAGATGAAGGATGTGTTGTGGGTATATGGGCACTGGACTATGGGATGGCGAATATGTATGATGGGTATATGGGCATGGGACTATGGGATGGAGAATATGTATAATGGGTATATGGGCATGGGACTATGGGATGGAGAATATGTATGATGGGTATATGGGCACGGGACTATGGGATGGAGGATATGTATGACGGGTATATGGGCATGGGACTATGAGATGAAGGATGTATGATGGGTATATGGGCACTCGACTATGGGATGGCGAATATGTATGATGGGTATATGGGCACTCGACTATGGGATGGAGGATATGTATGATGGGTATATGGGCATGGGCCTATGGGATGGAGGATGTGTGATGGGTATATGGGCATGGGACTATGGGATGGAGGATATGTATGATGGGTATATGGGCACAGGACTATGGGATAGAGGATGTGTGATGGGTATATGGGCATGGGACTATGGGATGGAGGATATGTATGATGGGTATATGGACATGGGACTATGAGATGAAGGATGGAAGGATGTGTGATGGGTATATGGGCACTCGACTATGGGATGGCGAATATGTATGATGGGTATATGGGTATGGGACTATGGGATGGAGGATGTGTGATGGGTATATGGGCAAAATAGCCTAGGACGCTCTTGGGGTCCAGACGTGTGACTGTGCCAAATTTTGTGGCTGTAGCTGCGACAGTGCGGATGCCTATCCCGGACATACACACACACACACATACATACACACACACATACATACATACATACATACATGCATACACACATTGAGCTTTATATATTAGACTAGCTGAAGAGCCCGGCGCTGCCCGGGCATAGTAACTAACTGTGGTTAGTTATAGCAAATTATAATTATCCTCCATCCCATAGTCGAGTGCCCATATACCCATCACACAAACTCCATCCCATAATCCCATGCCCATATACCCATCACACATCCTCCATCCCATAGTCCCATGCCCATATACCTATCATACATATTCACCATCCCATAGTCGAGTGCCCATATACCCATCACACATCCTTCATCTCATAGTCCCATGCCCATATACCCATCATACATATCCTCCATCCCATAGTCCTGTGCCCATATACCCATCATACATATCCGCCATCCCATAGTCTCGTGCCCATATACCCATAATACATATCCTCCATCCCATAGTCCAGTGCCCATATACCCATCACTAGAGTTGAGCGAAACGGGTCGAAAAAATTCAAAAGTCGCCGACTTTTGGCAAAGTCGGGTTTCATGAAACGAAACCCGACCCTAGGATGAGGTCGGCCACGAGGTCGGCGACTTACGCGCCAAAGTCGCGTTTCAAAAGTTTGTTTTGCGCTCTTTTTCAGCCAATCAGGATCCACGGACACTGTGGGCAACGTGATGACATAGGCACGGGTCACCACCATCTTTCAGAAGGGCATGCAAGTGATTGGCTTGCTTTAGTGGGCGTCACAGGGGGTATAAAAGGGCGTGCACGCCGACCGCCATCTTACTTCTGCCGATCTTAGTATAGGGAGAGGTTGCTGCTGATTCTGTAGGGAGAGCGTTAGGCAGGGAAGAAGACAAAAAAACTGCTTCTGCTGCTAGCGATTTGGCCTGCACAACACACCAGTCACTGTGTGTGCAGTGCAAGGGGAGGCTATATAGTGGTGTATCAGTGGTGTTGGTTGTTGGGCTGACTTTTAAGGCTTCCTGACAGGCTGGCATTGCTGTTTACCCACTGCTCCGCAAACTGCTTTTTTAAAAGCAATCCCAATTTTTTTTTTTTGTCCTGCTGAGAAGAAAAAAAAACTGCTTCTGCTGCTAGCAATTTGGCCTGCACAACACACCAGTCACTGTGTGTGCAGTGCAAGGGGAGGCTATATAGTGGTGTATCAGTGGTGTTGGTTGTTGGGCTGCCTTCTAAGGCTTCCTGACAGGCTGGCATTGCTGTTTACCCACTGCTCCGCAAACTGCTTTTTTAAAAGCAGTCCAATCTCCCTTATCCTCTAGTCACTTTTGTCACAGCTGTGCCATCGAGCCTGTCACATAGCGCTCAGATATTCATTGGGCCTCACACAATCCAAAAGTGTCCAGTGTCCAAAAGTGTGTGCAGAGATTCAAAATCTCCCTTATCCTCTAGTCACTTTGGTCACAGCTGTGCCATCGAGCCTGTCACATAGCGCTCAGATATCAGTGGGCCTCACACAATCCAAAAGTGTCCACTGTCCACAAGTGTGTGCAGAAATTCAAAATCTCCCTTATCCTCTAGTCACTTTTGTCACAGCTGTGCCATCGAGCCTGTCACATAGCGCTCAGATATCAGTGGGCCTCACACAATCCAAAAGTGTCCACTGTCCACAAGTGTGTGCAGAAATTCAAAATCTCCCTTATCCTCTAGTCACTTTTGTCACAGCAGTGCCATCGAGCCTGTCACATAGCGCTCAGATATCAGTGGGCCTCACACAATCCAAAAGTGTCCACTGTCCACAAGTGTGTGCAGAAATTCAAAATCTCCCTTATCCTCTAGTCACTTTTGTCACAGCTGTGCCATCAAGCCTGTCACATAGCGCTCAGATATCAGTGGGCCTCACACAATCCAAAAGTGTCCACTGTCCACAAGTGTGTGCAGAAATTCAAAATCTCCCTTATCCTCTAGTCACTTTTGTCACAGCAGTGCCATCGAGCCTGTCACATAGCGCTCAGATATCAGTGGGCCTCACACAATCCAAAAGTGTCCAGTGTCCAAAAGTGTGTGCAGATATTCAAAATCTCCCTTATCCTCTAGTCACTTTTGTCACAGCAGTGCCATCGAGCCTGTCACATAGCGCTCAGATATCAGTGGGCCTCACACAACCCAAAAGTGTCCACTGTCCACAAGTGTGTGCAGAAATTCAAGATCTCCCTTATCCTCTAGTCACTTTTGTCACAGCAGTGCCATCGAGCCTGTCACATAGCGCTCAGATATCAGTGGGCCTCACACAATCCAAAAGTGTCCACTGTCCACAAGTGTGTGCAGAAATTCAAAATCTTCCTTATCCTCTAGTCACTTTTGTCACAGCTGTGCCATCGAGCCTGTCACATAGCGCTCAGATATCAGTGGGCCTCACACAATCCAAATGTGTCCACTGTCCACAAGTGTGTGCAGAAATTCAAAATCTCCCCTGTCCTATAGACACCTTGTACCTTGTTTTACATTACTATATAGTTTGTTGGATTTTGTCTACATTTCTACCAAAAATGAGGAAGGCTGGTGGAAGAGGCTGTGGAGTTGGGCGGGGGTTGGCAGCTGGTAATGATGGTGTTGGTGGTGCATCTGATGGTAGTGGCAAGAGCAAAATAGGACCGAATGCAGGAGGTGCTGACCCTGCGTCATCGTCTGGCTACATAAGGCCTCGAACGCTTAGTTTTCTTGGAGTTGGCAAACCGCTTTTAAAGCCAGAGCATCAGGAAAAAGTTTTGTCTTACATTGCTGACTCAGCCTCCAGCTCTATCGCCTCCTCTTCTTCAGTTGTAAAAAGTAAAAGCACTGAGTCATCATTGGAGGCTCATGTTCATGAACCACACCTTTCCTTGTGTCCTTCACCCCAACCAAGATTGAAGGATGACGCAGGCCATACTACTGATTACTCCATGGAGCTGTTTTCACATACCATGCCTGGATTATCAAGTCAAATGGTGAATTACCCAGGCCAAGATGAATCTGACATGGAGTGCACTGATGCACAGCCGCTGATGGATGATTCTGCTGGTACATTCACTCAGAGCACTACATTGTCCTCGCAGTGTACAGAGCCAGATTCTGACCCTGATGAGACTCAGGTGCCCCTTCCCGCACACTATACCACCATACACGGTGACACAGAGGAAGGTGCACATGACATAGAAGAGGAGGTGATGGATGACCCAGTTGTTGACCCAGATTGGCATCCATTGGGGGAAGAGGGTGCTGCTTCCAATAGCTCAGATGAGGAGCATCCACAGCAGACATCGACATCGCAACAGCTGTTATCTGGCAGGCCCGGAGCACTCCAAAGACAGGTTCCAAACATCAAAAGAGTTGCTGGACAGCTTGTCCAGAGGGTCAAAAGATCACAGCGTGCTAGGCCGCAAAATGTCTGCCAAAGTAGGAAGAGTGCAGTGTGGCACTTTTTTGAACAAAATCCTCATGATCAGGCCAAGGTTATCTGTAAGAAGTGCGCAAAGACCTTTAGCCGAGGGAAAAATCTGAAAAATTTGAATACCAGTTGCATGCTTAGACATTTAACCAGCATGCACTTGCAAGCGTGGACACAACACCAAACCTCAAGTGCCACATGTGCAACTGATCACAACGAAGGTAGACAGCAACGCTACATTGTTTCCCCAACTGTAAGCCCACCGGTTAGCACAGCAGCAAATGTTGAGGTGTCGTTGCAAGACCACAGCAGTCAGGGAATCCCACTGTTATATCAACGAAATACTGATTCTAGGCCATCAGAAAGAACACCAACTCCATCACCATCATCAACCCTCTCTCAGTCCGCCCTGTCCACCGCTACTTCCACCATATGCAGCTCTCAAGTCCAGCTCACCCTCCCAGACACTATGAGTAGGTCAAGAAAGTACTCAGTCTCTCATCCGCGTACACTGGGTTTGAACGCCCACATTGCCAAACTAATCTCGTTTGAGATGATGCCCTTTCGGTTGGTGGAAAGCACAGCTTTCCGCGAACTCATGGCCTATGCAGTACCACGCTATGACCTACCCAGTCGCCACTTCTTCTCTCGCAAAGCCATCCCAGCCCTCCACCATCATGTGAAAGACCGCATTGTCCATGCACTCAAGCAGTCAGTGAGCGGAAAGGTGCACCTCACAACTGATGCATGGTCCAGTCGGCATGGCCAGGGCCGTTATGTGTCCATCACTGCGCACTGGGTTAATGTGGTGGATGCAGGGTCCACAGGGGACAGCGGTGGTGGGACAGTGCTGCCTAGCCCACGGTATAGGAAACAGTTGGTTGTAGGCGTTCGACCATCCTCCTCCTCCACCTCCTCCTGAAGCGAAAGCTCGTCCACAGAGCGCAGTCGTACGAGCACTCCATCTGCAGCTGCTACTGTTGCACACGATGTGTCCCCCTATCGAGCAGCTAGTGGAAAGCGTCAGCAGGCTGTGTTGCAGATGATGTGTTTGGGCGACAGACACACCGCCGAGGTGCTGGCCGAGTACTTGAAGCGACAAACTGAGTCATGGCTGGGCAGTGTACATCTTGAGGCAGGCAAGGTAGTTAGTGATAACGGCCGTAATTTTGTGGCAGCCATAGCCCTTTCAAAACTCAGCCACATACCTTGCTTGGCTCACACCTTGAACCTGGTGGTGCAGTGCTTCCTCATAAATTATCCGGAGTTAACAGCCCTGCTCCAGAAGGTGCGAAGACTGTGCGCGCACATCCGCCGGTCGCCTGTACACTCCGTTCGTATGCAGAAGCTGCAGCGATTGCTCCACCTTCCCAACCACCGCCTCATTATCGACATTGCAACAAGGTGGAACTCCACCCTGCACATGGTGGAGCGGCTGTGCGAGCAGAGGCAGGCCATAATGCATTTGTGGGAGGATACACGGCCAGGCACTTTGAGAGCAGACATGGAGTTGACAGGTGTGCAGTGGTCGAAGCTGAAAGACCTTTGTAAAGTCCTTCAGTGTTTTGAGGAATGCACACGGCTGGTAAGCGCAGACGACGCCATCCTAAGCATGAGCATCCCACTTATGCGTCTGCTCATGCAAACTTTGACGCACCTTAAGGAGCAGGCGTCTGCAGCCAATGTTGATGAGGAGGAAGAGGAGGAGGGAATCCTTGATGACATTCAGCCATTGTCTGCTCAGGGACCTCTCCTGGACGAGGTGGAGGAAGAAGAGGAGGAGGAGGAGGATGATGGGGATGATTACTTAGGGGAGGAGGATGCATCTCGTGGGGCAAGTGAAAATGTTGGCGTGGCAAGGTCTGGTACAGGGTTTGTGCATGACTGGAGGGATGTGGATTTGCCAGAAAGTGCTCCTCCACCCAGCACTCGCAGTGCATCATTGACACCGGGAACATTGGCCCACATGTCAGATTATGCCTTGCGGATCCTAAAAAAGGGCCCCCGCATTGCCAAAATGATGAACGATGACGACTACTGGTTGGCCAGCATCCTGGATCCACGCTATAAAGGCAAATTACAAAACATCATGCCACAGGAGAACCTTGACCTAATATTGGCTAATAAACAAGCAACTCTGGTAAATCGGTTGCTTGAGGCATTCCCAGCACACAGCAGCGGTGATGGTTCTCACACGAGCCGTACGGGCCAGGGGCAGCTTGGCAGAGGTGTTTGTGGTGCACACAGCAGAAGTGGCGTTGGAGACAGGGGTTTCATGACAATGTTGTGGACTGATTTTTCAAATACCGCTCACACAACTGGTAATACTGCATCGATGGAAAGTGACAGGAGACAGCAGTTGTCAACTATGGTAACAAACTACTTTTCCTCCCATATCGATGTTCTCCCACACAGGTCATTCCCCTTTGACTATTGGGCAGCTAAACTGGACACCTGGCCTGAATTGGCCCAATATGCCTTACAGGAGCTCGCTTGCCAGCTGCAAGTGTGCGATCGGAAAGAGTCTTCAGTGCAGCTGGATCAATCCTGACAGAAAAAAGGACCCGTCTGTCAACCCAAAATGTGGATGATCTAACCTTCATTAAAATGAACCACGCATGGGTTTCCAAGGATTTTGTCCCACCTTCCCCTGATGACACATAGGGTGACAGAAAAATGGCTTGCTTTGGTCCACCTCTTCCTGGTACTTCACCTATTTCGCCTTTTGCATCAGCTGAATGTCCAACATCAACATATGCCACTTTCTAAAACTCCCTAACTGTGCTGCCTCCCCCCCCATGGCCGGGGTCACCACCTACCGCACGACACCGTGCGAGTGCCGTTGCCCTGGACAGGTGGGTAGGCCGACTCTTGGGCGCGGGCACTGGCACAGGGTCCCTCATAGTGCAATCAAGTGTCTCTGATGGTGGTGGTGCACGCCCGCCGTCAGACACACCGCTGTACTATGAGGGGCCCAGTGCCAGTACCGACGCCCACGAGTGGGCCCCCCTTGCTTGGGCAGGGCCCCAGCATTTGCAATCTTTACCTCTCCCTGCTCCTCCGCTGTGTAATCTGGGCCGTCAAATCCATACTGTGCCTGACACCGTCTGAGCCTGCCTCCTGAGACATATATTTTGAATGTGTACGCTATCCATACATGTTATCCAGGGATACGGTACCCTTTCTAACCTTTGTGCAATCACGTGCAATCCATACTGGGCCTAACACCGTCTGAGCCTGCCTCCTGAGACATATATTTTGAATGTGTACGCTATCCATACATGTTATCCGGGGATACGGTACCCTTTCTAACCTTTGTGCAATCACGTGCAATCCATACTGGGCCTAACACCGTCTGAGCCTGCCTCCTGAGACATATATTTTGAATGTGTACGCTATCCATACATGTTATCCAGGGATACGGTACCCTTTCTAACCTTTGTGCAATCACGTGCAATCCATACTGGGCCTAACACCGTCTGAGCCTGCCTCATGCTGTATAGACATATATTTTGAATGTGTACGCTATCCATACATGTTATCCAGGGATACGGTACCCTTTCTAACCTTTGTGCAATCACGTGCAATCCATACTGGGCCTAACACCGTCTGAGCCTGCCTCATGCTGTATAGACATATATTTTGAATGTGTACGCTATCCATACATGTTATCCAGGGATACGGTACCCTTTCTAACCTTTGTGCAATCACGTGCAATCCATACTGGGCCTAACACCGTCTGAGCCTGCCTCATGCTGTATAGACATATATTTTGAATGTGTACGCTATCCATACATGTTATCCAGGGATACGGTACCCTTTCTATCCTTTGTGCAATCACGTGCAATCCATACTGGGCCTAACACCGTCTGAGCCTGCCTCATGCTGTATAGACATATATTTTGAATGTGTACGTTATCCATACATGTTATCCGGGGATACGGTACCCTTTCTAACCTTTGTGCAATCACGTGCAATCCATACTGGGCCTAACACCATCTGAGCCTGCCTCCTGAGACATATATTTTGAATGTGTACGCTATCCATACATGTTATCTGGGGATACGGTACCCTTTCTCACCTTTGTGCAATCACGTGTAATCCATACTGGGCGTGAGAACGGCTGGCGAGCTGTTAAGCAAGCTACAGCACCTGTCCAGACAAGTACAGGGATTCCCTAGCGAGGAGACTTATTTGATTGTTTTCAATGTTGGGACAGCAATTTTTGGGGAGCACTATACTCTGGAGAATGATAGATGGGGCCCACCATACACTGGAACATTCCAAAGGTGGACATCAGACACTGGAGCAGCATTTACAGGGCCCATTATACACTAGAGCATTAGAAATGGGGCCCATTATGTTTGGAGCATTATTTGGGCCCATAAGACAGTGGAGCTTCATCCATGGGGACCAACATATACTGTAGCATTATGTGGAGCTCATCATATACTGTTTCAAACATTATATGGGACCAATGATTCTGTATGGAGAAATAGATGGGCCTCGTCATGAGATGTAAAAAGTGAGGTATTTTTCATTGTACTATACCGCTATTTCTCTGCCGTATCGGAGCATGATGAGTTGTGGTATGAGTTAAAGGGGCGCTCTTTCGCGCATGGCACATGAAAACCTGGAGCCAGCCCTCCCCCCCCACAGTTTGTAGTCAAATAACCCCCATTTTTCAGTGCGTAACTTGTATTATGAAGTTAATTAAGGTTGACAAGCTTAAGAAAGAAGAATTGATGCTTTTGGCATTCAAATGGGCACTGTAGGTGTGTTTCCTGTCCTCCTCTCACTGCCGACTTTTATTCCCCATTGACTTACATTGGGTTTCGTGTTTCGGGACGACTCCGACTTTTCCCTATAATCGGACGATCTTGCTCGACCCGACTTTTGGAAAAGTCGGGTTTCACGAAACGAAACGCGACCCTAAAAAACCAAAAGTCGCTCAACTCTACCCATCACACATCCTCCATCCCACAGTCCCGTGCCCATATACATATCCGCCATCCCATAGTCCCGTGCCCATATACCCGTCACACATATTCTCCATCCCATAGGCCCTTCCCCATATACTCATCACACATCCTCCATCCCATGGTCAACCATTATGACATCATAATGAGCTGCGGGGCTTGCAACCTATGATGACATCAGCGTCGCCATGGCAACCATTATGACATCATAATGAGGGGCGGGGCTTGATACGCACACACTGTTTCCCCATTATGTAGATAGGGGCATTATGACATCATAATGAGGGGCGGGGCTTGACACACACACACTTTTTCCCCATTATGTAGACAGGGGCAAAATTGTTTGGTGAATTGGAACGCGCGGGGTTAAAATTTCACCTCACAACATAGCCTAGGACTCGCTCGAGGTCCAGACGTGTGGCTGTGCCAAATTTTATGGCTGTAGCTGTGACGGTGCGGATGCCAATTCCGGACATACACACACACACAGATACATACATACATACATACACACTTTGAGCTTTATATATTAGATAGCACACACTAGTACACACTAGTATATGGCAATCTTATTACAATTAGTTATAACTGTGTGCATAGAGGGTTTGGGAATTTAAGAGGTTACCCTTGATCACGATTGCTGAGAGATACACGTGGATCAATATCAAATGAAATAACTACATGCAATCAAATTGTCAAGGGAATCCCCACTGTGAACATAAAGGGGAAAGAAAGTCTGTTGTGAACTATCTCAATTTGACTTCTGAGTCAGGGCTCCCTCTGGTGGTTACTGTGGGTAGTGGAGCTGGCCAAAGTCTGCCACCTGACGACGAGGATTGGATATCAAGGGTTACTGGTTGGAGTATTTAAGTGAGCAGGCTTCCTTCAGTCCCTGCTGGTGATTACCGTATATACTCGTTTATAAGCCGAGATTTTCAGCCCATTTTTTGGGGATGAAAGTCCCCCTCTTGGCTTATACACGAGTCATATACCGGGGGGGATCGACGGGGGAGGGGGAGAGGGGGTGTCAGAGATACTACTCACCCTCTGCAGCCCCCCTGCTTGTTCCATGTTCTCTGCACTGCTCTTCCTGCTTCAGCGGTCACGTGGTACCACTCATTAAACTCATGAATATGCGCATATTTAATGAGCGGTACCACGTGACCGCTGAAGCAGGAAGAGAGCAGGATGCTGAGAACATGGAAGAAGCAGGGGCTGCGCTGCAGAGACAAGTGCGATGACGGGGGTAGTATGAACAGGGGGGAGGCATATTCACCTGTCCCTGCACGACGCTCTGCTGTCTTGCGTCCTCTGCAGTGACATTCAGTTCAGTTCAGCCTGCACAGTCACTGCAGAGCCCACAATGCTGATGAGCAGGGGGCAGCGACGGAGGTGAGTATAGTTTTTTTTTTAGTAACGGAGGCAGCAGCAATATGATGGGGCCACACACTGTGCAGCATAACTGGTGCCTCTCACTGTGCAGATAACGGGGGCCACTCACTGTGCAGCATAACTGGGGCCACTCACTTTGCAGATAACTGGGGCCACACACTGTGCAGCATAACTGGTGCCTCTCACTGTGCAGATAACGGGGGCCACTCACTGTGCAGCATAACTGGGGCCACTCACTTTGCAGATAACTGGGGCCACTCACTGTGCAGCATAACGGGGGCCACTCACTGTTCAGATAACTGAGGCCACTCACTGTGCAGCATAACGGGGGCCTCTCACTGTGCAGCATAATGGGGGCCACTCACTGTGCAGCATAACAGGGGCCACTCACCGTGCAGATAACTGGGGCCACTCACTGCAGCATAACGGGGGCCACTCACTGTGCAGATAACTGGGGCCACTCACTGTGCAGATAACTGGGGCCACTCACTGTGCAGATAACTGGGGCCACTCACTGTGCAGCATAATGGGGGCCTCTCACTGTGCAGCATAACGGGGGCCACTCACTGTGCAGAATTATCTGGGGCCACTCACTGTGCAGCATTATCTTGGGCCACTTACTGTGCAGCATTATCTGGGGCCACTCACTGTGCACCCTCGGCTTATATGCGAGTCAATAAGTTTTCCCAATTTTTTGTGACAAAATTAGGGGGTCGGCTTATACACGGGTCGGCTTATACACGAGTATATATGGTAGTTTTCTTCCTGTGCATTCTGAGGTCTGCTGTCTCCTGCCTGATCCTGCATTTTTCAGTTAAGTTGTTCATTTGCTAATCCTTTGCATCTGATCTGGTTTTGCTTCTTTCTGCTTTGCTGTGAGGGTTCAGCATGCTCCCTGCTGGGGCAGTGCTGGACCTTGCTCCATATGTTACAGCTTGTGTCAGTTTGTTCAGTCCCCTGTTATATTAGTCTCTTTTGCTTTGCTGCCAGTTCATACCAGAATGCTGATATAATGGGGGAGAGGTCGTGAGACCTCAGTGGTTTTTGTACATCAGACGTGTTGGATTTTTAGGGTTTTTGCATGATTGCAGACAGTGTCTTTCCTTTGCTATCCTATCTAGTCAGTTTGGGCCCCATCATTTGCTCAGTCTATTTTCTGCCTGCGTTTGTGTCTCATCTTGTCTCACCAACAATATATGTTTGGGGGCTATCTATTCCTTTTGGGGTCTACTCCGGGGCAGTTTAGATTTCACCTTTCTTGCTTTAGGCTTAGTTAGCTCTCCGGCTGTGCCGAGGAGTCTAGGGCATCGTAGGTACGCCCCACAGCTACTGCTAGTTGTGTTTTTAGTATTAGGGGTCTGCAATCCGCTAAGTTACCAACCTTTTTGGTTTCTTGGTGGCCTAGCCTATTCCTGCCATCCTCTTCGGTGACCAGTTCATAACAAAAGTCTCTATAAAAAGTATATGTTCGGGTTTCCATATGTAAGTGCTTGCCCCAAACACCTACTGACCGAAAAATCCTGTAAAGTGCTGTTTATAGTGCTATATTATAAATGTCCTCACCCATGTGGGGTCCAGATGCACCTCACCGATGCCCAACGCGTTTTGCCCAGTAGGGCTTCCTCGGGGGGCTGTGTGTGCTATATATGTATAAAATCTATACCTGATGCATTTCCCTTGTGTCTTTTCCACCGTAGATATACACTCATTTTGACGGATTTTGTATTGTTTTTTGCATAATTTTCAATAAAATAACCGTTTTTATGGATAAAAAGTTACATTTTCTTGTACAAACTAGTCTCTTTTTGGGGCGTTTTTGACTCCAGTATTCTCTGTAGGTTAAAAAATCGTTAGGCCTAATATTTGGGTGCAGCTATGAGGCCCAATTAGCTACTCCAAATCATTTGTGATAAAACTGTGTTTCAGTGGGAAATCAAAAAGCCAGATTTCCACTTAAAAATCGTTAGGCATAATATTGGGGTGCAGCCACGAGGCCCAATTAGCTACTCCAAATCGTTTGTGATAAAACTGTATTTTAGTGGCAAATCAGAAGGCCAGATTTCTACTTAAAAATCGTTACACTATTTACACAATCTAAGAAAATAAATAGTGATTGTTCATGTAGTGACAGGTGACTGACAGCTGTGGGCCTAAGATTGTGAAACAGCAGGTTACAAGAGGGGAAGGCTACTTACAGCATGAGTGGGAAAAAGCAAGGTCATAGTTGAAGGGGGAATAGGCTTGGTGTTAGACATGTACGTGCGTTAGGTGCTAATGTGAATGAAACAATGGAACAAACACTTTCATCCTATCCAAAGACCACTGACAACATCTGTTACTTGCCAAGCTACTCGACTCACTTTCTTTGGCAGCCACACAGTGGTACACCTTGCAGATGAGGCCCAGAAAGAGCATGTGCCACAGTGGATGCAAGCACTGCATCAAGTGGCCTCTTCCTCTTCATTCACTTTAACATCACACAAAGTACAATCCTCAGAAGCAGCACCCAAATCACCCTTGTTTCAACCCGCAACCAAAAATGTCCAAACGCCCAGCTGACTGTGGGGAACCTCAGATGGGCCATTCTGCAGAGATGTTCACACATTCTGGTCATCAGAGGTCTGCTCCGAAGAATCAAAGATATCGGGCAGACTAAGTAGGGTCCGAGCAGAATCCTTACCCATGTCACCAGACGTTAATCTCCAAAGGTGGAGTTGATCATGATAAGAGCCAGATACCAGAGGTGCATGCGGAATGTACTGTGGTGTCAGGGCAAGAAGAGGAGGAGGGTGACTCTCAGGATGAGAAGTATGAGAACAGAGAGGATGATGATGAGGTTGTAGATCCCAATTGGTGTGAACCCAGAGGTATGCAGCTGAGTAGCTCACCAGAAGAGGTAGAGGAGGAGGAACATGAGGATGTTACAGTGAGGCTTCCCACACAGACACAACGTGATACACCAACAACAACCACTGCATCCTCATCCCCAACTCTGGCTGTCGCCAGCGCCGGTTGCGAGTGTGCAGTTCGCAGGGGCAGCAAGGGTTGCCTAACCAAGGCCTTTTTTGAGACCACAAAGGATGACCCAACACACATTATCTGTCAAATTTGCAAAAAAAAACCTCAGAAGAGGCAAAAATTGCAATAATTTGATAACTACATATATGAACTGGCACGTGAGCGATAAACATGCCTTAGTGTGGGAATCTCACTGAGCTAAAATGCTGACTAGTGGCCTTGCCAACCACCAACCGTCCTATGAACCCCATCTGCTGCTTCTTCCTCCTCCGTCACCATTCCAAATCTTCTCACACAGGTTTCCTGCCCCAGAAACTACAATTGTTTACCCACCAGAGACGAGGTGAGTGAAAGCCGGTCAGCTGCTAATGAAGTAGACATGACTGCTGCTTTTGTATCACCTAGCACAATACATCTTTCTCAACCCACCATAACATCTCCACCTGCACCTCACTCACAGTCCAGCAGTTTATCTTGTTCATCCATACTTCGACCTCTGTCAGCACAGCAGCCAGCCCTCGGTCCTGCAGTGGTGGTCTCATAAAAAAATGTTTCCTCCTAGACTTGGCAAAGCTAAGAGCCTGAATTTCATCATCTCCAATTTCTAGGCCAGGGAAATGCTGCCTATCTGCCTGGTGGATACAGATGGTTTCAGAAAGTTGATGGACGTTGCAGTCTCCCAGTACCAATCGCCCAGTCGCCATTACTTCTCAAAGAAAGCTGTGCTTGCGCTACAACAGCATTTCGACGACATCACCCTTTCCCCGAAAAAAATCTATGTCTGTCAGGGTGCATTTCACCCCTGACACCTGGAGTAGCAAACATGGACAGGGGCCACTCGCTCACTGGGCACTGGGTAACTATGGCGGCTGTGGTGGCAGATGGTCAAGGGGCTGCTCCAGAAGTCTTCAAATCCCGAAGGCTTGTGGGACAAACCTCTGTATTTAACAATTCCTCCACTGCTTCTGCCTCCTTCACCAAGCTTGATAAAGGATAAAGACCAACCATGTTCGAAACATGTCCCTTTCACATTTTCCTCTCCTCCATATTGTTTTTTGATGGAATAAAGATAACTCTGAAAATTTTACTATAAGATAGGACATTTTTTCTTTTTTTTTTGCCCTCAACCTCTCTTTTAATCAGGCTCATGCTCCAGCAGTGCATATAGAATCTCTCCCACCTCCGTACTGAGCAGTCATGGCTCACAGCAATCAGGCTGTGTTTAAATTGGGGCAATGCCTTGGAGATCACAGTCACACAGTTCAAGAGTTGTGGACAGGTATCTAGGCCAAGTTAGAGCAATGGATGTTTCCACTAAACCTGCAGCAAGGGAAGGCAGTGTGCGATAATGGTCCAAACCTGATGGTGGCCCTACGCCATGGCAACCTCACACATGTGCCTTGCATTACTCACGTCCTCAATCTGGTAGTACAGCAATTTGTACGCCACTATCCTGGGTCTCCATCTGGTGGGTTACCTGTGGTGGAAGGTGAGTAGGAGGCCTCTTATACTGTTTCTACTCTGGAAATTGATGTCATTTTAGTGTTGTCTGAAAATTATTTTTTTGAAATGTGGACACTCAAAGTTGGGTCTCCATCTGGTGGGTTGCTTGTAGTAGAAGGTGTGTCAGAGTCCTATTATATTGTTTCTATTCTGTGGATATTGATGCCAATTTAGTGCTGTGTGACAATTTTTTTTTTGAAATGTGGAGATTCAAAGTTGGGTCTTCATCTGCTAGGTTGCCTGTAGTAGAAAGTGTGTCAGAAGTCTATTATACTGTGTCTACTCTGTGGAAATTGATGCCACTTTAGTGGTGAGTGTGATTAATTATTTTTTGAAATGTGGAGACTCCAAGTTGGCTCTCCATCTTGTGAGTTGGCTGCAGTAGAAGGTGTGTTAGAGGTCTATTATGCTGTTTGTACTGTGCAAAAATTGATGCCGCTTTAGTCATGTGTGACAATTATTTTTTGAAATGTGATGACTCCAAGTTGGGTCCCCATCTGGTGGGTTGTCCGTAGTAGAATTTGTTTTAGAGGTTTATCTGTTATAACTGATAGGTACATTCGTATGTCAACTGAAAATGCTGACAGGCTGATTTTTGTCAAAATGAACAAGGGCTGTATTGTGCCAGATCTCTACACCATCGATTGACAGCAGCAGAACATAAACTCAAATGCAGTGGCTTTTTGTTTGTTTTTTTCTGGTTTATTTCCATGCACCCCTTTGCACCCAAACATGGGTATACATTTCAGGATTTCAACTTTTTTGTGTCGTCCTCCTCCTTCTCTCCACTACCATACCATATTTTTTAAGATATAAGACAACCCAGCTGCATAATTGATGCCAATGGGCCAGAGTGAATTTTGCCCAGGCACCTATTACCAACTCCAAATAGGCATAAGAAAAAAACAAGAGAACCAGGAGTATATGGTAGAAAATATTACAAAATTTATTAAAGGGAATCTGTCACCCCATTTTTCGCCTATCGGCTGCCGCCACTGACATCAGGGGCTTATCTACAGCATTCTGTAATGCTGTAGATAAGCCCCCGTTGTAACCTGAAAGATAAGAAAAAAGCGTTATATTATACTCACCCCGGCATTCTGTCCAGTCCGATGGGTGTCTCTGTCCCGTCCGGCGCCTCCTATCTTCATACGATGATGTCCTCCTCCTTGCTTCTCCCTCGGTTCCTGCGCAGGCGTACTTTCTCTGCCCTATTGAGGGTAGAGCAGAGTACTGCAGTGTGCAGGTGCCGGACCTCTCTGACCTTTCCCGCCGCCTGCGCACTGCATTACTTTACTCTGCCCTCAACTGGGCAGATAAAGTACGCCTGCGCAGGAGCCGAGGGAGAAGCAAGGAGGAGGACATCATCGTATGAAGATGGGAGGCGCCGGACCGGACCGCAACACCCACCGCACCCAACCCCACCCCCGGTGAGTATAATCTAACGTGTTTTTCTTATCTTTCAGGTTTCATTGGGGACTTATCTACAGCATTACAGAATGCTATAGATAATCCCCTGATAGCGATGCCGGCACCTGATAGGCGAAAAATGGGGTGACAGATTCCCTTTAAAGACTAAAACACATTTTAAAATACATTATAGTGGAGTGAAACATGATTCCAGGGACATACAAAAAGATACAGGGGTAAACCCTCCCTCAAAAAGTACCCACCAATTCCCTGGTAATGGATCCCATTATAAGACAAAAATTGTCAATTTCCTGCAGGTCCATATACCATGGGAAGGCACTAGATGAAAGCGCCCCTAATAATACCCATAACAAAGTACAAGTCTATCTGAGCCAATAATTAGTGTATTTGGAAAAAAGGGGAAAGCTTACCAGTCAATAAAGGGTTAAGAGAAGGGACCCCACGCCAGATGTCACCCTCATGGTGACTTATATTATTTTTTGCCATCATTCTATCAGGATATTATCCTCTTTTTGCCACTATATATATATCTAATAGATAAAGCTCAAGTGTGTGTATGTATATATGTACAGTGGGGAAAAAAAGTATTTAGTCAGTCAGCAATAGTGCAAGTTCCACCACTTAAAAAGATGAGAGGCGTCTGTAATTTACATCATAGGTAGACCTCAACTATGGGAGACAAACTGAGAAAAAAAAATCCAGAAAATCACATTGTCTGTTTTTTTTTCATTTTATTTGCATATTATGGTGGAAAATAAGTATTTGGTCAGAAACAAAATTTCATCTCAATACTTTGTGATATATCCTTTGTTGGCAATGACAGAGGTCAAACGTTTTCTGTAAGTCTTCACAAGGTTGCCACACACTGTTGTTGGTATGTTGGCCCATTCCTCCATGCAGATCTCCTCTAGAGCAGTGATGTTTTTGGCTTTTCGCTTGGCAACACGGATTTTCAACTCCCTCCAAAGGTTTTCTATAGGGTTGAGATCTGGAGACTGGCTAGGCCACTCCAGGACCTTGAAATGCTTCTTACGAAGCCACTCCTTCGTTGCCCTGGCGGTGTGCTTTGGATCATTGTCATGTTGAAAGACCCAGCCACGTTTCATCTTCAATGCCCTTGCTGATGGAAGGAGGTTTGCACTCAAAATCTCACGATACATGGCCCCATTCATTCTTTCATGTACCCTGATCAGTTGTCCTGGCCCCTTTGCAGAGAAACAGCCCCAAAGCATGATGTTTCCACCACCATGCTTTACAGTAGGTATGGTGTTTGATGGATGCAACTCAGTATTCTTTTTCCTCCAAACACGACAAGTTGTGTTTCTACCAAACAGTTCCAGTTTGGTTTCATCAGACCATAGGACATTCTCCCAAAACTCCTCTGGATCATCCAAATGCTCTCTAGCAAACTTCAGACGGGCCCGGACATGTACAGGCTTAAGCAGTGGGACACGTCTGGCACTGCAGGATCTGAGTCCATGGTGGTGTAGTGTGTTACTTATGGTAGGCCTTGTTACATTGGTCCCAGCTCTCTGCAGTTCATTCACTAGGTCCCCCCGCGTGGTTCTGGGATTTTTGCTCACCGTTCTTGTGATCATTCTGACCCCACGGGGTGGGATTTTGCGTGGAGCACCAGATCGAGGGAGATTATCAGTGGTCTTGTATGTCTTCCATTTTCTAATTATTGCTCCCACAGTTGATTTCTTCACTCCAAGCTGGTTGGCTATTGCATATTCAGTCTTCCCAGCCTGGTGCAGGGCTACAATTTTGTTTCTGGTGTCCTTTGACAGCTCTTTGGTCTTCACCATAGTGGAGTTTGGAGTCAGACTGTTTGAGGGTGTGCACAGGTGTCTTTTTATACTGATAACAAGTTTAAACAGGTGCCATTACTACAGGTAATGAGTGGAGGAAAGAGGAGACTCTTAAAGAAGAAGTTACAGGTCTGTGAGAGCCAGAAATCTTGATTGCTTGTTTCTGACCAAATACTTATTTTCCACCATAATATGCAAATAAAATGAAAAAAAACAGACAATGTGATTTTCTGGATTTTTTTTTCTCAGTTTGTCTCCCATAGTTGAGGTCTACCTATGATGTAAATTACAGACGCCTCTCATCTTTTTAAGTGGTGGAACTTGCACTATTATGATGTCATAATGGTTGCCATGGCGACACTGATGTCATCATAGGTTGCAAGCCCCGCCGCTCATTATGATGTCATAATGGTTGACTATGGGATGGAGGATGTGTGATGGGTATATGGGCACTGGACTATGGGATGGAGGATATGTATGATGGTATATGGGCACGGGACTATGGGATGGCGGATATGTATGATGGGTATATGGGCACGGGACTATGGGATGGAGGATATGTATGATGGGTATATGGGCATAGGACTATGAGATGAAGGATGTGTGATGGGTATATGGGCACTCGACTATGGGATGGCAAATATGTATAATGGGTATATGGGCATGTGACTATGGGATGGAGGATGTGTGATGGGTATATGGGCACTCGACTATGGAATGGAGGATATGTATGATGGGTATATGGGAACGGGACTATGGGATGGAGGATAATTATAATTTACTATAACTAACCACAGTTAGTTACTATGCCCGGGCAGCGCCGGGCTCTTCAGCTAGTATATATATATATATATATATACTGTATATATATATACAGTATATACAGTATATATACACTTTATGGGGGCTTTACAAGTAGGCCTTTTCCTCTGGCATGCTCTTCTATGCCAATCTTGGGGATGCCCAATTTTTGCTGTCTATATGTTATTATATTTGCAACATGTTCTTTGCATAGTCTTTTTTCATACCAGGTCCAGATACAGTCCCGTTGTGTCCTTGTGGCAATATTTATTCATTTATATTTGTACTATTGTTCCTTCTTTAGCAACATATATATCTGGCCACATGGACCCCTTCTGGACTCTATTGTGCTGTATTATTGTTTTACTGTTTTTAGAGGTTTTTATTCACTGTTTTGGTTGTTAATAAAAGCAATTTGTTACTTTTCCTATTTCCCAGGTGCGCGCATTCCATATGCATTGGTCTTTTTTCTCTCCTCTTTATTCCATTTTGACCTTTCCGTGAATCCTTTTTTGAACGCTTATAAATTGCGTAGTGCACCCTACCTTTTACTTACACTTGCATTCTTCCAGACTTTGTTGCTGCCACGTACAATAAAAATATTTTCAGGGCCAGTTCAAATCACTTCTATATTCTACAATAATACCTCTCTTATCTGCAGTTTGTCTAGGGTGAGGTGTTGCAGGGAGGATAGTGATCGCCTTATAAATTCTAAGCCTTGCTGTTGCTTCCTTCCATGGACCTATTGACCGATTCATGTTTTTTATGGTGCTGTGTTCCCAGAAATTCATCAAAGAAGACAAAGTTAACTGATTTAATGTGTCAATTGACAGTTTCTTGCTAACATCTGTATGTAAGATGTAGAAATGGGACACTTTACACTATTGAAGCTGGAATTACCACTTCTGAACTCTCCAGTGCTTTGTTTCCATCTATTTCTGGGTGCCTTTTTAAGTATGTTTGCTGCCATTGTCCTGCTGGAAGACCCATGTCCTAAGATGCAAACCCAACTTTCAGATTCCAGGCACTACATTGCAACCCAAAATTCTTTGTGAATCTTCACATTTCATTATTCCTCGCACACAGTCAAAACACCTAGGGCCAGCAAAACAACACCTACATTTCTTTTAACATCCACCATATTTGACTGTAACTATTGTGTTCTTTAATTTTTAGGCTTCATTGCATTTACATTAAACAGCAGAATGATGTCTTTTACCAAAACAAATCTATCTTAGTCTCATCTGTCTACAAGACGCCTGCTGGCCATCTAAAAATAGGGGGGCCACCTGCTGTCCCTCCAATTTTCAAACTTTACAGTATTAATATGAAAAAGAAAATTTGCCCACCTCAGATGGACAAATTATATTGCAGTAGCAATATTCGTCTATGCAAAGCAAAGTGTTCCCCTTGCTGTTCCGATGCCATTTCAGCACTGTTTCCATAGTTTTTGGAAAAATGCTTGAGTTTCCCATTGACTTCCATTATACTCGTTACTCAGGTCAAGCACCAGAGCATTACGATTTGCTCGTCTTGAGTAACGCGTACCTGAGCATTTTAGTGTTCGCTCATCACTACTTTTCACAAGTGGTGAGCGATACCATCCGATACCCTAAAATATCGGATCGGGTGGTATCAACCCGATACGAAAAAAGTATCGGGTATCGCCGATTCCGATACCGGAAGTCCCATTCAAGTCTATGGTACTTCCGGTATCGGAATAAGAAAAACCCTTTTCTCTCCTTGTACAGCCTCTCGGGGGGTGTACGGACCTTCCGGGGGTCTGTGCCGACTACCCGGGGGTCTGTGCGGACTGCAGGTGGTCTGTGCCGGCCTGCCGGTGGTCTGTACCGACTGTCTGGGTGTCTGTGCAGGCTGCGGGGGGCTGTACCAGCCTCCCGGTGGTCTGTACCAACTGCCCGGGGGTCTGTGCGGACTGCCAGGGGGCTGTGCCGGCCTGCCGGTGGTCTGTACCGACTGTCCGGGTGTCTGTGCAGGCTGCGGGGGGCTGTGCCGGCCTGCCGGTGGTCTGTACCGGCTGCCCGGGGGTCTGTGCAGGCTGCGGAGGGCTGTGCCGGCCTGCCGGTGGTCTGTACCGACTGCCCGGGGGTCTGTGCGAACTGCCGGGGGGCTGTGCTGGCCTGCCGGTGGTCTGTGTCAACTGTCCGGGGGTCTGAGCAGACTGCGGGGGTCTGTGCA
The DNA here is from genome assembly GCF_039654945.1 of Dendrobates tinctorius. Taxonomy (NCBI): domain Eukaryota; kingdom Metazoa; phylum Chordata; class Amphibia; order Anura; family Dendrobatidae; genus Dendrobates; species Dendrobates tinctorius. The sequence goes on from NW_027361910.1 coordinate 2,295,803, forward strand.
GGATCGTCTGATGGGACTACAAGTCCCATCGGGCGATGCCTGCTACCATGACAGTGATTGACACATTAGCCAATGATGGGACATTAGTAGTCTCATCATCCGGCTAATGTGTTGAATGTACAAAAAAAAAAAAAATACATACTACATGCGTACTACATGCTACATACATACTACATACATGCTACATACATGCAACATATATACTACATGCATGCAACATACATACATACTGCATATATACCACATGCATGCAACATGCATACTACATATATACTACATGCATGCAACATGCATACTACATATATACCACATATATACTACATGCATGCAACATGCATACTACATATATACCACATATACCTGGGGGGCTGTGCCGACTGTCCGGGGGTCTGAGCGGACTGCCGGTGGTCTGTACCGGCCTGCCGGGGGGCTGTGCCGGCCTGCCGGTGGTCTGTACCGACTATCTGGGGGTCTGTGCAGGCTGCGGGGGTCTGTACCAGCCTGCCGGGGGGCTGTGCCGGCCTGCTGGTGGTCTGTACCAACTGTCCGGGGGTCTGAGCGGACTGCCGGGGGTCTGTACCGGCCTGCCGGGGGGCTGTGCCGGCCTGCCGGGGGGCTGTGCCGGCCTGCCGGTGGTCTGTACCGACTGTCTGGGGGTCTGAGCGGACTGCCGGGGCTCTGTATCGGCCTGCCGGGGGGCTGTGCCGGCCTGCCGGTAGTCTGTACCGACTGTCCGGGGGTCTGAGCAGGCTGCGGGGGTCTGTACCGGCCTGCCGGGGGGCTGTGCCGGCCTGCCGGTGGTCTGTACCGACTGTCCGGGGGTCTGAGCGGACTGCCGGGGGTCTGTACCGGCCTGCCGGGGGGCTGTGCCGGCCTGCCGGGGGGCTGTGCCGACTGTCCGGGGGTCTGTGCCGACTGCCCGGGTGTCTGTGCGGACTGCCGGGGGGCTGTGCCGACTGTCCGGGGGTCTGTGCAGGCATCGTCCGATGGGGCTACAAGTCCCATCGGGCGATGCCTGCTACCATGACGGTGATTGACACATTAGCCAATGATGGGACAGTAGTAGTCCCATCATCCGGCCTATGTGTTGAATGTAAGAAAAAAAAATACATACTACATGCTACATACATACTACATACATGCTGCATACATGCAACATATATACTACATGCATGCAACATACATACATGCTGCATATATACCACATGCATGCAACATGCATACTACATATATACCACATATATACTACATGCCTGCAACATACATATATACTACATAAATACTACATGCATGCAACATATATATAATACATATATACTACATGCAACATACATACTACAGTACATATATACTACATGCATGCAACATGCATACTACATATATACTACATGCATGCAACATACATATATACTACATGCATGCAACATACATATATACTACATGCAACATGCATACTACATATATACTACATGCATGCAACATACATACTACATATATACCACATGCATGCAACATGCATACTATATACAGTCATGGCCAAAAGTATTGACACCCCTGCAATTCTGTCAGATAATACTCAGTTTCTTCCTGAAAATGATTGCAAACACAAATTCTTTGGTATTATTATCTTCATTTAATTTGTCTTAAATGAAAAAACACAAAAAGAATTGTCCTAAAGCCAAATTGGATATAATTCCACACCAAACATAAGAGGGTGGACAAAAGTATTGGCACTGTTCGAAAAATCATGTGATGCTTCTCTAATTTGTGTAATTAACAGCACCTATAACTTACCTGTGGCACCTAACAGGTGTTGGCAATAACTAAATCACACTTGCAGCCAGTTGACATGGATTAAAGTTGACTCAACCTCTGTCCTTTGTCCTTGTGTGTACCACATTGAGCATGGAGAAAAGAAAGAAGACCAAAGAACTGTCTGAGGACTTGAGAAACCAAATTGTGAGGAAGCATGAGCAATATCAAGGCTACAAGTCCATCTCCAAAGACCTGAATGTTCCTGTGTCTACCGTGCGCAGTGTCATTAAGAAGTTTAAAGCCCATGGCACTGTGGCTAACCCCTCTAGATGTGGCCGGAAAAGAAAAATTGACAAGAGATTTCAATGCAAGATTGTGCGGATGTTGGCTAAAGAACCTCCACTAACATCCAAACAAGTTCAAGCTGCCCTGCAGTCCGAGGGTACAACGGTGTCAACCCGTACTATCTGTCGGCATCTGAATGAAAAGGGACTGTATGGTAGGAGACCCAGGAAGACTCCACTTCTTACCCCGAGACATAAAAAAGCCAGGCTGGAGTTTGCCAAAACTTACCTGAAAAAGCCTAAAACATTTTGGAAGAATGTTCTCTGGTCAGATGAGACAAAAGTAGAGCTTTTAGGGCAAAAGCATCAACATAGAGTTTACAGGAGAAAAAAGAGGCATTCAAAGAAAAGTACACGGTCCCTACAGTCAAACATGGTGGAGGTTCCCTGATGTTTTGTGGTTGCTTTGCTGCCTCTGGCACTGGACTGCTTGACCGTGTGCTTGGCATTATGAAGTCAGAAGATTACCAACAAATTTTGCAGCATAATATAGGGCCCAGTGTGAGAAAGCTGGGTCTACCTCAGAGGTCATGGGTCTTCCAGCAGGACAATAACCCAAAACACACTTCAAAAAGCACTAGAAAATGGTTTGAGAGAAAGCACTGGAGACTTCTAAGGTGGCCAGCAATGAGTCCAGACCTCAATCCCATAGAACACCTGTAGAGAGATCTAAAAATGGCAGTTTGGCGAAGGCACCCTTCAAATATCATGGACCTGGAGTGGTTTGCCAAAGAAGAATGGTCTAAAATTCCAAACAGCGCCAATACTTTTGTCCACCCTCTTTTTTATGTTTGGTGTGGAATTATATCCAATTTAGCTTTAGGACAATTCTTTTTGTGTTTTTTCATTTAAGACAAATTAAATGAAGATAATAATACCAAAGAATTTGTGTTTGCAATCATTTTCAGGAAGAGTATTATCTGACAGAATTGCAGTGGTGTCAATACTTTTGGCCACAACTGTATGTAGTATGCATGTTGCATGCATGTGATATATATGTAGTATGTATGCAGTATGTATGTTACATGTAGTATATATGTATTATATATGTTGCACGCATGTAGTATATATGTGGTATATATGTAGTATATATGTATGTTGCATGCATGTAGTATATATGTGGTATATATATAGTATGCATGTTGCATGCATGTGGTATATATGTAGTATGTATGTTGCATGCATGTAGTATGCATGTTGCATGTAGTATCTATGTATGTTGCATGCATGTAGTATATATGTGGTATATATGTAGTATGCATGTTGCATGCATGTAGTATATATGTTGTATGTATGTATGTTGCATGCATGTAGTATATATGTGGTATATATGTAGTATGCATGTTGCATGCATGTAGTATATATGTAGTATATATGTATGTTGCGTGCATGTAGTATGCATGTTGCATGTAGTATATATGTATGTTGCATACATGTATTATATATGTGGTATATATGTAGTATGCATGTTGCATGCATGTAGTATATATGTTGTATGTATGTTGCATGCATGTAGTATATATGTGGTATATATGTAGTATGTATGTTGCATGCATGTAGTATATATGTGGTATATATATAGTATGCATGTTGCATGCATGTGGTATATATGTAGTATGTATGTTGCATGCATGTAGTATGCATGTTGCATGTAGTATATATGTATGTTGCATGCATGTAGAATATATGTGGTATATATGTAGTATGCATGTTGCATGCATGTAGTATATATGTGGTATATATGTATGTTGCATGCATGTAGTATATATGTGGTATATATATATAGTATGCATGTTGCATGCATGTGGTGTATATATGTAGTATGTATGTTGCATGCATGTAGTATGCATGTTGCATGTAGTATATATGTATGTTGCATGCATGTAGTATATATGTGGTATATATGTAGTATGCGTGTTGCATGCATGTAGTATATATGTTGTATGTATGCATGTTGCATGCATGTAGTATATGTACTTTATACAAAGACTGAGAAATATAGACATTCAGATCCTCCTGGAAACATGGACCAGAGCCGAAGACGAATCTTTGGTGCCCATCGGATACAGGGAAATCTCTGTCCCTGCCCTGAAAATTAAAAACATCAAACAGGGCCGGAGCTCAGGAGGAATACTGATCTGGCATAAAGAGGAGCTCCACCAGTACATCAAACCGGTGAAGAGAGGAGGCAGCCACATATGGATCAGGATCAGCAGCTCCATCCTCACCTCTCAGTCTGATGTCTATCTCTGCGCCACCTATATACCACCGCCAGAGTCACCCTACTTCAATCCAGACTGCTTCGAGATCTTACAAAGAGAAGCTGCCCACTATCAGGGCCTGGGCAAAGTTCTCATCTTTGGAGACATCAATGCAAGAACAGGGAGAGAAAACGACTTCCTGACCACGGATGGGAACATCTACATATTTGGAGCAGAGAATGACGGCCAAGACTCAGTAGTCACAGAGAGAAACAGCTATGACAGTACAGTCAACAAAAGTGGTAAAAAGCTCCTGAATGTATGCAGAAGTTTAGGACTTCATATTCTTAACGGACGAACCAAAGGAGACTCCTTAGGGAGGTGCACACTAAACTCCCATGTAGGGAGGAGTGTAGTAGATTATGCCATTACAGATATGAACCTGGCAAATATCAGCGCCTTCATAGTCTCCCCACAAACGCACCTGTCAGACCACAACCAACTTCTTCTGTACCTGAAACCTTTCAGAGAAACCATCCACTCAAAAGCCACAGCAGAGAGACCAAAAGAAAAACAGATCAATGGATGGTTTGACAGAGAATGTAAAGCCGTACGGAAGACCCTGAGAACAGCCTCAAACAAGAAACACAGAGACCCCAACCACCCGGGTCTGAGGGAAGCCTATGAAACCATACAAAGGCAGTACAAAACCATCCTCAGGAGGAAGAAGCAGAGTTACATCTCCACCAAACTTAACCAACTCCAAGACGCCCTCCAAGGCAACTCCTTCTGGGAACTATGGAACCACCTGGGCACAAAAGACAAGAAAAACAACATCCATATCCAAAATGGCAACATCTGGCTCCAGTACTTCAGAGACCTCTATAAAGACATTCCAAAGGAAGAACTAAGCCAAGAACAGGAAAACATAATGGCAAAACTAAAAGCAATGGAGCAAAAAGTAAAAAATTTCCAAAACCCCGTGGATGCACCTATTACATTACAGGAAGTAGCAGAGAGAATCTCTTCCATAAGATGTAGAAAAGCCGGTGGCCTGGATGGAATCCTACCAGAAATGCTGAAGTACAGCCCACCAGAAATACAGGCTGCAATGGTTAAACTCTTCAATATTGTGCTAAGTGCCGGCTACTTCCCTCCTACCTGGAATCAAGGCCTCATCACACCCATCCACAAGAATGGGGACAGGTATGACCCAGCCAACTACAGAGGAATATGTGTCAGCAGCAACCTGGGAAAACTGTTCAACAGCATCCTGAACAAGAGGATCCTCAGTTTCCTCACCGAGCATAACGTCCTCAGCAAGAGCCAAGCAGGGTTCATGCCAAACCACCGCACTACCGACCACATCTACACCCTGCACAGCCTCATTCAGAGCCGTGTCCACAATACAAAGATATACGCCTGTTTCGTGGACTTTAAAAAGGCCTTTGATTCGGTGTGGCACCCAGGCTTATTCCTGAAACTGCTGGAGAGCGGAATAGGAGGAAAGACCTATGATGTTATCAAAAGCTCCTACACCGAGAACCTCTGCAGTGTGAGTGTGAACGGCAGAAGAATGGCTTATTTCCAGCAGAGCCGGGGAGTCAGACAAGGCTGCAGCCTAAGCCCAACGCTCTTCAACACTTACATCAACGAGCTGGCTACCGCTCTGGAATCTTCCACAGCACCAGGTCTCACCCTCCACGACGCGCAGGTGAAATTCCTGCTGTATGCAGATGACTTGCTGCTTCTGTCACCAACCGAGAAAGGCCTCCAAGACAACCTGAAAATCTTAGAGAAATTCAGCTCCACCTGGGCTCTACCGGTCAACCTAAAGAAAACCAACATCATGGTGTTCCAGAAGAGAAAGAGAAAATCAGACCAGCATCCTTCATTTATCCTCAACAACTGCGCCCTTACAGGAACGGACAAATATACCTACCTGGGCCTAGAGATTCACCGATCAGGGAGCTTCAAACAAGCCATAGAGACCCTGAAAGACAAGGCCTGCAAAACCTTCTATGCCATCCGAAGGAAACTCTACCATCTGAAGCCACCAGTGAGGGTCTGGTTAAAAATCTTCGACTCTATCATCACCCCAATCCTCCTGTATGGCAGCGAAGTCTGGGGTCCTAACACCTACCCAGACTGGTCAAGGTGGGATTCAAGCCCAACAGAAATATTCCACCTGGAATTCTGCAAGCACCTTCTCCAAGTCCATCGGAGCACCTCCAACAGTGCTTGCCGGGCCGAGCTGGCCAGATTCCCTCTACACCTAACGGTTCTAAAGAGGGCACTGTCATTCCGGGCTCACCTACATAGGAGCAATCCAAGCTCCCATCACCATAAAGCCCTGACACATTTAGGGGAAACAGAAAAACCAGGACCCTCGGAACAGCTCACCCAAACCCAACCTGACCAGAACACCAATCACAACAACCTGACAAAAGCCGGAATCAGGAAGATGGTAGACGAAGGCCAGGAGAGGTACGTAAGTGACTGGAAGAACGACATCATCAGCTCACAGAAACTGACCATGTACCAGAGTCTACAGAGAGACTACAGACTGGCTCCATACCTGGAGAAACTCCCGGACCCCAAAGACCGCAAGATCCTGAGCCGGTATAGACTCAGTGCCCACAGTCTGGCCATCGAATCCGGCCGACACAGGCAGAGATACAAGCCCAGGGAGGAAAGACTGTGCCAACACTGTGACCAGGAGGCCCTGGAGGATGAGACCCACTTCCTGCTACACTGCTCCAAGTACTCAGCAGTGAGGGACACTCACTTCAGGAGACTCTCACATCTCTTCCCGGATTTCACCACCATGAAGGAGGAAGAGAAAACATATATCCTGTTGGGGGAAGAAGAGAGAGCAGTGGAGATAGCAGCGCAATATGTGAGCGAATGCCATAGACTGCGAGAAGAGAACTATGATATGCCATGGACTTCTATGGCCCCCACCCTGGATATGCCCCAATCCCCAATCCACCTTCCCTATGCCATGGACTTCTATAGCCTCATCCTGGATCTGCCCCCATGCCCCCATCCACCTTCCCTATGCCATGGACTTCTATAGCCCCATCCTGGATCTGCCCCATCCACCTTTCCTACAGCCCCTACCCGACATCCCTACAGTCCCTATCCCTATTCCCTTCTGTACACCTGCTTTGGCAAAACTAATGTGTATTTAGTCCTGCCAATAAAGCTTCTTTGAATCTTTGAATCTTGAATCTATATGTGGTATATATGTAGTATGCATGTTGCATGCATGTAGTATATATGTAGTATATATGTATGTTGCATGCATGTAGTATATATGTAGTATGAATGTTGCATGTAGTATATATGTAGTATATTTGTATGTTGCATGCATGTAGTATATATGTGGTATATATGTAGTATGCATGTTGCATGCATGTAGTATATATGTAGTATATATGTATGTTGCATGCATGTGGTAAATATGTAGTATGTATGCATATTGCATGCATGTAGTATATATGTAGTATGCATGTTGCATGCATGTAGTATATATGTTGTATGTATGTTGCATGCATGTAGTATATATGTGGTATATATGTAGTATGCATGTTGCATGCATGTAGTATATATGTATGTTGCATGCATGTGGTATATATGTAGTATGCATGTAGTATATATGTGGTATATATGTAGTTTGCATGTTGCATGCATGTGGTATATATGTAGTATGTATGTATGTATGTTGCATGCATGTAGTATATATGTAGTATTTATGTTGCATGTAGTATATATGTAGTATATTTGTATGTTGCATGCATGTAGTATATATGTGGTATATATGTAGTATGCATGTTGCATGCATGTAGTATATATGTAGTATATATGTATGTTGCATGCATGTGGTAAATATGTAGTATGTATGCATATTGCATGCATGTAGTATATATGTAGTATTTATGTTGCATGTAGTATATATGTAGTATATTTGTATGTTGCATGCATGTAGTATATATGTGGTATATGTGTAGTATGCATGTTGCATGCATGTAGTATATATGTAGTATATATGTATGTTGCATGCATGTAGTATATATGTAGTATGCATGTTGCATGTAGTATATATGTATGTTGCATGCATGTAGTATATATGGTATATATGTACTATGCATGTAGCATGCACGTAGTATATATGTTGAATGTATGTAGTATATATGTGGTATATATGTAGTATGCATGTTGCATGCATGTAGTATATATGTATGTTGCATGCATGTGGTATATATGTAGTATGCATGTAGTATATATGTGGTATATATGTAGTTTGCATGTTGCATGCATGTGGTATATATGTAGTATGTATGTTGCATGAATGCAGTATGCATGTTGCATGTAGTATATATGTATGTTGCATGCATGTAGTATATATGTAGTATTTATGTTGCATGTAGTATATATGTAGTATATTTGTATGTTGCATGCATGTAGTATATATGTGGTATATATGTAGTATGCATGTTGCATGCATGTAGTATATATGTAGTATATTTGTATGTTGCATGCATGTAGTATATATGTGGCATATATGTAGTATGCATGTTGCATGCATGTGGTATATATGTAGTATGTATGTATGTTGCATGCATGTAGTATGTATGTAGCATGTAGTATGTATGTAGTATGTATTATTTTTTTTTTTTTACATTCAACACATAGGCCGGATGATGGGACTACTACTGTCCCATCATTGGCTAATGTGTCAATCACCGTCATGGTAGCAGGCATCGCCCGATGGGACTTGTAGTCCCATCGGACGATGCCTGCACAGACCCCCACAACCTGCACAGACCCCCGGACAGTCGGCACAGCCCCCCGGCAGGCCAGTACAGACCACCGGCAGGCCGGTACAGACCCCCGGCAGGCCACTCAGACCCCCGGACAGGCGGTACAGACCACCGGCAGGCCGGCACAGACCCCCGGCAGGCCGGTACAGACCCCCGCAGCCTGCACAGACCCCCGGACAGTCGGTACAGACCACCGGCAGGCCGGTACAGACCCCCGGGCAGTCGGCACAGACCCCCGGACAGTCGGCACAGACCCCCGGTATATGTGGTATATATGTAGTATTGTAGTATGCATGTTGCATGCATGTAGTATATATGTGGTATATATGTAGTATGCATGTTGCATGCATGTAGTATATATGGTATATATGTAGTATGCATGTTGCATGCATGTAGTATATATGTGGTATATATGTAGTATGCATGTTGCATGCATGTGGTATATATGCAGTATGCATGTATGTTGCATGTATGTAGCATGTATGTAGTATGTATGTAGCATGTAGTATGTATGTAGTATGTGTGTAGCATGTAGTATGTATGTAGTATGTATGTAGCATGTAGTATGTATGTAGTATGTATTTTTTTTTTTTTTTTACATTCAACACATAGGCCGGATGATGGGACTACTACTGTCCCATCATTGGCTAATGTGTCAATCACCGTCATGATAGCAGGCATCGCCCGATGGGACTTGTAGCCCCATCGGACGATGCCTGCACAGACCCCCGCAACCTGCACAGACCCCCGGACAGTCGGCACAGCCCCCCGGCAGGCCGGTACAGACCACCGTCAGGCCGGTACAGCTCCCCGGCTGGCCGCTCAGACCCCCGGACAGTCGGTACAGACCACCAGCAGGCCGGCACAACCCCCTGGCAGGCCGGTACAGACCCACGGCAGTCCGCACAGACCCCTGGGCAGTCGGCACAAACCCCCGGGCAGTCGGCACAGACCACCGGCAGGCCGGCACAGCCCCCCGGAAGGCCGGTACAGACCCCCGGGCAGTCGGCACAGCCCCCCGGCAGGCCAGCACAGCCCCCCGGCAGGCCGGTACAGACCCCCGGCAGGCCGTTCAGACCCCCGGCCAGTCGGTACAGACCACCGGCAGGCCGGCACAGCCCCCCGGCAGGCCGGTACAGACCCCTGGCAGTCCGCTCAGGCCCCCGGACAGTCGGTACAGACCACCGGCAGGCCGGCACAGCCCCCCGGCAGGCCGGTACAGACCCCCGGGCAGTCGGCACAGACCCCCGGACAGTCGGCACAGCCCCCCGGTATATGTGGTATATATGCAGTATGTATGTTGCATGCATGTAGTATATATGTTGCATGTATGTAGCATGTATGTAGTATGTATGTAGCATGTAGTACAGTATGTATGTAGTATGTATTTTTTTTTCTTACATTCAACACATAGGCCGGATGATGGGACTACTACTGTCCCATCATTGGCTAATGTGTCAATCACCGTCATGGTAGCAGGCATCGCCCGATGGGACTTGTAGTCCCATCGGACGATGTCTGCACAGACTCCTGCAGCCTGCACAGACCCCCGGACAGTCGGCACAGCCCCCCGGCAGGCCAGCACAGCCCCCCGGCAGGCCAGTACAGACCCCCGGCAGTCGGCACAGACCCCCGGGCAGTCTGCTCAGACCCCCGGACAGTCGGTACAGACCACCGGCAGGCCGGCACAGCCCCCTGGCAGGCTGGTACAGACCCCCGCAGCCTGCACAGACCCCCGGACAGTCGGTACAGACCACCGGCAGGCCGGCACAGCCCCCCGGCAGGCCGGTACAGACCCCCGGCAGTCCGCTTAGACCCCCAGACAGTCGGTACATACCACCGGCAGGCCAGCACAGCCCCCCGGCAGGCAGGTACAGACCCCTGGCAGTCCGCTCAGACCCCCGGACAGTCGGTACAGCCCCCCGGCAGGCCGGCACAGCCCCCCCGGCAGGCCGGTACAGACCCCTGGGCAGTCGGCACAGCCCCCCGGTATATGTGGTATATATGTAGTATGCATGTTGCATGCATGTAGTATATATGTGGTATATATGTAGTATGCATGTTGCATGCATGTAGTATATATGTGGTATATATGTAGTATGTATGTTGCATGTATGTAGCATGTATGCAGTATGTATGTAGCATGTAATATGTATGTAGTATGTATTTTTTTTTTTTTACATTCAACACATTAGCCGGATGATGGGACTACTACTGTCCCATCATTGGCTAATGTGTCAATCACCGTCATGGTAGCAGGCATCGCCCGATGGGACTTGTAGTCCCATCGGACAATCCTGCACAGACCCCCGCAGTCTGCTCAGACCCCCGGACAGTTGGCACAGACCACCGGCAGGCCGGCACAGCCCCCCGGCAGTCCGCACAGACCCCCGGGTAGTCGGCACAGACCCCCGGCAGGCCGGTACAGAACCCTGGGAAGTCGGCATAGACCCCCCCCCGGAAGGCCCGAACTCACGGCGCATCATGAGCATCATGATGACGTCATTTCGGCAGCCAATCAGAGCCACAGCAGTGGCTCTTTGCATTATGGGAACTTCCGATTCCGATATCCGATATTGAAAAAATATCGGTACTCGGTATCGGAATTCCGATACAGCGAATATCGGCCGATACCCGATATTTGCCGTATCGGAATGCTCAACACTACTTTTCACCCTTTAAAATTATTCGGTGAAAAATGGAAGTAAAATCTCTGCAAAAATGTATAGAAAAAACGCACATAAAACCGTGACAAAAACACACGTATGCCTGTTGTACGCAGCATTTGTCCTGCCACCAATCTGTTTTTTAGTGCAGAAAAAACTACAAAAACGCTGTGTGTGAACAGATCCTTATTATCATAGAAGAGTGCTGCCCTGGAGTGACAAGCAGATTGATTTCCTAAACAGTTCTGATAGGATTTGGTAATTCTGCTCAACAGCAGAAAAGCAATTAGGATTTACACTGTTTATCCATTTCTCTGGGCACCCAACTGTGTTTGAAACAGATAGGAAAGAATTTGGGCTATGAAATAAAAGCTGATAGCCCCAAGCATCTCAGGAAAACAAAAGACATTCATTGTCTAATTATTAAGTATTGTTGTCACACGGCTTCTATTGTTAGCGAAGAACTGTACACGCCACCACTCACAGCATCGAGGAGCAAAGACAACGTTTTATCAGCTGGGAGGATCAGTCAGTGACAGTAGAAGCATGTTTGTCACAAAACCTAATGCAAAAAAGACTAAGCAAATTCTAAACAGGTTGTTAGTCTTCATTTTATGATGGCAACATTAAAATGAATGGTTCTTATTTGAACTCTCAAACAGATAAACATACATCATATTTGTCTTCTATATTGTTAGTCTAAAATCCTACTTGGAAATAAATTTCTGGCGAGTTTTCCTTGTCCACTCAGCAGATGAATGATCCACTCCCTTCCAATGACTTATTGCTTCCATTAGGATGCTTTGATTTTCCAACATACTTAATGGGCTGCTATTCCATCTTCTAAACTATGGTAGCCTCTGGGGACATAGAAAAGATGAGATTAATAAAGGCTTGTAGAGGGGAAAGGGCTGCTACTCCTTGTTTCATTGAATAAATAATCATTTCCCATTGAGAGATTCTGCTGTTTGCCAACATTCACTGTTCAGTGCTCAATCATTGTACAAGTGTGTGGTATTTACCTACCAAGAGTTTTTGTAGCTATTACTAAATCGGAATACATACTGAAATTTCTTTATTTCTTCAGTGCAAAATTATTCTATGCTGATAAAGCTTTATCTTTGCGAGCAGGTTACTAAGTTTTCTACACAGAGATAGACTTCTATAGACTTGGATAGACGGGCTTGTAAGTCTAGTCTTGTTAGCCAAGTGGACGTGGTCTTCAACTCTACTCTGTGGCTATCTTTAGGTGGACCATGTCCATTTGACTAAAAAGATTAGACTGACAACTTTACAACTCATGCAGTGGTGTGTGTATACATCAGTTGTATACTGTCTGATTTTTGATCAGGTAGCAGACAGATATCATGCTCTACCTTCCTTTGTGTCTCGGATGAGACTCACCATTCAAGTCTATGGGTGTGTTAAAAAAATCGAATCTCACACATCCATTTTGCTTCTGATTTTTACGGCTACATTTCTATTCTGAATTTAGGAAACTGTATTTGATCATGTACATTTTATAATGTAGATGTATGTAAACGGATCGGACACAAATGTAACAATGATGTCACATGGACGCATAAAACAGACACACGGATGGCATACTGATTAAAATTGGAAAAACGTTAAATGAAATTGTCAGTTTTCAGGATGAAACGCGAATGATTTTTCATTTTTCTGCAGCCTGCCTTACCTACATCCTGTCACGGATGGAAAGACGCGGTAACAAAAGAAAAACAACTCCAAATTCAAAAGAAAGAAGACATTTAGATTAGGTAAAAAAAAACACTTTCATGGCAAATGACAAGTTCTCTTTAAATGATAAAATTCTGGCTTCTGATGGCTACCAATAGAAGCAGATTATTCTTTACATTGATATACTGTAAAAATATTAACCCTTTAATGACATATTTTTATGCCATATGTTGTGTCTCTGCTTGTGATCCGGGCTCACAAGCCGAGCCCGCATCTTTCCCGGCATATGATGGCTGATTTAATCAGCCATGATATGCTTTTAAAAGCCATGGAAGGAGGAGTTCTGTGACTATGGATGGCAACCTGTTAAATCCCACTGTCATGGTGGTGGTGGGGTGTCATTCCACTCTCCAATTGGCAAGCCCCTGATGTACGGGGCGCCAAAGGGTTGCAATGATATCCGAGGATATGATGAGGTTCTGCTGCTAATGCCTGTCATTACGATCCTCCTATAGTGATACATTGCTATGTATAGCACAAGTGATCAGATGATAGCAGCTTCAATTTCCCTAAGGGGACTATTAATGCAGTAAAAAATAAAAAAAAGTTTTTAAAAATATGATAAAAATAAAAAAAACACAAGCTCAAATCATCCCCCTTTTGTCCCATTGAAAATAAAATATTTAGAAAAATACACATATTTGGTATCTCTGTGTTCAGAAATGTCAGGTCTATCAAAATATAAAATACAAAATGGCAGAATTACGTTTTTATGGTCACCACAACACCGTAATAAAATGCAATACATGGCAATCAAAACATTGCATCTACCCCGAAATGGTATTATTAAAAACATCAGCTCAGGGTACAAAAAATAAACCACCACACAGCCCCATATCCCCAAAAATGGAAATGCTATGGGTCTTGGAATATGGTGCCAAAAGCAAAAATAAATTTCATACAAGTTTCCACATTTTTTTTCACCATTTAAATTAAAAGAAAACTGTACATCTTTGATATTTGCATACTTGTGCTTACTGGCCCATAGAATCATATTGCTAGGTCAGTTTTACCACGTTGTGAACATGGCATATAAAAAAAACAGTTGTGGAATTGCCCTTTTTTTTCAATTTCACAGTACTTGGAATTTTTTTTCCTTGTTTTCCAGTATACCGTGTGGTAAAATGAATGGTGTCATTCAAAAGTATAACTTGTCCCACAAAAAAAACAAGCCCTCATGCAGCTATGAGGATGGAAAAATGTATGACTCAAGGAAAAAGGGGAGAAAACAACAAAAACAAAAAAGGCATGGGGATGTAGGGGTTAAAGAGAACTTGTCAGTAGTGTTGAGCATTCCGATACCGCAAGTATCGGGTATCGGCCGATATTCGCGGTATCGGAATTCCGATACTGAGTTCTGATACTTTTAGGATGTCGAATACCGGAATCGGAAGTTCCCATAATGCTATGAGCTAGTTTGATTTGATTCAGCCAATGACAATCCTCTGAAGTGTGGGTACATCCTGTTAGGCATGTAGGCATGTTAACTAATGGCATGGCTGTGATTGGCTGCTGAAATGATGTCATGATGCACTTTAAAAGCCGCTGCCGCCGCCATTTAGGGTTCACTCTGCTGTGAATTCAGTTAGGGACAGGCTGCTGTTCAAGACTCTGAGGGACAGTTAGAGAGCAATTTTCCAAATAACTGTGCTTTACTCAGGCTACATTCTCAATAAGTGTAGCTTTCTTTTGCCTTGCAGCAGCGCTGCTCACAGCTGTCTGCAAGGTCTGTGTGAGTGCAGCTCATGCTGTGTAGTGTGTCCTGCAGGCACGTCTGCTTGTAGGCCGCTCAGCGTGTGTCTCTGCCTCATACATATTTTTCTTTTCTTGCTACAAATTTTTCATTCTCCTATTAGTGTGCATCCATCCGTATCCATATACGTTGGTTGCAAATACTATATAAGAGTAGATAGCGGAGCCTTTCTGCAGCCTTTCAGTCCTAGTGCACAGTTCTCTGCACTGTTCACGGCTGTCTGAGAGGTCTCTGTGTGAGTGCAGCTCACGCTGTAGTGTGTCCTGTAGGCATGTCTGCTTGTAGGCTGCTCAGCGTGCGTCACTGCCTCATACATATTTTTCTTTTATTGCAGCTCATTTTTCATTAATTCTCCTATTAGTGTGCATCCATCCGTATCCATCTACATTGGTTGATTGCAAACACTATATAGGCGTAGATAGAGGAGCCTTTTTGCTGGCTTGAGCCCTGCAGGTGCAGCCAGATTAGTATTACCCTATTTTTTGGAGCCTCATCTTTTGCATTGTAGGTTATCTTCCTGCATTGTAATAGCTCCAAAAAGTTTGTGATACTATCGCTTTCAAATCTTTTCTCACATCCTTTTTGTTTTTTTGAAAAAACAAAACAAAATAAAGTTCACCAAACACTCCACTTGACAGTTGTGTAGGCCACATTAGCTCCTATTAAAGTGTAGTCCACACACTTTATAAAATTAGTGTTTCTTATACCTGTTAGCAGCTGTTCAGGAATAAGCACACTAAGCCCCCCCTTTCTACTTTTCTGCCTATCTTTATCAGACTACCAAAATGAAAAAGGCAGGGAGTAAGGCATGTGGTCGTGGGCATGGAGTTGCAGCAGGGAGAGGACGTGGGGATTCAGCAGGGAGAGGATGTGGGGATTCTGTGCCTGCTGCGGGCACCAGTGAGTCAGCATTCCCCAGTTTTACAAGGCAACAGTCCTTTATGCGCAGCTTTGTAGGACCTCGCCGTACCCCACTGCTGCATGACGAACAAATTGAAGCCGTTGTCGGATGGATGGCAGCTAACGCATCGACTTCAATGACTTCCACATCCTCGAAGGGCCAGAGCACTGAAGAGCAACCATCTGTCTCTTCACCACCTGCCAAATTGCCCAGGCAGTCAGAGAGCCCTGTACAGGAGCCATCACAGTCTCTACTTCTGTTCTCTGAATATGTTGGCTTGGAAATAGGGGGCCAGCCAAGCAGCATTCAAGAATGTGAAGAAGAGGGAGTATGCAGTGATGCGCAACTTCTTTGTCCCTCTGAATCTGAAGAGGCGGGTAGGCCAGTGCCTATGGTCAGCACACCTCAGTACGCATCAGATGATGAGTCTCAGGTGCCACTTTCTGGTGTGTACGGTGTTGGCGAGACTACCCAGGAGAAGCAGATGTTTGAAGAGGGGAGTGTAGATGATGAGGTCCTTGACCCATCATGGTGTGAGGAACAGGAAGGTGGTGGGAGCAGCTCTGAGGAAGAGATTCCCCGAACGGCCAAAACAGGAGGGAGAGGAAGGGGGCAGACTTGGTTGCCTGTAGCCTCCACTTCAGCACCCGTTAGAAGCATTCCTCTTCCAAAAGCCAAAACAGGCGCTCCCAAGACTTGCAGTGCGTGGTCTTTTTTGACACAGTTGCAGATGACATTTGCTTTGTCAAATGCAAGCTGTGTCATTAGAAAGTCAAAAAAGGGAAAAGTGTCAGCAACCTGAATACCACAAATATGTGGAAACATGTGCGGACCAAGCACGTGGTGGAGTTACAAAGACACACTGAAGACGTAGGCCAACCTACAGCACCACCTACCACCTCTTCAGCTCATGTTGTAGCCTCTTCCTCCAGCTCACACACAGCTGGTTCGGCTTCCTCACAGGATCGCCATGGAAGAGCCTCTGGCACTGTTGTCCAGAGACCCAGTGACATTCCACCCACAGCACCACGTTCCTGTTCATCCTCACACTCCCAGGCCACTCTACAGCCATCGGTAGCACTGGCATGGGAGAAAAGGCGGCCATACTCGGCAAACCATCCCCGAGCACAGGCTCTGAATGCTGGCATTGCAAAGTTACTGGCCCTTGAAATGCTCTCATTCAGGCTGGTGGAGACTGACACCTTCAGGAACTTCATGGCATTGGCAGTCCCACAATACACCGTGCCCAGTCGCTTTTATTTCAGCAGGCAAGCAGTCCCTGCCCTGCAAAAGCATGTGGAGGCAAAAATTAAACATGCACTACTAAACGCCGTCAGTAGCAAGGTCCACCTGACCATCGATGCGTGGACCAGTACCCATGGACAGGGACGATACCTTTCCCTCACAGCCCATTGGGTCAATGTTGTGGAGCCGGGTACAGATCTTGAGAGTGGCGCTGTACGTGTTCTGCCAACGCCAAGAATTGCAGGAATCCAGTCTGTACACATTGACTCCTCCTCATACTCCAGTTCCTCAGAATCAGCGCTGCAGGAGCCTGTTACGACCGATATGAGCACAGCCGTGGCCAAACGTCAACAGGCCGTACTGAAATTAAGTTCTTTGGGGAATCGAAGCCACACAGCGCAGGAGCTCTGGAATGCCATCAAGCAGGAAAGCGACGTGTGGTTTGTGCCAGCGAATCTCCAGCCAGGCTTGGTAGTGTGTGACAATGGCCGAAATCTGGTGGCAGCTCTGGGCCTAGGCAAACTCACTCACATCCCATGTCTGGCACATGTGCTCAACTTGGTCGTGCAGAGCTTTCTAAGGGACTATCCGGATCTTGATGCACTGCTGCACAATGTCAACATAGAGTGCGCTCACTTGCGGCGTTCCAGTACGGCAAGATCGCGCATTGCAGATCTGCAGTGCCGATTCCGCCTTCCGGAACATCGCATCATATGTGACCTACCCACCAGGTGGAATTCAAAGTTACATATGTTGGAGCAGTTGTGTGAGCAGCAGGCAGCAGTAATGGAGTACCAGCTGCATCAGGCGCAAACAAGTTGCACTGTGCGCCGGTCACACTTCAGCACCACTGAGTGGGCCTATTTAAAGGACATCTGCCACGTTTTGTGTACCTTCGATGATTCCACGCGGATGGCGAGTGCAGATGATGCACTAGTCAGCATGACTGTACCCCTTATCTGCCTGCTTCAAAAAACACTGCAAGCACTAAGGGAGGAGGTTTTGGAAGAGGTGGAGGATGCGGAGTCCCAAATGCCATCTGCTTCTGGACAGTCTGCGCTACGTGGTTCCTCACAAAGGCCTAGGCAGGGGGCACTTTGTGAGGAGGATGAGGAGGAGTCAATGGAGGAGGAAGACATCTCTCCAGAGGAGGGAGGTACACAATGCTCTAGTCAGTATGTACAGCGAGGGTGGGGTGATGCAGAGGAGGCAGAGATGACGCCTCAGGTAGGGGACAGCATTTCTTGGGCAGTTGGGAGTCTGCAGCACATGGTTGATTTCATGCTGCAGTGCCTGAGAAACGACCGCCACATCGCCCACATTCTGAACACGGCTGATTATTGGGTGTACACCCTCCTAGATCCTTGCTACCGGGACAACTTACAAAGCCTCATAGCACTGTTGAACCGGGAGCGTAAAATGCGGAAGTACCAAGAGACACTGGTGCAGTCCATCATGTTCTCCAATCCACCCGAGAGCAGTGCTGCTAGTGCTTTTCAAAGCAGCTCTGTGCGTCGAGGCAGTGGAGGAAGCTCTGCACAAAGAGGGAGCAGAGGCAGCACCTCAGCACAAGGCAAATGTGGCAAAGTTTTGTGTGCCCGCCACAAATGTCTACACCATCACAAACGGCTCCAGTCAGCAGGAGGCAACGTTTCCGTCAGATGGTGACAGACTACATGTCTTGCCCTGTCAGTGTACTCCCAAATGGCTCTTCCCCCTTCAAGATTTGGGTCTCTAAGCTGGATACATGGCCAGAGCTTAGCCAGTATGCATTGGAGGTGCTGGCTTGCCCTGCTGCCAGTGTATTATCTGAGCGTGTCTTTAGTGCCGCAGGTGGTGTAGTAACAGACCGTCGCACGTGACTATCCTCCGATAACGTTGACCGGCTTACTTTTCTGAAAATGAACAAGGCCTGGATCTCGCCAGAATTTGCCAGTCCTCTTCCAGAATAAATAATGGGTTGGCAACAGTATCCAGGTCTCCTGTTGTGTTCATGTTTCTACCACCTGAACTGTAATCCCTGGGCTTCAACACAGCCAGTTGTTGCTCAGAAGTGCCGTCTGCACAGAGACAAACACTAGCTCCTGTGTAAGTGGGGTTCAGTAACACCAGCTGCTTCCCTGCTGTGTGGACGGCAATGCTCCAACTAGGCCTCTGGCTCCACCCTGTCTCTAGTATTTCCCCTGGCCTCCAACACCGCCAGTTGCTGCTCAAAAGTGGCGTCTGCACAATCAACACTTGTTCCTGTGCTAGTGGGGTTCAGTAACGTCAGCTGATCCCCTGATGTGTGTCTGGCAATGTCTCCTGCTCTGTCCACATTCCCATTAACAGTAGTGGGAATGTGGACAGAGCAGGAGACATTGCCGGACACACATCAGGGGATCAGCTGACGTTACTGAACCCAACTAACACAGGAACAAGTGTTGATTGTGCAGATGCCACTTCTGAGCAGCAGCTGGTGGTGTTGGAGGCCTGGGGAAACACTAGAGACAGAGTGGAGCCAGAGGCCTAATTGGAGTACGTTTAAAATCAGTAGTAGTCTACAACACCTATTAAACTTGATGAATTTAGGCCTCAGCCTGCTCCATGATTGATCCAGGGCTCCAACATCGCCAGTTGTTGCTCGGAAGTGCCGTCCGCACAGAGAAAAACACTAGCTCCTGTGTTAGTGGGGTTCAGTAACGCCAGCTGCTCCCCTGCTGTGTGAACGGCAATATCTCCTGCTGCCTCCACATTCAAAATACATCATATTTTCAACTTGCTCCAAGTAGGCCTCAGCCTACACCATGATTCACCCTGGGCTTCAGCACAGTCAGTTGTTGCTCATAAGTACCGTGTACACAGTGAAAAACACATGCTCCAGTGTTAGTGGGGTGCAGTAACGCCTGCTGCTCCCCTGCTGTGTGCACGGCAAAGTCTCCTGCTCCTTCCAAAATCACACTACATCAGCTTTTCAACTTGCTCCAAGTTGGCCTCAGCCTACACCATGATTCACCCTGGGCTTCAACACAGCCAGTTTGTTGTGAGCTCATTTTCTCGTTCACCTTTGATGTCCGATGAACTCCCTCTGCTGGTGAAAGGAGGTGGTGAAACTGATTTGGATGGGAGAAACCTGTCACCTGAACAGGTGGATTGCGATTGGACATCCGGAATCTCTGAGTGGATATAAGGCAGCCGACGCCCTGTAGGGTTGCTGGTGATTTCTCTGCTCTGAGCTCTGGCCTCCAGTTCAGTTCCTGCCTTCTAAAGCTAAGTTTTGCTCTGTTATTGTTCCATGAGATTTTGTCTGATTTGCTTAGTTTTGTGTTCTGCCAGCCCCGGCTGGGGCTCTGCTGAATTTCCATTTTTGTCCCTGATCGGTTAAATCTCTTTTGCTCTGTCTTCAGAATATATCTTATTTTTGTTTTTTCCTCCTCCGGTGACTCATTCATAACAGAATCACCAGCCATACCGCAGATTCTAGGGCACTCAATAGCAGGAAGGAATTGTAGGGAAAAAAAAGTGTCAGAATTTTTTTTTTAATGTATATTTTTTCCTCTTTTTCTCTGGGGCCGTAGGAGGAATTTTTTCTTAATGGAGATTAAGCAATTGTCTGATCGTGTGGAGCAGCTCGCTGCTGAAGTGCGGGGAATTTCCGCCTATCTTGCTCATTCACATGCTGCTGAACCAAAGATCCCTACTCCTGATGTGTTTTTTGGGGATCGGTCTACATTTCTGAATTTTAAGAATAATTGTAAATTATTTCTTGCCTTGAAGCCTAGCTCATCGGGGAGCTCTGCGCAGCAGGTTAAAATTGTCATCTCTTTGCTGGGCGGCGATCCCCAGGATTGGGCGTTTTCTTTGACACCTGATGATCCTACTCTAACTAATGTGGATGCATTCCTTCAAGCCTTGGGGTTGTTGTATGATGAACCTAATGCTATTGATCAAGCTGAAAAAGCCCTGTTGGCATTGAGTCAGGGTCAGGATTCTGCAGAGTTGTACTGTCAAAAATTCCAAAAGTGGGAGGTCCTTACTACCTGGAATGATGGTGCCTTGGCAGCTCTCTTTCGGAAGGGTTTGTCAGAAACCGTAAAAGATACTATGGTGGGATTTCCTGTTCCCTCTGGTCTTGACGATTCTATGTCATTAGCCATTCAGGTTGATCGGCGTTTACGTGAACGTAAAATTACATGAGAAATGTTGCCACCTGTTGAACAAATGTCTGAACCTATGCAATGTGATAGAGTTTTGTCTAGGGCGCAACGTCAGGAGTTCAGAAGGCGTAATAAGCTGTGTTTTTTCTGTGGAGATGCCTCTCATAATATTTCTGTTTGCCCTAAACGAGAGAAACGTTTTGCACACACATTTGCTGTGGGTGGTGTACAACCTAAGTTTCTTCTGGCAATTACTCTGATCTGCTCCCTGTCCACATTTTCCGCTAAGGTTTTTGTGGATTGAGGAGCGGCTCTGAACCTGATGGACTTGGATTTTGCTAAACGTTGTGGGTTTCCTATGACACCTCTGTGGACGCCTATCCCTTTGAGGGGTACTGATGCTACTCCTTTGGCGAAGAATAAACCTCAGTTTTGGACCCAGGTGGTAATGCGGGTCGCCCCAGACCATCAAGAAATTTGCAGATTTTTGGTGTTGCATAATTTGCATCATACCATTGTTCTGGGGTTTCCCTGGTTGCAAATCCATAATCCAGTTTTGGATTGGAAATCTGTGTCTGTGATGAGTTGGGGTTGTCAGTGTGCTCTTATTGACACTCCTGTTTTCTCCACCTCTCCCCAGTCGCATGATGTTCCTGACTATTTGGCTGATTTTTATGATGTATTTAGTGAGAATAAGTCTGCGTCTTTGCCTCCTCATAGGAGTTATGACCGTGCAATTGAGCTGAGCCCTGGGTGTAAATTTCCCAAGGGTCGACTTTTCAATTTATCTGTACCCGAGCATGAAGCTATGCGATCTTATATTAAGGAGTCGTTGGAGAAGGGTCATATTAGACCATCCTCTTCACCCTTGGGTGCTGTTTTTTTTTTCGTGGCCAAGAAAGATGGTTCATTAAGGCCTTGTATTGACTATCGTTCCCTCAACAAAATTACTGTTAAATATCAATATCCGTTACCCCTGATTTCTGATCTATTCTCCGGAGTTAAAGGTGCTTGCTGGTTTACCAAGCTTGACCTCAGGGGGGCGTATAATCTTATTCGCATTAAGCATGGGGATGAATGGAAAACGGCGTTTAATACTCCGGAGGGACATTTTGAGTACCTGGTGATGCCTTATGGGCTCACTAATGCACCTTCTGTCTTCCAGTGCTTCATGAATGATATTTTCTGGGACTTTGTGGATAAATTTTTGATCATCTATCTGGATGATATTTTGATCTTTTCCAGGGATTGGGACTCTCATGTGGAACATGTTCGGACTGTGTTCCGGATTTTGAGGGAGAATTCCCTGTATGTTAAGGGGTCGAAATGGCTTTTTGGTGTACAGAGGATTTCATTTTTGGGATTTATTTTGTCTCCGTCAACTATTGAAATGGACCCGGCCAAGGTACAGGCCATTTATGATTGGGTTCAGCCCACTTCTTTGAAGGCCCTCCAGAAGTTTTTGGGTTTTGCTAATTTTTATCGTAAATTTATAGCTAATTTTTCTGGTATTGCCAAACCATTGACTGATTTGACTAAGAAGGGTGCTGATGTGCTGAATTGATCTCCAGAGGCTGTTTCTTCCTTTCAGGAGCTGAAGCGGAGGTTCACTTCTGCTCCGGTTTTGCGGCAACCTGACGTCTCACTCCCGTTTCAGGTAGAGGTGGACGCTTCTGAGATTGGTGCAGGAGCTGTTTTGTCCCAAAAAAATCCGGTAACATCTAAAATGAATCTCTGTGCTTTCTTTTCCCGAAAGTTCTCCCCATCTGAATGCAACTATGATGTGGGGAATCGGGAACTGTTAGCCATGAAATGGGCATATGAGGAGTGGAGACATTGGTTGGAGGGAGCTAGACATCAAGTCGTGATCCTCACTGACCACAAGAATTTGATTTACCTTGAGTCGGCCAAATGCTGAATCCTAGACAGGCTAGGTGGGCCTTGCTTTTCACACGTTTTGATTTTGTGGTCTCTTTTCTTCCGGGCACTAAGAATGTCAAGGCAGACGCCCTCTCTAGGAGTTTCTTTGCTGATTCTCCTATTGTGACCAAGCCTGCTACCATCTTAGGTGAGGGGGTAGTTCTTTCTGCCATCTCGCCCGATTTGAGACGTGCTCTGGAAGAGTTTCAGGAGGACAAACCTGAGCGTTGTCCCATTAGAAAATTGTATGTTCCTGACCAGTGGAGGAAGAGAGTAATGTCTGAAGTTCATTGCTCCGCATTGGCTGGTCATCCAGGTATTTTTTGTACTAGAGATTTGGTGAGTCGGTCTTTTTGGTGGCCCGCCTTATCTTGTGATGTCAGGAATTTTGTGCAGTCCTGTGGGACTTGCTCCCGGTCTAAACCTTGTTCTCGCTCTAGTGAGTTGTTGATGCCTTTGCCGGTGCCCAGGAGGCCATGGACCCATATTTCAATAGATTTTATTTCTGATCTCCCTGTCTCTCAGAGAATGACTGTTATCTGGGTGATTTGTGATAGATTCTCTAAGATGGTCCATCTTGTACCACTCCTGAGAACATTGTATCTGACAGAGGAGTTCAGTTTGTCTCTAGATTTTGGAGGACTTTTTGTTCCAAGCAGGGAATTCAGTTGTCCTTCTCCTCTGCATTTCACCCTCAGACCAATGGGCAGACGGAGAGAACAAACCCGACTTTGGAGTCTTATTTGAGATGTTTCATCTCTGCTGATCAGGATGATTGGGTGTCATTTTTGCCCTTGGCCGAATTTGCTTTAAATAATAGAGCTAGTTCTGCCACTTTGATGTCACCTTTTTTTTGTAACTTTGGGTTTCCTCCTCGATTCTCTTCAGGGCAGGTGGAGTCTTCTGCCTGCCCAGGTGTGGACACTGTGGTGGAGAGAATGCACCAGATTTGGGACCAAGTGGTGGATAAGTTGTCTCTCTCCCAGGAAAAGGCCCAGAGATTTTCCAACCGGCATAGGACCATTGGTCCCCGGGTTAAGGTGGGTGATATGGTTTGGTTGTCATCAAAGAAAATCTCTATGAAGGTGGCTTCTCCAAAGTTTAAACCTAGATTTATTGGACCTTACAAGATTTTGGAGATTCTTAATCCGGTCTCTTTTCGATTGGCTCTTCCTGTTACATTCAAGATCCATAACGTGTTTTATAAGTCTCTGTTGAAGAGGTTTGTTGAGCCAGTAGTTCCTGTGGTGGCACCTCCTGACCCTGTATTGGTTGAAGGTAATGCGGAATATGAGGTTGAGAAGATACTGGATTCTCGTCTGGCTAGACGGAGACTCCAGTATTTGGTTAAGTGGAAGGGTTATGGCCAGGAGGATAATTCTTGGGTCTCTGCATCTGATATTCATGCCGAAAGATTGGTTCGTGCTTTTCATCGGGCCCATCCTGATCGGCTTGGTGGCGTGGATGTGGGTTCGGTGACCCCTCCTCAAGGGGGAGGTACTGTTGTGAGCTCATTTTCTCGTTCACCTTTGATGTCCGATGAACTCCCTCTGCTGGTGAAAGGAGGTGGTGAAACTGATTTGGATGGGAGAAACCTGTCACCTGAACAGGTGGATTGCGATTGGACATCCGGAATCTCTGGGTGAATATAAGGCAGCCGACGCCCTGTAGGGTTGCTGGTGATTTCTCTGCTCTGAGCTCTGGCCTCCAGTTCAGTTCTGTCTTCTAAAGCTAAGTTTTGCTCTGTTATTGCTCCATGAGATTTTGTCTGATTTGCTTAGTTTTGTGTTCTACCAGCCCCGGCTGGGGCTCTGCTGAATTTCCATTTTTGTCCCTGATTGGTTAAATCTCTTTTGCTCTGGCTTCAGAATATATCAGAGTGCTGATATAGAGATTTTGAAGTCTAGTGACTTCAGGGCCGTTTTTCCTATCAGATGAGTTGGGACATTTTTGGTAGGGTTTTTGCGGATTGCAGCCAGCATCTTTTCTGTCCTTTCCTATCTAGATAGTTGGGCCCCATCGTTTGCTCTGCCTGTCTTTCTGTCTGTGTTTGTGTTTTCATCTGTTTTCACCGACAATAAATGTTGGGGGCTGTCTATTGCTTTGGGGTCTGCTCGGGGGCAGTTTAGATTTCCCCTTTCTTTCTTTATGCTTATTTAATTCTCCGGCTGTGAAGAGGTGTCTAGGACCACCATAGGAACGCTCCACGGCTACTGTTAGTTGTTGTGAATCAGGTGTCTGCAATCCGCTAGCTACCAACCTCTCCGGTTTTCTGGACTTAGCTTGCATTTTTGTTTTTTCCTCCTCCGGTGACTCATTCATAACACAGATGTTGCTCAGAAGTGCCGTGTACACAGAGAAAAACACATGCTCCAGTGTTAGTGGGGTGCAGTAACGCCAGCTGCTCCCCTGCTGTGTGTACGGCAAAGTCTCCTGCTCCCTCCACATTCAGACTACTACTGATTTTTAACCGTGCTCCAATTAGGCTTCTGGCTCCAGTGTCTCTAGTATTTACCCTGACCTCCAACACCGCCAGTTGCTGCTCAAAAGTGCGGTCTGCACAATCAACTACTAGTAGTGGGAATGTGGACAGAGCAGAAGACATTGCCAGACACACATCAGGGTATCAACTGACTTTACAGAACCCCACTCACACAGGAACAAGTGTTGATTGTGCAGACCACACATTTGAGCAGCAAATTGCGGTGTTGGAGGCCAGGGTAAATACTAGAGACACTGGAGCCAGAGGCCTAATTGGAGCACGGTTAAAATCAGTAGTAGTCTACAACACATTTTAAACTTGAGGAAATTAGGCCTCAGCCTACACCCTGATTGACCCTGGGCTCCAACATCGCCAGTTGCTGCTCAGAAGGGTCTTTGGCACGGGTACTTCCTCCTGCCCATCCTGGTTCCAGCACGCCTGCTGTTTCCGGGGAGTGTCAATGTCTCTTTGCCACCAAAACGTTGTCCAGTCGTGTTGCGGTCGGGTTAGCCGAGTCTATGGTGTCTGCAGTTTAGGTGCTTCCTATGTGGGCTGCGGGTTCTGGTAATAAAGGCTGGTTCCATAGTGCCAATAGGACAAGCACCCCCTGTAGGACTGTGGGTTTCGGTAACTGCTGCCGGCTCACGGCCTTGCAGCGTTGTTTTTCAGGGGTAGTTTCTGCTACCCCTCTGGGTTCCAGTACAGTTAGCTGGTTCTCAGCAGTGCCTTTGGCTTGGGTGCCTCCTTCTCGGTATTCGAGTTCCAGCAACGTCTGCTGGTCCTTGGTAGTGCTTTCTAGCACAGGTACCTCCTGCTTAGTAACCATGTTCCAGCACCATCAGCTGGTCCACAGTTGTGCCATTGGCTCTTGTTACTTCTGCTGCCCCTCCGGGTTCCAGCACCGTCAGCTGGTCCTCGCTAGTTCCATTTGCTCTTGTTCCTTCTGCTACCCCTCTGGGTTCCAGTACCGTCAGCTGGTCCTCGCTAGTTCCATTTGCTCTTGTTCCTTCTGCTACCCCTCCGGGTTCCAGTACCATCAGCTGGGTCTCAGTAGTTCCATTGACTCTTGTAGCTTCTGCTACCCATCCGGGTTCCAGCACCGTCAGCTGGTTCTCGGCAGTGTCATTGGCATGGCTACTCCCTCCTGCCCAGCCTGGTACCAGCACGCCTGCTGTTTCCGGGTAGTGTCAACGTCACTTTGCCACCAATACGTTGTCCTGTCGTGTTGCGGTCGGGTTAGCCGAGTCTATGGTACCTGCAGTTTAGGTGCTTCCTATGTGGGCTGCGGGTTCTAGTAATAAAGGCTGGTTCCGTAGTGCCAATAGGACAAGCACCCCCTGTAGGACTGTGGGTTTCGGCAACTGAGGCCGGCTCGGGGCCTTGCAAATTTGTTTTTCATGGGTACCTTCTGCTACCCATCTGGGTTCCAGCACAATCAGCTGGTTCTCGGCAGTGCCTTTGGCTTAGGTGCCTCCTTCTCGGTATCCGAGTTCTAGCAACGTCTGCTGGTCCTTGGTAGTGCTTTGTAGCAAAGGTACCTCCTGCTTAGTAACCGTGTTCCAGCACCGTCAGCTGGTCCACGGTTGTGCCATTGGCTCTTGTTCCTTCTGCTGCCCCTCCGGGTTCCAGCACCATTAGCAGGTCCTCGCTAGTTCCATTTGCTCTTGTTCCTTCTGCTACCCATCCGGGTTCTGGTATCGTCAGCTGGTTCTCGGCAGTTCCTCAGCCTTCTTGTACCTTCTGCTACTTTTCCAAGTTCAAGCTTGTGGAAATGGTTTTTGGTTCTTACTTTGGAACTCCCTGACGACAACCCTGTAGACGACCCTGAAGACCACACCGAAGAAAACCAAAAAGATGACCCTGAAGAAGATGACCAAGAGGACAAAGAACATGAAGACAACCACCAAGATGCAGAACAACAAGAGACAGAAGACCAAGAAGCAGAAGAACAAAAATCAGAAGAACCAAAAGCAGAAGAACAAAAATCAGAAGAACCAAAAGCAGAAGAACATTAAGCATAAGACTAAAAATCAGAGCAAAAGATATTATCTAAATTATAAGAAGAAGACTAAGCAGTGTATGGGGGTGAGTCCGTTCCTCCTCATGGTGCCCCTGGAAAATGCCTGCTGCTGCAGGCCAAACTGAACGCGGACAAATCCTGTTGTAAATCTTTTGTGACAGGCAGAACGGAAGATGTAATCTTCAAACTTTTATAGATAACAACTACAGGAATGCCTGTCACAAATAAGAATATGATGAAGAAGAAGAATAGGAAGAAGATGAAGAAGTAGAATATGAAGAAGAATAATAGTTGAATAAGGAGAATATGAAGAATGTAAAAGAAAAGAATAATAGGAAGAAGGTGAAGAAGAAGAAGATGAATAAGGTGAAGAAGAAGTTGATGAAAAATATGCTGCTGCTGCTGAGGATCATGAAGGAGAAAGTGTGGGAGAAGTAAAAAAGAAGGTGAAGAGCATGGAAGTAGTGAAACATATATATCTGACAAAATATAAAAAAGGTTAACATAGTCAATATCTTTGTAACTCCGAACATCTTTAAAAAAAAAAATTCCTGCTATTCCATTTGATTGGGCTAAACCTCTATGCCTTTAATGTCTCCTCCACCTCCCCCAATACATTCTACATTATTCTTAGTTGTTTTTCTTCATGTAGAATTAACCTACAAGGAAAGAAAGGGTTTTTTTTAATTCCGATATTTCTGTCCCATTGACTTGAATGGGGCTTCTGGTGTCGGAATCGGCGATACCCGATACTTTTTTGGTATCGGTCCGATCCAATCCGATCCGATATTTCACGATATCGGATGGTATCGCTCAACACTACTTGTCAGTGACTGTTCAGCCAGAGGGAGCGGCGCTCACGGACTTTGTCATCACACCCTCTGACCTGAACATCACAGACAGAGGACGCGGAAGACAGAGTGGTGCACAGCGGTGGAACGGGGACAGGTGAATATCGCATATACTTACCCCCTCCTGGCATGGTCTCTACAGCCCCGCTTCTCCCATGGTCTCCGGCAGCTATTCCTTCCTTCAGCAGTCACGTGGTACCGCTCATTAAAGTCATGAATATGCGCATATTCATGACTTTAATGAGCGGTACCATGTGATCGCTGAAGGAAGGAACCTGTGACCATGGGAGAAGAATGGGAGCTGCAGAGATGAACCAGGGGGGGTAAGTATGATCTGACACCCCTTCTCCCCCTCCCCCGCCAACCCCCTGGCATATATGACTCATGTATAAGCCGAGAGGGGGTCTTTCAGCCACAAAAAATGGGATGAAAATGTTGGCTTATACGCGAGTGTATACGGTAACTTTTTTCACAAAAAATTTACCTCAGATCCAAATTGTTTTTTACTTTCCAAAGGGTAACAGGAGAAACTGTACCCCAAAAGTTGTTGTGCAATTTATCCTAAGTACGCTGATACCCCATATGTGAGGTAAACCCCTGTTTGGCTGCATGGCAGAGCTCCGAAAAGAAGGAGCGCCGTTTCACTTTTTCAATGTAAAATTGGCTGGAATTGAGATCGGACACCATGCCGCATTTGGCGAGCCCCTGATGTGCCTAAACAGTGGAAAACCCTAACAAGTGACCCCATTTTGGAAACTAGACCCCCAAATGAACTTATCTAGATGTTTGGTGAGCACTTTGAATCCCCAAGTGTTCCACAGAAGTTTATAACGTAGAACAGTGAAAATAAAAAAAATCATTTTTTTCCAAAAAAATTATTTTTTGACCCAAATTTTTTATTTTCCCAAGGGTAACAGGAGAAATTGGACAGCTAAACTTGTTGGGCAATTTGTCCTGAGTACGCTGATACAGTATGCTGATACCCATATGTGGAGGTAAACCATTGTTTGGCGCATGGCAGAGTTCGGAAGGGAAGGAGTGCCATTTTACTTTTTCAATTTAAAATTTGCTGCAATTGATATCAGATGCCATGTTGCATTTGGAGAGCCCCTGATGTGCCTAAGCAGTGGAAACCCCCCACAAGTGAAACCATTTTGAAAACTAGACCCTCCTTGGAACTTATCTAGATGTGTGGTGAGCACTTTGAACCCCCAATTGCTTCACAGAAGCTTATTACGTAGAACCATGAAAATAAAAAATCAAATGATCTTTTCACCCCCAATTTTTTTATTTTCCCAAGGGTACTAGGAGAAATTGTACCTCAAAAGTTGTTGAGCATTTTCTCTTGAGTACGCCGATACCCCATTTGTTGGGCAACACTACTTTTGAGGCACAGTGCAAAGCTCAGAAGGGAAGAGGCACCAAATTGGAGTTCAGATTTTGCTGGAATGGTTTGAGGGTGTAATGTCACATTGGTAGAGCCCGTGAGGTGCCAGAACAACAGAAACCCACTATATGTGATCTCATTTTACAAACTAGACTGCCCAATGAATTCATCTAGGGGTGCAGTGATCATATTAACACCATATGTACCTCACAGAATTTTAGACCACTTAGCGGTGAAGAAAGAATAAATTACATTTTTACCACTAAAATGTTGTTTTAACCTCAACTTTTTAATTTTTCTAAGGGCTAATAGGAATTTGTTTTTTTACAACAAACTGAGGTCCATTTTTTTCCTGAGTGTGCGAATACCCTACATGTAAGCGGGAAATATTTTTCAGGCACAGTGCAAAGCTCAGAAGGCAAGGAGTGCCAGATTTTACAGTTACGGTTTGCAGGTGCTATGACCACTGGGAGAGCCCATGAGGTGCCAGAACAGCAGAACCCTCCATATGTGACCCTAATTTTTGAACTACACCTCTCAATGAATTCATCTAGGGTGCTGTGATCATATTGACACCGTTGCTGCGTAACAGAATTTCATACCATTGGGCAATGAAGATAAAAAACTACATTTTTACCACCAGAATTTTGTTTTAGCCAAAGATCAGGGCCGTAACTACAACCGGGCAGCCGGGGCACTGCCCCGGGGCCCCAACCACCCAAGGGGCCCCAAACTGATGGTAAAAAATTGTATTTTAATACTTTAATTTCTCATAAAATACCCAGCTCCTATATTATTCGAGTTTAAAGTTAATAAAAATAACGAAAAGATCCATGAAAGTGCAAGCGTAAATGTTTTTGTTCGTTTATACTTTAAACGGTGAAACGCTATTTTGCTTAGTAACAGGAGCTCTATGGCAGACAGTAGACTGTTAGCTGATCGTGTGGCGTCATGCCAGGCGGTGACTCAGCCAATAGTTCAGGCAGCGGACGCGACGCGACGTGCACTGACACTGAGGTATTGTTTACCCCAACTGCTGAACTGCTCATTGGCCATTGCTCATCGGTCAGCGGCCAGTGTCGGATCGTCAGTGCAGTCTGTGTCGCATATACAGTAGTAGTTATAGTGCGTGTGTAGGTTGATAGTATTTAGTATTACTGTATTTTCTGGCGTATAAGACGACTGGGCGTATAAGACGACCCCAAACTTTTCCAGTTAATATAGGGTTTGGAATATACTCGCCGTATAAGACTACCCCTCTTCTACGGTATGATTCCCATTGTGAACCCCACACAGCCCGTCATACAGTATAATGGCACCTACATCTCTTCACACTGTATTATGGTCCCCACACAGCCTTAAAGGGACACTGTCACCAGGATTTTGCCATCCCATCTGATAGCAGCATAATGTAGAGATAGAGACCCGGATTCCAGCGATGTGTCACTTACTGAGCTGCTTGCTGTAATTTTAATATAATTACTCTTTTCCCTGATTCATATTTAGCAGCAAATGAATGTGCTGGACTATTTGATTAGTCCTACAATGTTAATCTCAAACTGAATGAACAGTGATTTTATGAAAACTACACTGAGCAGCCCAGTAAGTGACACTGGTGACAGTGTCTCTTTAACTCGCCCTCCATAAAGTATAAAGGCTTCCTCATAGTCCTTCAAGTATTATCATGCCCCCCACAGAGCCCTCCCAGTATTATAATGGCTTCCACATAGTATAATTGGCTCCGTATATTATAGTGCATCATCCATTGTCACCCATTATAATGCACCATCATAGTGCTCCATATAGTATACTGCACCCCCATAGTCCTCCATATACAATAAACATGGAGAGGGGTGATGTGCCAGAATCATGTGGAGGGGGGTGGAATATGGGGATTGGGATGTGCCAGCACCGTGAGGGGGTAGGTGACATGGAGAGGGGTTTGTGCCTGTGTTAAGATGGCGGGGGGTGGTTGGGGGAGTACAGGAGGCAAACTTTCCTGTCAGACAATGTCACCCGGAGGACAGGAGACTCTCATTTCAATAATTTCCAGGAGCTCTGCCAGCTGTCAATGAATGGAAACCTGCACTGGCCTGGAGAGTCTCATAGCACAAGATTTGTAACAATATGTTAGTCTGGCGATCACAGAGTTGGCAAGGCAGGCACAGTGCACACTGTAACAAACTCTCAGCATTGAGAGGAGACAGTCTCAGCAGACACAAATATCTCTGTGACAAACTGTGAGAAGCCCTGCCCCTCTCCAGTCTGCAGGTCTATACTGCTGCGAGGGGGAGGGGAGGAGGTCAGGAGGAAGTCTCCATAATCACACATTCCTCCCGATTCCGGGTCATGCAGTATCTATCTTCTCAGTGAGTCATCTGTCTCTTGTTTTCAATAATCAGAGCTGTGTACAACCCCCACTCAATTCACTGAATATTTAACTTGTAAAACTTGCATCATAAACAAAATCTATTAAAGGTCCTTGCGGAACGTGGTGAAGCCTGTGTGTTGTATACAACAATGCGTAGCAGGCTTCACCACGTTCCGCACAACCTCTAGTAATTGAAATATTGAAGGGCCCCACTATGAAGTTTTGCCCCGGGGCCCCGACTTATAGTTATGGCACTGATAAGTAGGGATGAGCGATATTGCCAGATATCATATCGGAATTCCGATTTCCGATATTGAAAAAATATCGGATATCGGAATTTCCGATTTCCGATATCAATGTGTGGCGCCCCTGAGGCTCAGTCGCCACAGAGGTACTGCACCTTCTCCTAAGGTGTGGTGCCCCACCATCCTGGTAAGTTGGGAACTCCTTCCACACTCCAACACCTGCACCCGCACACAGGATACTTCAGCAAAGGACCAGATGGCAGCTCCATGCTTAGAGGGTAGCAGAGCACCCTACGTGGGTCCTTGCTTCATAACACGAGATGTGCTGGGAGGTGGGTGGAGTTTAGATCCATATAAAAGGTTGGGAAGGTTTAGAATTACAGGTTCAGTCTGACAGAAGGTCGGCGGAGAAGGAAGCCACTCAATGAGGAGTGGGGGATCCCTGGAAGAAGGGATGGAGGAAGGAGTGCTGCAGCTGCCTCAGTGACCTGAGCCAGCTGGCACGGGAAAGTAACAAAGGTGGAGAGAAGTAGAACTGTAACCTAAGCATCCATACGAAGGAGAGACAAGTACGGAGCGAAGGAGTAAAGAGAACAGAGAGGAGGAGTGGGTTGAATAGGAACCCTGCCTATAGGTTCTCAGCGCAAGGCCGGGGCCTGGTCCCCGAGGTTGTATGGACACTTATGGTTCTGCAGCAGACACCGGTGGAGTAGTTGGCTGTAAATGCACTACTCCCATCCAAGACACAACAGCAACACGGATAGAGAGCCGGGATCCAGGAGCATCCCTGAGCAGGCTACAGCTGTCTGTCATACAAGTAGAGTTCTAGGAACATCTAGACAGGAGGTATTCCAGGGTAACTAAGTACTGGAGTGCTTCACACCACAAGGCGCGTTGGCGGAGTCGTTCAGGAAGGTACATGTTGGCGGAGTGTTGGAGAGCCCTGACTTGCCCGGGAGGTTGATTGAGTCTCTACCCCGGAGGACACGGCACGAAGGCAGGCACCAGTGTGTACTACGAACTGTGAGTAAAGCTTTGAAACTGCAAGCTCTGGTGTCCTCTGTTCATTCGCCGCTAACACCTTCAGCACCGCTACATCTGGGTACCAGCATCCACACCACCCTGCACTTCTCCTCATCCATAACGCCTACACTGCCCTGGGACTACAGCTCCACCTGTGGGGAGCTACACCATCTTTGCTGCATCCCACCATCAGTCCCAGTGGATCTGCAAGCAGCGTTGGCTTAACATCTTACTTGCCAAACACCATAGGTGGCATCACGAACTATTCCATTAACCACAAAAACCATCACCATTGATATTGGGCGCCCAGGGCCACGGACCGGGACGCCGCCACCGCTGTGACACATTCCCCCTGACACCAGCCCGGTACCGAGTACCCCACAGCCCTGGGAGGGCGACCCAAATGCAAGTCAATGGGAGAAATCGGAATTACAAAATGACCACTACAGTGCTATATAATTGATAAAATGGAGGGGAAACACCTCAGGATAATGGGGAAGGATTTTGCAGAGGCAGAGGAGCAAAAAAATCGCTAGAAAAATGCACAGAGCAAAAGCTGTAGCAGGAAAACATCTTCTTAACAGCGGTGTTTTTTCTTTGGGTTAGGATTAGTTGGGGTAGGGTTAGGGTTTATGGTTAGTAGGGTAAGGGTTAGGGTAAGGGTAAGGGGTTAGGGATAGTTATGGTTAGGGTTAGTGATTTTACATTATTAAATTAAAACTGCCGGTGGTGGTGTCAATATGCCCTTTGACTGACATGTGTCTGCGTTCAGCTCACCTTGCTTTGCAGGGAGTTTCCAGGAGCACCACGTGGAGGAACGGATACACTACCTTTAAACCATGCTTAGTCTTCTTCTGCTGATTATATTACTGTTATTCAGTAATTCTGCATATTGATATTCTGCTTTTGGTTCATGTACATCTGCTCCTACTGCTTCCTAAACCTCTGTCTATGGTTATCCTGCTATTGGCTGGTCGCAGAATGTCCCAAACCCAGAGGAAATGCGCAGAAGTAACAGTAGGCACAGTAACCTGAGAGAAACAGCTGGTGAGTCTGGAACCCGTATAGGCAGCAGAAATCAGCATAAGAGCCAATGGAACTAACGGGCACCAGCAGACGTTACCGGAGGCCGATAACTAAGCAGGAGGTAACCTGTGCCAGAATGCACTACCAAGGACCAGCAGACGTTACTGGAACTCGGATACCACAAAGGAGGGACCTAAGCCATTGACTCTACTGAAAACCAGCTGATGTTACTGGAACCCAGATAAGCAGCAGAAGGTAAAAGTGCCAGTGGCTGTACTGGGCAACAGCTGACATTACTGTAGCCCGGATACCACAATGTAGTAGTGACATAAGCCAAAAGCACTGCCGAGAAGCCCAAAAAAGCCCCACAAATACGCAAGTTCAAGAGCAAAAAGACAGGAGTCCGGGGACATCTCCATCTGTCTTCTTGTCTTGGGTCTTCCGCATCTGTCTTCCTGTCTTGGGTCTTCTGCATCTGTCTTCCTGTCTTGGGTCTACTGCATCTGTCTTCCTGCCTTGGGTCTTCTACCGGAGTAATGTCTTCTCGGCAGAAGGTGCAAGAGCCACATTTGCCCCCGCAACCCGGACACAGTCTTCTTTACTCTGCAGTCGCAGCAGGGGAGGAGGAGGGCCTACTGGCACTGTCGAGACCAGCCTTGAGCGCCAGGTCCCGGAGTCCACGTAGGGGGCTCCTACACTGTGGACACCACGGATAACAGCAAACTGAGCCGGAATGATATACGGCGGGGGCGTGGAACAGTGCGGCGTACACAATCGTGTAACGGCGAGCATTTTCTAAACACGGTTTGGAGCAGGAGGTACCCGTGCCCTTGGGCACTCCCGAGAACCAGCTGGCGATGCTGGAACTCGGTTTACCCCTCAGGGGAGGCACCTGTGTCCGCACTTCACTGCCAGGAAACAGCCGGCGTGGCTGGACCCCGCCTCTTGTGCTTCTGCCTATAGGTGTTTGGCATCTGTCGTCTTTTTTTTCCACTTTGGTCTAACGAGGTACAGCTGGCGTTACTGTTGCCCAGAAACACAGCATGCTGTGAAAGTGGCAGTCACGGAAATGGGAACTAGCTGGCGGTACTAGAGCCCAGAAACACAGCATGCTGTGAAATCAACAGTCACGGAAATGGGCACTTGCTGGCGGTACTAGAGCCCAGAAACACGGCATGCTGTGAAAGTGGCAGTCACAGAAATGGGCACTAGCTGGCGGTACTAGAGCCCATGGAAAACAGTATGAGGTGAAAGCGTCAGTCAGAGAATCATGAGCTAGATGTTGGTAGTAGAGGCCAGAGCACTGGCATAACAGATGATGCTGTGTGCAACATAGGCACATGACAGAGCATGCATACTGCTACCAACCATGCATGTAACCTGTCTACTCTGGCCCAGGGCAGCAAAAGTCACCAGAAATCCAGGCCTGCTTCATTTTAAGAATGTAAGCCGCTCCACATTTGCAGCGGATAGTCTGGTACGTTGGTCTGTTAGTACATTGCCAGCTGCACTAAAGACACGTTCAGAAATCACACTGGCACCAGGACAAGCCAGGACCTCCAAGGCATACTGGCTAAGCTCGGGCCATGTATCCAACTTGGAGACCCAAAACTTGAAGGGGGCAGATCCATCCTGAAGCACACTGACAGGGGTGGAGAGGTATTGTGCCATCATGTCACAGTAACGTTGCCTCCTAGTGCGTTGCACTGTCTGTGCTGATGGTGCCCGAACTGTTTGCGGGTTCAGAAACCATTGGAACAGGTTTGGTATACTGAACCTGTCAGTAGCAGATGAACTGCTTCTGCTACCGGCTTCTGAACGGATTCCGCTGGGCCCAGGACGCACTGAGGTGCCTGCTAGTGCACGCGCATCACTGCTATGCGGTGGAAAAGAGTACATGAGTGAATTAACCAGTGCATCTTGGTACTCCTGCATTTTACGCGCCCAGTTCAATGGTGTAATTAGGCTTTGAAGGCTGTCCCGGTAACATGGATCTAAGAGGGTGGCCACCCGGTTGTCATTTGTGTGGAGAATATGAGCCACGCGTGGGTCGTTTCTCAGACACTGCCACATGAAGTCACTCATGTGCTGAAGGCTTCCAAATGACCATGCATCGCTCTCACCAACTGGAGGAATGTGCTCTGGCTGCTCTGCATCACCCCATCCACGCTCTATCTGGTGACTACTAGTAGAGCGCTGTGTACTTTCCTCCTCTGGCTCATCCTCTTAGTCCTCCTCATCCTCCTCACTTGCTGTGTCCTGCCTGGACCTTTGTGAGGCACCCACAGAGCTTTGTACCAACCGGGCCGATGAAGATTGCCTGGTTGGTGCAAGTGTCTCATCATACTCCTCCTCCTCCAGAGAAACCTCATCCCTTAGTTCTTTAAGTGATGATTCTATAAGGCATATAAGGGGAATAGTCAGGCTGAGTAGTGCAGCATCCACGCTCACCATCAGAGTGGAGTCCTCGAAGCACTTCAAAATTGTGCATATGTCCTTCATGGATGCCCACTCTGTGGTTGTAAAGTGGGAGGGCTGAGATGTGTGTCGCCTACTTTGTGCCTGCTGCAGCTGCAACTCCATAATTGCAGGTTGCTGCTCACACAACCTCCGCAGCATATGCAATGTCGAATTCCACCTGGTGGGGAGGTCAACAATGATGTGGTGCTCGGGCAGACCCAGTCTGCGCTGCATGGCTGAAAGGCGCGATGCAGCCATGCTTGAACGCCGCAAATGAGAGCACTCGTTTCTGACTTTGTGCAGCAGCTCCTCAAGGTCAGGATAGTTCCTAAGGAAATTCTGCACCACCAAGTTTAGGACATGGGCAAGGCATGGAATGTGAGTCAGACCACCTAGGCCCAGAGCCGCGACCAGATTTCGGCCGTTGTCACACACCACCATACCTGGCTGGAGGTTGAGCAGTGCAAGCCACATGTCGCTCTGCTCCTTGAGCGTGTTCCACAGCTCGGTTGCGGTGTGGTTAACATCACCCAGATAAACCAATTTCAACACGGCCTGTTGATGTTTGGCCGATGCAGTGCTGAAATCGGTTGTTGTGGTATGTCTGGGTGCAGGCGAGTCTGACTAGGAGTATGAGGAGGAGTCAATTTGTATGGAGGAGAGGCCAGCAATCCGTGGAGTTGGCAGGACCCACGCACTTGCACTGTCTACTTCAGTTCCAGGCTCAACTACATTTACCCAATGGGCGGTGATGGAAATGTAGCGTCCCTGGCCATGCTGACTGGTCCACGCGTCGGTGGTCAGGTGGACCTTGCTACTAACTGCATTTTGCAGCGCATGCTTAATTTTACGCTCCACATGCTGTTGCAGGGCAGGGACGGCTTGCCTGCTGAAGTAGAAGCGGCTGGGAACGCTGTATTGTGGGATTGCAAACCCCAACATATCGATAAAGGCTGGCTTGCTCACCAGCCAGAATGGTAGCATTTCCACTGCAAGCAGTTTGGCAATGCGAGAATTCATGCCCTGTGCTCGTGGGTGGTTTGCCGAGTATGGGTGCCTTTTCTCCCATACCTGTGTGACAGATGGCTGCACACTGGATTGGGAGTGTGAGGATGCCAGCAATTGGGATGCTGATGCTGACGAAGTACAGACAGTGTGCCGCCGTACAACACTGCCTGCGGATGCACCCTGGCATTCTGTCGAGGAAGCGGGAGCAGCTGTTTGCGAGCTGGAGTAAGAGGTGGACGCTGTGGCTGAAGAGGTGGAAGGTGGGGAACCAGCTGCAGGTGGCGAATCATCTTGGGTGTGATGCTGCCACTCCACAGGGTGCCTCTTCCTGACATGCGTCAACATATTGGTGGTATTAAGGTTGCTGACGTTCTTCCCTCTCTGCACAGTTTGTCGACAAAGCTTGCATCTGACTACTGTAACATCATCTGCAACTTGGTCGAAAAAGGCCCATGCACCACAACTCTTGGGCGCACCCCTTGTGTTCTTCAAAAGAGCCCTGCTCCTAACGGGTGCTGAAGTTGAGGGAGCTGACAACCAATTTTTCCCTCTTCTTCTCCCACGTGGATGGCCACGCTGCACCACACCTGCAAGCTCTTCCTCTGAGCTATCCCCACTTGCTTGCTGACCCTCAGCATGCCATGATGGGTCAAGGACCTTGTCATCCAATACACTTTCGTCAGCAGAAACTGGCAGCTGAGTTTCATCATCATCTGCTGACTGTGGTCTGGTCACTGTGGGCACTGTCCCACCCTCCACTTCTTCCTCAGATGACACAGTGGTTGCGCATCTGTGCACACTACCTCTTCTTCAGCTGCAGGAATGCTGTCTGGCTGGCACACAGATTCCAAGCCAACAGATTCTGAGAAGAAGATTAAGGTTGGCTCCTGGCCCTCTGAATGTCTGGGCAATTTAGTGGGCGGTGAAGAAGCAGATGGGTGCTGCTCTTCAGTGGCCTGACCCGATGTGGTGGAGAGTTCCTGGGAGGATGCTGTGCTCATTGAGGTGGATTCCTCAGCTGCCATCCAACCAACAACGGTTTCTACTTGATCCTCTCTTATCAGCCAATGGCCCTGCGCTCCTAGCAAGCTGCGCATAAATGACTGCTGCCGGGTGAAAGTAGGTGCTGAGTGACTTGGGCCTGCTGCTTGCTCTGGATGTGCACCATGTCTAGCTGCTGATGCACCTCTTCCGCGGCTGCCGCGGGGACGTCCCTTATTCCCTACCTTCTTCATCTCTATCGATGGATTCAGAACGGCAAGAAAGTAATTATTAGGAATTAGTGTGCTTATTCCTGTAGGACTACAAACAGGTATAAGAAACACTAATGGCACAGTATGATGATGGTGTGTCTGCTACACTTTATTTGAATCTAGTGTGGCCTACACAAAGAGTAACGTGTGTTTGTGGTATTAGTGTACACGTTACGGTCGGATGTCACCACGCAGTAAATGACACTGCTGTGATACCAAAAAAAAAAAAAAGGATTCTCCGGGACTGGGCCAGGTGCTGTGTGGCACCAGCCACAGAGGTTGTTTGGGCCCTCACAGCACAATCCCTATATAGTGTTTAACTTTTAGGAAAAAATAGGGGAAGGGGATTTAAGGGATGAAAAGAAAAGGCAGTGAGACACACACCACACAGTGCTGCAGCAAGAGGAGCTGCAGCAGCTGCAGTGAATGTGCTCTGCACTGTCTCACTAACCACCTCACTGAGAGCCTG
This sequence comes from Dendrobates tinctorius, assembly GCF_039654945.1. Taxonomy (NCBI): domain Eukaryota; kingdom Metazoa; phylum Chordata; class Amphibia; order Anura; family Dendrobatidae; genus Dendrobates; species Dendrobates tinctorius. The sequence continues at coordinate 2,335,903 of NW_027361910.1, forward strand.
CTCAGCACAAAAAATGAAACTGAGGGGGGTCAGTGAGGAAAAAGTCGGCTTCTGTAACACACAGGGGCTGCTACAGTCGCTGAAAAACAATTTCTATCGCTATGAGATCCAAGATCTCTCCCTATCTCCAACAGCAACCTATCCCTATCTGCTTTCACAGTAGAGTGAGGCTAAAATGGCAGGCGCAGCCTTTTATACTGCCTTATCACACCATCCAGCCAGCCAATCGTAGCGCAGCCCATAGCTAGCATGTTTGGACGCCTCCTACCAAGCTTAGGGGAGTTACACAATGTTGCCAGCAATTCTTCAGCTCCTGATTGGCTCCACGGAGCGCTCTGAGGCTGAAGGATAATGGGATTTCTGATTTCCGATGTGAAAAAAATATTGGAATCGGAAATCGGAATTCCGATATCGCAAATATCGGGCCGATTTCCGATATTTCAATATCGGAAAGCTCATCCCTACTGATAAGTGATCATATATTCACTTCCTTTCCTCCTCTTTAAGCAGTCGGACTGATGAGTGCGAAGTTTTATTTTCTTTATATACTGGCCTGTGAACCTACTTGTGCACCACTACACGGTTGTGCTACGTCTTTTTGCTTATAGCACATGTACACATGGATACAAGGACATGGATAACACCAGTACTGGTTTTTCCAGAAACATCAGTTATTTTAAAAGGGTTCTAAAAGGGTAAAGGATCATTCATGTAAAACTACACTAGTGACAAGAAATACATATGGCTATGCTTATGCAGTATTTACTCTTTATATAGCTGTTATCTCCAGAAACTCTGCATTCAATCCATTTTGAGAAAGGGCTATTAAAATTATAAAGAAAAAAAAAATGTTAAAACAACCAAGCTGAGGGCAGGAAAAAATTAATCATTTGTTACATTACAGGCAAATGTCAATGAATCGTTAGCCTGATACTGAGTGTCCGGTCTGCCTGGAGGCCCTTTCATATTTGGATGAATGTTTTTTTGGTGGCTGCTTACTTGGCGGCTATCCAGCTTCCCGTATATTTTATTCAATAGCTTTCTTTTAACCCTTTTGCAACTGCACAATACTGCCATATGACATTTTAAGAGCTAGATTTCCATAACATTGGAGATTTATGATTTTCCAAAGATAACAGTTGCCTTGTGAATTAGTGCTTTGTTACTGTATTTATGACTGCAAGCTTGGAGCAGTCACATTTTATATATTGAGAAGTAGTTTGATTGATTGACATTGTCACTCATAAGTTGATGATCTCCTTTTGTAGTCAGCTTAAACCACTTAAGCAGAGCATAAAGCAGATTCACTTTCTTAAAAGTTTTCTCCAGGAACCTGGTATTCGAATGGTCTTTCAGTACGATATGCCTAAGTCCTTAATAGATTTTTACTCAAGAGCGTCTGTAATTTCACTTAAGAAGTCAGTATTTTAGTATCTACCATTGACAATATATTTTTCAAGAAACTATGTGTAAGACAAGCTTAGGAGTTAAATATTATGGGAAGTGATTTGCAAGTAGAATTGGGCGGACATCTGGATGTTCAGGTCCGGCTGGTTGGGTCGAACAGTTACAAAGCCATCGGGTACCAGAACAGTAGCAGGACCCGAACCCAAAACCAGACCCCATTCAGTTATATGGGGGCCCGAACATCCAATATTTGCCATGCTGTCATGTGCATGACAGCATGGCAAACACCGCTTCTGATTGGAAGTAAAATCATCACTGCCGGTCAGACACCTGAGCCAGCAGATGTTATCGGAGGTAAAAAGTTTACCTCCGGTCACTTGTATTAGCTAATGGGACTACTGCTCCCATCAGCTGATGCCTGATGCCGCTAATAACAGTGAGAGCAGGAGCCGCTGATGGGAGTTTTCAGCCGGTGCCTGCACTGTAAATAAATAATTTTTTTTAAAAAAACAGCGTGGCTTCCCCTGTATTTTTGATAACCAGCCAGGCAAAACTTACAGCTGAGGGCTGCAACCCTCATCTGTCAGCTTCAGCAAGGCTAGTTATCAAGAATAGAGGGGTCTCCATGCTATATTTTTTAATTGTTTAAATAAATAATTCAAAAACGATGCGGGGTCCCCCAACTTTTAACAACCAGACAAACTAAAGCAGATAACGGTGGCTAGTATTCTTAGGCTGGTAGGAGGTCATGGATATTGGCACCCACAGCCTAAAAATATCAGTCCACAGCCGCCTAGAAAAGGCACATCTATTAGATGCGCCAATTCTGGCACTTTGCATGGCTCTTCCCACGTGCCCTGAAACGGTGGCAAGTGGGGTTCATATTTGTGGGGTTGATGTCACCTTTGTATTGTCAGGTGGCACCAAGCCCATGGCTTATTAATGGAGAAGCGTCTATAAGACACCTATCCATTACTGATACTATAGTTGTATGGTAAATACAGACACAGAAATAAAACAAAACACAGTTTTCCATTTTGATTTAAAATAACAAACACAGTTATACTCACCTATTGCCTAATCATTGAAGCCCTCATCTTCTGTAAAAACAGAAAATAATAAACAACCAAATAACTCACCTAACGCACATTGCATTGAAGCCAGCCATGGTCTCCTGAAAAAAAAAAATAAAAATAAAAAACAACCATATCCCTCATCTGTCGGACATTCTGTCCCACGCCGTAATCCATGTCTGTGATAAATAGTTTTCAACCTGGACGGTGCCAACTTGGGACCATCCAGGCTAAAAGTCATGGTAGATTGAGCTGTGCAGAGTCATTTACTAGCGGTTACCTCATTGAGGTTACCGCAAGTCACTCAGGCTGCATTTCCAGCCGGTCCACTGAACTGCAGTGACCTCAATGAGTTCTGCTCTGCACCATGAGACTTTTTCTCACAGTGATAGTGGTGATCTCATCACAGTTCACCGTGAGTCTTGTTCTCACTGCAGCAAGTCATCCTCCCCTGCTCCCCTTCTCTTCACCGTGAGTGCTTGCATTCAGCCACCGCTCATACTGGTCAGCAAATTTCACACAGATGGATTACGGTGTGGGACACTATGGATTCTTTCAACTTCGAACAGGTGAGGGATATTGTTGTTTCTTATTTTTTTTCTTAATTTTATATTTGAATACAACTCTCAACATTGTCCCCTACTTGTGCTGATTGCAGGCAGAGTAGAGTACAATGATGTGAGTCTGAGAACAGCGTGAACAGTGCTAGCTTTTCTCAGGCGACGGTATGTGTGATACTGATGCCGCACACTGGTGGCACATGGTTGCCACTTGTATGCCATTAGTACAAAACACTCGAACACACGGACACGGATATCTCCGGTACTGGTGTTTCCAGTACCGGAAATATCAGAACGTGTGAAAGAGCCCTAAGGTAGCATACCTCATAAGGTGGGCCTTTTGGCAATTAATTACTAACTCAGCAGGAGAGGTGTACATCTATGCCCACACAATACCCTTATTGTGGATCTTCTTGACTTTATTCTCACTCATCATTTCTTCCTTTTTGATAGGAAATCCTACCACCAACTCAGGGGCACAGCGATGGGTCTCCCCCATACAATATCATTGTGAAAGAAAGTGATGGATCTCTTAAAACCTCTCTGTACCACAAAAAATTCAACAAATAATTTGTTGAGATGGGAGAGTCATCACCCCAAGAATCTGTTGAGTAGTATCCCCAAGGGGCAATTTTTACAACTGCGGACAAATTGTTCCAACTTTGGAGATTTCCAAAGATATAGCTCTGATTTGAAGGGGAGATTTAGGAAGAAAGGCTACACTAGACATGTTAATGATGGAACATATCGTCACGCATTATCTAGAGATAGGAGGTCTCTTTTAACACCACAGCCTAAGTGAGAATGATGATATCTTGCGACTTACAAGAATATGGACTTATGACAATCAAATGGACAAAGTCATGGGAATCCTGAGAAGGTTCTGGGGGCAGACACAGAGATCATTAAGTGTATTTCACCAGTACCATAGGTCACCTTCAGGAAAGGGAGGTCTCTGAGAGATCATTTGGTCCATAGCCACTATATATCCCCCAAATCACCTGGCACTTGGCTCAACTGTTCATTGGTGGGCACATTTCGATGTGGCTCATGCAGCTTCTGCCAACATGTTGCGCAATGTATATCATTTTGTGGTAATATGATGGGCAGGGAATGCACAATGAGACACTTTGTAAATTGTAGCACAGCGGGGGTGGTGTACCTATGCACCTTCTCATGCCTTATGGATTACATAGGCAAAACTAAAAGACAATTATGGGTTTGCAATAGTGAGCATCTGGGAGATATCCATAATGAGAGGGAAACCCACCTTGCACGCCATGTGAATCAGGTACATAATGGTGACATCAACTCAACCTTTTTTAGGTTAATTGAGGTAATCCCCCCCACTTTCTTTGGTGAGGATGGGGAATTGGGATAAAAGGATCATACAACATGAAGTCAGATGGATTTTCTGGCTTGTTTCTGTAGCCCTGGGTGGACTCAATTAACCACTTAGCTTTGTCAGTTTCTTATGACCCCTTCGTGTTCGCAATTTTATGATCCGCTCTTAGGGAAGCATTAAGCATATAGGCCTTTTGGCTGTGCTATAGTTTATTTATAGTTTATTGTCATTTTTTTACTAATTTGTTTTGGGGGTGTTGGTGTTTCTTTCACTTCTTTCCTACCTTATATACAGTATGTCAGTTAACATTTACTGACCCCGACATGGGTTTGATAATTTCATTTGATTAGTGTATTTATTTTTACATCTAATTTACACTGTATTCAAGCTGGATCTATGATGGCCACAGCTTATAATTCATCTATTAATATTGTGTATATATAAAAGCTTTTACGCTTATGCCCTTCTTTTGGAACACAATATCTGTGCTACGCTGCTGCAATGCAGGTAGAAGCAAGCTCCACTAGATGGTAATAGTGAAAAACACAAAAATTGAGCTTGATTTGAGTTGGTATGCATGCAGCATATAAATGCATGTTCACATTGGCCATAAAGCATACCAAACCTACAAAAGACAAAATGAGAAAAACCCTGCGGTAATTAAATAAATTTAAAGCAAAAGTGCATTAAAGTAATACAGTGTTCTTAGTAATACTGTATTTGATCAAATATAGCATAAAAGCCCTCCCTGTTGTGAATTCTCTTTCTGGCTTCCCTCTGGTTTTTACTGGTCAGATTAGCTGGTCAGATTGACAGAGGGGTTGCGAGTTCTCTTTCTGGGCTCCCTCTGGTGGTTACTGGAGGTAGTGGAGCTGATCTGATTGACAGAGGCTTGCCACCTGATAATGAGGATGACGATTGGAGATCTGGAGTTTCAGATTGGGATTTAAGACAGCTGACTCCCTCTATCCCTGCTGGTGATTTTCTTCCTGTGCCTTCTGAGGTCTTATGTCTCCTGCTCTGTCCCTGCATGGTTCAGCTAAGTGGTTAATTTGCTATTCTGTTTGCATTTGATCTGGTTTTGTCTATCTCTGCTTTGTGCGGGTCAGCCAGCTCCGGCTGGGGCTGTGCTGAATCACTGCCCATATGTTACTGCTTGTGCCAGTTTGTTTTGACCCCTGTTATATTGGTCTCTTTTTGCTTTGCTTTCAGAATATACCAGAGTGCTGATATAGTGGGGGCAAAGTCGTGCGACTTCAGTGTTTTTTGTGCATCAGACGTGTTGGACTTTTTGCAGGGTTTTTTGCGTGATTGCAGACAGTGTCTTTCCTTTCCTGTCCTGTCTAGTCAGCGTGGGCCCCATCATTTGCTCATTTTTTTTTTCCTGCCTGCGTTTGTGTTTTCATCTTGTCTCACCGACAATATATGTTTGGGGGCTATCTATTCCTTTGGGGTCTGCTCCGGGGCAGTTTAGATTTTCCCTTTCTTGCTTTAGGCTTAGTTAGCTCTCCGGCTGTGCCAAGGCATCTAGGATCATCGGAGGTACGCTCCATGGCTACTGCTAGTTGTGTGGATAGGATCAGGGGTCTGCAATCCACTTAGTTACCAACCTCTCTGGTTTTCTGTGGTTTAGCCTAGCCTGCTATCCTCCTCGGTGACCCATTCATAACAGAATCACCAGCCTAACTGTAGACTCTAGGGTACAATCACAGAAGTGTACATTGAGATGCAAACATTACATAGGAATACATTAGTTTATGATTACAATTACTGAGAACTGGCAACTAAAGGGTTAATGACATCTCTTAGCTGCTAGACAGTAAATAACACCTCTCTGAATCACTGCATTGCAAGAAAGATTAAGCTTACCAGATATGCTTTAGATGGGTAGTGACTCAAGTACAGAAGTTGCAGGAAAAACAAAAGTTACACAGGAGGACAAAATAACATGTGCATCCTATGAGATCCACAGGAGCAAAATGGCCCTTCTTCATCCCAGAATACATTGCTTCCTTCCTACAAAGCACTGCTTTAATCCCATGTGCATTGCTTCTGTTAAAGTCACAGGCTTTATAATGCTATTGAAGACACTGCTATAAATTCAGCCACCACTAGATGGTGCTATAATTAACCCAGCAATTATAAAACTTTATTTGCCCTATTAAGAGGGCAGAACACTATCCTCAAACTGTTTTGGAATTTGCTTGATATCACCTATGATTTGGCTTATTCGCTTGATAAAATATATCTGTATTGCCTATCAGGAATTTATGTGATATGACTGACAATTCCTGTGTCTTTATTATGGCTCCAATGTCTGTCTATTTTTGTGCTTGCTGTTTTAAAATTCATGGTTGTGCTATTTTCTTGCAGAGTTTAACAGGGTCAGTGAGGGTGAGCCAACGTTGAGCAGGGATGCCATATCATATTTTAGGGTGCCAATCTCCTCGGTAAGGTAGGGAACCCTTCAGATCTTTATTAGGGTCAGTACCCCTTTCCACCCATCTCGTTGAGAAACTTCTGCATAAAGCCTCACTTTTTAATTATTATGCAATAAAGTTTGTGTAAATAGGAGGGTCTTTTTTACAGTCTTTTGTGATAATTTTCCCTCCATTGAACAAAAATTGAAATAAAAATGTTACCCTTTACATAGTGTAAAAGCTGAATTTTTTTCTGCTAATTGCGCTTTTGTTATGTATTCCATCCTTATTTGATGCCTTTTTTGTTTTGGTGCAGACTTGAAGCAGCATTTTAATTACTTTTTCAAGACTGCAAAAAGCTTGGATTCTGCACTTAAAAATGCAGCAGCATTATTTTTACATGCATTTTTATCAGGCTCCATATTAACACGAATTAAGAGAAAATGCATCAAAACTACACTGTTCAACAGCATCTTTATACGCATAGTGGGCAGGAGTTTTCACACAATCACATCCCCTTTGGACATTTAGGCCACATGCAGACATCCGTTGATCTGGGTTCACTCTAGGACCGCAATGCATAGACTGGCCATGGAGCTCCTGACCTGTCATACTGCAGTCTAGAAACCCACTGCCAGTCTGTGCATTAGTCATTTGTACTTGGGCCGATGTGTAGAGATGCATTGGCGGTAAGATGAGACACCGAGCGGGATAGCAAGGAGCATGAATGGCTGTATGTATGAGCATTGAGGTTAATATTAGTTGTTGTTTTTTTCCACTTATTAAATTTATTATTTTATAGGACCTATCCAGATCACAAAGCATAATAAGGGACTTTCAATTCACAAAGAATACATTTTCAGCAAATCGAATTTCCAGGTAAAATCTGCATGACTTTGAAAATCAAATCTCATCAATCAGAGCCACTCTTTACTAGTATATATGAATGTTTTCTCATTGGGAGCAAAACTCCAGCTTAAAACTGTATGCAAAACCATAAACATAGTTGGTGAGGTATAAAAAATAGAGAGAAAAATTGCAATGGCTAGAACTTTATCTCATATATCTTATGAAGGGATTGTTGTCCTTATCACTACAAAGTAGATTCTTTCTGAATCTTAGTTCATATCTTCTCTTAAACCTAAGAGGAATAGCCTAATCTCCAGTACTTTAACTTATATTAAAACTTTAGTACTCTTTTATGGATATAATAAAAAACAAACCTTCAGTCATCCAAAGCTATTGTAAAAATAACTATATTCATGACACCTATTAATGACTTAATGTTCGAATAGAACTTGAACGTTTAATCTTTATAGCCAAATTATTTTGTGGTGTCGGCACTTGTAAAAAATATATCTGCCGCGCTGTTACTTACACACGCGGTCAAAATTGTCGTACCCCTCATTTAATGACAGAAAAACCCACAATGGTGACAAAAATAACTTGAATCTGACAAAAGTAATAATACATGAAAACTCTATGAACATGAACAAATAAAAGTCAGACATTGCTTTTCTTTTCAAATAATTTTATTGTTTTTCAGTCATTAAACAGGGTAAGGAAAGGAAGGTAGGAAGGGAGGAAAGGGAATGGGAAGTAAAGAACCTTGTACAGGTACGGAAAAAATTTAAAACTAGAGAACCCACAAATAGGCATTAAATAGCATATAGCAAATAACAACAACAAAGGAAAAGAAAATCGACAATCCTTATTATGGGGTAACATTCTTGGAAGGAGATACGACATCTCGGTACTACAACGGCCATGTTTAGGCCTCAAAATATAATACCTCTTAATAGGTCTATTTGATATGGAATTTATTGTTCCAAGTCTTCCATTTTTTTGTATATTTGTGGATGTGATTGTTGTTAATCGCAAATCTGAGTTCTAAATCACTATATTGGCCTATTTTATCAAGTATGTCCGAAAACTTAGGAACCTCGACTTTCTTCCACCATTGTGCTAACATGGTCTTAGTCACTAAGAGGATGTGGATGATAATATGTCTTACCGAATCATCAAATTGTTCCATGTCTAATGAAAGAAGTGCTCTTTCAGGCGTAATTGTGAAGTCCTTAGCAATGAGGTTAATGTGCTGTGTGACCTGGAACCAGAGGTTTTTGATCTTTGAACAACCCCAAAATATATGGTAGAGGTTCCCTTGATGTCTACAGCCTCTCCAGCACAAGGAAGATAATTCTGTGTTAAAATGGGATAAATAGGTGGTACTATACCCCGACAAGGTTAACAGTTTAAAATAACCCTCGTGAAGACCCATTGATATGTTGGAATTGTAAGTGAATTTGATGGCATTGTTCCAATTCTCCAGACGGATATCAGCACCTAAATCGGACTCCCATCTCTTCATGTATATGTTTTTGTGGCTTGTTAGGTCCTTGACGGCAGATCTATACAAATTACGCAGACTCCAGAGGTTTTTATTTTTAAGGTTGCACAACAGTGAAGTTAGCATTTCATAATTTAAAGTCTTCCCTTTTATGATTTTCAAAATTCTGTCTTTCAACATGGTGTAAAAGACCAGCTCAGATGATGGTAGATTATATTTAGCCTTGATCTCACTGAATTTCAAGAACTCCACTCCACTAAAAACATCCCCCACCTTTTTGATTCCAGATTTCCCCCATACCTCCGGCATCGGGAGATCATCCATCAGTGCAAGTGAAGATAGGGGTAGTTTTAAGATTTGCTCTGCTTTTTTGATATTTTTAGTCGGCTTAATGAGTTCCCTCCAGGCTGAGATTATCGACCAAAATATAGGATGCGATGAGTTTGCACTGTGCTTTTGCAGAAGGAAGAAAAAAAGAAAAGCTTTTGCGTGGAACCTCTATCACTAGCATCTCTCTCCAAGCCATACCAAGCCGGATGTGTCATGTTTTCCATAAACCAGTGCCAGCTCTGTTTAATAAGTGAGGCCTGATAATAAGCATATATGTTGGGCAGTCCTGCGCCCCCATGTTTTTTATTTTTATAAAGTAAGTCTGCAGATATTCTTGCTTTCTTACCTTTCTAAATAGTCGGATGAGCTCTTGAATTTTATCAATGGTTTGGCGTGGAAAGCTAACTGGCATAGTCCTAAATATGTATAAAATTTTGGGAAGGATAAAGGCCTTGACTGCCAGTATCTTCCCAAAAATGGAAGTCTCTAACTGAGCCAAAAAGGATAGATTGCCTGTAATAGTCTTTATAATGCTGTCTAAATTGGCCCTAGCTGTGGCTTGGATTGATCCTGCTATTCTAATCCCTTGATAGACAATCTCTTTTTCCTCCCAAATGAACTGGGTTTGAGTCTTTATTTAGTTAATTTCGGATTGTTTCATGTTTAGAGTTATAAATTTGGATTTGTGTGGGTTTATCTTAAAATAGGATGCTCTAGAGAATTTTTCTAGTTCATCTGAAAGGGCTTTAATGGAATTTGCGGGATCAAGAAGTGTGAGGAAGAGATCATCTGCGAATAACCCGATTTTAAAATTTCGTGATGGCATTTCAAAGCCTTTAATATCATTGTTTAATTTAATTTTTTCGGCTAGGGGCTCAATGGCAAGTACAAATGGAAGGGGAGACAGGGGGCACCCCTGTCTTGTGCCATTAGTAATGTCGAACGAGTCAGAAAGGAAGTTGTTTGCATAGATCCTGGCACTAGGACCCGAGTATAGGGCGAAGACTGTTGATAGAAACTTCTCGTCAAAGCCAAATCTAGCGAGAGTTGTTTTTAAATATAGCCAGTTTAGTCTATCGAACGCCTTCTCGGCGTCCAGTGCCAGAAAAGCAGTTTCGGTTCTCGAATTGTTAGCTAAATTTATCAGGTTCAACACCCTTCTAGTCCCATCTGAGGCCTGGCGGCCCTCTGTGAACCCTATTTGATCATCCACCAACAGACGTGGAAGGATGTTTTTTAGTCGGTTTGCGATGATCTTTGAATAGATTTTAATATCGCTGTTTATGAGCGAGATTGGCCTATAGTTCTGTATCCTCTCGGGGTCTCCCCCCTCATTTGGAATCATGACAATTGTTGCCTCTAACATCTCCTTTGGGAAGGAACCCGGGAGGATGCCAGACCAAAGACGGAAGCCAACTGTGGAGCCAGAATTTTTTAAAAGGATTTATAGTATTCCCCAGAGAAGCCATCCGGCCCTGGTGATTTTTGGGACTGCAGTTTCTTGATAACGTCAACTATTTCACTCTCTGCAAAAGGGCTACTGACATAATTCAAGTCCAGCTCATCAACTCTTGGTAAATCGATAATCTGTAGAAAAGAATCCACAAAATTTGAGTTAACCACCGGTGTTTGGGGGTCATCTTTCAGGTTATAAAGATTTTTAAAGAAATCTGCAAACGAGTTGACAATGTCCCTAGGGTGAATTTTGGGATCACCCGAGGGAGATACAATCTTAATTATCCTTTTTTTGATTCTTTCTCTTTTTAATTTCCTCATCATAAACTTGGTAGGCTTGTTGAGAGATGTATACGATTTATACCTAGATGCTTTGATGGCTGCATCGTATTCCTGGTAGATTTCAGATCTCACACTCTGTCGGAGTCTCAAAATCTCATCCTGGATGGTTTGGGAAGGAACTTTCAAGTTGGTTTGTTTTTTTTCTAGATCATTAATTTGGGCCTGTAGGTTTGTAATTTTTTCCCTATTTCTCTTCTTATGTTTAGAGAGGATCTACATAAGGCATCCCCTCAGGACCGCCTTATGGGCATTCCAGACCGTGAACTGATTTACTTCACCAGATACATTTTCCTTGAAGTAGTTTAAGAGAACGTTTTCTATCTCTTGCTTGTACTCTGGTATATATAACAAGGCTGGGTTAAGTCTCCAGCGGAATGGCTTGTCAGAGGGAGGACCCACGAGGAACTCAGCGAGAACCGGGGTATGATCCGAGATGGTTTTTTGCATGAACCATATATCTTTAATTTTGGTTAAAGTAAATATATTAGTAAGTAGTAGATCACTTCTAGATGCTGTCTTATGTACATCTGAAAAGTGAGAATACTCACGAGACGATGTGTTCAAGCAACGAAAAGCATCATAAAGCTCATTTTGAATTAACCAGTTTTTCAAAGCTGGAACCTTGTGGCGAACTAATGAGGACGAATCCATGCTACTATCTGGGACAATATTAAAATTGCCTAGTAAGATCAGATTGTAACGTCCGTCTGCGGTTCTGGGCTGCAGCCAGACAACACCCCGAGAAACACTGATACCCTTTACCCCTATACAGGGATCTGGATTTACAGCAGAGCCCAGGAGGCGCTGTCTGAATATGAACAGTGACCAGAGCAGGACGGTCGTCAGAGAGGAATAAAAACGGGACCAAAAGCGTAGTCGGGAATCAGAGTCTTAACTGAGCGGACAGCAGAAGTACAAGAAACGGCAGACAATAGCAGAGTCAAATTCAGGCCAAGGTCAGAGTCAAAAACCAGGAGGGCAGCAGAGGTACAGAATCGTTAGGCAGTAGCAGAGTCAGAATATCCAGGCCAAAGTCAAAAACGGGGAGAATAGCAGAAGTACAAAATCGTCAGGCAATAGAGGGGTCAGGAATCCAGGCCAAGGTCAGCGTCAGTAATCAGGAGAAATGCAAGGTACAAAAACGGCAGGCAACAGAGTAGTCAGAAGTTCAGGCTGAGGTCGGAGTTAACGATAGGCAATCACAAGCAACACGTAGGGGAACCAAGAATATATCCGGCGGCTTGCAAGCCCAGTCCCAAGGTATTTGAGGGATCAGGTCGTCCCTCACAGGCTCCTGGGCTGGTGATGTCATCAGGACCGCCCCCAGGAGCAGACCTGATGATGATGCACCAGCCCCATCATGACTGACAGAGGAGCGGAGTCTGCGTCCAGTAGACGCCTGCGCAGAAGCCCTTTCATTGTTGCCGCCGTCACTCGGGCGCGAGCCACGGCGCCTCCTAGTGGTTGAGGGCGGAACAGCAAGCCCCGAGATCGACGACGACATGTCAGTCCGGCGTCTCCTGGTGGCCGAGGCCTGGACAGCAGGCTCCGAGCCCGAGGGCGGCGTGACAGTCCGTCGCCTCCTAGTGGCTGAGGGCGGAACAGCGGGCCCTGAGTCTGACGGCGACGTGACAGTACCCCCCTCTCCAGGAGGGGCCTCCGGACCCTCAAAACCCGGTTTGTCAGGGTGAAGGAGATGAAACCTCCTAATTAATGCCTTGGCATGGATGTTCCTTGCGGGGACCCAGGACCTCTCCTCCGGGCCGTAGCCCTTCCAGTGTATAAGATACTGTATGGAGTCTCTTACAAGGCGGGAGTCAAGGATACCCTGGACTTCATACTCCAAGGACCCTCCGACCGAAACAGGAGGAGGAGGGGACTGGACAGGGTGAATTGGGGAGCGATACAGTTTGAGGAGAGACTTGTGGAACACGTTAGGTAATTTAAATGACTGCGGAAGTTTCAAACGGAAGGCTACCGGATTAACCACTTCTATAATTTCATATGGGCCGATAAATCTGGGACCCAGTTTGGCAGACGGTACTTTCAGTTTGATGTTTTTAGTCGAAAGCCAAACCTTGTCCCCAACCCCCAAGTGTGGCCCCTTGGACCGTCGTTTGTTTGCAGCTGAAGCCTGTCTAACTTGAGCCCCTTTCAAATTCGTATTTACTTCAGACCATATTGTTTTCAAGCGATGTATGTTTTTCTCTACCCCAGGGAGCTCCGACATCCTAGCCGAGAACGACCCAAAGCGCGGATGCAATCCAAGGTTACAAAAAAAAGGGGTAGTTTTAATGGAGTCCTGGTAGCGATTATTTAAGGCAAACTCAGCCAATGGCAGGTGTTCTACCCAGTCGGACTGGTGTCCTGACACGTAACAACGGAGGTATTGCTCCAGAGCTTGATTAGCACGTTCGGTTTGCCCATTTGTTTCGGGGTGGTAGGCCGAGGAGAAGGATAACTCAACACCGATGCGTTTACAGAACGCCCTCCAGAATTTTGAGACGAACTGGGTACCTCTGTCGGACACAATATTTGACGGAACACCATGAAGACGTACAATGTGCACAAGGAACAATTTGCTCAAGGTTTCGGAGTTAGGCAAGCCAGACAGGGGAATAAAATGGCACTGTTTGCTGAACCTGTCTACCACCACCCAGATACATGTTTTCCCATCTGAGGTCGGCAGGTCTGTGATGAAGTCCATGGAGATGTGGGTCCATGGACTCTCAGGGGTGGGCAAGGACTGAAGCCAGCCAGCAGGGCGATTATGGGTGGATTTGGCGCGGGCACAGACTTCACATGCAGAAACATAGTTCTTACAGTCCTTGACCACCGTCGGCCACCAAAAGTTCCTAGTTACCAACCTGGTGGTATTGTTGAGCCCAGGATGACCTGCCAGAACAGAGTCATGTGACTCTTTAAGAACTTGAAGGCGAAAGGAATTCGGAACAAACAATTTTTTGGGGGGTGTAGTGTCAGGAGCTCGTTCTGGAGACCTACGGATCTCCTCCAGAAGGTCCAAGGAAACTGCCGACACGACGATCCCATTGGCTAATATGGGAACGGGTTCACAGTCTTCGGCTTGTGTGGGGCAAAAACTGCGAGAGAGGGCATCGGCCCTCACATTTTTCGTGCCAGGGCGAAAGGTGATTAAAAAATCGAACCTTGAAAAGAACAAGGCCCACCTGGCCTGCCTGGAATTCAGTCTTTTAGCTGACTCCAGGTAGGTCAGGTTTTTGTGGTCTGTAATGACGGTGACCTTGTGTTTGGCGCCTTCGAGAAAGTGACGCCATTCCTCGAAGGCCCATTTGATTGCTAGTAATTCCCGATTCCCAATATCATAGTTCTTCTCTGTGGCAGAGAACTTTCGGGAAAAAAAAGCACATGGGCGCAGCTGAGTGAGGGCTGCAGTGCCTTGCGATAGCACTGCTCCCACTCCGACTTCGGAGGCATCCACCTCCACAATAAATGGGCGATCCAAGTCAGGTTGTACTAAAACCGGGTTGGCCACAAAGCATTCTTTTAACGTAGAAAATGCTTGAATGGCCTCGGGATTCCAGTTGGTCACGTCCGCCCCCTTTCGGGTTAGATCCGTGAGTGGCTTGGCAATCTCAGAAAAACTCTTGATAAACTTACGGTAGTAATTGGCAAATCCCAAAAATCGCTGCAATGCTTTCAGCGATTTGGGTTGCACCCACTCCTTAATAGGTTGGATCTTGGCAGGATCCATGCGGAACCCCCTGCCTGAGACCATGTACCCCAAAAATTGTACCTCCTCAGCGAAAAAGACACATTTCTCCAACTTAGCAAACAAGGAGTTCTCCCGTAGTCTCTGCAGTACTGAACGGACGTGTTGAGCATGCGTCACAGGGTCAGTGGAGTAAATCAAAATATCATCCAAGTACACAACGACATACACACCACAGATGTCCCTGAAAATATTGTTAACAAAGTGCTGAAACACTGCAGGAGCATTGCTGAGTCCGAAAGGCATTACTAGGTACTCAAAGTGACCAAGAGGTGTATTAAACGCTGTCTTCCACTCATCGCCGTCTCTTATGCGGATTAAATTGTATGCCCCCCGGAGGTCAAGTTTAGTAAACCAACGGGCTCCAATTAGCTGATTAAAAAGATCAGGGATGAGTGGAAGCGGGTACTGGTTCTTTATAGTGATTGCGTTTAATTCCCGGTAGTCAATGCAGGGTCTGAGACCACCATCTTTCTTCTCTACAAAGAAGAAACCAGCTCCAACTGGTGAAATAGATGGTCTAATGAACCCCTTTCTTAAGCTATCCGCTATGTATTCATTCATGGCCTGACGCTCTGGAGCAGAGAGATTAAATATTCTCCCTTTTGGAAGACGGGCATCTGGAATTAGGTTTATAGGACAATCATACTCTCTGTGGGGCGGTAGTTTCTCAGACTCTATAACGGAAAAGACATCTCCATAATCCCTGAGAGCAAACGGTATGAAGGGGTGTTTTTTTAGCTTGGTTTGATTTACTGCTACAGAGATGCAATTATCCTGGCATTGCGAACTCCAGCGCACCACATCACCCAGGTGCCAGTCAATGACAGGGTTATGTTGACGTAGCCACGGCATTCCCAAAATGACTGCAGAAGATAGATTGTCCAACACAAAAAAGGAAATAAGCTCAGTATGTAGTGCTCCTACTGACATAGTTATCTTAGCAGTAACAAATTTAACCCCCTCCTGAATAATGGATGTGCCATTAATAGCCGTGGTTTTAATTGGAATATTAAGTTTTAGTAATGGTACACCCAGATCCCTAGCAGTCATAGAATCCATAAAATTGCCTTCAGACCCACTATCCACATACGCATTTAAACAGAGAGTTTTCTGACCAAATAAAACTGAGATAGGTAATAAAACTTTCGCCGCATCCGCGGGCAATACCTGAGCCTCTGGACAACCATAGCCAGAGTGGTTGCCCAGAGGGCGACGTCCCAGGAGCATGGATCTCTGACGTATAGCTCTCTCCCTGAAGATTCCAGACTGCAGCATGCTTGTGCAGGAGAATGAGAGTGATCTTCCAAGCAGTGCAGTGCAACAGGTGTTCAGGCCAACAATCAGCTCAGTCAGGAGAAAGAGAAAAAAAAAGTTCAGGGAAACTGCTTTTATATATGTTAGGAGTATACACAAAAAGCAGTTTTATTTTGTTTGGCCGGATATAATGTAACGTCCGTCTGCGGTTCTGGGCTGCAGCCAGACAACACCCCGAGAAACACTGATACCCTTTACCCCTATACAGGGATCTGGATTTACAGCAGAGCCCAGGAGGCGCTGTCTGAATATGAACAGTGACCAGAGCAGGACGGTCGTCAGAGAGGAATAAAAACGGGACCAAAAGCGTAGTCGGGAATCAGAGTCTTAACTGAGCGGACAGCAGAAGTACAAGAAACGGCAGACAATAGCAGAGTCAAATTCAGGCCAAGGTCAGAGTCAAAAACCAGGAGGGCAGCAGAGGTACAGAATCGTTAGGCAGTAGCAGAGTCAGAATATCCAGGCCAAAGTCAAAAACGGGGAGAATAGCAGAAGTACAAAATCGTCAGGCAATAGAGGGGTCAGGAATCCAGGCCAAGGTCAGCGTCAGTAATCAGGAGAAATGCAAGGTACAAAAACGGCAGGCAACAGAGTAGTCAGAAGTTCAGGCTGAGGTCGGAGTTAACGATAGGCAATCACAAGCAACACGTAGGGGAACCAAGAATATATCCGGCGGCTTGCAAGCCCAGTCCCAAGGTATTTGAGGGATCAGGTCGTCCCTCACAGGCTCCTGGGCTGGTGATGTCATCAGGACCGCCCCCAGGAGCAGACCTGATGATGATGCACCAGCCCCATCATGACTGACAGAGGAGCGGAGTCTGCGTCCAGTAGACGCCTGCGCAGAAGCCCTTTCATTGTTGCCGCCGTCACTCGGGCGCGAGCCACGGCGCCTCCTAGTGGTTGAGGGCGGAACAGCAAGCCCCGAGATCGACGACGACATGTCAGTCCGGCGTCTCCTGGTGGCCGAGGCCTGGACAGCAGGCTCCGAGCCCGAGGGCGGCGTGACAGTCCGTCGCCTCCTAGTGGCTGAGGGCGGAACAGCGGGCCCTGAGTCTGACGGCGACGTGACACAGATCACCTGTTTTGACTTTGTCTATTTTTTTGATTAGCTTGTTCAAGAAACGAATGTGTCCCTTGTTAGGTGCGTATACATTCACTATTGTGCATGGCCTTTCATGGAGTAAGCATATGAGTATATGAAACCTGCCCAACGAGTCTGGTATCTCTTTGATGAGCTGAAAAGGAACGGTGCCACCTACCAGTGTAATGACCCCAGCCTTTTTCTTTGTGGACAGTGACTTGTACATGTGTGGAAGTTCTTGTGCTGGAAGATCGGGTGTTGATCGGAGGCCAGTTTAACCTCCTGGAGGCATACCAATTCGGCACGGGTTCGGTTGATCTCCTTCCATACCGCATACCTCTTATTTGGACTGTTGAGCCCCCTAACATTGTATGATAAGATTTTCATCGTTAGAGTGCAATATCAAAACAGAAAAATGGAAACAAGCAAAACAGTGAAATACAGAAGAAAAAAAAATTAGGTACTTGAGCGTTCTCCTGGAGGACTCCAAACCGGTTGGTGTCTCACCTTAGTGTGGGGGAAAAAGTGAGAAAAAATTAAGTGGCAAGTTCCCACAGTGACATCAATAAACCGTAAATACGGGTCATAAGATATTCATATTCATGAAAAGGAAATTAATAGTATACACCATGGAAATTCGAACATAAGATAAAAATCTGTCCTAATCCCTATCCCTAAATGCTGGGTCATCCATCAGAAATTTAATGAACTTCTGACCCTCGTGTGGAGTGTAGATGGGGTAGTTTTTGTCATTATACCAGACTAATAGCTTGGTAGGGAAACCCCATCTATATGGCACTCTGAGCTCTCTAAGTTTAGAGGTCAAATCTCCGAAGGACCTTCTTGTGTCCATTGTCTCTTTGGAGAAGTCTTGGAAAATCTTTAAATCTTTATATGGCTCTGGAGGTGAACCTCTCTCTCAG
Organism: Dendrobates tinctorius; assembly: GCF_039654945.1. Taxonomy (NCBI): domain Eukaryota; kingdom Metazoa; phylum Chordata; class Amphibia; order Anura; family Dendrobatidae; genus Dendrobates; species Dendrobates tinctorius. The sequence continues at coordinate 2,354,257 of NW_027361910.1, forward strand.
AGATTTTAAAACCTTCTCCTTTGTTTCAAAAAAATGGACTCTGAGGATAGTGTCCCTAGGCTTTTCCTGTGGGACCCCTTTTGGACGTGGGAGGCGGTGTATACGATCAATATTTACTTCTAATTCTGTCAATTTTGGCGATAATTTTTTGAATACATTTTTAGTGTAATCTGAAAGATCTGCCTGGGAGACCGACTCAGGAATACCTCGTATTTTTAAGTTATTTCTCCTGCTTCGGTCCTCCAGATCCGTTAATTTGTTTTTAAGGGAAATAACCTCAGTTTTGAGGAGAGAATTTTCCTTTGAGAGGTAGACTATGTCCCTCTCCGCCTGTACCATCTTTACCTCATATTTCTCAACCTTTTGGCTAAGATTCCTGCAAGTTTCCTGTAGGGCCTTAGCCTGAGTCTCAAACCCTATTTTTAGGGCATCACTGAAGGACTGGAAGAGATCCGCCATGAATCCTTCGGTGGCTTGTTTATTGGACCCCTTGTATTCCCCCAGGTTGATGGATGGAGGGGGAACCTCAAACGAAGGAAATGGACCTCCAGTGTCCCTTCTAGGCCTCTGCCTTTCGGGGCTTGTGTTTGGGATATAGTCAGCTGAGACACTGTCGGAGTTCTCAAAAGAAAGACTCTCGGTGTTTTCCTGATCGTCTGTGCCCTTCCTTTTGTTTGATTTGGAAGTGTCCTTTTCCTCCGTGAGGAGCTGATTTGGAGGAGGAGTTTTAATGTGTCCCCCCAAATTTTTATTGTTTTGAAGTGTTTCAGGTTGTGTTTTAGGAAGTGTTTTGGTCAATGGGTTATTGATACCTGATCCCCCTTTTGCAGCTTTGACAGGTGCAGGGTTATGGGATTGTTTTATATAAGGCGTTTTGGGCTCACCTCTTTTCAAAGGTGACCTAGATTTTGTGGGGCTTAACACATTAGCGATATCCTCATAGGATTTTGAATATGCCCCCAAATTGTGCCTCATCACCCTGTGTGAGCTATTATTAATTCTGCCCCTGCTTGTCTGCATCTTAATTTGCCACGCAGCCTTCCCTGGCCTCAGATCTATGACCCTTTTAGATTGATCAATCAGACAAGTTAAGTAAAATGGTCTAAAAACAAGTTTCAGAAAAGGAGTCAACTGAGAACCCTCAGTAAGAGCACCAAAAGTCACACAGTTCCTCAATAATAATGCAAGCAGTCCACTGTAGCTCTGATCCTTGCTTGAAGAATGGATAATCCTCTATTATGGTGCACTGCACAGATGAGTATAGGGCACCGGGGCCACCAGCCAGAAACTGCGGTCACTATTGTGTTATAAGTCTGCGCTGCTGGTAAGTGCAGAATAGTCAGTATTCCTTTATTGTGTGGGGAAAGTGAGGGTCCTCCCCGCAATCTATATCCTTCTCCTCAGTACTCTTGGAGATGACTACCTGCTGCGCCGCACAGTTCTGGGGTATAGCTGAGCCTGTAGTACCGGGGGCTACTTGCTGTGTGCTGCAGGGCCTGTGATGTCAGGTTTCTGCAATGCTGACAGGCTGGACACAGCCTGAACTACTTCCCATTGAGTTCTATTGCAGCTGTGATCAGTGTGCAGCGTCCGGTTCTAGTGACCGGATTTCAGTTGTGCCTCACCTCAGCAGTTTTTAGTGGCTCCCCGGTGCTAGTCGCCTCTGATCCGGTCCTTTATGGGTCTGTATAGTGCTGTTTTGGCCGATTCCGGGGTCTGGTCCTAGAAGTCCAGTGGTATCCCTCCGCCCTTCAGCTCCTTGGCAAAGAAAGAGTCCCCGCTGGTGTCTTTGCTTTCTTCTTCAGCGTGCCACGCTAGAATATGTCAAGGGAAGCTCCTCTGTCCCCACTAACCTCACCCTGATGTTACAGCAGTCAGAATTCAGCAGCACTGATTACAGCAGGTGTAATCAGCAGGGATGAACATGCAGGAGTCTGTATCCCTCCGCCACAGCCACACTGTTATCCTCCACACACCACAGACAGAAAGCCGGGCAGACAGCTGGATTTACCTTACTGGGGGGGGGTCCAAATAAAGTCCTCAGTACCAATAATGATCCTCCAGATCAATCCTGGCTTCAGTAAAGCCTGCGCTGGCACTCCGGTCTCTTCACAGGAGGGCAGATGATGTGGGGTGATGTCCCTCAGCTTCTGCTGCACTGCAGCCATTCAGACTTGCAAAAGCTTATTTCTTCAGTCCTCTTTGGACCAGAGGCCTGCTTTTTGTCTCAAAATGGGCACCCAAACTTCATAAATAAAATAGGGTCCAGCAAGGTTATTTTAGTTAACCCTATGCACGCTTATTTTGTAGCTTTAGAATGTGACTGTGGGAGCTTAGAGCTTTTGCTGCTTACATGCTCAGAGCCCAGGCCACGCCCCAGATATTGCTTTTCAACCATGCTTCCACAGATTTTTTAAAAAAAATAAATCTCATGAATTAGGCCTGGACAGAAATGATGCTACGCTTAACTTAATATTTTGTTGCACAACAGCTCCATCACCAGAAAAATAAAAAAGTTATAGAATAAAGCGAAATTATTTTTTCTATGAAATAGTTTTAATTGTATAAAAGTGCCAAAACATAAAAAAATGATATAAATGAGGTATCGCTGTAACCATACTGACCCGAAGAATAAAACTGCTTTATCAATTTTACCACACGTGGAACGGTGTAAACGCCCCCCAAAGAAATTCATGAATTGCTGGTTTTTGCTCATTCTGTCTCCCAAAAATCCAAATAGAAAGTGATCAAAAATTGTCACATGCCCAAAAATGGTACCAATAAAAACATCAACTCGTCCCTCAAAAAACAAGACCTCAAATGACTGTGGGCCAAAATATTGAAAAATTATAACTCTCAAAATGTGGTGATACAAAAACTATTTTTTGCAATAAAAGCGTCTCTTAGCATGTGACAGCTGCCAAGCATAAAAACCCGCTATAAGGCCTCTTTCACAGATCCTGATATTTCCAGTACCGGAGATGTCAGATGTTTGTGCTGCATCAGTACCACATGGACACGCGCCAGGGAAGAAGCATTGCAGGAAGCAATCACCGCGAGCAGGGGAGAATAATGAGAGCTACATTTAACCCCTTAACAACCGCCGATACAACTTTTAACAGCAGCAGTTAAGGCTACATAAACCAAATTTAACGGCGCTTAGATTATAGAGCCTCACAGTGTTGGAATTTCTCCGGTGTCTCGGTTGTCCGAGGTAGCCGATACCCCAGAGAACATGATTCAGTTCGTTTTTTACTGACCCCGATGTTAAGATCGCCGTTATTAACAGTATAACGGCGACCACAAAAAAGTCAGATCTTCCATTTAATTTCTCTCTCCTCTGATGTGAATGCGAGAGAGAAATAGGGTCCCCGATCACCCCCCGCTACCTCCGTTGTCCCTGCAGGCCCCCATGAAGTCTCCCAGGCCGCCGGCTTCTTCTTCCAGGAGAAAATGGCGGGCGCATGCGCAGTACGCCCGCCAAGATCTGCCGGCCGGCACCTGGCAGCAGTAGGAGATTTTTCCTATTGGTTAATTTTGATCACTGTGATGGATCCTATCACAGTGAACAAAATAAAAAAATAGCAAATCCATCCCCTTTTTATCACCCCCTTAGTTAGGGAAAAATAATAAAATAAAGAAATGTATTTATTTCCATTTTCCCATTAAGGTTAGAGTTGGGCTAAAGTTAGGTTAGGGTTGGGGCTAAAGTTTGGGTTAGGGTTGGTGCTAGATTTGGGGTTAGGGTTTGGATTATGGGATTAGGGTTAGGGTTGACATTAGGGTTAGGGGTGTGTTAGGGTTAGATTTCTGGTTAGGGTAATGGTTAGGGTTGGGATTAGAGTTAAGGGTGTGTTGGGGTTAGGGTTGGAGTTAGAATTTGGGGTTTCCACTGTTTAGGCACATCAGGGGTTCTCCAAATACGACATGGCGTCCGATCTCAATTCCAGCCAATTCTGGGTTTAAAAAGTCAAATGGTGCTCCTTCCCATATAAGCTCTGATGTGTCACCAAACAGTGATTTACCCCCACATGTGGTGTACTCAGGACAAATTGGACAACAACATTTGGGATCCAATTTCTCCTGTTACCCTTGTGAAAATAAAAAAATTGGGGACGAAAAATCATTTTTGCGAAAAAATATGATTTTTTATTTTTACGGCTCTCCATTATAAACTTCTGTGACGCACTTGGGGTTCAAAGTGCTCATTACACACCTAGATAAGTTCCTTATGGGTCTACTTTACAAAATGGTGTCACTTGTGGGGGGTTTCCACTGTTTAGGCACATCAGGGGGCTCTCCAAATGCAACATGGCATCCCATCTCAATTCTAGCCAATTTTGCATTGAAAAGTCAAACGGCGCTCCTTCCCTTCTGAGCTCTGATATCTGCCCAAACAGTGGTTTACTGCATATATAGGGTATCCGCGTACTCAGGACAAACTGTGCAGCAACTTTTTGGGTCCAATTTCTCTTGTTACCATTGGTAAAATACAAAAATTTTATCTGAAGTAAATTTTTTTGTGAAAAAAAGTTAAATGTTCATTTTTTTAACCCCTTCACGACCTTTGACACCACATAGGCGTCATGAAAAGTTGTGCCAAAATGACTCATGACGCCTATGTGGCATCATGACTTTAAGCCCCCCTGCGGGTCGTGTGACTGGGGTCACTGAAAGGTCACCCGACCCGCAGATACAGGGGGCTTTGTTCTTCACCACAGGGGGTGTGGCTTCAGCCCCACATGGCTACGATCGCTCTGATTGACTGTTAAAAGTGAAACAGCCAATCAGAGCGATAGTAATATTTCATCAATGAAAATTGATGAAATATTACAATAAAGCCATGGCCGGTGCTGCAGTAGCATCGGACATGGCTGGAGATCGTGATCCGACCCCGCCCACGACTCACGGGGCCGATCGGCCCCTGATACCGACTGATGGCGGCAATGTGCTGCTGCCGTCATCATCTGCTCCCCTCCCCCTTCTCTAGGCTTCTACAGATTCATTCATTCTATTTTGATCACTGTGAAAGTTTATCACAAATTAGAATGAAAAGTAAATAAACCCCCCGTTTATCACCCCCATAGGCAGGAACACATCAGGGGCTCTGCAAACGTAACGACGACCGCAGACCTTTCCATCAAAGTCTGCATTTCAAAACGTCACTACTTCCATTCTCAGCCCTTACGTGCGCCCAAACAATGGTTGCCCCCCACATATGCGGTATCAGCATACTCAGGACAAACTGGACAACAACTTTTGGCATCCAATTTCTCCTGTTATCCTTGTGAAAATAAAAATTTGCGAGCTAAAAAATGATTTTTTGAGGAAAAAAATGATTTTTTATTTTCACAGCTTTGAGTTATAATCTTCTGTGAAGCACTTGGGGGTTCAAAGTGCTCACCACACATCTAGATAAGTTCCTTGGGGGGTCTAGTTTCCAAAATGGGGTCACTTGTGGGGGGGTTTCCACAGTTTAGGTACATCAGGGGCTCTGCAAATGTAACATGACGCCCGCAGACCATTACATCAAAGTCAGCATTTCATAATGTCACTACTTCCCTTCCGAGCCCCAACGTGTGCCCAAACAGTGGTCCCCACCCACATATGGGGTACCACCGTACTCAGGATATACTGGACAACATCTTTTGGGGTCCAATTTATCCTTTTACCCTTGTGGAAAAAAAAATTGCTGGCTAAAAATCTTTTTTTTTTGAGGAAAAAAAATGATTTTTTGTTTTCACGGCTCTGCGTTATAAACTTCTGTGAAGCACTTGGGGGTTCAAGTTGCTCACCACACATCTAGATAAGTTCCTTTGGGGGTCTAGTTTCCAAAATGGGGTCATTTGTGGGGAGTTTCCACAGTTTAGGTGCATTAGGGGCTCTGCAAATGTAACATGATGCCCGCAGACCATTCCATCAAAGTCAGCATTTCAAAATGTCACTACTTCTCTTCCGAGCCCCGACGTGTGCCCAAACAGTGGTACCAGCGTACTCAGGACAAACTGGACAACTTTTGGGGTCCAGTTTCTCCTGTTACCCTTGAGAAAATAAAAAATTGCGCACTAAAAAATAATTTTTTGAGGAAAAAATTTTTTTTTTATTTTCACGGCAATGCGTTATAATCTTTTGTGAAGCACTTTCGGGGTTCAAAGTGCTCACTATGCATCTAGATAAGTTCCTTAGGGGGTCTAGTTTCCAAAATGGGGTCATTTGTGGGGGTGCTCCAATGTTTAGGCACACAGGGGCTCTCCAAACACGACATGGTGTCCGCTAGCGATTAGAGGTAATTTTCATTTCAAAAAGTCAAATTGCGCTCCTTCCCTTCTGAGCCCTGCCGTGCGCCCAAACATTGGTTCCCCCCCACATATGGGGTATCGGTGTACTCAGAACGAATTGCACAACAACTTTTGTGGTCCAATTTCTCCTGTTACCCTTGTGAAAATAAAAAATAGCGTGCTAATAAATCATTTTTGAGGAAAATAAATGATTTTTTATTTTCACTGCTCTGCGTTATAAACTTCTGTGAAGCACCTGGGGTTTCAAAGTACTCACCACACATCTAGATAAGTTCCATAAGGGGTCTAGTTTCCAAAATGGTGTTAATTATGGGGGGATTTCACTGTTTAGGAACACAGGGGCTCTCCAAACGCGACATGGTATCCGATAACGACTGGAGCTAATTTTCCATTCAAAAAGTTAAATAGCGCTCCTTCCCTTCCGGACCCTGCTGTGTGCCCAAACAGTGGTTTATGACCACATATGAGGTATCGTTGCACTCAGGAGAAATTGTCCAACACATTTTAGCATCCATTTTATCCTGTTGCCCATGTGAAAATGAAAAAACTGAGGCTATAAGAACATTTTTGTGATAAAAAGGACTTTTTTTTACCGATCAATTTGTGAAGCACCTGGGGGTTCAAAGTGATCATTATGCATGTAGATAAGTTCCTTGGGGGGTCTAGTTTCCAAAATGGGGTCAATTGTGGGGGAGCTCCAAAGTTTAGGCACACAGGGCCTCTCCAAACGTGACATGGCAACCTCTAAATATTCCAGCATGTTTTCCATTCAAAAAGTCAAATGGCGCTCCTTCCCTTCTGAGCCCTGCTATGCACCCAAACAGTGGTTTATGACCACATATGAGGTATCGGTGTGCTCAGGAGAAATTGCCCAACAAATTTTAGGATCCATTTTATCCTGTTGCCCATGTGAAAATGAACAAATTGATGCTAAAAGAAAATTTTTTTTGTAAAAATTAAAATGTCCATTTTTTCTTTCCACGTTGCTTTAGTTCCTGTGAAACACCTGAAGGGTTAATAATCTTCTTGAATTTAGTTTTGAGTAGCTTGAGGGGTGCAGTTTTTAGAATGGTGTCACTTTTGGGTATTTTCTGCCATATAGACCCCTCAAAGTGACTTCAAATGTGAGGTGGTCCCTAAAAAAAATGGTTTTGTAAATTTTGTTGTAAAAATGAGAAATCGCTGGTCAACTTTTAACCCATATAACTTCATAACAGGAAAAATTTGTTTCCAAAATTGTGCTGATGTAAAGTAGACATGTGGGAAATGTTATTTAGTAACCACTTTGTGTCACATAACTCTCTGGTTTAACAGAATAAAAATTCAAAATTTGAAAATTGCAAAATTTTCAAAATTTTTGCCAAATTTCTGATTTTTTCACAAATAAACACAAAAATTATCGACCTAAATTTACCACTAACATGAAGCCCAATATGTCATGAAAGAACAGACTCAGAATCGCTAAGATCCGTTGAAGCGTTCCTGAGTTATTACCTCATAAAGGGACACTGGTCAGAATTGCAAAAAATGGCCAGGTCAAAATAGGCTGGGTCATGAAGGGGTTAAACATTCCAAAAATTCCTGTGAAGCACCTGAAGGGTTAGTAAACTTCTTGAATGTGATTTTGGTCACCTTCAGGGGTGCAATTTTTAGAATGGTGTCACTTTTGAGCATTTTCTATCATATAGACCCCTCAAAGTTACTTCAAATGTGATGTGGTCCCTAAAAAAAAAATGGTGTTGTAAAAATGAGATATCACTGTTTAGCTTTTAACCCTTATAACTTCCTAACAAAAAACATTTTGGTTCCAAAATTGTACTGATGTAAAGTAAACATGTGGGAAATGTTACTTATTAAGTATTTTATGTGACATCTCTGTGATAAAAGGGCATGAAAATTCAAATTTCCAAAATTGCAAAATTTTCAATATTTTCGCCAAATTTCTGCTTTTCTCACAAATAAATATGTCATATCAAATAAATTATACCACTATCATGAAGTACAATATGTCATGAGAAAACTTTGTCAGAATCACCAGGATCCATGGAAGCATTCCAGAGTTATTACCTTGTAAATGGACAGTGGTCAGAATTGTAAAAATTGGCCTGGTCATTGACAAGCAAACCACTCTTGGGGTTAAAGGGGTTAAAAAACTTGTATCATGAACTTACATGCCAGTTTGGAATTGTGGAGTAGCAGTGCTGGTGAGGTTTTCTTTTCATATTATCTTTTGGTTTGCTCAAAATGGCAGCCTACAAGCAGTGAACTATAGCCCCCTTCACACATAGTGAGATTGCTAGTGATATCGCTAAAGTGTGGGGAGGAGGACTCCCATGCAGTGACCGGGCAGGTACCCAGGGGACCGCCATCAGGGTTCCTGAGGGAGCGATACTGGGAGAACAGTAAAGGGAGAGACTTGACTGAAGTTGTCAGGGAAACAGGGTGGCGGGGCAAGGGTAAAAGGAGCAGGGGGCACGCTGAAGTGGCAGTTGACAGAGAGTAGGACAACAGACAAGAAGTCGAGTGAGACAAAGAGGACCGAGGGAGCGGAGGGTGTGTTGTGGAGAGACCGACAGGGCCCTGTGAAAGGAAAGCTGTGAACTTACCGTCTAGTGACACGTGAGAGCTTTGCATCGGCATCTGCTCCCCTCATACGGTCGCATACAGCCGCCACCGCTGTTTACCGTCCTGCTGTGACAAGTTCAAGACCTTCACTAACCACTGCGACTAGAGACCATTCCTTTACAGTGACTAGGACACTGCCCCCTTGCCTTCTCCCACAGCTGTGGCCCTGTCATCACCGGCCCAGGGGGCGCCCCCTCGCTACAGGCGGCAGTAGAGGCACCGTCCGGTTTGCTTAATGACTCTGGGCAGAGACTGGTGAACGGTTACATTTAGACACTGCGTCATCACCGCGCCCCACCAGCATCATTTCTTCAGGGCCTGTTGCGCCTCACCGGCATCATCAGGGCCTGTTGCACCCCACTGGCATCATTTCTTCAGGGCCTGTTGCGCCCCACTGGCATAATTTCTTCAGGGCCTGTTGCGCCCCATTGGCACCGTTTCTTAAGGGCCTGTTGCGCCCCATCGGCACCGTTTCTTCAGGACAGATTGTTTTGTTACCCCGTTTGCCCGTTCAGCATAGCCCTAGTGGCTTAAATTTATAAAAGTTTATTAAACCAGTCATACCCTGTCTCGTGTCTCGTCACTGCATCCTGAGAACCTGTTAGGACCCTACACTTGGCGTAGGCGGAAGGATGCAGTCTCCGAGCACAGACAGTGGTGTCCCAGATCAGGGTAGAGCTGTAAACTCTACAAATAATGTACCAGCATATCATTGGGGGCCATGCTGAACAACCTGCCTAGATTTTCCGGCTCCAATACTATGTTATGGAGCTGGACAGAGCGGATGCGGGTGCTCGTCTGGATGCACCAAATGACCCCTGATCTGGAGGCCGAGGTGGCACTCATGGCACTGGACGGGGAGGCGCAGAGGTCAGTGATGTTGAAACATCCGGGGCACCGCAAAACTTTTGAAAAAGTGTTACAGATAGTGGAGCAGACCCATGGGGACCCTACTAATGTGGGAGAGTTAAGAACCCGTTTGTTTAGTCGGATGCAGGTAGAGGGGGAGATGATCACAGAGAATATGAATGTCCTCCAGGAATTGCATACGGCTATAGAAAGAAAGGACAGGGTAGGGACAGGACCTGTTGACATTACCCTACGTGACCTACTGGTGACTGGTTTGCGAGATCCATTAGTCAAACAGGCACTGCGGGAACAGATCAGAAAGAATCCCCGAATAGATTTTTCAGAGGTGGGAAGTCAGGCACATGCTCGAGAGCAGGAACAGGGGATGGCGGTCCCCGTGGGGAAAGTCCGAGGTGTGGAGGCCTCGGCGAATGTAGTCGAGGAGCCTCAGTGGGTGGAAGAGATGACGCAAGAGCTGAAAAGTATTAAGGGCGAGTTGGCCGAAGTAAAGAGAAGAACCGAGACCGGGACTGGACAACCTAGCTTTAACCCCGGCTCCTGGGGATCACGCTCCCCGCGGGGTGGTCAGCCTACACAGGCCCGGTGTTTTGAGTGTGGAGAACCAGGTCACTTTGCCCGATAGTGTCTGCGGCATGGGAGATACCCACCGCGGCCACCATTAAACTAGAGGGCTCCGGGCTGGGGGGACGCCGCTCTGAGCCGAAAACCACAACTAGGGGTGGTGGAAGTCCCGAAGATTTGGTGGCAAAATGCCCGGTGGTTTGGGCAGAAGTGGAGGGCCGGGCCGTCCGGTGCCTGGTGGACATGGGGTCACAATTAACCACTATGCCCGCAACGTATTTTCAACAGAACTTCCCGGAAGTAGCGAGGCCTCAGTGGGGGCCCGTGATCAGACTAGTAGCTGCCAACCAACTGCCGGTCCCAGTTGCCGGGGTGGTGTGGGTGCAAGTGACGCTGTGCGGTAAATCCCTTGGTCGCAGAGAGGTGGTACTGACTCAAGGAGAAGCTGATAAGCAACACCCCGTCACCCTAGGCATGAATGTACTACGAGAGTTCGGCAACCTACTGCTCAATGACCCTACACAGAGCATTCTGAAGCAGTGGGGTTCTCGCACAGCCCAGGGACAGGTATTCCAGCAGCTGGTGCGGGGAGCATGGGTACATAAGGACCGCCAGGAAGGCGAGGCTCTGGGTAAGGTCACCACGCCAGCGACTCCCCTGCTTGTGTTACCTCCTGGACAGACTGTGGTGGCCCTGCCCATTCGAGCCCCGATACCCTTGGAGGGTGTGGAGGTGCAGGTGGAGCCCTGTCACTCGGAGCGCTTACCTCCTGGCATACTGGTGGCACATTCCCTGGCTACCGTGCAAAAAAGAGCCGTCCTGGTGCGCTGCGTTAACCTTGAAGACCAAGACACCGTTCTGAAAGCACGGACTGTGCTGGCCAAACTAGTAAGGCCTTTAGAAGAAGTGCTGCCAGCTCCTGCGGTTCAATTACGAGTACACCCCGAGGATCCTTGGGAAGTAACAATACGAACCTTACAGGCCCACGAAGTCTCGGCACAAGAGAAGGGACAAAATATTTTGGAGCAGATGCGGGCTGAGCTTTCTGGATTAACTGCAGCCCAACTCTCACAGATAAAAACATTGCTGGGACAGCACCATGAAGTATTTGCTAGTCATGAGGACAATTTTGGGTGCTGCGAAAAGGGGTGATACGGGAAAGTCAAAGCCCCTGGGCAGCCCCAATCGGGTTGGTCCGGAAGAAAGATGGTACACTACGATTCTGTGTGGATTATCGTAAACTGAATGCTTGCACTATTAAAGACTCCTATCCACTACCCCGCATAGAAGAATCCCTGTCAGCCTTGGGAAAAGCAACATATTTTTCAACCCTGGACTTGGCCAGTGGGTACTGGCAGGTAGAGTTGAGCGACTTTTGTTTTTTTAGGGTCGCGTTTCGTTTCGTGAAACCCGACTTTTCCAAAAGTCGGGTCGAGCAAGATCGTCCGATTATAGGGAAAAGTCGGGGTCGTACCGAAACACGAAACCCAATGTAAGTCAATGGGGAATAAAAGTCGGCAGAGAGAGGAGGACAGGAAACACACCAACAGTGCCCATTTGAATGCCAAAAGCATCAATTCTTCTTACTTAAGCTTGTCAACCTTAATTAACTTCATAATACAAGTTACGCACTGAAAAATGGGGGTTATTTGGCTACAGTTGTGGGGGGGGAGGGCTGGCTCCAGGTTTTCATGTGCCCTGGGCGAAAGAGCGCCCCTTTACCACATACCACAACTCATCATGCTCCGATACGGCAGAGAAATAGCGCTATAGTACAATGAAAAATACTTCACTTTTTACATCTCATGACGAGGCCCATCTATTTCTCCATACAGAATCATTGGTCCCATATAATGTTTGAAACAGTATATGATGAGCTCCACATAATGCTACAGTATATGTTGGTCCCCATGGATGAAGCTCCACTGTCTTATGGGCCCAAATAATGCTCCAAACATAATGGGCCCCATTTCTAATGCTCTAGTGTATAATGGACCCTGTAAATGCTGCTCCAGTGTCTGATGTCCACCTTTGGAATGTTCCAGTGTATGGTGGGCCCCATCTATCATTCTCCAGAGTATAGTGCTCCCCAAAAATTGCTGTCCCAACATTGAAAACAATCAAATAAGTCTCCTCGCTAGGGAATCCCTGTACTTGTCTGGATTCCTCGTCGTCCCCATCTTCCATCTCACTGCACAGTATTTCAACTTTGCAAGTGCTGTGATCCTGAGCAAGCAGGGGGGGCCCACTCGTTGGCGACGGCACTGGCACAGGGCCCCTGATAGTACGGTGGTGTGTCTGATGGCGGGTGGGCCGAACCTGCACTTTCATCTGCAGCTTCCTCTTTGTCACCGTGTAAGATGGAACTGTATATGGGAAGGGTAACCTGAGTTTCATCAGGGTCAGATTCAGGCCGTGTAGCGTGCGAGGGGAATGTAGTGGTCTTGGTCAATGTACCAGCAGATTCATCGAGCAGTGGCTGGGCATCAGTGCACTTGTGTCGCCCCCAGGAGTACGGTCGCCACAGTGGCATTACCTTCTTCCTAGGGAGTGTGATGTCATGCTTGGGAGCAACGAACGATCTCTCTAGCAGGTTAACTGATTGGGCGGCGTTATTCCCACGAGTCATGACCCTCCAAACAGCGTTCATGAAGGCAAAGTGTTTGTTTTACGTGGGCAGTATGGTTGCAAAGCTGAACCTTAAAGGAATGTCCAGAAGGGCACCACCAGGAGTGGAGCCTACGGTTAAATTCGACTCCACCTGGGAAACCTCAACCATGCCAGCTACAGAACAGATGCACACATTGCAAGCTTAATTCCATTAACGAACGAGACTCCGTCATGCCCCGCGGTCCGAGTCCGGCTTACTAGAGGGACACGTGAGGCTCTGGCACATGAGATTGGCCAATAACTGGTGTGTCATGCCCTTACATGTCCGTGGCTGCATGTGCGCTACACTGAAAAGGCCAGCGTTTGTCGCTTACAGGTGCAGATAACCCGCTGAACAATGTTAGTGATGGGGATCACTGATTACAATTATTACCCGCGAACAATGATTTCCCAGTAAGTGCAGGTCAACCGCAGTTCCGGAATTAGGCCTAACCGTCATTCCTGAAAAAATGAAAAACTTACGTGTGCAAACCACAGGTGCTGTAGCTTGCTTAACAGCTCGCCAGCCGTTCTCACGCCCAGTATAGATTACACGTGATTGCACAAAGGTGAGAAAGGGTACCGTATCCCCAGATAACATGTATGGATAGCGTACACATTCAAAATATATGTCTATACATCAGGAGGCAGGCTCAGACGGTGTTAGGCCCAGTATGGATTGCACATGATTGCACAAAGGTTAGAAAGGGTACCGTATCACCAGATAACATGTATGGATAGCGTACACATTCAAAATATATGTCTATACATCAGGAGGCAGTCTCAAACGGTGTCAGGCACAGTATGGATTTGACGGCCCAGACTACACAGCGGAGGAGCAGGGAGAGGTAAAGATTGCAAATGCTGGGGCCCTGCCCAAGCAAGGGGGGCCCACTCGTGGGCGTCGGTACTGGCACTGGGCCCCTCATAGTACGGCGGTGTGTCTGACGGCGGGTGTGCACCACCACCGTCAGAGACACTTGATTGCACTATGAGGGACCCTGTGCCAGTGCCCGCGCCCAAGAGTCGGCCTACCCACCTGTCCAGGGCAACGGCACTCGCACGGTGTCGTGCGCTAGGTGGTGACCCCGGCCATGGGGGGGGAGGCAGCACAGTTAGGGAGTTTTAGAAAGTGGCATATGTTGATGTTGGACATTCAGCTGATGCAAAAGGTGAAATAGGTCAAGTCCCAGGAAGAGGTGGACCAAAGCAAGCCATTTTTCTGTCACCCTATGTGTCATCAGGGGAAGGTGGGACAAAATCCTTGGAAACCCATGCGTGGTTCATTTTAATGAAGGTTAGATCATCCACATTTTGGGTTGACAGACGGGTCCTTTTTTCTGTCAGGATTGATCCAGCTGCACTGAAGACTCTTTCCGATAGCACACTTGCAGCTGGGCAAGCGAGCTCCTGTAAGGCATATTGTGCCAATTCAGGCCAGGTGTCCAGTTTAGCGGCCCAATAGTCAAAGGGGAATGACCTGTGTGGGAGAACATTGATATGGGAGGAAAAGTAGTTTGTAACCATAGTTGACAACTGCTGTCTCCTGTCACTTTCCATCGATGCAGTATTACCAGTTGTGTGAGCGGTACTTGAAAAATCAGTCCATAACATTGTCATGAAACCCCTGTCTCCAACGCCACTTCTGCTGTGTGCACCACGAACACCTCTGCCAAGCTGACCCCGGCCCGTACGGCTCGTGTGAGAACCATCACCGCTGCTGTGTGCTGGGAATGCCTCAAGCAACCGATTTACCAGAGTTGCTTGTTTATTAGCCCATATTAGGTCAAGGTTCTCCTGTGGCATGATGTTTTGTAATTTGCCTTTATAGCGTGGATCCAGGATGCTGGCCAACCAGTAGTCGTCATCGTTCATCATTTTGGCAATGCGGGGGTCCCTTTTTAGGATCTGCAAGGCATAATCTGACATGTGGGCCAATGTTCCCGGTGTCAATGATGCACTGCGAGTGCTGGTTGGAGGAGCACTTTCTGGCAAATCCACATCCCTCCAATCACGCACAAACCCTGTACCAGACCTTGCCACGCCAACATTTTCACTTGCCCCACGAGATGCATCCTCCTCCCCTAAGTAATCATCCCCATCATCCTCCTCCTCCTCCTCCTCTTCTTCCTCCACCTCGTCCAGGAGAGGTCCCTGAGCAGACAATGGCTGAATGTCATCAAGGATTCCCTCCTCCTCTTCCTCCGCATCAACATTGGCTGCAGAAGCCTGCTCCTTAAGGTGCGTCAAAGTTTGCATGAGCAGATGCATAAGTGGGATGCTCATGCTTAGGATGGCGTCGTCTGCGCTTACCAGCCGTGTGCATTCCTCAAAACACTGAAGGACTTTACAGAGGTCTTTCAGCTTCGACCACTGCACACCTGTCAACTCCATGTCTGCTCTCAAAGTGCCTGGCCGTGTATCCTCCCACAAATGCATTATGGCCTGCCTCTGCTCGCACAGCCGCTCCACCATGTGCAGGGTGGAGTTCCACCTTGTTGCAATGTCGATAATGAGGCGGTGGTTGGGAAGGTGGAGCAATCGCTGCAGCTTCTGCATACGAACGGAGTGTACAGGCGACCGACGGATGTGCGCGCACAGTCTTCGCACCTTCTGGAGCAGGGCTGTTAACTCCGGATAATTTTTGAGGAAGCACTGCACCACCAGGTTCAAGGTGTGAGCCAAGCAAGGTATGTGGCTGAGTTTTGAAAGGGCTATGGCTGCCACAAAATTACGGCCGTTATCACTAACTACCTTGCCTGCCTCAAGATGTACACTGCCCAGCCATGACTCAGTTTATCGCTTCAAGTACTCGGCCAGCACCTCGGCGGTGTGTCTGTCGCCCAAACACATCATCTGCAACACAGCCTGCTGACGCTTTCCACTAGCTGCTCGATAGAGGGACACCTCGTGTGCAACAGTGGCAGCTGCAGATGGAGTGCTCGTACGACTGCCCTCTGTGGACGAGCTTTCGCTTCTGGAGGAGGAGGAGGAGGAGGAGGGTCGAACACCTACAGCCAACTGTTTCCTATACCGTGGGCTAGGCAGCACTGTCCCACCACCGCTGTCCCCTGTGGACCCTGCATCCACCACATTAACCCAGTGCGCAATGATGGACACGTAACGGCCCTGGCCATGCCGACTGGACCATGCATCAGTTGTGAGGTGCACCTTTCCGCTCACTGACTGCTTGAGTGCATGGACAATGCGGTCTTTCACATGATGGTGGAGGGCTGGGATGGCTTTGCGAGAGAAGAAGTGGCGACTGGGTAGGTCATAGCGTGGTACTGCACAGGCCATGAGTTCGCGGAAAGCTGCGCTTTCCACCAACCGAAAGGGCATCATCTCAAACGAGATTAGTTTGGCAATGTGGGCGTTCAAACCCAGTGTACGCGGATGAGAGACTGAGTACTTTCTTGACCTACTCATAGTGTCTGCGAGGGTGAGCTGGACTTGAGAGCTGCATATGGTGGAAGTAGCGGTGGACAGGGCGGACTGAGAGAGGGTTGATGATGGTGATGGAGTTGGTGTTCTTTCTGATGGCCTAGAATCAGTCTTTCATTGATATAACAGTGGGATTCCCTGACTGCTGTGGCCTTGCAACGACACCTCAACATTTGCTGCTGTGCTAACCGGTGGGCTTACAGTGGGGGAAACAATGTAGCGTTGCTGACTACCTTCGTTGTGATCAGTTGCACATGTGGCACTTGAGGTTTGGTGTTGTGTCCACGCTTGCAAGTGCATGGTGTTTAAATGTCTAAGCATGCAACTGGTATTCAAATTTTTCAGATTTTTACCTCGGCTAAAGGTCTTTGCGCACTTCTTACAGATAACCTTGGCCTGATCATGAGGATTTTGTTCAAAAAAGTGCCACACTGCACTCTTCCTACTTTGGCAGACATATTGCGGCCTAGCACGCTGTGATCTTTTGACCCTCTGGACAAGCTGTCCAGCAACTCTTTTGATTTTTGGAACCTGTCTTTGGAGTGCTCCGGGCCTGCCAGGTAACAGCTGTTGCGATGTCGATGTCTGCTGTGGATGCTCCTCATCTGAGCTATTGGAAGCAGCACCCTCTTCCCCCAATGGATGCCAATCTGGGTCAACAACTGGGTCATCCATCACCTCCTCTTCAATGTCATGTGCACCTTCCTCTGTGTCACCGTGTATGGTGGTATAGTGTGCGGGAAGGGGCACCTGAGTCTCATCAGGGTCAGAATCTGGCTCTGTACACTACGAGGACAATGTAGTGCTCTGAGTGAATGTACCAGCAGAATCATCCATCAGCGGCTGTGCATCAGTGCACTCCATGTCAGATTCATCTTGGCCTGGGTAATTCACCATTTGACTTGATAATCCAGGCATGGTATGTGAAAACAGCTCCATGGAGTAATCAGTAGTATGGCCTGCGTCATCCTTCAATCTTGGTTGGGGTGAAGGACACAAGGAAAGGTGTGGTTCATGAACATGAGCCTCCAATGACGACTCAGTGCTTTTACTTTTTACAACTGAAGAAGAGGAGGCGATAGAGCTGGAGGCTGAGTCAGCAATGTAAGACAAAACTTTTTCCTGATGCTCTGGCTTTAAAAGCGGTTTGCCAACTCCTAGAAAACTAAGCCTTCGAAGCCTTATGGAGTCAGACGATGACGCAGGCTCAACACCTCCTGCATTCGGTCCTATTTTGCTCTTGCCACTACCATCAGATCCACCACCAACACCATCATTACCAGCTGCCAACCCCCGCCCAATTCCACGGCCTCTTCCACCAGCCTTCCTCATTTTTGGTAGAAATGTAGACAAAATCCAACAAACTATATAGTAATGTAAAACAAGGTACAAGGTGTCTATAGGACAGGGGAGATTTTGAATTTCTGCTCACACTAGTGGACACTGGACACTTTTGGATTGTGTGAGGCCCACTGAATATCTGAGCGCTATGTCACAGGCTCGATGGCACAGCTGTGACCAAAGTGACTAGAGGATAAGTGAGATTTTGAATTTCTGCAGACACTTGTGGACACTGGACACTTTTGGATTGTGTGAGGCCCACTGAATATCTGAGCGCTATGTCACAGGCTCGATGGCACAGCTGTGACCAAAGTGACTAGAGGATAAGTGAGATTTTGAATTTCTGCAGACACTTGTGGACACTGGACACTTTTGGATTGTGTGAGGCCCACTGAATATCTGAGCGCTATGTCACAGGCTCGATGGCACAGCTGTGACCAAAGTGACTAGAGGATAAGTGAGATTTTGAATTTCTGCAGACACTTGTGGACACTGGACACTTTTGGATTGTGTGAGGCCCACTGAATATCTGAGCGCTATGTCACAGGCTCGATGGCACAGCTGTGACCAAAGTGACTAGAGGATAAGTGAGATTTTGAATTTCTGCTCACACTAGTGGACACTGGACACTTTTGGATTGTGTGAGGCCCACTGAATATCTGAGCGCTATGTCACAGGCTCGATGGCACAGCTGTGACCAAAGTGACTAGAGGATAAGTGAGATTTTGAATTTCTGCAGACACTGGACACTTTTGGATTGTGTGAGGCCCACTGAATATCTGAGCGCTATGTCACAGGCTCGATGGCACAGCTGTGACCAAAGTGACTAGAGGATAAGGGAGATTTTGAATTTCTGCAGACACTTGTGGACACTGGACACTTTTGGATTGTGTGAGGCCCACTGAATATCACAGCGCTATGTCACAGGCAGAAATTGGCTAGTGTATCACAAACTACAAGGTGTATGTAGAATTGGGCAGAGTAGGAATCTCCCTAGAGTGCAGGTCTGTAAGAACGGAACATGTCCTCTACTTATTCTCACAGAGTGACACAGATAGCTTCACTGTGGCTGTGATAACAGCCGTTACACGGTACTGTGTGAGGAGCGTACACCGCTGTATGGTGTGAAAAAATGCACGCTCAGTACCTCAGCAGGACAAAAAAAAAAAATTGGGATTGCTTTTAAAAAAGCAGTTTGCAGCTCAGTACCTCAGCAGGACAAAAAAAAAAAATTGGGATTGCTTTTAAAAAAGCAGTTTGCAGAGCAGTGGGTAAACAGCAATGCAGGTGTCAGGAAGCCTTAGAAGGCAGCCCAACAACCAACACCACTGATACACCACAATATAGCCTCCCCTTGCACTGCACACACAGTGACTGGTGTGTTGTACAGGCACAATCGCTAGCAGCAGAAGCAGTTTTTTTTTCTTCTTCCCTGCCTAACACTCTCCCTACAGAATCAGCAGCAACCTCTCCCTATGCTAAGATCGGCAGAAGTAAGATGGCGGTCGGCGTGCATGCCCTTTTATACCCCCTGTGACGCCCACCAAAGCAAGCCAATCACTTGCATGCCCTTCTGAAAGATGGTGGTGACCCGTGCCTATGTCATCACGTTGCCAACAGTGTCCGTGGATCCTGATTGGCTGAAAAAGAGCGCAAAACAAACTTTTGAAACGTGACTTTGGCGCGTAAGTCGCCGACCTCGTGGCCGACCTCATCCTAGGGTCGGGTTTCGTTTCATGAAACCCGACATTGCCAAAAGTCGGCGACTTTTGAAATTTTTCGACCCGTTTCGCTCAACTCTACTGGCAGGTGCCCATGTCAGAAGATAGAGTCAAGACGGCGTTCATATTGCCCATGGGACTGTTTGAGTTTAATCGGATGCCGTTCGGGCTGGCCAACGCCCCCGGGACCTTTCAGCAATTGATGGAGCGGTGTCTGGGAGATCTCAATTTTGAGGCTACGTTGATCTATCTGGACGACATCATCGTCTATGCCGCTACCTTTGAGGACCACCTGAAGCGGTTGGGACAGGTACTCAGCCGGTTGCAAAAGTACGGGTTGAAGGTGAAGCCTCAGAAATGCCACCTATTTCGCTCTCAGATTGAGTATCTGGGTCATGTTGTTTCGGCAGAGGGTGTGAGGCCATCCCGGGAGAAGGTGGCTGCTATCCAGGAATGGCCTACCCCCAAGATGGTGAAAGATGTGTGGGCTTTTCTGGGGTTAGCCGGATATTACCGTCGCTTCAAAAAGAATTTTGCATGTCGAGCTCGAGCCCTGCACAACCTGCTGAAGGGGGCTCCCGCTGGGGCTAATGGGTGTAAAATCCAGTGGCAACACCCTCAGATAGAGGCCTTCAGAGACCTCAAGGCTGCGCTCTCGGATGTTGGCTTATGCGGATTTCTCTCAACCGTTCATCTTGCACACTGACGGGAGTCTTCACGGGATGGGGGCTGTGTTGTCACAGGTTCAGGATGGCCGGGAGAGGGTGATCACATATGGAAGTCGCTCACTCCATGACTCCGAGCGTAACCCTGACAATTATAGCACCTTTAAGCTCGAGCAGTGGTGTGGGCTATGACGGAGAGATTCGCAGAGTACCTAGCGGGCTCCGAGGTGGTAGTGCGAACTGACAACAACCCGCTGGCTCATTTGGAAAACACCAAATTGGGGGCTCTGGAACAGCGATGGGTGGCCCGGATGGCGAAGTACAATTATAAGATTATCTACAAAAGAGGTGCCGAGAATGTCCATGCAGACGCCCTCTCCAGGATTCGACATACAATTCCAGGACAGCATCGAGACGAAGAATTAGAAGGATAGGAAATACCATTCGCTCTCACTGCTGCCGTGTTTACAACTGACAATAAAAAAAATCTTCCTCTGAGACCCCAAGGGGCATATTGGAACAATCCCAGGATAAGTGGATACAACAGCAACAAGAAGATGAAGAGGTTGGCCTTCTCAGGACATGGGTCGCCACTGGGCAATTACCCACTGACTCTCAAAGGCAAAATTTGACTCAAGACCTGTTGCTTATGCTGCGACAATGGGAGAGGTTGGTTATCCGAAAGGGATTATTGTACCGTAAAGTTACATCGCAGACAACCTCAATGACGGTTTGGCAGGTGGTTACGCCCGGAGCTCAATTACACGAACTGGCTCGAGAGGCTCACGAAAAAGGGGCCCACTTTGGAGTTAAAAAGACTTTGCAATGGTTGCAACAGAAAGCTTATCACCCACGCTTGCCGGCTGTTGTGGACGAAGTTTGCCGGACGTGCCGCTTATGTGAATTGGCCAAACCGGCCACTCAGTGAGCCGCAACACAGACAATTGTGACTTCAGTACCCCTTGAGCTCCTGATGGTGGATTACCTGACCATTGGTCCCGCATTCCAGGGATACGAACACTGCCTCGTCATGGTGGATCATTTCACCAAGTTCGCTGTGGTCACCCCCACTCGGGACCAGACCGCAGAGTCAGCTGCCTCCGCAATTTATAGAAACTTTATACAAGTATACGGCTGTCCTCAACGAATACATTCTGACCAGGGAGCATGTTTTTTGGGAAAAGTCATGGAAGAACTACTACACCTCTATGGAATTGACAAATCCCGGACCACACTGTATCACCCGCAAGGGAATTGGGCTTGTGAACGATTTAATCGGACATTGATTCAGATGTTGCGCACTCTGGAGAGTGACAAGAAGGCCCATTGGCCCGAATATGTTTCTGAATTAGTTTGAGTCTATAACAATAGGGTACATCGAGTGACTGGCTATACCCCCTATTCCCTGTTGTTCGGACGAGAAGGTAAAGGGATCACGGAGGTGGAGTTAGACCCCGAAGAGCCTCAGCCCTGGACAGGAGTGTCGTCTTGGGTCCGAAATCATCGTCACTGGCTGCAAACTCTTCACCGAATTGTACACACCAAGCTCCGAGACTGGGAGCATGCAGGGAAGAATGCAACCCCACCTCCTCACCTCCAAAGCGGTGACCGGGTGCTTGTACTAGATCAACGCCCCCCAGAGCAAACTGGAGCCACGTTGGGAAGAAAGTCCTTATCGGGTCTTACGCCGTATCCATCCAGACGGACCGGTGTACGAGATACGACCTGAGAAGGATGAAACATTGCCCACTCGTATTGTGCATCGTAATATGTTACGCCCATGTACTTCCTCCAACCCGAAGCAACCGGAGCCTACCCCATCGACATCCGTGCCGTCTTCCGTATGTTGGGACCCGGACGACGACGAAGATTGTCTCCCAGGACAGAGGCCCTCCACTCAGTAATGAATCATCTTACACGATTAGCCCACCCGCACCAATCAGCCCACCGATGTCCACCACCCCAGACGACTCTACCCCAGTTGACCAGCCGGCAAACCCCCTGAACGATATGAGCAGGATCAATTCATATGGCAACAAACATTGAAACCCCTACAGACCGATCTCAATAGATTAAGGCCCTCGCCCGAGGACTGGTGAGCTTACAGGGTGGAGGAGTGTGGGGAGGCGGACTCCCATGCAGTGACCGGGCAGGTACCCAGGGGACCGCCATCAGGGTTCCTGAGGGAGCGATACTGGGAGAACAGTAAAGGGAGAGACTTGACTGAAGTTGTCAGGGAAACAGGGGGCAGGGCAAGGGTAAAAGGAGCAGGGGGCACGCTGAAGTGGCAGTTGACAGAGAGCAGGACAACAGACAAGAAGTCGGGTGAGACAGAGAGGACCGAGGGAGCGGACGGTCTGTTGTGGAGAGACCGACAGGGCCCTGTGAAAGGAAAGCTGCGAACTTACTGTCTAGTGACACGTGAGAGCTTTGCACCGGCGGCCGCTACCCTCATACGGTCGCATACAGCCGCCCCGCTCTTTACGTCCTGCTGTGACAAGTCCACGACCTTCACTGACCGCTGCGACTAGAGACCATTCCTTTACAGCGATCAGGACACTGCCCCCCAGTAGAGGCCCCGTCCGGTTTGCTTAAGGACTCTGGGCAGAGACTGGTGAACGATTACATTTAGACACTGCGTCATCACCGCACCCCACCAGCATAATTTCTTCAGGGCCTGTTGCGCCCCACCAGCATCATTTCTTCAGGGCCTGTTGCGCCCCACCGGCATAATTTCTTCAGGGCCTGTTGCACCCCATCGGCACCGTTTCTTCAGGGCCTGTTGCGCCCCATCGGCACCGTTTCTTCAGGGCCTGTTGCGCCCCACCGGCATTGTTTCTTCAGGGCCTGTTGCGCCCCACTGGCATTGTTTCTTCAGGGCCTGTTGCACCCAATCGGCACCGTTTCTTCAGGGCCGGTTGTGCCCCACCGACATTGTTTCTTCAGGGCCTGTTGCACCCAATCGGCACCGTTTCTTCAGGGCCGGTTGTGCCCCACCGGTACAGTTTCTTCAGGGCCCGACGAGCCCAAACCTTCCAGGAAGATCGAGGCGTCAGGGCAGCTGCATCAATGACCCCTAAGCGGCCGCATCTGCAATCCCGAGCGACGCATGGAAGGATGAGTAGACTTTAGAAATAAGTGATATAGTTTGGCCATAGTTTGGCCTCTGACATCCGGACTAGCCGGGTTGCTCTCAGTAACACAAAAAAGTACTGTTTATTTTATTGAGTCCCTGCGAGGACAGATTAATAATAATAATAATAATAATCTTTATTTATATAGCGCCAACATATTCCGCAGCGCTTAATAATAATAATAATAATCTTTATTTTTATATAGCGCTAACATATTCCGCAGCGCTTTACATTTTGCACACATCATCATCATCACTGTCCCCGATGGGGCTCACAATCTAAATTCCCTATTAGTATGTCTTTAGAATGTGGGAGGAAACCGGAGTGCCCGGAGGAAACCCACGCAAACACGGGGAGAACATACAAACTCCTTGCAGATGTTGTCCTTGGTGGGATTCGAACCCAGGACCCCAGCGCTGCAAGGCTGCAGCGCTAACCACTGAGTTTAACAGTTTCAAAACACAAGTCATAAGTAACAACGCTAACAATACAATAATTAAAGCAAAATAAGACGAAATAAGACGACCCTGCTCGTGAGAGCTTACAATCTACAATGAGGTGAGGGAGATACAGAGTACAGGTGTGTATTTACAATGGTGTATTTACAATGAAGGTCCAGCCATCTTGCGGGAGTGAAGGATGGATGGAGATAGTGAATGGGCTACACACGCACACTTACACAGAGAATGACTTTGATTAGTGAATGTGATAGGCCGCTCTGAACAGGTGTGTTTTGAGGGAGCGCCTAAAACTATGCAAATTGTGGATAGTCCTGATTTCTTGGGGTAGAGCATTCCAGAGGATAGGAGCAGCACGGGAGAAGTCTTGGAGTCGGGAGTGGGAGGTACGGATTAGTGCAGAGGTTAGTCGAAAGTCGTTTGCAGAGCGCAGCGATCGGCTAGGCCGATAGACAGAAATGAGAGAAGAGATGTAAGGGGGTGCCGCACTGTGGAGAGCTTTGTGGGTGAGAACAAGTACTTTGAATTGGATCCTATAATGAATGGGCAGCCAATGTAAAGACTGGCAAAGAGCGGACGCGTCCGAGTACCGATTACCCAGATGGACGATCCTGGCCGCTGCATTAAGTATGGACTGGAGAGGGGATAGTCGAGTGACGGGGAGGCCAATTAATAGAGCGTTGCAGTAATCCAGGCGAGAGTGGATCAATGCAACAGTGAGGGTTTTTGTTGTTTCCATAGTGAGAAAAGGGCGGATTCTAGAGATGTTCTTTAGGTGTAAGCGGCAAGAGCGGGCAAGGGATTGTATATGGGATGTGAAGGAGAGATTGGTGTCAAACATAACACCCGGACAGCGCGCCTGCTGCCGGGGTGTTATTGTGGTACCACCCACGGAGAGGGAAATGTCAGATTTAGGGAGGTTAGTAGACGGCGGGAGCAGAAGAAGTTCAGTTTTGGAGAGGTTGTGTTTCAGATAGAGAGCGGACATGATATTGGAGACTGCAGACAGACAGTCACTGGCGTTCTGTAGTACAGCGGGGGTAAGGTCGGGGGAAGACGTGTATAGTTGTGTGTCATCAGCATAAAGATGGTACTGAAAGCCAAATCTGCTGATGGTCTGTCCAATTGGGGCCGTGTAGAGAGAGAAAAGAAGGGGGCCAAGGACTGAGCCCTGAGGTACCCCGACAGCAAGAGGAAGAGGAGATGACGTGGAGCCAGAGAACAAAACACTGAAGGAGCGGTCAGAGAGATAGGAAGAGAACCAGGAGAGTGCAGTGTCCTTAATGCCTAGTGACTGGAGCCTAGAGAGTAGGAGATGGTGGTCAACAGTATCGAAAGCTGCAGATAGGTCAAGAAGAATGAGCAGAGAGTGGTCACCATTACGTTTTGCTGTCAGAAGGTCATTGGTCACTTTGATGAGTGCAGTTTCAGTCGAATGTAGGGGGTGGAAGCCGGACTGTGAAGGGTCTAGAAGGGAGTGAATGGAGAGGTAACGGGTAAGGCGGGAGTAAACTAGGCGTTCCAAAAGTTTAGAGATGAAGGGGAGATTGGAGACTGGTCTGTAGTTGTTTGTGCAGGATGGGTCGAGAGCAGGTTTCTTTAGTAATGGAGTAACGATGGCGTGTTTGAAGGAGGATGGGAAAATGCCCGAGGAGAGGGAGAGATTAAAGATTGTAGTTAGGTGGGTTGTGACGACTGGAGAGAGAGACTGGAGGAGATGTGAGGGAATGGGGTCGGTAGTGCATGTAGTCGGACGAGAAGAAGATAAGATTCTGGAGACTTCTTCTTCTGTGATGGGATCAAATGTGGAGAGTGAGCCAGGGGAGATGCAGGAAGGGATGGGAGTCACAGCACTTGGTGGTTGGGAGCAGATTTCTTGACGGATATTATCTATTTTTTCTGTAAAGTGGGAGGCCAGGGCATCAGCACAAATGTCTGTGATAGGGGCTCGTGCTTTTGGCCTGAAGAGGGAGTGAAAAGTGTCAAAAAGTTTCTTGGGGTTCTTGGCTAGTGAGGAGATCAGGGTGGTGAAGTAGGTCTGTTTGGCAAGGTGAAGGGCAGCGTTATAGGGTCTTAACATAAATTTGAAGTGGATGAAGTCTTCTGGTGTGCGGGTTTTTCTCCATAGGCGTTCAACACTCCTGGAGCATCGCTGGAGAAGTTGAGTTTGCGATGTGAGCCAGGGCTGTTTTACTCTGTGTTTGGAGGTTCTGAGGGTAGGGGAGCTACTTGGTCAAGGGTGCTTCTAAGAGTGTCATTGTAGTGATGAACAGCCAGATTAGGACAGGAAAGAGAGGAGATTGGGGACAGAGATGAGTGTAGGGAATCTGAAAGTGTCTGAGGGTTAATAGCTTGTAGATTTCTGACTGTGTGGTAGGTAGGAATGAGCTGGAGTGGGCGAGGATTTGTGAGCGTGAAGGAGAGAATGTTGTGGTCAGAGAGTGGAAGCGGTGAGTTGTTTTGCTTTGCAGATTGTTTTGTTTTGCAGATTGTTTTGTTACCCCGTTTACCCGTTCAGCATAGCCCTAGTGGCTTAAATTTATAAAAGTTTATTATACCTGTCATACCCTGTCTCGTGTCTCGTCACTGCATCCTGAGAACCTGCTAGGACCCTACAAAAGCGTCACCGATTTTGTGACGCAACAGCGATATTGCTAGCGATCTCACTACATGTGACACTTACCTCTGACCTAGCTCCCCGCTGGATATTGCTGATCGCGCGAGATCATCCTGGTCCATTTCTCGTCGTCGACTTCCTGCTGGCGCCGACGAGCGACTCCATGGAAGTGGGTGGAAGACGTCACACTTGCTGCGTGTGACAGGTAAGCAACGACCGCCGACCGCTGCTGCATCGCTGGTGAGATCTGCCTGTTTGGCAGCTCACTAGCGACCATTTAGCGATGCACCAGCGATCCTGACTGGGTCGTATCATTGTCGGGATCGCTGGTGCATCGCTAAATGTAGCGGTACCTTTAGTCTTGCTGATCTTTTGATGAGAATCTGAAGCAAGGTCAGTGTGTCTAAACAGACTGTTAAACAACTGTCTACTGACGAACATGTTGGCTGTCGTTTAACGCCATGCATTTTGTGGTGTAAATGCACTCTTATAGTCACTGATCTCTGCACACAATAGCAAGGGATAAGGCTATGTGCACACGTAGTTGGATTTTTCCATGCAGATTTTGAAAAATCCGCAGGTCAAAATACCTGCAGTTTACCTGTGTATTAGCCTGTGGTTTATCCCTGCGGTTTCACACCTCACAATGGTGAAGGTGTGAAACCGCAGAGGAATCCGCACAAAGAATTGACATGCTGCGGATTGTAACCCGCAGCAAATCCGCGCGGAAAAATCTGCATCATGTGCACAGCGTTTTTGGTATTACAATGGTACTGTACAATGCAGCAGAAACTGCTGCGGACCCGCAGGGCCAGAAACGCTGCAGATCCGCAGCAGAATCCGCAACAAGTGCACATAGCCTAAAGGTTTCTACTTGACATTATTCTGTTTCCTACTGGATAAATGTAAGAAAATACCCTGTCAACTTGTGCGGTTATATATCCTCTGGGCATTTTTTTATATAATTCATGTGCTTCTGGATATGTTAGCTTTTTTGAGAATATTTTTGCGTTTCATTGTAATAGAAAATATCATTTTGCTCCTTTGAAACAGTAAACAATCTGCTGTTGCTTGATCTGTTGTTATTATTAAGTGTCTCTGTATAGATATTCAAGCGCACAATGGTATCTTGCTGTGAAAAGGCGATACCTCATTAACTTCCTAATGTGCTTAAAGCAAATTATTAAAGGGATTGTGCAAAGAATAAAAATAATTTTTCAAAGAGCTGAAACTGGTTTAAATTAAGAAAGTAAATGATACTCAATCTCACCAATCCCACACAGCCCCAAATCAGACATTACCCTGGTCCTCATTAGTTTGCACTTTATGGTCCCATCTCAATGAACTGAAAAACACTGCTCAGTCAATCTAAAGCATGAAAGTGCTCATATGTTATGGAACTTTACAGTGGCATATAAAGGCTTGGGCACCCCTGTTCAAAATTAATATTATTATGAACAGTTAAGCAAGTTGAAGATGAAATGATCTCTAAAAGACCTAAAGTTAAAGATGACACATTTCCTTTGTATTTTAGGCAAAAAAATATATATAAATATATAATTCATCTTTTACATTTTTAAAAATTACAAAAAGGAAAAATGGGCCTATTTAAAAGTTTGGCTCTGCATGGTGAGTACCTAGTAACACCCCCTTTGCAAGTACCACAGCTTGTAAATGCTTTTGTAGCCAGACAAGAGTCTTTCCTCTCTACTTTGAGGGATTTCATTCACTATTTGTAAAAAAAAATTTTCAGTTCTGTGAGATTCCTGGGTTTTCTTGCAGGCACTGCTATTTTGAGATTTAGCCACAGATTTGCAATGATATTCAGATCAGGGGACTGTGAGGGCCATTGTACAACCTTCAGCTTGTGCCTTTTGAGGTAGTCTATTTGACGTGCATTTGGGATCTTTATCTATTAGTGGAAGCCATCCTCATTACAGATGGTGATTTGTTTGCATCAAGAATTTGTTGATATTTCACTAAATCCATTCTTCCCTCAACCCATGAAATTTTCCCCGTGCCATTGGCTGCAACACAACCCAAAAGCGTGATCAATTCACCCTTATGCCTAATGGTTGGCAAGATGATCTTTTCCTTAAATTCTGTGCAATTTTTTTCTCCTTGCATAACTTGTTAGGAGTGGCGGAAGGCACTAAAAAAAATAAATAATTAAAGTGCCTTCGCCACTTGGGGCCCACCGTGCGGTGGATGGTAAAACTGCTGCTGAGAGAGGCAGTGCACAAATATGCACAGGGTTCTAACACACCCAGAAGCAATAAGGCAAGCTCTGTTAAGGGACACAGAGCTGCAGGGAAAATAATACCAAAATAGGATCGCTGAGCCTGTTAAAAGCACAGGATCTCAGCGGCACACGTGCGGTAGCCGGAAACCGGAGTAGTTAAATAAGATCACTACAACCGAGTGGCCTTACCATGTACACGTGTGCTCGGCGTTGCAACTGCACACACCAGGACAAGTTGCAACCGCCAATATCGCAAGCGCGATGCAGGACGCTAAGCTGCTGGAAAGATGGAGCTTGTGCGCGCTGGCACTAGCGCAGGTACTGACTGAAAACCACTCACACACAGACGTATTATCAGAGGGAAGGGGTTTCTTAATGAGTCAGTCACCAATCCAAGCATCCGTCACCATACACACAGCAGCAGTATGAAAATACTAGCGCATGGCATAACGGTCATGCGCACTTTTTATAGCGTACGGGACCTGCCGGAAATCTCCAGAGCCCTGAGCTAAACCAATGGAATCAGGAGCAGGACCTGAGCACCTGACTTCTGAACTCCAATGGGAGCTCGTCCCGTGGGCATGCTCAGAAGCTGGAAAAAAGGACAGCCTCTGGAGACAAATGTGAGAATCTGGATTCCCGCATACGCATCATAGAACCCAGATTCCTAACATTACCCCCCTCCTAGGGCCCCCTCCTCCCTGAACCTTCCAATCCACCAGCCTGTGCCCGACAGCGGCACAGGTCTCAGACTCGTCAAATGGCGAGTCTGATGTCCCGGTAGGTGAAAACCGAAAACCGGGACACACGGACTGTATCATGGGAGGCCAAGTTGCCAGGTCTCAGGAGGGACACCCGGGAGACAATGGGAGTGGGAGTTTTAGGAGAAGGCCGCCGTGTATCGGCGGGCGTAGCCACACTCCGTTCGGGAAGACTATCCCGTGCACATAAGGTTCATGCCCGAATGAACTTTTTTACATCCCGAGCCCTGTGTGGCCACCAATACGTTCCGGCCAGAGACTTCGTGGTCTGCATATAGCCACGATGGCCATCCGCATTGGGCGCGTGTGCCCACGCGAGGACTTTAGGCCACTGGCAAGGAGGGACAAAAGTCTCGCCTACCGGCTCACAGTCAGAGCATTGCGGGGAACCGTCTTCCTGGGAAGCAGCAAATAGATGGTGACAACCTCTTATGGACTCTTGAGCCGGATATGTCTCAGAAATGGCGCAAGACACCTCCATGGGTTCAGGAGGTAGAACCTCTGGCTCGGGCAGGTCCAGGGGCTCAAAAAATTTGGGAGCTGGAGTACCTTTCCGTTTGGAGTGAGCTTGCTCCAAACCATGCTCAGAAAAACGGAGGTCAATCCGTGAGGAGATAGATATTAACTCCTCTAGGGTGGTAGGAATCTCTCTCGTGGAGAGAGCGTCCTTGACATGCTCCGCTAATCCCTTCCAAAATAGAGGAATCAGAGCCTTGTCAGACCACTCCAACTCGGACGCCAGTGTCCGAAAACGAACGGCGTATTGGCTGACCGAGAGTGATCCTTGAGACAAGGTGAGCAGTTGGAGAGAGGTGTCGTGTGTAACCCATGGACCGAGAAACACCTGCCTGATAGCAGTTAGCAGATTAGCTGCAGTCCAGATCTCTGGGTCACCACGCTCCCATAGTGGCGTAGCCCATTCCAGCGCCTTGCCCGACAGTAGGGATATAATAAAGGCCACCTTGGCCCGCTCTGCAGGGAATTGCGCAGCCAGCAGCTCCAGGTGAATCGTGCACTGGCTGATAAAACCTCTACAGGAGGCGCCATCCCCAGAATATTTTTCGGGTAACGGGAGGCGGGTAACTGTCGGCGCAAGGGCGGACATGGACATACGCCCAACTGCGTCCGTGAGTGCTTGGACAGCAGCATCTGTGGCCTGCAAAGCTGCGAGAGCTCTCTCAAGGGTAGCCAAGCGAGTCTCGAGCTGTCGCACGCACTGCAACAGTTGCTGCTGATCTGCCATCTCCAGCCAGACCCTGGCGCTAGTATTATGTTAGGAGTGGCGGAAGGCACTAAAAAAAAAAAATAATTAAAGTGCCTTCACCACTCGGGGTCCACCGTGCGGTGGATGGTAAAACCGCTGCTGAGAGAGGCAGAGCACAAATATGCACAGGGTTCTAACACACCCAGAAGCAATAAGGCAAGCTCTGTTAAGGGACACAGAGCTGCAGGGAAAATAATACCAAAATAAGATCGCTGAGCCTGTTAACAGCACAGGATCTCAGCGGCACACGTGCGGTAGCCGGAAACCGGAGTAGTTAAATAAGATCACTACAACCAAGCGGACTTACAGTGTACATGTGTACTCGGCGTCGCAACTGCGCACGCCTGGACAAGCTGCAACCGCAAATATCGCAAGCACGATGCCGGACGCTAAACTGCTGGAAAGATGGAGCTTGTGCGCGCTGGCGCTAGTGCAGGTACTGACTGAAAACCACTCACACACACAGACGTATTATCAGAGGGAAGGGGTTTCTTAATGAGTCAGTCACCAATCCAAGCATCCATCACCATACACACAGCAGCAGTATGAAAATACTAGCGCATGGCATAATGGCCATGCGCACTTTTTATAGCGTACGGGACCTGCCGGAAATCTTCAGAGCCCTGAGCTATACCAATGGAATCAGGAGCAGGACCTGAGGACCTGACTCCTGAACTCCAATGGGAGCTCGTCCCGTGGGCATGCTCAGAAGCTGGAAAAAAGGACTTAGCCTCTGGAGACAAATGTGAGAATCTGGATTCCCGCATAGGCATCATAGAACCCAGATTCCTAACATAACTTTGATCATTGTGGCCAAAGAGTTGCATTTTAACCTCATTGGTCCACATGGCTTGTTTCCAAAATACATCAGGCTTGTTTAGATGTGCTTTGAATTCTTCTGATAAATTTTATGGTGAAGATGCAGGAGACATTTTCTTCTGATGCCTCTTCCATGAAGGCCATAATTGTGCATTTGTCTCTGAACAGTGCAACAATGTACCACAACTCCAGAGTTTGCTAAATCTTCCTGAAGGACTTTTTAAGTCAAGCGGGGGGCTCTGATTTGCCTCTTCAGCAATCCTATGAGCAGCTCTCCCTGAAATTTTGCTTAGTCTTCCAGACCTTATTTTGACCTCTAATTTTCCTAATTTTTAACCCATGGCTGCTGTTTTTTTGTTTTTTGGCACAAGGTTAGAGGTTGCTGGGTTTTAATAAAGCTGGTAAATTTGCAGCACCTGTCATTTCCTAACAATGATGGTGAACAAGCCATATCCCTAACAGGCTAATTAAGGTCTGAAACCTTGGTTAAAGTTAACTGAGCACACAAATCTCCAAGGGTGCCAAAACGTTTGCATCTGCCAATTTTCCTTTTTCTAAGTTTTAGAATTTTAAAAAGACAATATACATATTTTTTGCCTAAACTGCAAAGGAAATGTGTCAGCTTTAGGCCTTTTAGAGATTATTTCATCTTCAACTTGCTTAACTGTTCACAATAACAGAAATTTTGATTAGGCATGCCCAAACATTTACATGCCTCTGTAAGAGGCAGCATAGCTGGGAACAATGGTGGAGTGGAGCAGAGCTTTTGGTCATCAGGAGTCTGGTATGGACTGGACAAAGTTGCTCTGATACATTGGTGGATTGCAAAGTGCTAATTTAGTCTGGAAGATTTTACAGAAGGAATTCTACATCTTGACTCATCAAAGCATCTGGAAAGGTAGCTGTGGCAGCCAGTGTGCAGGAAGTAGTGAAGATGAATTTTGCTAAAATGGATATGTATTATTGTCAGATCACAATTAAGAAGAAAGGTAAAACACATGTTTGATCATCTCTATGAAAACTCTGTTGGCGAATTTTTGAATACCATCCAGTCTAATGCTGTTTATCTAATATATAAAGCTCAAAGTGTGTATGTATGTATGTATGTGTGTGTGAGTGTGTATGTATGTGTGTGTGTATGTCCAGGATAGGCATCTGCACCGTCGCAGCTACAGCCATAAAATTTGGCACAGTCGCACGTCTGGACCCCGAAAGCGTCCTAAGCTATGTTGTGAGGCGAAATTTTAACCCCGCGCGTTCCAATTCACCAAACAAATTTGCCCCATCTACATACTGGGGAAAAAGTGTGTGCGTGTCAAGCCCTGCCCCTCATTATGATGTCATAATGCCCCTATTTGCATACTGGGGAAACAGTGTGTGCGTATCAAGCCCCGCCCCTCATTATGATGTCACAATGGCTGCCATGGCGACGCTGATGTCATCATAGGTTGCAAGCCCTGCTGCTGCTCATTATGAAGTCATAATGGTTGACTATGGGATGGAGATGGGTATATGGGCACTGGACTATAGGATGGAGGATATGTATGACGGGTATATGGGCATGGGACTATGGTATGGAGAATATGTATGATGGGTATATGGGCATAGGACTATGGGATGGAGAATATGTATGATGGGTATATGGGCATGGGACTATGGTATGGAGAATATGTATGATGGGTATATGGGCAGGGGACTATGGGATGGAGAATATGTATGATGGGTATATGGGCACGGGACTATGGGATGGAGGATATGTATGATGTG
The DNA here is from genome assembly GCF_039654945.1 of Dendrobates tinctorius. Taxonomy (NCBI): domain Eukaryota; kingdom Metazoa; phylum Chordata; class Amphibia; order Anura; family Dendrobatidae; genus Dendrobates; species Dendrobates tinctorius. The sequence continues at coordinate 2,387,494 of NW_027361910.1, forward strand.
TATATGGGCATGGGACTATGAGATGAAGGATGTGTGATGGGTATATGGGCACTAGACTATGGGATGGCGAATATGTATGATGGGTAGATGGGCATGGGACTATGGGATGGAGGATGTGTGATGGGTATATGTGCACTGGACTATGGGATGGAGGATATGTATGATGGGTATATGGGCATGGGACTATGGGATGGAGAATATGTATGATGGGTATATGGGCATGGGACTATGGAATGGAGAATATGTATGATGGGTATATGGGCATGGGACTATGGGATGAGAATATGTATGATGGGTATATGGGCATGGGACTATGGGATGGAGAATATGTATGATGGGTATATGGGCATGGGACTATGGGATGGAGAATATGTATGATGGGTATATGGGCATGGGACTATGGGATGGAGGATGTGTGATGGGTATATAGGCACTCGACTATGGGATGGAGGATATGTATGATGGGTATATGGGCACGGGACTATGGGATGGAGGATAATTATAATTTGCTATAACTAACCACAGTTAGTTACTATGCCCAGGCAGCGCCGGGCTCTTCGGCTAGTTTGTTATATTTTTCAAACGTGAACTACTTTGTTAAAATACTTTTTGTTGCTAACTATAATGACCTCTCCTGATACCTTGTTCGTTTCCTTCATCACACTACATCACAGTCCACTGCCACTGACCTCTAGGGGAGAAATACCAATAGTGTGAGGGAAGACATTGTCACTACATCACATGTGTCATTCGTATTTAAAGTTTCCAACTAACACTCGGCCAAGTGAAATCTTTTACAACATAGGATTTCTCAACAAAACCAATGATATTGCAAATATGACTTAATTGTTTGCCTTTGTAGATCATATAACCAGTGATATTTCAAGGTGGAGCTTTAAATTTGTGATAAATACTTAAGTATTGTTGTGCAGGAATATGCATTATAGGGCAATGGCATTATATCTAATCATGTGTTAAATGGAATCAGTGCTCCTGAAGTGAAAGGGTAAATATGTGCTTTATCTCACAACCAAAAAACCTTTTCTGATTTAAGAAAACAGCCTCCATCCCCACTGGCTCCATCACCGTACAATGCAAAGGTGAAGAAGGCTGTGAACACAAAGACTAATATCAGCTGACAGCTTCCATCGATTGGAAAAGGTTTTTAAAAGATTTATATCCCAAGCTAAAGTTACATTTGATGGCCACTATCGTGAATATTTTAAAACAATAGCTCTAGTTTTTGAAAGTGTTTAAGGTTTTATTTTGGGAAATTCCCAAAGGTTTTCATTCAGGTAAATATTTTCTAAGTGAAGACTAAAGTCAAAAGTCTTTATAAAAGTCTAGCTTTCTTTTTCTTTAGTTTTATCTAAGAAAAAAAAAATCAGATTCTCCTATAGGAAGAAGTAAGGAATAAGAGTTAAACATGCAAAATTATGTGAATATTAAACTATCGCAGTAACATAGATTATCCTTACGTAAAAGAACACACAAGTGCTGCCTAAACAAGCGGCCAGAAGACCGATGAAATCACCTCAGCTGCTAAGATCAGTAGGGAGTAGGTGTCACCCCTGTAAATAAGTAAACCACTGATATTAGGGAAAAAACTGACCGCGCTCAAAGGTAAAGAGGTATTGCACAAATCCAAGGAGATAGAGATATAACAAATAAAACAATGGAATGAACAAAATACTCCAACAGATGGCTGATCACTACCAATCAGATAAATGCACTAAATCAGAAGTTGATCGGTTTCTGATCTCAGAATATATATATATATTTAATTTTCCTAAAAACAGTCTGTTGGATGGTGGAGGCTACTAAATTGCCCAATGTCTGAGAAAGGCCCAGACATTGGGCAATTTAGTAGCCCCACCATCCAACAGGCCAATACCAAACACAAATCTGAGGGGAAAATTTCTGCAGCTCCCAAACCAGGTTTTACACCATGTGGAACTTGTTTTTGCTGCAGAAATACAAATTTCAAGAAAATTCGCCAACAAGTATTTACTGATTCTGACGCTGTCAAACAGTATACCATCAAAAACAATATCTCTTGCTATTCCACTGGGGTGATTTATATGATCATACGCCCCTGTAATAAATTATACATTGGCCGTACAAAGAGGAAACTATTTATTCGCATCAAGGAACATCTAACAAATATTTTAAAAGGTTTTCTCAAGCACCCCCTATCTCGCCATTTTAAGAAATTCCACAATAAAGCAATTAAGGATGTACGTTTCCTTGGCATTCAGAAAGTCCACTAAAATCCAAGAAGGGGGAATGTTATAAAAGTAATGTCCAGGGTGGAATCCAAAAGGATCTTTACCCTGGCCAGTTTAGCCCCGAAACGCCTGAATCACGATTTTGAAATACATGCCTTTCAATGAGTACTTTAGTCATCGTAGTCCATCTATAACACATTTTTTATGGCACACTGAGGTCATTTTTGGTAGGGTTATTTAGAAAAATACCTAAAGGGTCCGGCTTGGTAAAAAAATCACACAAAACAATCACACAAAAGGACCCTTTATGTAATTCCTCCCTTCCCCCTTTTTTTGTAAGCTTTTTTGTAAGGTTTTAAAATTGTTTTTTATATGTTTTTAAAAAAATTAAATAAATATATATATTAAAACATTTTTTCTGAGATCAGAAACCTTTTAAAATAATAATAAAAAACTTTTTAAAAACATTTTTTTCTCTAGGGATTTTTTTTATCTACCATATACCCTGTTGGGGTTTATTAGCATCCCTTTACTTTTTGAACTTATACTTTATGATTTTATACTCATTCTATTAGTATTTATTTATGCAGCCCCTGTTTGTCTTTCTATTTAAACTTTAATGGATTAATAAAGAAATAATATTTTTTATAGTTTTAGAGTTATATATGTGCAGAATTAGTCAGTTAGTTATTAATACTTAGCAATTCCTTTTCTCCAGTGTTATTACATCTAGACAGCAATGTCTAGTTTATGCATACTATAAAAACCTAAGGGCTACTTTTTAATGCATCAGTGGTAACTGCAGGGGCACGGAGAGGATTAATTGGTCAGACCTCCTAGGTTATATAGCGGCGGCTAACCGGGATCACGATCACCTTGACGAAGAAGGCAGTACTGCCTTTGAAATAAGTTGGTTGGTGTCTGGTCCAAACATTGCCCCGTTGCTAGTGTGGCATCACACGCTCAGGGAGCTTGTCGGCCATTCTCTCTCGCGGGCATCCAGGGCACATCACCGGCCGGGGCTATCCCTGGCTCTGCCCGTTGCAACTGCTGACCCATTCTGTTGCTATCTGCAATCGTAATACACACCATTGCTCCTGCTGACCTGTCAGCTTGCGCTCGGCATTCAGTACTACCCGGTAAGGGCATCATTATTGTATTGCATTGTATCTGCATATAAGGGTCTTTTTATGGTATTACTTTTGGTATTATCCAGGATCAACTTCTGATTTAGCGCATTTATCTGATTGGTAGTGATCAGCCATCTGTTGGAGTATTTGTATTCATTCATTGTTTTATTTGTTATATCTCTATCTCCTTGGATTTGTGCAATACCTTTTTACCTTTGAGCGCGGTCAGTTTTTTTGTCTAATATCACTGTTTTTTTCTTGGCTGTATCTTAAAACAGAAAGGACTGTGCCACATTTTCACTGTTATTTAAGGAGCAAGTCAAGTTTATGTGAACAACCTCCTGTGTGATACTCCAGCACTTCTCCTTCTTTCTTCTTGGAAACCCCGATTGTCTTATAGAGATCGCAGCTTTTTCTGTCACTGATATGACCAGCCTTGGAAGAACACATTGGGGAATATTTATTAATACTGTCTAATTCTTAAATGGGGCAAATTTAGGCCAGGTAGCCTTAAAATGTGCCAAATGTGTCACAGTGGTTCGTGCTGTTTGATAAATCTGACACATTAGGCAGATAAATAAAAAAACAGGAAATCCCTGCATGTGTTGAGGTTGTCGAACAGCCACCAGACATGTGTAGTATGTTGGTGTTTTCTATTATAAACAATGATGCAGTAGTTTACTGTACTTCAGCCACCGGAGGTCACCTTTGAGTAACAGACAGAAAACTCTGGAAACAGGAAATAAAGATTTTCCCGGGTTGATGAGGAGAAAGGAGCCAGTTTTGAGAGATGGAGAAGAATCCAGCTCCTAAAGCCTTCTTGCTTGGACAGTGTGATAAAGAGATAACAGCTCCTGTGAGTAAACAGAAAAGCGTGATCAGTCACTGACTGTGTAGTTAGCTAGGGATAGCAAGATAGAAGATATTCAAGGACACTCTTGTTATTAAGGATTGCATATGAACTGAGAGACTGTGGATTCTTGTGCATCAAGATGCTGGCTGTCAAATATTACTGGAACTGATTGGGAACTTCATCTACATCTGTATCAGAAGATTTGGTGACCTGGAAAGCTGTTTTAATCAGGTGGATGGAAGTCTGTATAAGGCTAGTTTCAGATTTGCGTTCATGAGGACTGCGGATGGCTGCCTACTTCCTCCAGTATTCGTGAAGCTCCGCCTACTCTCCGCCTACTTCTGTATGCATCTTGTGTTTCCCTTCGTATGTCCCTGCATACCCAATGTTAAAGAGAGGTACTCAGGGAAATGCAGGACACATACAGAAGTAGGCGGAGCGTAGGCAGAGCTTCACAGAGGAAGAAAGGAGGAAGTAGACTGCCATCTGCAGCCCTCCTGAACGTAAATCTGAACCTAGCCTAATAAGTTCAGTTGTTTACTGTTAATACTAGAAGTCCCAGAGAGGGGTCATTTAACATTTCTACCTTTGGAACCCAGAGAAGGGTCGAATGACCTGAAGGATTTTATCTAACATCCTATAATCACCGTCTTTTGTTCTGTAATTAAGGCCACTACTGTTGCACCACAGGAGGTTGTTGTTTTCCATTGAGTTTTAGTTTATAGTTAGTTCTATTCAGTTTATTGTATTTGATAATATAAAGACTATACATATTGTATTTAGTTTAGCTTTATTTGAGCAAAAAAGCACTGAAACAATGAATCATTTTTTATATATTTTAAAGAGAGAATTAGAAATTTTAGAGCAAGGTACAGCTGTGAGTAATGACCAGAAGCATTTGTGTCTAAGTCAAGAGGACTGAAATGTCAGTGTGAAAAATATACAAAAGAACAACTGTTATTTGTCTCCATGCATTTTATTTTTGATATAAAAATAATAAAAAAAAAACAAGGAATAAAACAATTCCACACATATTTACAATAGGCTGCAGTGGGGGCTGCATGTGTGTGTGAGTGGCATGTCCTTCTTGTGTGACTAGCATTTCAGCACTCACCGAGCAGTCTGTCTGCACTGTCGGAACATACCTGGCACTGCCTGGGTACATTTGCCACTCATGTATTTGTAGCAGTCAACACATCTCTCAGTTGCACAATTGTTCGTGCATTGATGATTGACCTGACACTTCGCTCTTTTGCCAGGGCAGGGTGTGGAAGGTTGTTGCTGAAGGAGTTTCTCCTTGCGTGCCTTCTTTTCACTCACATGAGAGCCACCTAACTCTTTTGCAAGCTCAACCAGGAAGTCCACCCGTCTCTCCTGCACTTCAGTGCATGCCTGATAAAGAACGTGCGCATTCAGTGCTGCCATGTCAATCATGTTGTAGAACACGGCAACTGGCAAATACATCAATAGTGATGTGTCGACCAGGGTTGTAGGATGAGATGCAGTTGGTGACAAACGATCTCCACACATCAGAGATTGCAGCAAACTTATCGGTCTCCGCTCGCTCACTGCGTGTGAACATGTCATCAAAGTGTAGGTGTTGCATGATGTCTTGGAAGCGGTTTCGAGCCATAGTTGCAATGATCCTTGGGTTTGCCAGGTTTGCTGACCAGCTGTCACGTAGTGATGGAACCTTGGTCACCCCCCGCAAGATAATGACTGAAATAAATGCCATTAGTTCCGGGAGACCCATGAACCAATCCACCTGCTCCGTGTGACGTGCATGTTGAGTAGTCCATTCTTGAATGCTATGAAGCATGTCAAGAGTGATAAAACAGAGGAAGCTATGAAGGCGACTCCGGACACTTCGTCCGCCCTTAGCCCTTGGCTCTCCATCTGTAGGGTACGGTTCTATTGGGGTGAAATGGAGACATTTCCCCACTTGTACTTCACGCCACACTGTGCCATCTTTGTGGTCTCTGTCGGCTCACTCGCCAACCGAGCTCTCTTTTTTGGTAGAGGAGGAGTCTCCTCATCTGCAAGATAAATAATTTCAAATTAACATTTTGTTTTGGTTCTAAATAAAAAAGATAGTCAGGAAATAAAAACAGGTAATTTGAAAAATCTAACCTGAAGACAGCTCAGAGTCCGAATCCGGTTGAAGGACTATGTCTTCTCCATCTGAGTCACAAAGGTTGGTGTTGCTCAGGATCAGTTCCAATGCCAGTTGAGTGGTGAGCCTTCTCTGCATTTTGTTTCTTGTGAACAAAATAGGTGAAGCAGTCACCTATTTATCCCCCACAGCACAAGAGGCTGCATGCAAATTTGCTAAGGTGTTAGTAACCTTATGCATATCCCCCGCACAACAATGCAGCTGGAGGGTGGGCAGACACACTCAGGAGCAGCTTACATTCTTTTTCTCTTTTAAAAGACCTTTGTTGAGGTGGATTAACACAATTAATTTGTTTTGTTTTTTTGTCTGCCATTTTTAACCCACTTCTTTCACATTTTTTTTAAAAGAAAAACATAACTAAATTCTTTTAGAAAAACTTGAAAAATTGAAACAGATTGTATGTTTTGCAAACTATATGTACATGTGGCAAAATGACCTGGATAATGCAGCACAACATCACAGATCAGCAGCAAAAGGTCACATCTCTCCCAAAACACTTCATATGTGCTTCCAAACAAAATGTGTGGTTTATACAAATTGTCAGTTCCCTCAAAATGCAAAGTCTCTTGACCTGTGTTTCACACAGTGTTTTGAGGATGAATTCAGCTCTACTCCCCCCTGCAGATTCCTCAGACAATGGCCACATTTACAAATGAAAGGATGCTAATTGGAGCCATCAGAGTTGGATTCTTTCACATGTATGATGATAGTCATGATGCTGATCCCATGATTTTCTTTATTATTTTTGCTCTTTATTATTGTTAAAGATATCATAACATGAACTCTCTGCCTTCTGCCTCCCACCCCTGGCAGAGACTCAAGCTTATTCACCACTGCGGCCCACATCCTGCACTGTCTCTCCTTCGGTGGGTGCATGCACTGCATGAAGCTCCCCAGGCACTGTGTTAAGGGTGAGGCACTGTGCTTAGGGCACAGGCACTCATGCTTCCCCTCCCTTAAAGGGGGTGTTTCCTCCCAATTTCCGGAGGACACTTACTATTTAAGTCATCTCCTCCAGGATGGAGGTGCCTGAGCAACAATGTTTGTATATTTAACATGTTTGCTAGTTCTCAGGTCCTAGTACTTGTATCCAGTTTACCTGTCCTATACTACAGCCCTGCCCACCTGCCTATCAGATGTGCCCACCTGCCTGTCTATCAGCCCTGCCTGCTTATCAGCTATGCCTGCCTGCCTGTCCATCAGTCAGTTCCGCCTGCACTTGCCTATCAGGACATCTATTGTGTCCGCCATTATCTGCCTGTGTGTCTGTTGTGCCTGCCAAAGTACCAGCCATGCCAGTCATTACTTACCAAGTCTGCCATCCTTACCTACAGTTTATTGGGGTTCAGCTGCCATCCACCCGAGGTTAGTCCTTGTGTAGCACCTGGTCCCACCTCCTTCATCTCTCCTTGGATCACGGTATTGTCAGCTGCCATGTTCCCGAGATTGGACTAGTTGAGAAGCCTAGTTACGCCCCTCCATTTTTTCCACCACACAAACCATTAATGTTTGCTCAGGCCATGGAATCCGCTGACTCTCAGTCTTTCTCCATCTCTGATCTATATCTGGAGGTTTCCAGACAGAAGGACCAACAGGATAAAATCCTATCCTACCTATGGACAGTAAATACCCTTCTTGACAAGTTGACAGTTCCAGCAGCATCTATATCTATCCAGGCTGCAGCCACTATAACTGTGACTCATTAGTCCGCTAGCTAAGTACCTAGTTCCAGACCTCATCTGTCGGCTCCCCCATGCTATGGCGGAGACCCTGTCCTGTGTCAGGGGTTCATCAACCAGTGCGCACTGCACTTCGATCTACTGGATCATCAGTTCATCTCGCATCGGGCCAAAGTGGCTTTCATTATGTGCCATCTCTCTGGTAAAGCTGTAGCATGGATCAATCCTATGCGGGAGAGAAGGGATTCTTTGGTGTCGATCCTTCAGTCCTTTCTAAAGGCTTTACATAAGGTCTTCTATGATCCCGGCCGTGCTTCTTCTCCAGCATCTTCCCTTCTTTAGTTATGCCAGGGTAACCTCACAGTGTGCCAGTATGCAGTTCGTTTTTTTAGCCTGTTCATCCAAACTCATTTGGAATAATGAAGCTCTGGTGGCAACCTTTTTGGAGGGCCTCTCTGGTAGAATCAAGGACAAGCTGGCCAGTCAGGAAATACCCACCTCTTTGGATGACCTGGTGTCCCTGGCAACATGGATAGACATCAGCTTCCAGGAGCAAACCAAAGAGATGACCTGCGTAAGAAGGTAAGAAGATCTGTGTGCTTGGCTCCCACCTTCCAAAGGCCAATCATTCAGCAAGGCTCTGCTGTGGCTTCACTCCTTGAGTCTTTGCAGATTAATCAGGTGAAGTTGGCTAAGCACCTTCAGGACATTTGAATTGCAGAAATAACATGCTACTATTGTGACAGTCCCACACACTTTATCTGATCCTGCCTTGAAAAAACAGGAAAATCCAGTGCCTAAGGTGTTAAGGAGAGGCTAACTTGGGCGAGAATCACTCCTCTCTATAGCTGACTCTGACAGTGTTGGTCTCTTGCGGCAACATTTCTTTTGTCTAGTCAGCCTACCTGAACTTCAGCTCTGCAGGCAATTTTGTCCAAAAGGCCATTGTCGAGAGGTATAAAATCATGTCTGTCTCACCCTCTGCTATTAGGTTTGCCATGACTTTGGAGACACAAGCCTGTCTTGTAATGGAGATCTGGAAAAGTACTCCGTTGGGGAAAGGAATGTCACAAAATCTGCCTGGTCCCCATTCATCCTGCTCGACCTCTGGCTTCTCCATCTAACCTACCTGGCTTGCCTGCAACTAATTGGATGTATGCTGAAGTTTTTGACTAAAAGGAGGATTAGACACTACAACCTTATAAGCCATCATATGACTGTCCTATTGATCTCCTTCCAGGTGCATCCCCTCGTCAAGGTTGAATCTACCCCTTGTCACAGGCTGAGACCCAAGCCATGTCTGAATATATTGAAGAGAATCTTGCCAGGGGATTTATTCAGAAACCTTCCTCCCTGGCCGGAGCAAGATTCTTCTTTGTAAAGAAGGATGGTTCACTTCAACCCTGTATCGACTATAAGGGACTAAATCAAATAACTCTAAAAACATAAATATTCTCTGCCTCTCATCTCCAAGCTGTTTGATCGTCTTAAAGGTTCTAGAGTCTTCACGAAACTCAACCTTTGGGGGTGTACAACCTGATCCAAATTCAGGGAGATGAATGGAAAATGGCCTTTGATACCGAAAGTGGCCACTAAGAGTATTATATTATTCCATATGGACTCTGCAACGCATCGGCAATCTTTCAAGAACTGTTGAATGACATCTTCTGGGATCTTCTATACACGTGTGTATTAGTGTACTTGGACAATATCTTGGTGCTCTCCCCCGACCTGCCTTCACACCGAAGAGATGTTTGCCAGGTTCTGCAGGGGCTAAGGAAGAACTGCCTGTATGCCAAATATGAAAAATGGATTTTTGAGCAGACTTCTCTTCCATTTATTGGATACATAATCTCCGAAACTGGTCTGAAAATGGATCCAGAAAAAGTGTCCGCCATCCTGAAATGGGCTGGTCAGATGGTCTGAAAGCTGTCCAGTGGTTTCTCCATTTTGCAAGCTACTACCACCAGTTCACCCCCATTTCTCTTCATGGACTGCTACTATCTCAGTCCTGATGAAAAAGGGGGTCAATCCTAAGATATGGACCCCAGAGGTTGAAAGTGCCTTTGTATCTTTAAAGCAGGCCTTCTCCTCTTCTCCTGTGCTGCATCCTCCGTACAATAATAAGCAGTTCTTTCTGGAGGGGCAAGAGTCGTTCTTACTCAGAGGTCCTCATCGGGACGCAAGTTGACTTGCGGTTTCTTTTCTAATATCTTCTCTGCTCCATATCGCAATTACTCAATTGTCAATTAGGAATTGCTTGTGATTAAACTGAAGAACAATAGAGGATCGTAGTGAACAAAGGTATATAGGTCATGAGATTAAACTGGCACTGGAGGAGTGGCAATTATTGCTGGAGGGGGCTATACATCCGGTGATTACCTACGGTCAACAACCCAATATCCCCTTCCTGACGATATCTCTGCTGCTGATTCCCTCCTCAAGAGTAGAGATGAGTGAACGTGTTTGGAAAACGTTCGCCAATCTCAAATTTGGCATGAACGTAGCACATTCGGATTCAGGTTCGGTTTCACAAGCATTTTTACGCAAAGTTGTCAAAATTCAGTTACAGTTCAGTAAATCATTCCGTCTCCTCTAATGCTTTTGTTAATACTTTGGCAAGGATAGAGGTGCTGCATGATGAGTGGGGGAGACAGGGGACTTGTTTGATGAGGGAAGTGGATGTGGAGAGGTTAGAATAGCATGTGGAGAGGTTACAGGAGTGGCACACTCTATTATTTTTTCCTTTTCCCTTTACTTCATGTATGTTGATTCCGGCAGCCAATCAAGGCACAGAAACCATCCACAACGTCATGACACAAGGGCTTGTGTGATTAGCTGCCGTAGTCACATGTCACTAGCTATATAAAAAGTGGACATCTTGTTATGCTGGTGCCATTGTCTCGGTGTCACAGGGCAGAGACGTCCCTCCTGTGCTAGTGGTGGTGCTGAAAGTGAAATTGTCAGTTAAATTTCTAGGATCCTGTCATGTGTGAAATCGATCTTCCAGCCTCAAAGTAGATTGTGAAAAAACTGTGTGGCAGTCTCCGGAAGCCCCATTTGCTACTGCAAATCATTTGTCATAAAACTGTGCATCAGTGGCAAATCATATGGCAAGATTTCCACTTAAAAATAATTAAGCCTAATATTGGGTTGCAGCCATGAGGCCCAATTAGCAACTCCAAATCGTTTGTGATAAAACTGTTTCAGTGGCAAATCAGAAGGCCAGATTTCCACTTAAAATCGTTAGGTATAACAGTGTTGTTCAGGCATACTATCTAAGAAAATAAATAGAGATTGTTCATTAAAGGCCCTTTTACATTTAGCGATGCACCAGCGATCCGACCAGCGATCCCACCCGGTCAGGATCGCTGGTGCATCGCTAAATGATCGCTAGTGAGCTTTCACACAGAAAGACCTCACAGCGATGCAGCAGCGACGCAGCGCACGATACTTACCATTCACACACAGCGATCCAGACGTCCTCCCGCCCGCCTCCACGCGTCGCTGGACGTCACAGCAGGAAGTCTCAGCAGGAAGCGCCCGACGAGAAATGGAGCCGGACATTCTCGCGCGATCAGCGATGGACAGGGGGGGAGCCGGTCGCTGGTAAGTATCACACATAGCGATATCGCTAGCAATATCGCTATAACGTCACAAAACCAGTGACGTTTTAGCGATATTGCTAGCGATATCGCTTAGTGTAAAACCCCCTTTAGTGATAGTTGACTGACAGTGGTGGACCTATGGTTGCGAAACAGCAGATGATAAGAGGGTAAGGCTATTTACAACATGAATGGGAAATAGAGAGGTCATGGTGGAAAGGGGAATAGGTTTGGTGTTCAACATTATATCCAAAAGCCTGCCATTAATCATGTAGGGCAAAGAAGGCCTAGGCAAATAAATAGATTGATAAAAATCTTTTTATTTAACATGAACACATAAAAAATATACATAGACAAGGAGATTTCCAAAAGTTGCCAGGATAAAATAAATACACCAAAAAACAGGAAGACACAGTAATGTAGTCCCTACAAAAGCACTTAATAGTTCCAACAAAATCATAGACTGGAGCTGATGAATAATTTCAAAGCGCTAAATGCAAAAAACTGCTCATAGATGGTACTCAATAATATGGTTCAGTGCAATTCTCAATCAAAAAAAGTGCAATATGTGCAAAGTGTTATGTGCCAAATCAACCATCTTTAACGAATCATTTGCTTAGTGCACCATTAAACAATCCTATAGACAGACTGAAATGACACGCACAATCAGAAAGAAAATCGCATTAGTACTGACACAGTTTTAAATTGTAACTTACATGAATGTAACTGCTGGTGCTTATGTCTCTTGGCTACCCCGACAGCACCATTTTGCCGTATTGGCTTCCTCATTAAGGGGCGTATGTGTGTGCTATGTGAGCGCTCATCTATAAATATCCCCGTAATCAGCTGTTTCAGATGTCAGCGTCTCCGGTGTCTTATTGCGCATGCACAGCTCTCTGAAGTTCCCCCAGCACAAACACTGACTTCCCATTCTCCACTCTTGGAATGTAAGCGTGAAACGCTCTGCGTCACCATACTGAGCAGGAAGGGAAGTCACGGGGTCGCTCTGAGCCACGCATGCGCTAACCGTGCGCCGAACTACAGTAAAAGCAATGTTGCAGCTAAAAACTTTATGGTGCTAGCTACCCTAAACAAAACTATTAGTGCACAAAAATTGAAATAATAATATCTACAACATTATTGAGCCATTATAAATAAATATTATCAATATGCATAATTAAATAACAGTATTAAACACCCCAAAAAATGACATGTCATTGCAAATAAATTATATTCAAATATGCAATATTATTGTGAATAGCATAATAAAAATATATACAAAAATGTATTATATACATATGCCACATATTAAATTATAAACAATAAATTAATGATATATATAAACAAACAAAATAAGTTAAAATCAACTTAAGAACACACACAAAAATACTAAAACAGGACTAAGTGGAAATAACATTATTGGAGGACCTAATTTTTTTTTTATAGGAAAGCATTGAAACCCAACGTTTCATTTAAACCCTGTGGGGCCATAGTTCCCAACAGGTAAAACCACTTGCTTTCTCTTTGCGCTAGCACTTTACCAAGATTGCAGCCTCTGAATCCCAAAAGTACTTGGTCAATCGCTTGAATTTTAAGGCCAGTGGGATCACACTTATGAAATAGTTTAAAATGTTTCTGTAGTGTTTTTAAGGAATTATTTTCCTCAACCTCCACCGACTTCTCTATGTCCCTTACTTGTTCCCTAGTTCTAATTCTCAACTCTCTAGTTGTTAAACCCAAGAAAATTTTACTACAGGGACTCCGAGCGTGGTACATGACTCCTTTGTACGTGCAGGTAAGCCTACTGCGTATTTGATATACTCTCGAACCTTCATGATTTTCAAATGTCTTACTTTTGTAGTGATTATTGCAGGCCTTACAAGAATTACATGGGTAAAAACCATTCAACTCAGATTTTCCTGTCACAGATGGAGTGGCAGAATAATGACTATGGACTAACAAGTCCTATAAGTTTTTTGAATGTCTCGGTACTGTTAATGGATGTTTGGGCAAAATTTTCTTTAAAACAGGATCGGCTTGTAAATACCCCAATGCTTTTGTATGATTGCCACCAATTCAGGCCATTGTTTACTGTAACCTGAGATAAACCTTACATATTTCAAGGCTCCTACTTTATCATTATTTTGATTACCATACAATAACTCTTCCCTAGAAAATTTTGAAGCTTTTTATACCCTTTTTTAATTTGCCTGTTGCTGTATCCCCTCTCACTAAATCTCCGGATGAGCTTTGATGCTTGTTGCTCATAATACTCCTCTCTTGTACATATTCTTTTAACTCTGAGGAATTGACCTGTTGGAATACCGTTAATCGTTGACTTATGATGCGCAGAAGAGGTATGTAGTAGCGTGTTGGTTGCAGTCTCTTTTCTGAACACATTTGTGATAATACTACCGTCCTCAAGGCCTCTATCTTTAAATCAAGAAATTCAACCTTCCTACGAAGATTATAGGTTAGCTTAATGTTGTAATTATTCTGATTTAATCTTTCCATTAATGACATCAAATTTTCTATGGAATCCTCCCAGATGAAAAGGATGTCGTCGATGAATCGACTCCATCCATGTATGGCCTCATTTTCCAAAATACCATCTTCTTGAAAAATCATCCGCTCCCAATACCCCATGAATAAGTTAGCGCAAGCAGTGGCACAAGTGGCCCCCATCGCTGTACCTGGCTGTTGCAAATATATATCCTTATTAAAAGTGAAAACATTGCGTTCCAAAACAAATTTAAGCAACACCAAGATCAATTCAATTAATGGGGGATCTAAATTACTCTCATATAGATAATGGGATACAGCAACTAAACCATCAGCATGTTTTATGGATGAGTATAATGCTTCAACATCAGCTGTAACCAAGACAACTCCTTCTTCTATTTGCAAAGAATCAAATCTATGTAACATAATTGTAGTGTCCTTTATGTATGAGGGCAACACCTGTACCATTGGTTGAAGGTAGTAATCAATAATAGTACAAATGATCTCAAACAAACTGCCCATACCGGAAACTATAGGCCTTCCAGGGAGATCAACAGGATCTTTATGCAATTTTTGTAATAAATAAAAAGTAGCCAATCTTGGCTGCAATTTACTTATAGTATCCACTAATCTTTTAGGAATGATCCCATCCTGATTGGCTGCCTCCAAAATGTCGACCAATTTTTGTTGAAACTGCTTCAAAGGGTTAAAATGCAGTTTCTTATAGCATACTGTGGTACCAAAAATCTTCATTGCCTGCCTCTCATACATTGATTTGGGTCAAATGACTGTTACCACCTTTGTCAGCCTGTTTTATGCCCACATCACTCAATGTCTGTAGCTCCTTCAGTGCTCTATTCTCATTAACATTCAAATTAGAGACTCAGCTAGGGACCGGTGTCAAACTTTCCACTTCCTTCATATCTACTTTTGTAAAGCTCTCCACAGCTGAGCAAGTGCTCAAACTCGGAAACTTGATTCATTTTCCAATCAAATGAGTTGGAAACTTACCCTCCTCACTGGTTTCATTTTCTTCCATAAGATCCTACAGATTTTTCAAAGCTTCCTTCTCCACCTCAGTTGGAAACATAATATCCATATCTCTTCTACGGTGTAATTTTTGCAAAATGATCTTGCATGCAAAAAGATGAAGATCTTTATCTACTTGGAATTTGTCTAAATGCGAGGAAAGGGAAAATGTCAAACCCTTTCCTAATAGCTTAATCTGTATATCACTTAAGACATGATTAGATAAGTTAATCACCTCGGATTTATCATTATTGCGCTTATTCATCCTCCCATGATTAAAGATTTCTGGGTACTTTCTTTTTTCACGATTGCTCGTCCTTGTATGCACACGATAATCACTAGTGCTCTCTGCTTCACTACATGATGTACTACTTTCAGCATATGGTGGTTGATCAAGTCCTGCAGAATTAGATTTGCTAGTTGTGACAACATTTCGTTTTTTTGGCAACTGCCATCTGAAGATTTTATCAGTTTCAAAATCCATAGAATCTCTCGTAAACTTTTTCAATTTAAGCTCACTAATGTCACTTCCCCATTTATCTATATCTTTTTCTATGGATTTATTTAAATTCTTCATCTTATCTGCCACCAATTGCCTCCTCATAGTTTTATTGAGCTCCTTAATCTCATTATCTAAAATATTCATGCTTGCCGCATTTTTATCAATAATGATTCTAATAAAATCTAAGGATCACAAAATGGATGCTTTCTTCCACCTTTGAGTTAAATCAGAGTCTTCCAACTCAAATGAGGGGTAAACCTGCACTCTTAAGGTGCTGTCACACTTAGCTATGTACCAGCGATCCCGACCAGCGATATGATGCTGTCAGGATCGCTGGTGCATCGCTAAGTGGTCGCTAGTTAGCTGCCACACAGGCAGATCTCACCAGCGACATAGCAGCGGTCGGGCGTCGTTACTTACCTGTCAGACGAGGCGATGAAGACGTCCTCCCGCCCGTGTCCATGCGTCGCTTGTCGGCGCCACAGTAAGCCCAGCAGGAAGCTGACGACGAGAAACAGTCCAGGACGTTCTCGCGAGATCAGCAATAATCAGTGGCGGAGCCGGTTGGAGGTAAGTATCAAACATAGCGATATCGCTAGCAATATCGCTGCTACGTCACAAAAACCAGTGACACTATAGCGATATTGCTAGCGATATCGCTTAGTGTGACAGGCCCTTTAGACCCCTGGGAACAATATTTTGTGCTAGGTAATTTTCTAGAGTGGTTTTACTCCACCATAGTTTTGTTTTTTTATGCAAAGCATTTTTATATTGCAAAGAAATGTCCCTATTTTCCACCGTAAATTCCTGTAATCCTGAAGAAACTCCTTGCTTGAAAAGATCTGAAACTTTGGACCTCCAAGTGGTCTCCCTGGGTTTCAGGTCCATTTTAAATGAAGCGGATAGTCTGTTAGAAAACAGAATAGCAATTTTATACATTTCAAAATATCCCACAAGACAGCAGACAGCACCCCGAGCAACCCCGATACCCTTTACCCCTATACAGGGATCTGGATTTAGAGCAGAGCCTAGGAGGTGCTGTCTGAATAAGAGCAGTGGACCAGAGCAGGACGGTCACCAGAAAGGGGTTAAAAAAGGGACCAAAAGTGTAGTCAGGAATCCAAGTTTAAACCAGGCGCGCAGCAGAGGTACAAAAACGGCAGACAGTAGCAGAGTCAAATCCAGGCCAAGGTCAAAGTCATAAACCGGGAGGGAGGCAGAGGTACAAAATCGTTGGGCAGTCGCAGCGTCAAAAACCAGGCCAAGGTCTGAGTAGTAAACCAGGAGGGTGGCAGAGGTACAAAATCATCAGGCAGGAGCAGAGTCAAAAATCCAGGCAAAGGTCAGAGTCAAAGATAGCAAATAACATACTAGCACACTGGGGAAACCAAGACTATATCTGGTGGCCTGCAAGAGAGGCCCCAAAGTATTTGAAGGACCAGGCAATCCCTCACAGGCTCACAGTCTGATGACGTCATTTGAACCACCCCCAGGACCAGGCCAGATGGTGATGCACCAACCTTTTCATGACTGACAGAGGAGCGGAGCCTGCGCCCACCAGATGCCTGCGCAGGAGCCCCTTCTCCATCACCAACACCCACGGGTGAACCACAGCGCCTCCTAGTGGCAGAGGCAGGAACAGCCGTCCCCCAGTCTGATGGTGATGTGACCGTCTGGCGCCTCCCAGTGGTTGAAACCGGAACAGCAGTCCGTGTATCTGACGGCGACGTGACAGTCCGGCACCTCCCAGTGGCCGAGGCAGGAACAGCAGTCCCTGTGTCTGACGGCGACGTGACAATCAACCATCATTAACGGATCATATATAATCATTTGCTTAGTGCACCATTAAACAATCCTATTGTGCACTAATAGTTTTGTTAAGGGTAGCCAGCACCATAAAGTTTTTAGCTGCAACATTGCTTTTACTGTAGTTCAGCGCACAGTTAGCGCAAGCGTGGCTCAGAGCAACCCCGTCACTTCCCTTCCTGTTCAGTATGGTGACGTAGAGCATTTCACATTTGCATTCCAAGAGTGGAGAATGGGAAGTCAGTGTTTGTGCTAGGGGAAGTTCAGAGAGCTGCGCATGCGCAATAAGACACCGGAGACGCTGACATCTGAAACAGCTGATTACGGGGATATTTATAGATGAGCGCTCACATAGCACACACATACGCCCGTTATGGAGGAAGCGAATACGACGAAACGTTGCTGTCAGGGTAGCCAGGAGACATAAGCACCAGCAGTTACATTCATGTAAGTTGCAATTTAAAACTTTGTCAGTACTAATGCGATTTTCTTTCTGATTGTGCTGGTCATTTCAGTCAGTCTATAGGATTGTTTAATGGTGCACTAAGCAAATGATTATATATGATCCGTTAATGATGGTTGATTTGGCACATAGCACTTTGCACATATTGCACTTTTTTTGATTGAGAATTGCACTGAACCATATTATTGAGTACCATCTGTGAGCAGTTTTTTTGCATTTAGTTCTTTGAAATTATTCAATAGCTCAAGTCCATAATTTTGTTGGAACTATTAAGTGCTTTTTGTAGGGACCACATTACTGTCTTCCTGTTTTTTTGGTGTATTTATTTTATCCTGGTAATTTTTGGAAATCTCCTTGTCTATATATATTTTTTTTGTGTTCATGTGAAATAAAATAATTTTTATCAATCTTTTTACTTGCCCTACATGATTAATGGAAGGCTTTTGGATATATTGTTGTTTTTGAAGGTGGCTTTTCTATTGTGGGATATTTTGAAATGTATAAAATTGCTATTCTGTTTTCTAACAGACTATCCTCTTCATTTAAAATGGACCTGAAAGCCAGGGAGACTGTGATGGTTACGTGTGACTGGACACACCGCCTCCAGCAGGGCGAATTTAAATAATATAACGTGCAGCCGGATACACTACCTCCAGCAGGTGAATTTCAGAATTACACGTGTAACTGGATATCCCGCCTCCAGCAGGGCGAATTTAAATAATAAAGGGAAACACCAGGGAAACCGATACAATGGAGGGCCCTACGATAGGGAACGGGGACGTGGAGACCTACTGCACTTCCCTGAGTCAGTGTCTATACACTCCTGACAGTCCCTATACAGGCTCCGCACCTGTCGCCGAGCAGGATACCTAAAAATTCTAGCTCGCCCTGACCTAGCCTTTTCTAGTGAAATGGACAGTGCAGAAGCTAATCCCACCACTGCATTGAAACACACAAAAGGAAAGGTACAAACAGGGATAACACCACTTAGCTTTGCTCTGTTGCTCTAGCTCCCAGCAACCGAAACCAGTACCAGAATGCAGCTTTCGTCCTGAATAGCTGCAACGTCACCAAGCGTTGTCAGAGCTGCAAGGAACTCCTCACTATGAGTCCTTTCGCACCAGGACTCTAACTGTGCTGCAAGGAACTCTCGCTAGCTCCTTCCTCCACCAGGGATGGTTGGAAATGACCAATATCACCAACAGTGAGTGAGAGAACAAGACACTCCTATATAGTTAAGCCAGAGCAATCACACTTGTTAGTGATAATCACGTGCACTAAACTAAAGTAACCAGAGTGCAATGACCCTAACGGCCACCAGGGGCAAAACTAGAACTGAAACCTGCAAAGTGCAATGACCCTAATGGCCACCGGGGGCAAAACTAACTTAAGCACACAACTTAAGGAAAAAAAAAGGTTACTTGTGCATTTATCTGTCATAATCCAATCTGGATCATGACAGAGACCACTTGGAGGTTCAAAGCTTCAGATTTTTTCAAGCAAGGAGTTTCTTCAGTATTACAGGACTTTACGGTGGAAAATAGGGACCTTTTGTTGCAATATAAAAATGCTTTGCATAAGAAAACAAAACTATGGTGGAACAAAACCATTCTAGAAAATTACCTAGCACAAAATATTGTTCCCAGGGGTCTAAGAGTGCAGGTTTACCCCTCATTTGAGTTGGAAGACACTGATTTAATTCAAAGGTGGAAGAAAGCATCCATTTCATGCTCCTTAGAGTTGTCATGGTCACGCGTGGCTGGACACAGCGCCTCCAGCAGGGCGGATTTAGATGACACGTGTGACCCTGGATACACCGCCTCCAGTTAGGCAAATTTAAATAATAAAACGTGCAGCTGGATACGCCGTATGTCTGGAAACACCGCCTCCAGTAAGGCGAATTTAAACAATAAAAGGGAAAACCTGGGTAACAATAACAATGGTGGCCCTGCGATAGGGAACGGGGATGTGGAGACCTCCAGCACTCCCCTGAGTCAGTGTCTCTACACTCCTAACGTTCCCTAGGTCGGTTCCACACCGGGCGACGATCAGGAACCTAAAAACCCTGACTCGCCCTGCACCTAAACCCTCACTAGTGAAGTGGATGGTGCGGAAACTAATCCCACCACTGCACTAAAACACACATAAGGAAAAGAGGCAAAACAGGGAAACACCACTTAGCTTTGCTCTGTTGCTTACGCTCCCAGCAACAGAGCCCACCACCTGCGTGCATCTTTTCCTCCGACCGGATCCAACACTATAGTGCAGCCTTGGAGCAAACAGAGTCCACCACCTGCGTGCAGCTGTCCAGAAACAGAGTCCAGCACATGAGTCCAGTTTTCCAGCAACTGAGTCCAGCATCATGAGTGCAGCTCTACACCATAGCTGCCACTCCACCAAGCCATGCAAGAACTCCTTGCTGACACCATAGCTGCAACTCCACCAAGCCATGCCAGCCCTCCTCACAGACACCATAGCTGCCACTCCAGGACTCTCACTGAACTGCCCGGGACTCTCCCTCAGCTCCATCCTTCACCCAGGCTTGCATGTAACTGAGGACTATCACCAACAGTGATTACCACACCTGACACTCTTTTATAGAGCAATCACACCTGTTTTATAATTACGTGCACAAAACTAAAGTAGCCAAGTGCAATGACGCTCACCACCACCGGGGGGCAAATTTAGAACAAAAGACACCACCGTGCAATAATCCTAATGGCCACCGGGGGGCAAAAACCAAACCTAAGCACAGAAAAAAAAGGTTACCTGTGCTTTATCTCTGTCATATCCAACCTGGATCATGACAAGAGTTTATTAGAATCATTATTGATAAAAATGCGGCACACATGAATATTTTAGATATTGAGATTTAGGAGCTCAATAGAACTATGAGGAGGCAATTGGTGGCAGATAAGATGGAGAATTTAATCAAATCTATAGAAAAAGATATAGATAAATGGGAAAGTGACATTAGTGAGTTTAAACTGAAAAAGCTCATGAGAGATTCTATGGATTTTGAAACTGATAAAATCTTCAGATGGCAGTTGCCAAAAAAGCAAAATGTTGTCGCAACTAGCAAATCTAATTCTGCAGGACTTGATCAACCACCATATGCTGAAAGTAGTACATCATGTAGTGAAGCAGAGAGCACTAGTGATTATCGTGTGCATACAAGGTCGAGCAATCGTGAGAAAAGAAAGTACCCAGAAATCTTTAATCATGAATGGATGAATAAGCGCAATAATGATAAATACAAGGTGATTAACTTATCTAATCATGTCTTAAGTGATATACAGATTAAGCTATTAGAAAAGGGTTTGACATTTTCCCTTTCCTCGCATTTAGACAAATTCCAAGAAGTTAAAGATCTTCATCTTTTTGCACGTAAGATCATTTTGCAAAAATTACACCATAGAAGTGATATGGATATTATGTTTACAACTGAGGTGGAAAAGGAAGCTTTGAAAAATCTGGAGGAGCTTATGGAAGAAAATGAAACCAATGAGGAGAGCAAGTTTCCTACGCATTTGATTGGAAAATGCACCAAGTTTCCTAGTTTGAGCATTTGCTCAGCTGTGGAGATCTTTACAAAAGTAGTTATGAAGGAAGTGGAAAATTTGCCACCTGTCCCTAGCTGGGTGTCTAATTAGAATATTAATGAGAATAGAGCACTGAAGGAGCTACAGACATTGAGTGATGTGGTCATAAAACAGGCCGACAAAGGTGGTAACAGTCATTTGGCCCAACTCAATGTATGAGAGGCAGGCAATGAAGATTTTTGGTAACACAAAATGCTATGAGAAACTGCATTTTAACCCTTTGACACAGTTTCAACAAAAATTGGTCAACATTTTGAAGACAGCCTATCAGGATGGGATCATTCCTAAAAGATTAGTGAATACTATAAGTAAATTGCAGCCAAGATTGGCTACTTTTTACTTACTACCAAAATTGCATAAAGATTCTGTTGATCCCCCTGGAAGGCCTATAGTTTCCGGTATGGGCAGTTTGTGTGAGATCATTTGTACTATCATTGATTACTGTTAGGCGTCGGGTTCCTGTCACTGCACAGCAGGAATCCCGAGCTTTGCCTTCGGCGGTCTCCAATTCCTCTCCGGCCGCAGTGGAGCCTGCTCAGCAGACTCGTCGATCCCAGCACTCTGCTCGCACCAGCATTGTAGGTTTGGTTGCTGCTGCCACCTCTGGTCCAGCTATAGCTGCACATGTTGGTAAGCAGCGAGCTACTCCAGGAACTAAGTCCTCCTGTCAGTCCACTGAGCATGCCCGTGGGACGATCTCTCATTGGAGATCGGAGTTTATATGCTCAGGTCCTTCACCAGCTCAGATTGGACCATCAGGAAGGTCAGGAAGGTCCTGGAAGGACGCTGCTATAAAAGGTTTGCATGGCCGCTCGGCCATGCGCTAAGATAGACTTTTGTTGAGACTTGTGTGAGTGATGACGGATGCATGTAACTGGTGTCTGACTCATTAAATAACCCCTTCCTTTGATACATATGTGTTAGGGTTAGTTCAGCCTGAGTCAGCGCCTCTTGGTGGCAAAGCATGTGCCACAGTGCTCCAGTCCAGCACAAAGGTTAGCGCCATAGTGCCGCCATGTCTCCTGTGCCTCTGGGTGGTACGAGTCTATCAGCTGCACCCTGTGACAGCTAACAGGGCACAGCTGTTGTGAGCTCATTTTCGGGTTTGCCTCTGGCTTCTGGTGAGGGTTATGGAGCTGGCTGTGCTGACAGAGGAGTAGTGAGTTCTCTATCTGGACTCCCTCTGTTGGTGAAGAGAGGTAATGAAGCTGATCTAAATGGCAGAGACCGGCCACCTGAGGAAGAGGACTGCCATTGGACATCAGGAGTTTCTGATTGGATTTAAGGCAGTCGACTCCCTAGTTTCTTGCTGGTGATTTTTCCTGACTGTGGCTCCTGGTTTCCAGTTTGGTTCCTGCCTTCCTAAAGCTAAGTTTTCTCTGCTACTGTTCATATGAGTTTTTGTCTGTTTTACTTAGTTTTTGTGTTCAGCCAGCCCTGGCTGGGACAGGGCTGAATCCCCATTTTGTCTCTGATAAGTTGATCTCTTTTGCTCTGACTTCAGAATATACATGAGTGCTGATATAGTGATTTGAAGTCTAGCGACTTCAGGGCCTTTTTCTATTAAGTTTTGGTCCTCACTGACCACAAGAATTTCATTTACCTTGAGTCGGCTAAACGCTTGAATCCTAGACAGGCTAGGTGGGCCTTGTTTTTTACGCGTTTTGATTTTGTGGTCTCCTTTCTTCCAGGCACTAAGAATGTTAAGGCAGACGCCCTTTCTGGGAGTTTCTTTGCTGATTCTCCTATTGTGAACAAGCCTACTACCATCCTAGGTGAGGGGGTAGTTCTTTCTGCCATCTCGCCCGATTTGAGACGTGCTCTGGAAGAATTCCAGGAGGACAAACCTGAGCGTTGTCCTATGGGAAAATTGTATGTTCCTGACCAGTAAAGGAAGAGAGTGATGTCTGAAGTTCATTGCTCCGCATTGGCTGGTCATCCAGGTATTTTTGGTACCAGAGATTTGGTGAGTCGGTCTTTTTGGTGGCCCGCCTTATCTCGTGATGTCAGGAATTTTGTGCAGTCCTGTGGGACTTGTTCCCGGTCTAAACCCTGTTCTCGCTCTAGTGGGTTGTTGATGCCCTTGCCGGTGCCTAAGAGGCCATGGACCCATATTTCAATGGATTTTATTTCTGATCTTCCTGTCTCTCAGAGAATGACTGGTATCTGGGTGATTTGTGATAGATTCTCTAAGATGGTCCATCTTGTACCACTCCCAAAGTTGCCATCTTCCTCAGAGTTGGTACCCTTGTTTTTACAACAGGTGGTTCTGTTGCATGGGATTCCTGAGAACATTGTATCGGACAGAGGAGTTCAGTTTGTTTCCAGATTCTGGAAAGCCTTTTGTTCCAAGCTGGGAATTCAGTTGTCCTTCTCCTCTGCGTTTCACCCTCAGACCAATGGGCAGACGGAGAGAACAAACCAGACTTTGGAGTCCTATTTGAGATGTTTTATATCTGCTGATCAGGATGATTTGTTTTCGTTTTTGCCCTTTGCCGAATTCACTTTATATAATAGAGCTAGTTCTGCCACCTTGATGTCGCCCTTTTTCTGTAACTTTGGGTTTCATCCTCGACTTTCTTCAGGGCAAGTGGAATCTTCAGCCTGCCCAGGTGTTGACACTGTGGTAGAGAGAATTCAGCAGATTTGGGACCAAGTAGTGGATAAGTTGTCTCTCTTCCAGAAAAAGACCCAGCGGTTTTCTAACCGGCATAGGACCATTGGTCCCCGGTTTAAAGTGGGTGATATGGTTTGGTTGTCAATGTCATCAAAGAATATCTCTATGAAGGTGGCTTCTCCAAAGTTCAAGCCAAGATTTATTGGACCTTACAAGATTTTGGAGATTGTTAATCCGGTTTCTTTTCGATTGGCTCTTCCTTTTACGTTTAAGATCCATAACGTGTTTCATAAGTCGCTGTTGAAGAGATATGTTGAGCCAGTAATTCCTATGGCTGCACCTCCTGACCCTGTATTGGTTGAAGGTAATGTGGAATATGAGGTAGAGAAAATACTGGATTCTCGTCTGGCTAGACGGAGACTCCAGTATTTGGTCAAGTGGAAGGGTTATGGCCAGGAGGACAATTCTTGGGTCTCTGCCTCTGATATTCATGCCAATAGATTGGTTCGTGCTTTTCATCGGGCCCATCCTGATCGGCCCGGTGGCATGGATGAGGGTTTGGTGACCCCTCCTCAAGGGGGGTACTGTTGTGAGCTCATTTTCGGGTTTGCCTCTGGCTTCTGGTGAGGGTTATGGAGATGGCTGTGCTGACAGAGGAGTAGTGAGTTCTCTATCTGGACTCCCTCTGTTGGTGAAGGGAGGTAATGAAGCTGATCTAAATGGCAGAGACCGGCCACCTGAGGAAGAGGACTGCCATTGGACATCAGGAGTTTCTGATTGGATTCAAGGCAGCCAACGCCCTAGTTTCTTGCTGGTGATTTTTCCTGACTGTGGCTCCTGGTTTCCAGTTTGGTTCCTGCCTTCCTAAAGCTAAGTTTTCTCTGCTATTGTTCATATGAGTTTTTGTCTGGTTTACTTAGTTTTTGTGTTCAGCCAGCCCTGGCTGGGACAGGGCTGAATCCCCATTTTGTCTCTGATCAGTTGATCTCTTTTGCTCTGTCTTCAGAATATACCTGAGTGCTGATATAGTGATTTGAAGTCTAGCGACTTCAGGGCCTTTTTCTATCAGACGTGTTGGACATTCTTTTTGGCAGGGTTTTTTGCATGATTGCAGACAGCAGCTTTTCTTTCCTGTTCTTTTTTAGTTAGCGAGGGCCCCATCGTTTGCTCAGCCTATCTTTCTACCTGTGTCTGTGTTTTCATCTTGTTTCACCGACAATACATGTTGGGGGCTGTCTATTGCTTTGGGGTCTGCTCTGGGGCAGTTTAGATTTTCCCTTTCTTTCTTTAGGCTTATTTAGTTAGGCGTCTAGGACCACCGTAGGCACGCTCCACGGCTACTGATAGTTGTTGTGGATAGGATCAGGGGTCTGCAATCCGCTAGTTACCAACCTCTTTGGTTTTCTGGGCTTAGCTTGCTTTTTGTTTTTTCCTCCTCGGTGACTCATTCATAACACACAGCACTTTCCTAACATCACTGTCTAGCGCTGCTGCAGCGGCTCTATGAGCAAGTGGGTCCAGAAGGACTCTGACCCCCTGCCTCTGGGCAGAGTTCTGTGACTACGTCACTTGCACTCACTATATATTAGTGAAGCAACAGGGTTCTCCTCGCACACTCCGGGTTAGATAACCGGAGCATGTTACTATCCGCCATTGTCTAGCAGCAGTTTCCATCGCTGCATGTTGGACCCCAGGCTGCGAAAGCACCTCATTAACATTTATATTATTTGGTGCGTTCCACCAGCCTAACAGTTTACTACCTTCAACCATTGGTATAGGTGTTGCCCTTGTACATAAAAGACACTACAATGATGTTACATAGATTTGATTCTTTGCAGATAGAAGAAAGAGCTGTATTGGGTATAGCTGATGTTGAAGCATTATACTCATCCATAAAACATGCTGATGGTTTAGTTGCTGTATCCCATTATCTATATGAGAGTAATTTAGATCCCCCATTAATTGAATTGATCTTGGTGTTGCTTAAATTTGTTTTGGAACGCAATGTTTTCACTTTTAACAAGGATATATATTTGCAACAGCAAGGTACAGCGATGGGGGCCACTTGTGCCCCTGCTTATGCTAATTTATTCATGGGGTATTGGGAGCGGATGGTTTTTCAAGAAGATGGTATTTTGGGAAATGAGGCCATACATGGATGGAGTCGATTCATCCATGACATCCTATCATCAAGAGGATTCCATAGAAAATTTGATGTCATTAATGGAAAGATTAAATCAGAATAATTACAACATTAAGCTAACCTATAATTTTGGTAGGAAGGTTGAATTTCTTGATTTAAAGATAGAGGCCTTGAGGACGGTAGTATTATGACAAATGTGTTCAGAAAAAAGACTGCAACCAACACGCTACTACACGCCTCTTCTGCTCATCATAAGTCAATGATTAACGGTATTCCAACAGGTCAATTCCTCAGAGTTAAAAGACTATGTACTAGAGAGGAAGATTATGAGCAACAAGCATCAGAGCTCATCCGGAGATTTAGTGAGAGGGGATACAGCAACAGGCAAATTAAAAAAGGGTATAAAAAAGCTTCAATATTTTCTAGGGAAGAGTTATTGTATGGTAATTGAAATAATGATAAAGTAGGAGCCTTGAAATATGTAAGGTTTATCTCAGGTTACAATAAACAATGGCCTGAATTGGTGGCAATCATACAAAAGCATTGGGGTATTTTGCATGCTGATCCTGTTTTAAAGAAAATTTTGCCCAATCATCCATCAACAGTATCAAGACATTCAAAAAACTTAAAGGACTTGTTAGTCCATAGTCATTATTCTCCAACTCCATCTGTGACAAGAAAATCTGATTTGAATGGTTTTTACCCATGTAATTCTTGTAAGGCCTGCAATAATCACTACAAATGTAAGATATTTGAAAATCATGATGGTTCGAGAGTATATCAAATACACAGTAGGCTTGCCTGCATGTACAAAGAAGTCATGTACCACGCTCTGTGTCCCTGTAATAAAATTTACGTGGGTTTAACAACTAGAGAGTTGCGAATTAGTACTAGGGAACACGTAAGGGACATAGAGAAGTCGGTGGAGATTGAAGACAATAATTACTTAAAAACACTACAGAAACATTTTAAACTGTTTCATAAGTGTGATCCCACTGGCCTTAAAATTCAAGCGATTGACCAAGTACTTTTGGGTTATAGAGGGGGCAATCTTGGTAAAGTGCTAGCGCAAAGAGAAAGCAAGTGGATTTACCTGTTGGGAACTATGGCCCCACAGGGTTTAAATGAAACTTTGGATTTCAATGCTTTCCTATAAAAAATATTAGGTCCTCCAATAATGTTATTTCCACTTAGTCCTGTTTTAGTATTTTTGTGTGTGTTTTTAAGTTGATCTTAACTTATTTTGTTTGTTTATACAGCAAGGAATTGTTATGTGAAGCTCTCTTATCAGAAGTGGTGTTTGAGCATCTTTATGGACGTTTAGTGAAATTTCCATTTTACCATATGAATACACAGAAGAAGCTCTGAATTAATATTTATATCACTATACAGTGGTGGTGCACTATATATTATTAATTTATTGTTTTTCTAATTTAATATGTGGTATATGTACGAGGGGCGTCTGAAAACTTTGAGGCCCACCCATGAAATCTTTTTTGCATAGTCTTGTTTTGCGATGCAATATGTTATTTAGTTAGTTGAATGGTCTCATGAGCAATCTGGATTTATTTTGATCTTTTTTGTTTCCGTTACAGCATTTTAAAGTTGGGTCGCAAGGCTGAAATATGGAAATGGAGAAGTTGGCAAAGTTCACACATCGGCTGCTGCAATTCACTCCTGTGGTTTCCAGCTGCTTCAGCACCCACCCTAATCCCCTGATTTGGCTCCCTCGGACTATCACCCATTCCCACAGATGAAAAGCACCTTGGTGGAAGGTGGAATTGCAGCCATTGCAACAGCCGATGTGTGAACTTTGCCAACTTCTCCATTTCCATATTTCAGCCTTGAAATATATATGATCCATTAATGATGGTTGATTTTGGCACATAGCATTTGCGGATATTGCATTTATTTTATTGAGAATTGCACTGAACCATATTATTAAGTACCATCTGTGAGCAGTTTTTTGCATTTAGCGCTTTGAAATTATTCAATATCTCCAGTCCATAACTTTGGTGAAACTATTAAGTGATTTTTGTAGGGACCACATTACTGTGTCTTCCCGTTTTTTGGTGTATTTATTTTATCCTGGCAATTTTTGGAAATCTCCTTGTCTATATATATTTTTTATGTGTTCATGTTAAATAAAATAATTTTAGCAATCTATTTAATTGCCTAAACCTTCTTTGCCCTACATGATTAATGGCAGGCTTTTGGATATATTGTTGTTTTTGAAGGTGGCTTTTCTCTTGTGGGATGTTTAGAAATGTATAAAATTGGTGTTCAACATGTACTTGGGTTAGGTGTTAATGAAAGCTCAACTGAACAAACACCATCTTGTCATATCCAAAGACCACTGACAACATCTGTTACTGCTACTCGACTTCCTTTCTTATAGATGAGGCTCAGAAAGAGCATGTGCTACAGTGGATTGCAAGCGCTTTGTCAAATGGCCTCTCCTCATTTCCTTCAACTTAATATCACACACAGTACAATCCTCAGAGGTGGCACACCAATGACACTTGTTTCTTCCACATCAAAAAATTTCCAAATGCCTAACTGACTGTGGGAAACCTCAGATGGGCCATTCTGCAGATCTGTTGACACATTCTATTCCATGGGCATCAGAGGTCTGCTCCAAATAATCACAGAATCCAAAGGAGGAAAGCATCTGCACCGATGCCAAAAATTCTTTCATGTTGGATCCGGGGCTGAGCGAAGTAGGGTCCAAGCAGAACCCTGACCCTCATCACCAGACGTTAACCAAGGGTGGAGGTGACCTTGATGTGACTCAAATATCAGAGGCGAATGCTGACTGTACTATGGTGTCAGAGCATTAAGAGAAGGACACAGAAAAAATGAAGATGAGGTGGTGTGCCTGCGCTACACCAGCATGTCGCAGACAACATCACCTGTTCCCTGAAAAAAATCGATGTCTGCCAGGGTGCATTTCACCGCTGACACCTGGAGTAGCAAACATGGGCAGGAACGTTACATCTCGCTGACTGGTCACTTGGTGACTATGGTGGCTGTGGGGGCAGGCGGTCAAGAGGCTGCTCCACAAGTCTTGGAATCCTTAAGCCTTGCGGGACAAACCTCTGTATCTAACAGTTCCTCCAAGTGCTTCAGCCTCCTCCATCTCCTTTAGGGCCTCCACCTGTGCCCTCAACCCCTCCCTTAATCAGCCATGTGTTCCAACAGTGTACAGTAGATAGAATCTCACCCACATCCATACTGCTAAGCCATGGCTCACCGCAATCAGGCAATGTTTAAATTAATATGTCTTGGAGATCACAGTCACACTGTTCAAGAATTGTGGGTGAGTATCCAGGCTGAGTTAGCGCTATGGCTGTCTCCACTAAACCTGGAACCAGGGGAAGGCCGTGTGCGATAATGATGCAAACCGGGTGGCGGTCCTATGCTGTAGCAACCTCACACACATGCATTGCATGGCTCATGTCTCAACCTGGTGGTAGAGCAATATCTCCACCACTATCCTGGCATGGATACACTGCTGCAGAAAGCATGGTAGCTGTGTGCTCACTTCTGATGATTGCATCCCACAGGTCATTGACTTGCATAACTACAAAGGTCTTTTGGCCTACCGGTTGCCAACTTGATTAGCGATTTTCCGACATGGTGAAATTCCACTCTTCACATGTTGCAGTGGCTGTGGCACATCGATGAACCTTGGTGCAGTATGTCATTTTGCATAGCCTTGGTCAACGCAGTTCGGACAAGGTGCAATTGACACTTGCGAAGTAGGCACAAATGAAGGACCTCTGCACCCTTCTGCACACTTTTGAAATGACTACTAACCTAGTTAGCGCTCAAGAGGTTGAAGCATCCTCCTCTGCTTCAACCTCTTGAGCGCTAAAAAGCTTAGTGGAAGGGATAGCAATATTTCAAATTTCCGGACTGTCGTCGTACAGCCGAGTGCCATGGGAAGCTGACTTACAGTGATCAAGTGGGGCTCATGGTACCAAACTGATAGTGAAGATGCAGAAGCTGAGGGACAAATAGAGGAGGATGAGGTGAAAGACATGCAATAGTCAGGAGATAAAGAGGATAATGATTCACTCTCTGTTGTCCGTGGTTGTCGGGAGGGGACAGAGGAAGCAACCTTGAGTGTTACCCCATCAACAACACAGAATGGACTTGGACCTCATAGAAGTGCCGGACACATGAGTGCCTTCTTACTGCACTATCTTCAACACAATGCCTGTAATATTAAGGTTTGAAATAGTGCTGACTACTTGGTTGTCACTCTGATAGATCCATGGTAAATTTAGCCAGATGCTTATCCCCCCTGGAAAGCGATGCGCGCATGCTGGAGTATCAAAACACGCTTGTAGACAATGTTAAGAGTGGTTTTCCAAAAGATAGCAGTGAAACACACAGTGTGCATTCCAATTCTAGATGTCCAACCCTGGGTATGTTAAGGAATCATCGCAAAAAAAATTAACAGCAGCAGTGTTAGTGGCATAAGCAATTTCCATGAGTCATTTAACACATTTTTTTGACCAGCCTGTGCATCAGCAGAACAGAGTACAAGTCTGACACGTTGTGAACAACTAGAGAGGATGGTGCAGGAGTATATCAAGTTCAATATCAATGCCATCAGGGGTGTTTTGGACCCTTGGTATTTAAAAATGGAGGAGTTTCCTGAGCTCTTCTGTCACGCCTTGGAGGTTTTGTCATGCCCACCCGCCAGTGTTCTCTTAGAATGTGTCTTCAGTGCTGATGGTGGTGTCCTGACTAGTGATGAGTGAGCACTAAAATGCTCAGGTGCTCATTGCTCGGGTCGAGCAAATTGGAATACTCGGGTACTCGGACAGAACAACGAGCCCAATGTAAGTCTTTGGAAGACCCGAGCATTTTTACCGTGATCCCCCCTGTGGGTCCTTTGAAGGTCTAAAAACATCAGAGAATGATGGAAACACTGCTCAAATGACAAGGGAACATCATGGCAAATGCCCCTGGAAGCATTTCTCACTCATAGGTCACAGCTCTAAACAATGTTGTCAGAGTTTCACGCCCTTTTTACAGGCGCACCAAAAAACATACAAAAACGAAGCCAAAATGGATTTTGCTGGGAAATATGTTAAGGAACATCCTTTCCAGGTTAATGACTTTTTATCTAAGCCAAAATAATTAACCCAAAACAAAAATGTTCCTACACCACTTGAGCTATATTCACACACACAGTGTTTTTGAGGCGTTTTGCAACTTTAGCATTGCTTTCAACCAATACAAATGCATTCACTGGGTAATGTCATTGCAACATTTAATAACCCTAGCTGGCCATGTGGTGTGTGACACATAAGCGGACACATCTTGTTTCATTTATGAAAGAAGGACTCTTAAAGTCAAAGAGCCTATTTTTACAGGGGCATCAGGCAGCATTAATCTTCTTAAAGGGCCATTATTAAACAGTGGGTCTCCTATGCAGTTATTGTCTATGCATTGAGTGGATGAGCTGCCAAAAATTAAGACGCACCTGAATACCCCTTTCACAAGAGGTACAGAAGGGCTTCCTGAAAAAATTATGCATTGATTGTAAGGCCTAGCCTGCCCCAAAGTTACATGCACCCGAATAAGCTTTTCAAGCCACGTACTGTATGGCCACAGGAAAATCCACTTCACATTATTCATTTCGTACTCCCATACTCTTTTCTTATGCACTGACAGTAAGGCCTGCCCTGCTACCAAGTCATGTGCACACCAATAAGCCTTTGAACCCAGGTACTGGATGGGCACAGGAAAATTCACTTCACATTATTCATTTTGTACTCCCATACTCTTTTCTTATGCATTGACAGCAAGGCCTGTCATGCTGCCAAGTCATATGCACCCCAATAAGCCTTTGAACCCAGGTACTGGATGGGCACAGGAAAATCCACTTCCCATTATTCATTTTGTACTCACATACTCTTTTCGTATGCATTAACAGCAAGGCCTGCCCTGCTGCCAAGTCATATGCACCCCAATATGCCTTTGAACCCACATACTGGATGGGCACAGGAAAACCCACTTCACATTATTCATTTTGTACTCGCATACTCTTTTCTTATGCATTGACAGCAAGGCCTGTCATGCTGCCAAGTCATATGCACCCCAATATGCCTTTGAACCCAGGTACTGGATGGGCACAGGAAAATCCACTTCACATTATTCATTTTGCACTCCCATACTCTTTTCTTATGCATTGACAGCAAGGCCTGCCCTGCTGCCAAGTCATATGCACCCCAATAAGCACTTAAACCCAGGGACTGGATGAGCACAGGAAAAATCACTTCACATTATTCAGTTTGTACTCCTATTCTGTTTTCTTAGGCATTGACTGCAGGGCCTGCCCTCCTACCAAGTCATATGCACCCTAATAACCCCAATCCCCCTTGGAAGAAACATGGAGGAGGCCTCATAAAAAACAAGTCCCATTACAAAGGAGCGGGTCTCCTAGAATTGTAATGCCCATATACTAAGTGTATTGGCTGGCAAACATTTTCCTCTGTGGGGTACACCTCAACCTTTTCCATTACAAGTATTTTACGCCCAGCATAACCACCCACCCTTGTTAAGAATTTGACACTGGCTGTAGCAACACGGAACACGTTAACCCTGGAGATCTAGTGGCATTGGATGATGAGATGTGGAGGAAGGCCTGATTAAAAAATATGCCCAATTTAAAGGAGCGGGTCTCCTAGACTTGTAATGCCCATACACTAAGTGTATTGGCTGGCAAACATTTTCCCCTGTGGGGTACACCTCAACCTTTTTCATAACAAGTATTTTACGCCCAGCATAACCACCCACCCTTGTTAGGAATTTGACACTGGCTGTAGCAGCACATAACACGTTAACCCTGGTGATCTAGTGGCGTTGGATGATGAGATGTGGAGGAAGGCCTGATTAAAATATGCCCAATTAAAAGGAACGGGTCTCCTAGACTTGTAATGCCCATACACTAAGTGTATTGGCTGGCAAACATCTTCCCCTGTGGGGTACACCTCAACCTTTTTCAGAAGTAGTATTTTACGCCCAGCATAACCACCCACCCTTGTTAGTAACTTGACACTGGCTGTAGCAGCACGGAACACGTTAACCCTGGTGATCTAGTGGCGGTGGATGATGAGACGTGGAGGAAGGCCTGATTAAAAAATATGCCCAATTTAAAGAAGTGGGTCTCCTAGATTTGTAATGCCTATACACTAAGTGTATGGGCTGACAAACATTTTCCCCTGGGGTAGATATCAAAATAATGTGTAAATTTTTTTTAGGGGCATCATAAACACCTTGCAAAACTGTAACGTGGTTTCCTACACAGTTGCTGCTGGGAAGGTGCAGGTTTTTAGTAAAAATATGGTAAACGAATCGTTGGATGAAGTGATCAGGAAAAGGGGCATGGTGATGACAGGAATGGGAAAGTACATGATTAATAACAGCAGTGGCTATGGAAGGTAAGAGATCCAAGATACAGCCTACAATGATTCGTTGTTTAGCCACCATCAATTACCAGAATCAGTTTCATGCCTGTCAGAAGATTGGTGTAACAGATGCGCGTGTGAGACTGCCTGAGAAATGCCCATCCAAAATATGTTGCCAAACACGCACGTGTCTGTATAAAGGGCAAAGTGCAACATGTTCGTGAGATTCTGAATTAGAGAAAGCAGATCAGTGTCGGAGGAAAACTAAATACACTGATGGAAGCTCGTGTAAAACTAAGTTTAAAGAGGAGTGCACCATCCGTAACTATAAACACACCCGTGGCACAAGCTTCTTCATCTTCACCCATACTTATTACCAATAATATCCATGCATGGACCATGGCTGACTGCTACTGTGCCATTATAAAAGGTTTTACTGTGGGTCAATTGAGCAGTCAACTACCTGTGTTACTATTCTTACATTTTTCTACCAATAGTAGTCTATGAAACTGATGTTTGTGCCATCTGAGTGTGGCTGGAAAAAAAAAATTGGAGGTGTTGGATGAGGTATCAGGTTTCCCAGCTAAAAAGGCTTAAACCACTCCCTTAACCACCATGTCCTCATTGAAACTTCAATTCCAAGCTGAAAATGCTAGACCAGACTCACATACATCAACATGGTCCTTGGCTGACTGCTTCTGTGCCATTTGCAAATTTCTACTGTGGGTCATTTGATGCCAGGTTTCATGGAGTCTATATCTAATTTTAGTTGTTTGGGAAGCTTTTTGCCATCCCTTAAGGTGTTGTGTATATAATGGTGCTCGGGTACGTTCGTCAAACTGTCTGCGAACATATTCCTGTGAACATCTAATTGTTTAGCGAATCGAAACGAAACGATCCTTGAAAGTTCCGCTCATGAGTTTTTTGGAAATCCAGGAGGACACCAAGTCTTCCTTATTAAAATACTCTGAGCGTATGAAAAAACATGCGGCCAAGGGATGCATGGATTCGCCTCTGTTTCATCCCAGGAATAAGGTCAACTGCTGTCCAAGTATGTCCATCTAAATTTACCAAACTAGTCCCTCGATATATCGGTCCCCTTGAGGTATTGAAATAAATTAATCCAGTAGCCTACAAACTTAAGTTCCCGGTCTCCTTATGAATCCCCAATTCATTTCATGTGTCTCTTCTCAAACCTGTCATCCTCAGTTCTTTTTTCATAGACCCTAGTACCACTCCTGCTCCAGTCAGCACTGAAGATGTTATCGAGGTAGAGAAAATTCTGGCCACCAAAAGTGTGAGATACGAAAACTTTTTTTCTTGTGATTTGGATATGGTATGGTCCTGAGGAGAGGTCCTGGGAGCTCAGTGAGAACATTCATGCCCCTCTCCTTCTGGAAAGATTTCTTGTCGGCTTGAAAAGAGGGAGCGTAAAGGAACAGGTATTGTGGCACTGGTGTCTCTGCCTTCTGCCTCCCTCCCCTGGCAGAGATGCCGGCTTACTCACCACTGCAGCCTCCGCCCCGCACTGTCTATTTCTTCCGTGTTGGAGGTTGCTTGGTTGTGCGTACATGGGTCGCCCTCCCAGGGCTGTGGGGTACTCGGTACCGTGCCGGCCTCTCAAAGGGGAAAGTCACAGCAGCGGTGACCCGGTCCGTGGCCCTGGGCGCCAATGTAAAAGGGACTAAGTGATGGAATAAAGGCTATGAGTGAATGATTTGTGACGCCACCTGTGGTGTTCGGCAATGAAGATGTTAAGCCGACACTGCGGACAGATCCCCTGGGACAGATGGTGTGGTGCAGCTATGATGTTGTGGCCCTCCACAGGTAGGGCAGTAATCCCAGGGCAGTGGGGATAGGTGTTGAGGAAGAGGGTGCAGTGTCTGGCACAGGGATGAAGCAGTGCTGACGAGGTTGCAGGAAGAAGGCAAGGACACAACAGGGTGCAGTTTCTTTACCTTTACTTTGCTTGGCAAATGCAGTCCAGGGTCCAGATTACAGATGGCACAGGAGCTGACTAGCCTGGAAGCAACTTAGGAGTCTCTCTAGGATAATGGGTTGTGTAGTCTCCTTCCTAGCGCTTAGTTTTAGGTACTTGCAGTACTGTGTTACACTGAAGTTCCACTTGCTTATTCTCTTTAGAACTCCCTCATATGGCAGACAGCTGTAGCCTTCCTCTTCTGGCTCACACGTCGCTGTTGTGCCTCTGAGTCTTATGTGGGAATAGAGCATTTACCGCTTCCTATTCCTCCGATTTCTGTTGCTGGACCATCAGTGTCCATACAGCCTTGGAGACCGGGCTTCAGATCATGTGCTATAGCTGGGAATGAGCCTGAACACTCTGCTCAATCTCCCAGCTCTTCTCCTCACGTCCACACACGTTGCCCTCCTCACACGAACTCCTAATTCTCCCTTACTGGCCCCCAGAGAGTAGCTCCTCCCCAATTTTGGTTCAGAGCTCCCTCTGCTGACCTGGAATGGAACTGTGTTGTGTGTTGTGGTTAACTGCCAGAGAGATCCTTTATTGCTTCCAAGCATGACCTCACACTCCCTAGAAGGAAGGTAATGCCACTGTGGTGACCATACTCCTAGTGCAATTCAGTACTCCCGGACTGAAAGTAAAACATGTAAACATATAAACAATTATAAATATAACAGGATTTCCGAAAAAAATTGAAAAATACAAAAACCAAAGATCAAAAATAGTCCTGATGACGATTAGTCCATGCGTCAATGTCTATGGTGCAATTCCTGAGCAAGTTGGTGACTATATACAATATAATTTTGACCACACATAGTCCCGTGGTCCAGCTGTCCATTGAAACAAAATAAAATATCCAAAAAGTCTTACAGAGTCTCTGTAGGCACAAAACTTGAAACTTTGCATATTTACAGATTAACAATTACAAAACATATCTATATGTGGAACCTTAAGGGTGGAATACCTTAAGTACTACGGGCAGACCTACGTAGCACTGGTGTTGTTGGGGACCTTTCTGGATGCCTTGTGCTAACTACTACTGGTGTAGTGTGTGTTGTACTGGCTACACTACTGTTGGTTCTGCGTAGCACAGGGATACTAGATTTCCTAGGACCACTTCTACTCACTGTGGGCATGACATATTCACCACTGGCAGGGAGAGAATTCTCTTGTTCCACTGCTGGTGCAGCATCCGCTGCTTGTACTTGCTGGTTCACAGGGTGGTCTTGAGTCACTTCTTCTTGCATTACCAGTTGGGGAAAGGTCAAAACTGGCACCACTATGGCTTGATTCGCTCTAGTCCAATTTGCAGGGAATTCTCCAAGTACAGTGCTGACTTTTTCTTCTCCTTCTATGGGCTGAAGGTTGTTTTGCTCTTCCATTCTGTCTTTTAGTTGGTCAGGGCACAATTTCAGATGATCCCTCGATACTGCTGATGAGGTTTCTCCTCCATCCTTACTGATAAGGCACACTTTGGTGTTGTCAAAGTTTGATGGTAAGATGGTGTAGGGTTCAGTTTCCCATTGGTCATCCAATTTATGCATCCTTCTTTTCCTCTTTAGGACTTGTTCTCCTGGTGACAAGGGAACTGCAAGTGCATGTTGATTGTAGTTCTTTTCTTGCTTTTGTCTTGCCTGAGCTAGACTATTTTCTACGCACTCTTTTACTCTACGGTACTGTTGCTGCCATTCTGTATCCCAATCAGCATCTGGTGATGTTACCTCAGGTGTCAGGACTCCCATATCCAAATCAATAGGCAGCTTGCCAGGCCTCGCTCTCATTAGGTAGGCTGGAGTGCAGTTGGTGGAATTCACAGGAATGTGATTGTAGAGGTCTACCAGATCTGGCAACTTTTCTGGCCACAGATTCCTCTCTTCCAAAGGCAAGGTCTTCAGTAGGTCGATCACCACCTGAACCATCTTTTCACACATGCCATTGGTCTGTGGATGGTACGGTGTTGTCCTGATCTTCTTGCAACCGTACAAGTTACAGAATTCCTGGAACACTTCTGCCTCAAAGGCTGGACCTTGATCTGTAAGCACTCGCTCGGGATATCCATGTGGTAGACAAAAGTGCAGTTGGAATGCTCTGGCTGCTGTCCTGGCTGTTTGATCCTTGACAGGCACAACTACCAGGAATCTCGAGTAGTGGTCAACGATGGTAAGGGCATAAATGTAGCCTGAACGACTTGGAACCAGCTTCACATGGTCCAGGGCTACTAACTCGAGAGGCTGTTTGGTTATTATTGGCTGCAAAGAAGCTCGCTGGATGTTATGGTCCTTTCTGTGCAGGTTGCATTGTCCACACTCCCGGCACCAATTTTCAATGGCTTTCCTCATACCAGCCCAGTAGAATCTCTCCCGGAGCAAGGCCTCCAACTTCTTCCATCCGAAGTGTCCAGCTCCATTGTGGTATGCTTCCAAGACCATTGATGCCTCCCTCTTTGGGACTACCACTTGCCAGACAAACTCTTGAGTGCGGGCATTGATACTCCTCCGACACAGCTTTCCCTTATAGATGAACAGCCTGCCTCTCTCCTTCCACAACTGCTGGGTTTCTTCAGGAGCATCTGGATCTGGGCGTGAGTCAGCTTGTGAAGGTAGCTCCTTTACCAGGCAGACT
Source organism: Dendrobates tinctorius (assembly GCF_039654945.1). NCBI lineage: Eukaryota > Metazoa > Chordata > Amphibia > Anura > Dendrobatidae > Dendrobates > Dendrobates tinctorius. Next base: position 2,425,856 of record NW_027361910.1, read on the forward strand.
GCGGGGTCGCTATCCTGCATTTCTGCCCAGTCATGATGAAGCAATGGATTTAGGGTGGCCTCTTTCACGATAGACCGTCTGTTTCTCACTCCTTGGGTACGTTGGGCCGCAATTGGCCGATGGAAGGCAGGTAACTCTATTTCTTCTAGTGCCTCAGGGTCTTCTCCTGCATCTGTCAGATTAGGCATTCTGGACAGCACATCAGCATTGGCATTCTTGTGCCCCGCTCGGTACTTGCTGGTGAATTCACAGTTAGACAGCCGGGCCATCCATCGCTGCTCCAGTGCACCCAGTATGGCAGTTTCCAAGTGAGTCAATGGGTTGTTATCCGTGAAGATGGTAAACTTGGCTGAAGCTAGGTAATGCTTGATTCGTTTAGTCACAGCCCAGACTATGGCGAGGAACTCCAGTTTGAAGGAACTGTAGTTGTCAGGGTTCCTTTCAGTGGGGTGAAGCTTTCTGCTGGCGTAGGAGATCACTCTTTCTTTGCCAATCTGTACCTGTGACAGTACTGCTCCCAGTCCCACGTTGCTGGCATCAGTATACAAAACAAAAGGTTGGTCATAATCTGGGTAGGCCAGAACTTCATCTCCTGTGAGAGCCATCTTCAGTCGAGTGAAGGACCTCTCCAGTTCCTCATTCCATTCAAATGTAGGACTCTTCTTTCTGACTTTCTTGGACTGGCCCACCAGAAGATTTTGCATAGGCGTGGCTATCTCAGTGAAGCCTTTGATGAACCTTCGGTAGTAGCCTACCAACCCGAGGAATTGACTTACCTCATGGAGGTTGCTGGGTTTCTGCCAGTCCCGGATGACTGTGACTTTGTCAGGATCCGGTGCCACACCTTCTGCACTCACTACATGACCGAGGTACTGTACCTTGGGCTTCAGGAGGTGGCATTTGGATGGCTTCACTTTCAGGCCAAAGTTGGACAGGGCTTCAAACACCTCAGCCGGGTGCTTCAGATGGTCTTCATAAGTCTTGGAGAAAACATTAATGTATAACAGGACTGTCTCGAAGTTCTTGTGTCCAAGACAGCACTCCATTAGCCATTGAAATGTCCCAGGGGCAGTGCAGAGCCCGATCGGCATGTAGTTGAACTCGCAAAGACACATTGGTGTGGTAAACGCTGTTTTCTCCTTGTCTGCCTCTGCCACGGGAACCTGCCAATACCCACTAGTGAGATCTAAGGTGGAAAAATAGTTAGCAGTTTTAAGTGCAGCTAATGACTCCTCAATTCTGGGTAATGGGTAGGCATCCTTATGTGTAATGCTGTTAATTTTCCTGTAATCAACACACATTCTCATGGTACTATCTTTCTTTTTCACAAAGACTATTGGAGCTGCCCAGGGGCTACAACTGTCTCTGAACACCCCAGCTTCCTTCATTTCCCGCAACATACTTTTGGCACATTGGTATTGTGTTGGGGGTATAGGCCGGTACCTTTCTTTAATGGGAGGATGATTTCCAGTGGGGATATGGTGTTGAACCCCTTTTGCCTTCCCAAAGTCTAGAGGGTGTTTACTGAATACCCGCTCATACTCCTGAGTCACTCGGTAAACCCCACTCTTTTGGTATGAAGGGGTGGAGTCAGTTCCCACATGCAGCTGCTGACACCACTCCTCCAGATGCTTTACAGAGCCATTGTCCCCCACCTGGTCGGATGAGACCAAGGGCTCTGCTGCCCGTATTGCATTGTTACTGACAGTAAGCAGCTTAGCAACTGTGGCATACCGAGGTATTGTGGCCTCCTCCTCCCCAAAATTCAAGAGGCATACAGGTACTCTTCCTTTGCGGACCTCAACTACCCCTCTGGCTGTCAGGACAGTGGGCCGGCTATCAGAGTACACTGGCTCTACCAATGCTTGGTATTCTTTTCCTCTGAGGCCTATGGCTGCCCGACACCAAATTAACATTTCACATCTGGGGGGTATCGCAACGGGGAAAGGATCACTCACTCTGACACTGCCAATTTCTCCGCCAGAGAGTTCTACCTGCTGTCTTTGCATCAGGGCCTTGATCTCCTTCTGCAGGACTCGTTGTTCACTGGAACCAGCAGTCTCAGCCGCCTGTTGCAACAAAACAATAACCTCGGCAAGACAATTTTCAATCACATTAGTACCAAGGGTCATCATTGGGTTACAGTCTCGTCAATCAATGTCTACAACTATCAGACCTTGAGATTTTAACTCTACTCGCCCCACTTTAATAGTAATCTCTTTACATCCCACCAGCGGCAAAGACTGACCATTGCTGGCAACTACTGTGAGTTCATCACTTGGGCCGCAAGTAAGTTCAGAGTCAGCCCAAAACCGCTTGTAAAGGATATATGTCATAGTTGTCACTAGGGATGGGCGAGTCTACTCGCTAGGACTCGTTACTCGGCGAATAGTAAGGGACTCGCTGGACTCGTTACTCGGCGAGTCTCCCAGTGATTACTCGCACAGTAACGAGTCCAATGCAAGTCAATGGCAATCCTAGTTTTGTCAGAGTTTTTTTTTCTCACTCGCTAGACTCGCTATATCACATCGCTGTCAACAGCGAGTCTGAGCGAGTCTACGATTCCGAGTCCTGTATACTGGATTCGGGACTCGCTTATACAGAATCTGTTATGTTCCTACAAGTTTCCAAGACAGCCTATGTCAACACACAGCGATTGTGAGCGAGTCTGGGCGAGTCTACGAATCCCGAGTCCTGTATACTGGATTCGGGACTCGCAAATATAGAATCTGTTATGTTCCTTTGTAATTTGTAAATCGCACATTACTCGCTAAGACTCGCTTCCCCATTCATTAACATTGGACTCGCTAGACTCGCAACGAGTAGCGAGTCCCGGGCTCGGACTCGCTAGAGTCAAGCGATTCCGAGTAATTTAGGACTCGCCCATCACTAGTTGTCACCTGAGAGCCAGTGTCCAGCAAAACGTTCATGGGGATGCCGTCAATCACCACAGGGAGGACTGGTCGCCCTCCAACATACTTGGCTCGCCAGTTCTTTGGGTCTTGTGGTCCTACTCCTGGGGGTTGGCCCTCTGCCCCAGGGGTTGCTCATTTAAATAACAGAACCTTGCAATGTGGCCTGCCTTGTGGCAGTGACGACAGATGGGACATCCGTCTGGGTCATAGCGATCGCTGTCTCTCCCTCGGCATGATGGGATCCTCTTCTTCCGTAGCCACGGGACATTCTCTGGACTGGAGGCCAGCTGAATCTTCTCCTTTGATGACACCTGCATGGACTGCACAGCTTTGGCAAGTGCAGCCATACTTTTGGTCAGCTCCTGGACCTGAAGACGCAGTTCGGCAGATGGGTCTTTGTCCAGAGTCTGTGCATCAGCCTCCACAGGGCTGAGAGGGAAAGATGCTGCTTCTTGATGGTATGTGATCGCTGGGCGCCTAGGGGGCGCTGGACGGCTGACATTTGGTTCACGCAGCACCCGAATAGCCCTGTCTTTGAAGTCTGCAAAGTCTAGGTCAGGGTTCTGTAGGGCTATAATGCGCAGCTGTGCTCTGTGGGTACTGGATAGGAGGCCCTCAATAAATTGCTCCTTTAGCAGTCTGTTTCCATCTTTCACACTGTCAGGATCAATCTGCTTGATGGCTCACAGCGCCTCCTGCAGGTTAAGAGCATAGTCCCATATACTGTCCTGCGCTCTCTGCTTACACCCAAAGAATCTCATCTTTATTTCAGCTGCAGTACGGGTGTCAAAGGTGCTTCTTAGCTTAGCATGGATCTTTTTAACAGTCTCTTTATCAGTGTCCTGCCAGGCTTTTACTTCCCTTTGCGCTGCACCAGTTAGCTGCCCAATAAGGATGTTCACTTTCTGGCTTTCAGACAGAGGATACACCTCAAACAAACTGCACAGTCTCTCTTTAAATTCACTCAGGGTATGTGACTCCCCTGAGTACTGCGGTAGCCAGGCTGCTCCCGGTATATAGGGCATGGACAGCGGCATTATGGGGACCGCTGCAGTGTGTGCTGATTCTTGTGGCGCTGTGGAAGCAGCGCTGGCTGCTGGATGCAGTGGCGCTATGGGAGCAGCAGTTGTGCTGGGCCCTGCAGCTTGTGGCACTGTCGGGTTTGCAGTGGCGTCCGCCGCTGCGTTTGCTCTTGCTTCAGACATTCTCTTCCCCCTAGTTAACGTTTGCCAGGCCCTGGGTGGCGCTGGCTTACCGGTTACTGCTCCACCAGCTGGACGATCGGGGGACGCCGGGACTGCAGGCCTCGGCTTCTCACTTCTTGCGTGCTGGCCTCTTCCCGCGCGGCACTTCACTCTTTGAGCTCCCCGGCTGGCTGCGCCCACGATGGCCCGCGCTTTTTGTTTCCCGCGCGCACCAAGCAGCGGGGTAATGGCGGTGATGGCGCCGACAGTCTTTAGCACACAGCACAGTCTCTGGCACACAGGACCCGGGGACACCGGGGTCCATAAATCCTGTTCGTGTCGCCAATATGAGTCGCCCTCCCAGGGCTGTGGGGTACTCGGTACCGGGCTGGTCTCTCAATGGGGAATGTCACAGCAGTGGTGACCCTGTCTGTGGCCCTGGGCGCCCATGTAAAAGGGATTAAGTGATGGAATAAAGTTTATGAGTGAATGATTCGTGACGCCACCTGTGGTGTTTGGCAATGAAGATGTTAAGCTGACGCTGCGGATAGATCCCCTGGGACAGATGGTGTCGTGCAGCTATGATGTTGTGGCCCTCCACAGGTAGGGCAGTAATCCCAGGGCAGTGGGGATAGGTGTTGAGGAAGAGGGTGCAGTGTCTGGCACAGGGATGAAGCAGGACACAACAGGGTGCAGTTTCTTTACCTTTACTTTGCTTGGCAAATGCAGTCCATGGTCCAGATTACAGATGGCACAGGAGCTGGCTAGCCTGGAAGCAACTTAGGAGTCTCTCTAGGCAGATGGGTTGTGTAGTCTCCTTCCTAGCGCTTAGTTTTAGGTACTTGCAGTACTGTGTTACACTGAAGTTCCACTTGCTTATTCTCTTTAGAACTCCCTCGTATGGCAGACAGCTGTAGCCTACCTCTTCTGGCTCACACATTGCTGTTGTGCCTCTGAGTCTTATGTGGGAATAGAGCATTTACCGCTTCCTGTTCCTCCGGTTTCTGCTGCTGGACCATCAGTGTCCATACAGCCTTGGAGACCGGGATCAAGATCATGCGCTATAGCTGGGAATGGGCCTGAACTCTCTGCTCAATCTCCCAGCTCTTCTCCTCACGTCCACACACATTGCCCTCCTCACATGAACTCCTAATTCTCCCTTCCTGGCCCCCAGAGAGTAGCTCCTCCCCAGTTTTGGTTCAGAGCTCCCTCTGCTGACCTGGAATGGAACTGTGTTGTGGTTAACTGCCAGAGAGATCCTTTATTGCTTCCAAGCATGACCTCACACTCCCTAGGAGGAAGGTAATGCCACTGTGGCGGCCATACTCCTGGGGGGGCCACATTCACAGTGTGCGAAGATCCCCAGGCACTTTGTTTAGGGCGTGCCTGGGCAAATGCTTCCTCTCTTAAAGGGACTGTACACGTCCTCCTAAATTGTCCTCAGCTAATTGCTGGAGGACACTCACTATTTAAGACACCTCCTCCAGCATGGAGGTGTCTGAGCAACATTGTTTGTATGTTCTAACACGCTTGATAGTTCTCAGGTCTCATTACTCATTTCCAAAATATCTGCCCTGTACTACAGCCATGCCAGCCTACCTATCTATCAGCCATGCCAGCCTACCTATCTATCAGCCATGCCAACCTTCCTGCCTGTCCATCAGCCGTGCCAGGATATCTGTTGTGTCTGCCAGTACCAGCCCGTGTGTCTGTCTGTCGTGGCTGTCACTGTACCAGTCATGCCAGTCAATACTTGCTCAGTCTGCCATCCCTGCCTCTAGTACCTTGAGGGTCAGCTGCTATCCACCTGAGGTCAGTCCTGGTTTAGAATCTGATCCCACCTCCATTGTCACTCCTCGGATCATGGTATCGTTAGCCGCCTGTGCCCGAGGTCGGACTAGGTGAGGCATCTAATTACGCCCTTCCAGGCTTTCCTTGGATCACGATACAGTGGTTCCATCACCCAGCCTGTTACAGATATTATTATTAAGATATTAATGTTAAAGATGCATTTTTGTTTTTTTACTTACACAATTCTTTAAGTAATGGTATTTTTAACTTATTTGTATTGGCGTTGTTTATTAATTATGCTACTGTTTGCAGGTAATGAGCAATAAAACAGAAACAGCATATTGCTATAGATAGGCAACAGCTAAAATTTAAACCTAGTTGAAAATAATGTCTTATCATGATCCTATTTTGATTGTCTGAATGTCATGGAACATAGGTTTTAAGAATGACATATGCAAGAAAAAGTACATGAAGGTTTTAGAAAAAAAAATGTTTTAGATTACCCTCTGTTGTCTGACTGCTAATGCTGAAATGGATGTAAGAAATGCGAAATGCATTACCTGAGACATAAAGAAAAATGTGATTGAATATTACCAGACTGTGAAGCACTTCTAAGGTTCATAGGTGTCAAAGAAATAATTGATTTCAATTTAACAGTAATGAGCCTAACACAGCCAGTTTTCAATCTGACTACAAGGGTGATGGATAAAATAAAACTGCGGATGTTATCCATTTCTCTATTGCACATACACATCAAGTTTCCCATTCTTATGCCTGGTTATGTACTTGATCTTAAAACTCATCACAGGCCTACTGGGCACAGATAAATATAAAGACTGAAAATATAGAACCATAAAACACTTTTTCCATTATATTTTGGTGACTACTGCTGTAAAAATACCAGTGGTGCCTTGCACAAAGTTTTACTCAGGTATCAATGCTGCTATCTGTAGTATTTTTTAAGGACTACTTGAAATGATAGTTGGATTATTTAGCGCTATCCTGTGCATTGCCTAGATTTTGCACTAGACAATAAAAATTACTAAGAGCAGGATCAGATGACTGTATTTTCGGTCCTAGTGCAGTCCATCAAAACATCTGATCACACTTGGACCAGTGTTAGTCTATGAGGCCGTGCACATGTCTGATTTTTTCCTCAGACCGAGACTGTCCGTTAAAAAAATAAATCACAGCATGCCTGAGTTTGATCTGATACTCAGATCACACTTGGCAATGCAAGTCAGTGAGTATGGGTGGTAAACACCAGAGTGAACTCGGATGACATCTGAGTGCAGTTCGATTTCAATGCACTGACACAATGGAGAAGATGGAAAAATGTTGTTCTCCGACTTCTCCTCATCCGAGAAAATCAGAGCACACTATACTCACATGCTGACCAAACTCTGATCAGTGTGTCATTTTCATAATCATCCCGATTCCCGGATTAGAGAATCTATGATCATCTGAACCTGCCCTTAAACTAATCATTCTTTCTTAAAGTCTATTTTAATGCAATTTTATATTTATTTTAGATACAATATGATATGAAGGAACCAGCCAAAATAAGCCAAAACAATGGAAAGCCATGAAACATCCAGGCGAAGAATATTCCATAAAAGATAAATCTTTATGCAATAAAATGACAAATAGCAGTATTATATAGAGAAATGTGCATGTTTCAGGACTAAATGTATATTGTTACTTGCTAGCATTAAAAAGAAGAAAAATTTGATTACATATATAAAAGACCAACATAAAAAGAAAGAAAAGCACAGTTTTTTCCAATGAAGCTGACATTAAGTGATTCAGAAATACACTCTATACAGTACATTGTTAATGTGGTAAATGACTATTCTAGCTGCAAACATCTGGTTTGTAATGCAATATATTCATAGGTGTATAGAGGCCCATTTCCAACAACCATTACTCCAGTGTTCTTATGGTACTTTGTGTTTGCTAACTGTGCAAGAAGGCTAATGGATGGTTAGAATACCCATGAAAACCCTTGTGCAAGTATGTTAGCACAGCTGAAAAAAGTTTGGCTGATTGGAGAAGATATAAACCTGACCTTCCTTTGAGCTAGTTGAGAATCTGGAGCATTATATTTGTTGGTTCAATTAAACTCTCAAAGTGGCCCGAAAAAGAACTTTCATGTGAAACTCGACAGTCTATTCTTGTTCTTAGAAATGAAGCCTATTCCATGCGAGAAATTGCCAAGAAACTGAAGATTTCCTACAATGGTGTGTACTACTCCCTTCAGAGGAGAGCAAAAACAGGCTCTAACCAGAGTATAATGAGAAGTGGGAGGCCCCACTGCACAACTGAGCAACAAGACAAGTACATTAGAGTCTGTAGCTTGAGAAATCGACGCCTCACAGGTCCTCAACTGGCAGCTTCATTAAATATTACACGTAAAACGCCAGTGTCAACATATACAGTGAAGAGGCGACTCCGGGATGCTGGCCTTCAGGGCATAGTGGCAAAGAAAAAGCCATATCTGAGACTGGCTAATAAAATGAAAAAGGTTACTATGGGCAAAAGAACACAGAAATTGGAAAGAGGAAGATTGGAAAAAAGTGTTATGGATATGGACATACAAATCCAAGTTTTAGATGTTTTGGCTCAAACAGAAGAACATTTGTGAGAAGCAGAACAACTGAAAAGATGCTGGAAGAGTACCTGACGTCATCTGTTAAGCATGGTGGAGGTAATGTGATGGTCTGGGGTTGCTTTGGTGCTGGTAAAGTGGGAGATTTGTAAAAGGTAAAAGGGATTTTGAATAAGGAAGGCTATCACTCCATTTGCAACACCATGCCATACCCTGTGGACAGCACTTGGTTGGAGCCAATTTCATCCTACAACAGGACAATGACGCAAAGCACACCTCCAAATTATGCAAGAACTATGTAGGGAAGAAGCAGGCAGCTGGTATTCTATCTGTAATGGAGTGGCCAGCACAGTCACCAGATCTCAACCCCATTGAGCTGTTGTGGGAGCTGTTGTGGGAGCAGCTTGACCGTATGGTACGCAAAAAGTGCCCATCAAGCCAAACCAACTTGAGGGAGGGGCTTCTGGAAGCATGGGTGAAATTTCTCCAGGTTATCTCAGCAAATTAACTGCTAGAATGCCAAAGGTCTGCAATGCTGTAATTGCTGCAAAGGGAGCATTCTTTGATGAAAGCAAAGTTTGAAGGAGAAAATTATTATTTCAAATAAAAATCTTTTTTTTCAAACCTTGTCAATGTCTGGACTAGATTTTAAATTCATTTGGCAACTCATTTGATTAATAAAAGTATGAGTTTTCATGGAAAACACAAAATTGTCTGGGTGACCCCAAACTTTTGAACGGTAGTGTAAATATACCCATAAAAAATGATGATACAATTAATAGATAATTGAATAAGAGGGGACCCTCAAGTGAGAGCAAAAATAAAGTGCATAAGTGTCAAGGTAAATAACACAACTCTATACCACATTTAAAGTACATTGTGCTAAAGTGACAATGTGGCAAAAATTAAAAGGTAAAGTACCTTTATGAACCGCCAGGTCTTGATTATGCGCTCACAACACTTTGATCTGCTGTGAACTCACTGAGCTATACTACAGTGACCTCATCACTGACTTTTTCCCATGGTGCTAAGGTCACCGCAGCTCAGCCCGGCTGGGAACACAGCTTCCCTGACTGGCGTTATCTTCGATGATTTCGCTGCCGGTCAATGATGCTGCTCTTGCAGTAGCTCATTCACTAGTGGCTCTCAGCCTGCACGGTCGCACCTTGGCACTATCCAGGTTGAAAATTATTTATTTCCCGGACATGAATTATGGTGTGGGACTGAACGTCGGACAGGTGAGGGATATTATTGTATTTTTTATTTTTGTTTTATTACTGGAAATGAGGGATTCAGTAGCATTAGGCATTAGGTGAGTATAACTGTGTTTGTTATTTTTAAATAACAATGGAAAACTGTGTTTTGTTTTATTTCTAATAAGAGACTTAAATAAAGGATTGTATTCTGGCTGTGTCTTTATTTACAATATAACTATGCGATTAGTAATGGATAGGTGTCTTATAGATATCTCCATTACTAATCCATGGGCTTGATGTCACCAGACAATACAAAGGTGACATCAACCCCACAGACATGAACCCCATTTGCCACGGATACAGGGCAAGGAGGAAGAGCTAGGCAAAGCATGAAAATTGGCACATCTAATAGATGTGCCTTTTCTGGGCAGTTTTTATGCTAGGGGGGCTATATCAATGGCCTCTTACTAGCCTGAGAACACTAGCCCCAAGCTGGCTGTCAGCTTTAGCATGGCTGGTTGTAAAAAAATGAGAGGACCCCATTTAAAAAAATAAAAAATACAGCTTGGGGACTCCTCTATTCTTGACAACCAGCCTTGCTGAAGCTGACAGCTGAGGGTTGCAGCCCCCAGCTGTAAGTTTTGCCTGGCTGGTTATAGAATATACAGGGGAACCCATGCCAGGTTTTCTTATTTTTTATATATAGAGCAGGAGGCAGCTGATGAATAATTTCATCAGCCGCTTGTGTGTCTCTGTTATTATTAGCAGCAGGTGTAGCCTGATGGGAGTAATAGTCCCATCAGTTGCTGCCTGCTGTCATTGCTCTCATATGAATATAACTCTCATCATTCTCCACTGCTCACGCTAATCGCTGGCAGAGCAGGGGAGAATGATGAGAGCCATCTTCAGTACTTGCGTCGGGGAACAGGACTTACTGTATTGCTTCTTCCCTGGCACCCGTCTGTGTGGTACTAATCTGGCACAGGCGGCACATGGTTACCACACGTGTGCCACAAGTATTACACACATGGACACACAGACACAGAGACACTGACATCTCCGGTTCTGTTTTTTCCGGTACCGGAAATATCAGGACGTGTTAAACTGGCCTTACACAGTTTTAGCTTAAACGATTTGGAGTAGTAAATGTGGACTTCTTCCTGCACAACACTATTAGCACAAACTAGTTAGATGGTGGAAGGTCGATTTCACACAGGAACAGAATCCTAACTAACAATGTAACAACTTGCAGCTGCCGCAATGTGCTGTTACACTGACAAAATGGCACCAGCAAAACAACATGTGCACTTTCTATATGGAGAGGGACATGTGAAGCAGCCAATTACAGAGACCCTTGTGGCTGGATGTTGTGGATGGTTTCTGCACCCTGATTGGCTGCTGCAATTTACACACATTAAGCTAATTTAAAAAAATTACACTCCACCACTCTTTTGACCTATACACACCACCTCCTCTCATAAAACATGTCCCCCCCACTCATCATAAAGAACCACTATACTAGCCAAAATCCTAACAAAAACACTAGTGCAAATGCGATCATTTACCGGAGTGAGACCGAGTTTTACTAACTTTGAAGAAAAATGCTCAAAAATCTGAACATGAATCAGAATGTGCTTTGTTCGTTCAGAATTTAAGATTGGCAAACATTTTCCGAACAAGTTTGCACATCTCTACTCCGCAACCCACTGCACAGTTTCAAAATGGCTACTAAGATGGTTAGCGCTGACGATGCTGTCATCAGCATCACTATTCCAGTCATCTACATGCTGTAGCACATTTTGAATAGTCTGTGGGAGGAGGTGGTCCCAGAGGAATGGAGAAAGCAGAGAAAGATGCGGAAGAGATAACAATATCTTTAAGTTCAGGACTTAACAATAGCATTAACAATGTGAGGTCATCTCCCATTCAGAAAATCAACATAGCAAGAGACTACTGATGCCCTACTATTTTTCTAATTGTGTCCCTTCGTTGCTGTGGAGGTTAACACTAGTGATGATCGAATAGTGAAATATTCAGATTCGGGAAAATAGTCACGAATAATTTCTGATATCCGTGTATTCGTACCGAATAACGAACCTAATGCATGTCAATGGGAAAGCCGAATATTTTTCTGCTGGACCCAACAAACAGGTCTGAGGGCCTGAGAAAAAAGAAAGCTGAACTGGATGAGAAAGAGCTAAAACTAAATGAGAACGGCATGGAGAAGATGGCTGCATGCTTTTCTGACTCACATATGGTATCTGGGAATAATGTTGTCAGACTATTGCGCCAGTTTTAAGGATTTTTAAAAAGACCTACAAAACTAAAACCAAAATTTATTTTAAAGGGAAAAATGCTAAGAAACATTTTTCCTTCATAATTACATGTATATAACGCAAAAATATATACAGCTCTGTCAAAAATTAAGAGACTACTGCACAGTTTTATAAAAATCAGCTTCTCTACATGTCTGACAGTCATTCCAGTTCAGTTGAATTCCAACCAGAGTACACCTCATTCTACTTAATGTGCTTCTGATTAGGTTATCACCTGAACCAAATCTTATTTAACAAAGGAAAGTATAAAAAAACCAAGCTGGATGGCAAAACAAGTGCTAGTAATATCCCAAAAGTAATAGGAATGATAAAAATAACTTTTAACCATGCCAAAGGAGTTGAGAAGAAAAGTCTTGAGTGAGAAAAAGAAGGGCTCAATTCTGGCTTTACTAGCAGAGGGAAACAGTGAGTGCCGTGTTGCCTCCATCCTTAAAATTTCTAAGACGGCTGTACATTACAACAAGGTCAAGCAGCAGACATTGGGGACAACAAAGCTACAGACCTGCAGAGGGCAAAAATGACTCTCCACTGACCGGGATGACCGTCATCTTATATGAATGTCACTCAGCAACCACAGGATGACATCAAGTGCCCTACAAAAGGAATGGCAAATGGCAGCTAGGGTGAAGTGCATGGCAAGAACAGTTCATAACAGGCTCCTAGATACAGGGCTCAAGTTATGTAAAGCTAGAAAAAAGCCTTTCATCAATGAGAAGCAAAGGAGAGCCAGGCTGAAGTTCGCCAAAGACCATAAGGATGGGAAGACTGGAGTAAGGTAATCTTTTCTGATTATGAGTCTAATTTTCAGCTTTGCCCAACACCTGGTCATCTAATGGTTAAACGGTGACCTGGAGAGGCGTACAAGCCACAGTGTCTTGCACTCACTGTGAAATTTGGTGGAGGATCAGTGATGATGGGGGTATGCTTCAGCAAGGCTGGAATTGGGCAGGTTAATCTTTACAAAGGATGTATGAAGAAAGCCGCATACAAGGTTATCCTGGAAAAACAGTTGATTCCTTCTGCTCAGGCAATGTTCCCCAACTCTGAGGACTGTTTTTTCCAGCAGGACAATGCGCCATGCCACATAGGTAGGCCAATCAATGAGTGGATGAAGGACCACCACATCAAATCCCTGTCATGGCCAGCCCAATCTCCAGACCTGAACCCCATTGAATACCTCTTGAATGTAACCTAGAGGAAGATGGATAGTCACAAGCCATTAAACAAAGAAGAACTGCTTAAAGTTTTGTACCAGGAGTGGCATAAGGTCACCCAAAAGCAGTGTGAAAGACTGGTGGAAAGCATGCCAAGATGCATGAAAGCTGTGATTAAAAATCATAGTTATTCCACAAAATATTGATTTCTTAACTCTTCCTGAGTTAAAACATGTTTATTGTTTCTACATGAATAAGAACTTATTTTCTTAGCATTATTTGAGGTCTGCAAGCACTGCATTTTTTTATTCTTCTGACCATTTCTCATTTTCTGAAAATAAATACAAAATTTAGTGCTTGCAAATTCGAAGACATGTTGTCAGTAGTTTATAGAATAAAAGAGCAATTTGCATTTTACTCAAACATATACCTATAAAGAGAAAAATCAAACTGAAAATTTTGCAGTGGTCTCTTAATGTGTGCCAGAGCTGTACATATACCTCCCATTTAGCATTTTTTTACACGGAGCATTTGACTTTAGTTTTTTCTTCAACATTTGTGAGGACCCTCCCTCATGCCAAATAGTTAGCAAGATAATGGAATACTTATGCCCCTTTACAATGCCATTTCAAACATGCCCATTTGAATTTTGGGCTTTGCCCACCACCACCATCACGTCCACCGCCATGTCATTATGCGGCCGTCACCTCCCATTTTCAGAGGGCAAGCAGGTGCTGTGAAACCTGAGTTTGGTAAGGGTCCTCACTAGAGTTGAGCGACTTTTGGTTTTTTAGGGTCGCGTTTCGTTTCGTGAAACCCGACTTTTCCAAAAGTCGGGTCGAGCAAGATCGTCCGATTATAGGGAAAAGTCGGGGTCGTCCCGAAACACGAAACCCAATGTAAGTCAATGGGGAATAAAAGTCGGCAGTGAGAGGAGTACAAGAAACACACCAACAGTGCCCATTTGAATGCCAAAAGCATCAATTCTTCTTACTTAAGCTTGTCAACCTTAATTAACTTCATAATATAAGTTACGCACTGAAAAATGGGGGTTATTTGGCTACAGACTGTGGGGGGGGAGGGCTGGCTCCAGGTTTTCATGTGCCCTGGGCGAAAGAGCACCCCTTTAACACATACCACAACTCATCATGCTCCGATACGGCAGAGAAATAGCGGTATAGTACAATGAAAAATACCTCACTTTTTACATCTCATGACGAGGCCCATCTATTTCTCCATACAGAATCATTGGTCCCATATAATGTTTGAAACAGTATATGATGAGCTCCACATAATGCTACAGTATATGTTGGTCCCCATGGATGAAGCTCTACTGTCTTATGGGCCCAAATAATGCTCCAAACATAATGGGCCCCATTTCTAATGCTCTAGTGTATAATGGGCCCTGTAAATGCTGCTCCAGTGTCTGATGTCCACCTTTGGAATGTTCCAGTGTATGGTGGGCCCCATCTATCATTCTCAGACGGTGTTAGGCCCAGTATGGATTGCACGTGATTGCACAAAGGTTAGAAAGGGTACCGTATCCCCAGATAACATGTATGGATAGCGTACACATTCAAAATATATGTCTCAGGAGGCAGGCTCAGACGGTGTTAGGCCCAGTATGGATTGCACGTGATTGCACAAAGGTTAGAAAGGGTACCGTATCCGCGGATAACATGTATGGATAGCGTACACATTCAAAATATATGTCTCAGGAGGCAGGCTCAGACGGTGTTAGGCCCAGTATGGATTGCACGTGATTGCACAAAGGTTAGAAAGGGTACCGTATCCCCGGATAACATGTATGGATAGCGTACACATTCAAAATATATGTCTCAGGAGGCAGGCTCAGACGGTGTTAGGCCCAGTATGGATTGCACGTGATTGCACAAAGGTTAGAAAGGGTACCGTATCCCCAGATAACATGTATGGATAGCGTACACATTCAAAATATATGTCTCAGGAGGCAGGGTCAGACGGTGTTAGGGCCAGTATGGATTGCACGTGATTGCACAAAGGTTAGAAAGGGTACCGTTTCCCCAGATAACATGTATGGATAGCGTACACATTCAAAATATATGTCTCAGGAGGCAGGCTCAGACGGTGTTAGGCCCAGTATGGATTGCACGTGATTGCACAAAGGTTAGAAAGGGTACCGTTTCCCCAGATAACATGTATGGATAGCGTACACATTCAAAATATATGTCTCAGGAGGCAGGCTCAGACGGTGTTAGGCCCAGTATGGATTGCACGTGATTGCACAAAGGTTAGAAAGGGTACCGTTTCCCCAGATAACATGTATGGATAGCGTACACATTCAAAATATATGTCTCAGGAGGCAGGCTCAGACGGTGTTAGGCCCAGTATGGATTGCACGTGATTGCACAAAGGTTAGAAAGGGTACCGTTTCCCCAGATAACATGTATGGATAGCGTACACATTCAAAATATATGTCTCAGGAGGCAGGCTCAGACGGTGTTAGGGCCAGTATGGATTGCACGTGATTGCACAAAGGTTAGAAAGGGTACCGTTTCCCCAGATAACATGTATGGATAGCGTACACATTCAAAATATATGTCTCAGGAGGCAGGCTGAGACGGTGTTAGGCCCAGTATGGATTGCACGTGATTGCACAAAGGTTAGAAAGGGTACCGTTTCCCCAGATAACATGTATGGATAGCGTACACATTCAAAATATATGTCTCAGGAGGCAGGCTCAGACGGTGTCAGGCACAGTATGGATTTGACGGCCCAGATTACACAGCGGAGGAGCAGGGAGAGGTAAAGATTGCAAATGCTGGGGCCCTGCCCAAGCAAGGGGGGCCCACTCGTGGGCGTCGGTACTGGCACTGGGCCCCTCATAGTACAGCGGTGTGTCTGACGGTGGGTGTGCACCACCACCGTCAGAGACACTTGATTGCACTATGAGGGACCCTGTGCCAGTGCCCGCGCCCAAGAGTCGGCCTACCCACCTGTCCAGGGCAACGGCACTCGCACGGTGTCGTGCGCTAGGTGGTGACCCCGGCCATGGGGGGGGAGGCAGCACAGTTAGGGAGTTTTAGAAAGTGGCATATGTTGATGTTGGACATTCAGCTGATGCAAAAGGCGAAATAGGTGAAGTCCCAGGAAGAGGTGGACCAAAGCAAGCCATTTTTCTGTCACCCTATGTGTCATCAGGGGAAGGTGGGACAAAATCCTTGGAAACCCATGCGTGGTTCATTTTAATGAAGGTTAGATCATCCACATTTTGGGTTGACAGACGGGTCCTTTTTTCTGTCAGGATTGATCCAGCTGCACTGAAGACTCTTTCCGATAGCACACTTGCAGCTGGGCAAGCGAGCTCCTGTAAGGCATATTGGGCCAATTCAGGCCAGGTGTCCAGTTTAGCGGCCCAATAGTCAAAGGGGAATGACCTGTGTGGGAGAACATCGATATGGGAGGAAAAGTAGTTTGTAACCATAGTTGACAACTGCTGTCTCCTGTCACTTTCCATCGATGCAGTATTACCAGTTGTGTGAGCGGTATTTGAAAAATCAGTCCACAACATTGTCATGAAACCCCTGTCTCCAACGCCACTTCTGCTGTGTGCACCACGAACACCTCTGCCAAGCTGCCTCCGGCCCGTACGGCTCGTGTGAGAACCATCACCGCTGCTGTGTGCTGGGAATGCCTCAAGCAACCGATTTACCAGAGTTGCTTGTTTATTAGCCAATATTAGGTCAAGGTTCTCCTGTGGCATGATGTTTTGTAATTTGCCTTTATAGCGTGGATCCAGGATGCTGGCCAACCAGTAGTCGTCATCGTTCATCATTTTGGCAATGCGGGGGTCCCTTTTTAGGATCCGCAAGGCATAATCTGACATGTGGGCCAATGTTCCCGGTGTCAATGATGCACTGCGAGTGCTGGGTGGATAAGCACTTTCTGGCAAATCCACATCCCTCCAGTCATGCGCAAACCCTGTACCAGACCTTGCCACGCCAACATTTTCACTTGCCCCACGAGATGCATCCTCCTCCCCTAAGTAATCATCCCCATCATCATCCTCCTCCTCCTCTTCTTCCTCCACCTCGTCCAGGAGAGGTCTCTGAGCAGACAATGGCTGAATGTCATCAAGGATTCCCTCCTCCTCTTCCTCCTCATCAACATTGGCTGCAGACGCCTGCTCCTTAAGGTGCGTCAAAGTTTGCATGAGCAGACGCATAAGTGGGATGCTCATGCTTAGGATGGCGTCGTCTGCGCTTACCAGCCGTGTGCATTCCTCAAAACACTGAAGGACTTTACAGAGGTCTTTCAGCTTCGACCACTGCACACCTGTCAACTCCATGTCTGCTCTCAAAGTGCCTGGCCGTGTATCCTCCCACAAATGCATTATGGCCTGCCTCTGCTCGCACAGCCGCTCCACCATGTGCAGGGTGGAGTTCCACCTTGTTGCAATGTCGATAATGAGGTGGTGGTTGGGAAGGTGGAGCAATCGCTGCAGCTTCTGCATACGAACGGAGTGTACAGGCGACCGGCGGATGTGCGCGCACAGTCTTCGCACCTTCTGGAGCAGGGCTGTTAACTCCGGATAATTTTTGAGGAAGCACTGCACCACCAGGTTCAAGGTGTGAGCCAAGCAAGGTATGTGGCTGAGTTTTGAAAGGGCTATGGCTGCCACAAAATTACAGCCGTTATCACCAACTACCTTGCCTGCCTCAAGATGTGCACTGCCCAGACATGACTCAGTTTGTCGCTTCAAGTACTCGGCCAGCACCTCGGCGGTGTGTCTGTCGCCCAAACACATCATCTGCAACACAGCCTGCTGACGCTTTCCACTAGCTGCTCGAAAGGGGGACACATCGTGTGCAACAGTGGCAGCTGCAGATGGAGTGCTCGTACGACTGCGCTCTGTGGACGAGCTTTCGCTTCTGGAGGAGGAGGAGGAGGAGGAGGGTCGAACGCCTACAGCCAACTGTTTCCTATACCGTGGGCTAGGCAGCACTGTCCCACCACCGCTGTCCCCTGTGGACCCTGCATCCACCACATTAACCCAGTGCGCAGTGATGGACACGTAACGGCCCTGGCCATGCCGACTGGACCATGCATCAGTTGTGAGGTGCACCTTTCCGCTCACTGACTGCTTGAGTGCATGGACAATGCGGTCTTTCACATGATGGTGGAGGGCTGGGATGGCTTTGCGAGAGAAGAAGTGGCGACTGGGTAGGTCATAGCGTGGTACTGCATAGGCCATGAGTTCGTGGAAAGCTGTGCTTTCCACCAACCGAAAGGGCATCATCTCAAACGAGATTAGTTTGGCAATGTGGGCGTTCAAACCCAGTGTACGCGGATGAGAGACTGAGTACTTTCTTGACCTACTCATAGTGTCTGGGAGGGTGAGCTGGACTTGAGAGCTGCATATGGTGGAAGTAGCGGTGGACAGGGTGGCCTGAGAGAAGGTTGATGATGGTGATGGAGTTGGTGTTCTTTCTGATGGCCTAGAATCAGTCTTTCGTTGATATAACAGTGGGATTCCCTGACTGCTGTGGCCTTGCAACGACACCTCAACATTTGCTGCTGTGCTAACCGGTGGGCTTACAGTGGGGGAAACAATGTAGCGTTGCTGACTACCTTCGTTGTGATCAGTTGCACATGTGGCACTTGAGGTTTGGTGTTGTGTCCACGCTTGCAAGTGCATGCTGGTTAAATGTCTAAGCATGCAACTGGTATTCAAATTTTTCAGATTTTTCCCTCGGCTAAAGGTCTTTGCGCACTTCTTACAGATAACCTTGGCCTGATCATGAGGATTTTGGTCAAAAAAGTGCCACACTGCACTCTTCCTACTTTGGCAGACATTTTGCGGCCTAGCACGCTGTGATCTTTTGACCCTCTGGACAAGCTGTCCAGCAACTCTTTTGATGTTTGGAACCTGTCTTTGGAGTGCTCCGGGCCTGCCAGATAACAGCTGTTGCGATGTCGATGTCTGCTGTGGATGCTCCTCATCTGAGCTATTGGAAGCAGCACCCTCTTCCCCCAATGGATGCCAATCTGGGTCAACAACTGGGTCATCCATCACCTCCTCTTCTATGTCATGTGCACCTTCCTCTGTGTCACCGTGTATGGTGGTATAGTGTGCGGGAAGGGGCACCTGAGTCTCATCAGGGTCAGAACCTGGCTCTGTACACTGCGAGGACAATGTAGTGCTCTGAGTGAATGTACCAGCAGAATCATCCTACAGCGGCTGTGCATCAGTGCACTCCATGTCAGATTCATCTTGGCCTGGGTAATTCACCATTTCATTTGATAATCCAGGCATGGTATGTGAAAACAGCTCCATGGAGTAATCAGTAGTATGGCCTGCGTCATCCTTCAATCTTGGTTGGGGTGAAGGACACAAGGAAAGGTGTGGTTCATGAACATGAGTAGTGTTGAGCATTCCGATACCGCAAGTATCGGGTATCGGCCGATATCAGCGGTATCGGAATTCCGATACTTAATTCCGATACTTTTTTCATATCGGATTCCGGGATCGGAATCGGAATAGGAAGTTCCCATCATGCTATGAGCCTGCTTGCTTTGATTAAGCCAATGGGAATCCTCCGAAGTGTGGGCACATCCTGTTAGGCATGTAGGCATGTTAACTATTGGCATGGCTGTGATTGGCTGCCGAAATGATGTCATGATGCACTATAAAAGCCACCGCAGCCGCCATTTCTGGTCACTCTGCTGTGAATTCAGTTAGGGACAGGCTGCTGTAGAAGACTGTGAGGGACAGTTAGAAATAGCGATTCTAAAAACAATATTGTGCTTTATCCAGGCTACATAAACCACCACTGTAGCTTGCTTTTCCCTAGCAGCGCTGTTTTCACAGCTGTCTGCAAGGGCTGTGTGAGTGCAGCTCACGCTGTGGAGTGGGTCCTGCAGCCACGTCAGGCTGTAGGCCACCCAGTGTGATCACTGCTGCCTCATACATCTTTTATTTTTTGAGCTGCATTTTTTAAATAATTTCAATCTAGTGTGCTTCCATCCGTATCCATATACGTTGGTTGCAAACACTAGTAGTAGACAGCGGAGCCTTTCTGCAGCCTTTCAGTGCTAGTGTCCACTTTGCTGCACTGTTCACGGCTGTCTGAGAGGTCTCTGACTGTGTGTGAGTGCAGCTCACGCTGAGTAGTGTGTCCTGCAGCTACGTCTGGCTGTAGGACGCTCAGCGTGCGTCACTGCCTCACACATATTTTTATTTGAGTGCAGCTCATTTTTTCTTCTATTAGTGTGCATCCATCCGTCTCCATCTACGGTGGTTGCAAACACTATATAGGAGTACACAGCGGAGCCTTTCTGCAGCCTGTCAGTGCCAGTGCCCACTTAGCTGCACTGTTGACGGCTGTCTGAGAGGTCTCTGACTGTGTGTGAGTGCAGCTCACGCTGAGTAGAGTGTCCTGCAGCTACGTCTGGTTGTAGGACGCTCAACGTGCGTCACTGCCTCACACATATTTGTCTCTGAGTGCAGCTCATTTTTTCTTCTCCTATTAGTGTGCATCCATCCGTATCCATCAACATTGGTTGGTTGCAAACACTATATAGGAGTAGATAGAGGAGCCTTTTTTTCTGGCTTGTGCCCTGCCGGCGCAGCCAGATTAGTATTACCCAATTTTTTTGGAGCCTCATCTTTTGCATTGTAGGTTACCTGCCTGCATTGTAATAGCTCCAAAAAGTTGGTGATACTATCAGTTTCAATTCTTTGTTCTCATACTTTGAGTTTGTTTCAAACAAAGAAACCACATAAAAAGTTCACCAAACACTACATTTTGAACTTGTGTAGGCCACATCAGCTCCTATTAAAGTCTAGTCCACACACACACACTTCATAAAATTAGTGTTTCTTGTACCTGTAACCAGCTGTTCAGGAATAAGCACACTAAGGCCCCCCTTTGTCCTTTTTTGCCTATCTTAAGCAGTCTTGCAAGATGAAGAAGGCAGGGAGTAAGGCGCGGGGGCGTGGGCGTGGGCGTGGAGTTTCAGCAGGGAGAGGACGTGGGGATTCTGCAGGGAGAGGACGTGGGGATTCTACAGGTAGAGGACGTGGGGATTCTGGGCCTGCTGCGGGCACCAGTGGATCAGCATCCCCCAGTTTTAGCAGGCAACAGTCCTTTATGCGCAGCTTTGTAGGACCTCAACGTACCCCACTGCTGCGGGAGGAACAAATTGAAGCCGTTGTCGGATGGATGGCAGCTAACGCATCGACTTCAATTACTTCCGCATCCTCTCAGGGTCAGAGCACCGAAGAGCAACCATCTGTCTCTTCACCACCTGCCAAAGTGCCCAGGCAGTCAGAGAGACATGGACAGGAGCCATCACAATCTCTACTTCTGTTCTCGGAATCTGTTGGCTTGGAAAGAGGGGGCCAGCCAAGCAGCATTCCTGAATGTGAAGAAGAGGGAGTATGCAGTGATGCGCAACTTCTTTGTCCCTCTGAATCTGAAGAGGCGAGTGGGCCAGTGCCTATGGTCAGCACACCTCAGTACGCATCAGATGATGACGAGACTCAGTTGCCACTTTCTGGTGCGTACGGTGCTGGCGAGACAACCCCGGAGAAGCAGCTGTTTGAAGAGGGGAGGGAAGATGATGAGGTCCTTGACCCATCATGGCGTGAGCAACAGGAAGGTGGTGGGAGCAGCTCGGAGGAAGAGATTCCCCTACCGGCCAAAACAGGAGGCAGAGGGAGGGGGAAGACTTGGTTGCCTGTACCCTCCACTTCGGCACCCGTTAGGAGCATTCCTCCTTCCAAAGGCAAACCGGGCGCTCACAAGAGTTGCAGTGCGTGGTCCTTTTTTGACACAGTTGCAGATGACATTTGCTTTGTCAAATGCAAGCTGTGTCATCAGAGAGTCAAAAGAGGGAGAAATGTCAGCAACCTCAATACCACAAATATGTGGAAACATGTGCGCACCAAGCACGAGTTGGAGTTGCAGAGACACCCTCAAGACGTAGGCCAACGTACAGCACCACCTACCACCTCTTCAGTTCGTGTTGGGCCCTCTTCCTCCAGCTCACACACTGCTGGTTCGGCTTCCTCACAGGATCGCCAAGGAAGAACCTCTGCCACTGTTGTCCGGAGACCCTGTCAGATTCCACCCATAACAGCACGTTCCCATCCATCACAGCCATCGGTAGCACAGGCATGGGATAAAAGGCGCCCTTACTCGGCAAACCATCCCCGAGCACAGTCTCTGAATGCTGGCATTGCCAAACTTCTGGCAGTTGAAATGCTGTCATTCAGGCTGGTGGACACTGACACCTTCCGGGACTTAATGGCATTGGCAGTCCCCCAATACAACGTGCCCAGCCGCTTTTATTTCAGCAGGCGAGCCGTCCCTGCCCTGCAGAAACATGTTGAGGGCAAAATAAAACATGCGCTACTAAACGCCGTTAGTAGCAAGGTCCACCTGACCACCGATGCGTGGACCAGTAACCATGGACAGGGACGATACCTTTCCCTCACTGCCCACTGGGTCAATGTTGTGGAGCCGGGTACGGATCTGGAGAGTGGCGCTGTACGTGTTCTTCCAACGCCACGGATTGCAGGACTCCAGTCTGTACACATAGACTCCTCCTCCTACTCAAGTTCCTCAGAAACAGCAGAGCAGGAGCCTGTTACGACCGATATGAGCACAGCCGTGGCCAAACGTCAACAGGCTGTACTCAAATTAATTTCTTTGGGGAATCGAAGCCACACAGCGCAGGAGCTCTGGAATGCTATCAAGCTGGAGAGCGATGTGTGGTTTGGGCCAGCGAATCTCCAGCCGGGCTTGGTAGTGTGTGACAATGGCCGAAATCTGGTGGCAGCTCTTGGCCTAGGCAACCTCACACACATCCCATGTCTGGCACATGTTCTTAACTTGGTCGTGCAGAGCTTTCTGAGGGACTATCCGGATCTTGATGCACTGTTGCACAAGGTCCGCATAGAGTGCGCTCACTTGCGACGTTCCAGCACGGCAAGATCGCGCCTCGCTGCTCTGCAGCGACGATTTGGCCTTCCAGAACATCGCATCATATGTGACCTACCCACCCGGTGGAATTCAACGTTACATATGTTGGAGCGGTTGTGTGAGCAGCAGGCAGCAGTCATGGAGTACCAGCTGCATCAGGCGCAAACAAGTCGCACTGTGCGCCGTTCACACTTCAGCACCATTGAGTGGGCCTCTATGAAGGACATCTGCCTCGTTTTGCGTGCCTTCGATGAATCCACGCGGATGGCGAGTGCAGATGATGCACTAGTCAGCATGACTGTCCCCCTTATCTGCCTGCTTCAACAAACACTGCAAGCACTAAGGGATGAGGTTTCAGAAGAGGTGGAGGATGAGGAGTCCCAAATGCCATCTGCTTCTGGACAGTCTGCGCTACGTGTTTCCTCACAAAGGCCTAGGCAGGGGACACTTTGTGAGGAGGATGAGGAGGAGTCGATGGAGGAGGAAGACATCTCTCCAGAGGAGGGAGGTACACAAACCTCTACTCAGTATGTACAGCGAGGGTGGGGTGATGCAGAGCAGGTCGAGGTCACGCCTCAAACAGGGGACAGCGGTTCTTTGGCAGTTGGGAGTCTGCAGCACATGGTTGATTTCATGCTGCAGTGCCTGAGAAACGACCGCCGCATCGCCCACATTCTCGTCTCGGCTGATTATTGGGTGTACACCCTCCTAGATCCTCGCTACCGGGACAGCGTACAAAGGCTCATACCAACGTTGAACCGGGAGCGTAAAATGCGGGAGTACGAAGAGTCACTGGTGCAGTCCATAATGTTTTCCATTCCACCCGACAGCATTGTTGCAAGTGCTTTACAAAGCAGCTCTGTGCGTCGAGGCAGTGGAGGAAACTCTGCACAAAGAGGGAGCAGAGGCAGTGCCGCAGCACAAGGCAAGACCACTATGGCCCAAATGTGGCAAAGTTTTGTGTGTCCACCACAATTGTCTACACCATCAGCGACGCCTCGAGTCAGCAGGAGGCAACGCTTCCGTCAGATGGTGTCAGACTACATGTCTTGCCCTGTCGCTGTACTCCCAGATGGCTCTTCCCCCTTCAAGTTTTGGGTCTCTAAGCTGGATACATGGCCAGAGCTTAGCCAGTATGCATTGGAGGTGCTGGCTTGCCCTGCTGCCAGTGTATTATCGGAACGTGTCTTTAGTGCCGCAGGTGGTGTACTAACAGACCGTCGCACGCGACTATCTTCCGATAATGTTGACCGGCTGACTTTTCTGAAAATGAACAAGGCCTGGATCTCCAAAGACTTTGCCATTCCTCTTACAGACTAAATTAGTGGTTGGCAACTGTATCCAGGTCTGCTGGTGTGTTCATTTTTCTACCACCTGAACTATAATCCCTGTGCTTCAACACAGCCAGTTGTCGCTCAGATGTGTCGTCTGCACAGAGAAACACACTAGCTCCTGTGTTACTGGGGTTCAGTAATGCCAGCTGATCCCCTGCTGTGTGGACGGCAGAGTCACCAGCTCCATCAACATTCAAACCACTACTGATTTTTAACCGTGCCCAACTTAGGTCTCTGGCTCCACTGTCTCTACTATTTCCCCTGACCTCCAACCCCGCCATCTACATCTCTGAAGTGGCGTCAGCACAATCTACACTTGTTCCTGTGTTCCTGTGGCTCAGTCCCATCAGTTTATCCCCTGATGTGTGTCCGGCAAGGTCTCCTGCTCTGTCCACATTCCCATAACCAGTAGTGGGAATGAGGACAGAGCTGGCGAACTTGCCGGACAAACATCAGGGGATCAACTGATGGGACTGAGCACCAGTAACACAGGAACAAGTGTAGATTGTGCTGACGCCACTTCAGAGATGTAGCTGGCGGGGTTGGAGGCCAGGGTAAATAGTAGAGACAGTGGAGCCAGAGGCCTAAGTGGAGCATGGTTAGAATCAGTAGTAGTCCACAACCTCCATAAAAACCGCTGCCCATTGGCCTCTGCATGCGGCATGCGTAATCCTGGGCACCAACAGCGTCAGTTGGTGTTCAGAAGTGTCGTCTCCACAGAGCCAAACACGTTCGTTCAAGTGTTAGTGGGGTTCAGCACTGCCAGCTGTTCCCCTGCTGTGGAGATGGCAAGTCTCCTGCTGCCTTCACCTGCCAAAATCCAGTAGGCCCCAGCCTGCTCCTCGCCTAATCCTGGGCTCCAACAGCGTCAGTTGGTGTTCAGAAGTGTCGTCTCCACAGAACCAAACACGTTCGTTCAAGTGTTAGTGGGGTTCAGCACTGCCAGCTGTTCCCCTGCTGTGGAGATGGCAAGTCTCCTGCTGCATTCACCTGCCAAAATCCAGTAGGCCCCAGCCTGCTCCTCGCCTAATCCTGTGCTCCAACAGCGTCAGTTGGTGTTCAGAAGTGTCGTCTCCACAGAACCAAACACATTCGTTCAAGTGTTAGTGGGGTTCAGCACTGCCAGCTGTTCCCCTGCTGTGGAGATGGCAAGTCTCCTGCTGCCTTCACCTGCCAAAATCCAGTAGGCCCCAGCCTGCTCCTCGCCTAATCCTGGGCTCCAACAGCGTCAGTTGGTGTTCAGAAGTGTCGTCTCCACAGAACCAAACACATTCGTTCAAGTGTTAGTGGGGTTCAGCACTGCCAGCTGTTCCCCTGCTGTGGAGATGGCAAGTCTCCTGCTGCATTCACCTGCCAAAATCCAGTAGGCCCCAGCCTGCTCCTCGCCTAATCCTGGGCTCCAACAGCGTCAGTTGGTGTTCAGAAGTGTCGTCTCCACAGAACCAAACACGTTCGTTCAAGTGTTAGTGGGGTTCAGCACTGCCAGCTGTTCCCCTGCTGTGGAGATGGCAAGTCTCCTGCTGCATTCACCTGCCAAAATCCAGTAGGCCCCAGCCTGCTCCTCGCCTAATCCTGTGCTCCAACAGCGTCAGTTGGTGTTCAGAAGTGTCGTCTCCACAGAACCAAACACATTCGTTCAAGTGTTAGTGGGGTTCAGCACTGCCAGCTGTTCCCCTGCTGTGGAGATGGCAAGTCTCCTGCTGCCTTCACCTGCCAAAATCCAGTAGGCCCCAGCCTGCTCCTCGCCTAATCCTGGGCTCCAACAGCGTCAGTTGGTGTTCAGAAGTGTCGTCTCCACAGAACCAAACACATTCGTTCAAGTGTTAGTGGGGTTCAGCACTGCCAGCTGTTCCCCTGCTGTGGAGATGGCAAGTCTCCTGCTGCATTCACCTGCCAAAATCCAGTAGGCCCCAGCCTGCTCCTCGCCTAATCCTGGGCTCCAACAGCGTCAGTTGGTGTTCAGAAGTGTCGTCTCCACAGAACCAAACACGTTCGTTCAAGTGTTAGTGGGGTTCAGCACTGCCAGCTGTTCCCCTGCTGTGGAGATGGCAAGTCTCCTGCTGCCTTCACCTGCCAAAATCCAGTAGGCCCCAGCCTGCTCCTCGCCTAATCCTGGGCTCCAACAGCGTCAGTTGGTGTTCAGAAGTGTCGTCTCCAC
The DNA here is from genome assembly GCF_039654945.1 of Dendrobates tinctorius. Classification (NCBI taxonomy): domain Eukaryota; kingdom Metazoa; phylum Chordata; class Amphibia; order Anura; family Dendrobatidae; genus Dendrobates; species Dendrobates tinctorius. The sequence continues at coordinate 2,452,500 of NW_027361910.1, forward strand.
AGAACCAAACACATTCGTTCAAGTGTTAGTGGGGTTCAGCACTGCCAGCTGTTCCCCTGCTGTGGAGATGGCAAGTCTCCTGCTGCATTCACCTGCCAAAATCCAGTAGGCCCCAGCCTGCTCCTCGCCTAATCCTGGGCTCCAATAGCGTCAGTTGGTGTTCAGAAGTGTCGTCTCCACAGAACCAAACACGTTCGTTCAAGTGTTAGTGGGGTTCAGCACTGCCAGCTGTTCCCCTGCTGTGGAGATGGCAAGTCTCCTGCTGCATTCACCTGCCAAAATCCAGTAGGCCCCAGCCTGCTCCTCGCCTAATCCTGGGCTCCAACAGCGTCAGTTGGTGTTCAGAAGTGTCGTCTCCACAGAGCCAAACACATTCGTTCAAGTGTTAGTGGGGTTCAGCACTGCCAGCTGTTCCCCTGCTGTGGAGATGGCAGTCTCTCCTGCTGTCTCCGCATTACAAAGACAGTAGGCCTCTGCCTACACCCTCCTATTTCCTGGGCTTCAACACAGCCAGTTGTAGTTCGGAAGTGCCGTCCACACGGAAAGAGACACTTGCTCCCGTGTCTCAGTGGGGTTCAGTAACGTCAGCTGATCCCCTGCTGTGTGGATGGCAGTCTCTCCTGCTGTAAACTCATTCAAAATACAGTAGGCCTCTGCCTACACCCTCCTATTTCCTGGGCTTCAACACAGCCAGTTGTAGTTCGGAAGTGCCGTCCACACGGAAAGAGATACTTGCTCCCGTGTCTCAGTGGGGTTCAGTAACGTCAGCTGATCCCCTGCTGTGTGGATGGCAGTCTCTCCTGCTGTAAACTCATTCAAAATACAGTAGGCCTCTGCCTACACCCTCCTATTTCCTGGGCTTCAACACAGCCAGTTGTAGTTCGGAAGTGCCGTCCACACGGAAAGAGACACTTGCTCCCGTGTCTCAGTGGGGTTCAGTAACGTCAGCTGATCCCCTGCTGTGTGGATGGCAGTCTCTCCTGCTGTCACCTCATTCAAAATTCAGTAGGCCTCTGCCTACACCCTCCTATTTCCTGGGCTTCAACACAGCCAGTTGTAGTTCGGAAGTGCCGTCCACACGGAAAGAGATACTTGCTCCCGTGTCTCAGTGGGGTTCAGTAACGTCAGCTGATCCCCTGCTGTGTGGATGGCAGTCTCTCCTGCTGTCACCTCATTCAAAATTCAGTAGGCCTCTGCCTACACCCTCCTATTTCCTGGGCTTCAACACAGCCAGTTGTAGTTCGGAAGTGCCGTCCACACGGAAAGAGATACTTGCTCCCGTGTCTCAGTGGGGTTCAGTAACGTCAGCTGATCCCCTGCTGTGTGGATGGCAGTCTCTCCTGCTGTAAACTCATTCAAAATACAGTAGGCCTCTGCCTACACCCTCCTATTTCCTGGGCTTCAACACAGCCAGTTGTAGTTCGGAAGTGCCGTCCACACGGAAAGAGATACTTGCTCCCGTGTCTCAGTGGGGTTCAGTAACGTCAGCTGATCCCCTGCTGTGTGGATGGCAGTCTCTCCTGCTGTCACCTCATTCAAAATTCAGTAGGCCTCTGCCTACACCCTCCTATTTCCTGGGCTTCAACACAGCCAGTTGTAGTTCGGAAGTGCCGTCCACACGGAAAGAGATACTTGCTCCCGTGTCTCAGTGGGGTTCAGTAACGTCAGCTGATCCCCTGCTGTGTGGATGGCAGTCTCTCCTGCTGTAAACTCATTCAAAATACAGTAGGCCTCTGCCTACACCCTCCTATTTCCTGGGCTTCAACACAGCCAGTTGTAGTTCGGAAGTGCCGTCCACACGGAAAGAGACACTTGCTCCCGTGTCTCAGTGGGGTTCAGTAACGTCAGCTGATCCCCTGCTGTGTGGATGGCAGTCTCTCCTGCTGTCACCTCATTCAAAATTCAGTAGGCCTCTGCCTACACCCTCCTATTTCCTGGGCTTCAACACAGCCAGTTGTAGTTCGGAAGTGCCGTCCACACGGAAAGAGACACTTGCTCCCGTGTCTCAGTGGGGTTCAGTAACGTCAGCTGATCCCCTGCTGTGTGGATGGCAGTCTCTCCTGCTGTCACCTCATTCAAAATTCAGTAGGCCTCTGCCTACACCCTCCTATTTCCTGGGCTTCAACACAGCCAGTTGTAGTTCGGAAGTGCCGTCCACACGGAAAGAGATACTTGCTCCCGTGTCTCAGTGGGGTTCAGTAACGTCAGCTGATCCCCTGCTGTGTGGATGGCAGTCTCTCCTGCTGTCTCCGCATTACAAAGACAGTAGGCCTCTGCCTACACCCTCCTATTTCCTGGGCTTCAACACAGCCAGTTGTAGTTCGGAAGTGCCGTCCACACGGAAAGAGACACTTGCTCCCGTGTCTCAGTGGGGTTCAGTAACGTCAGCTGATCCCCTGCTGTGTGGATGGCAGTCTCTCCTGCTGTAAACTCATTCAAAATACAGTAGGCCTCTGCCTACACCCTCCTATTTCCTGGGCTTCAACACAGCCAGTTGTAGTTCGGAAGTGCCGTCCACACGGAAAGAGACACTTGCTCCCGTGTCTCAGTGGGGTTCAGTAACGTCAGCTGATCCCCTGCTGTGTGGATGGCAGTCTCTCCTGCTGTCACCTCATTCAAAATTCAGTAGGCCTCTGCCTACACCCTCCTATTTCCTGGGCTTCAACACAGCCAGTTGTAGTTCGGAAGTGCCGTCCACACGGAAAGAGATACTTGCTCCCGTGTCTCAGTGGGGTTCAGTAACGTCAGCTGATCCCCTGCTGTGTGGATGGCAGTCTCTCCTGCTGTCTCCGCATTACAAAGACAGTAGGCCTCTGCCTACACCCTCCTATTTCCTGGGCTTCAACACAGCCAGTTGTAGTTCGGAAGTGCCGTCCACACGGAAAGAGACACTTGCTCCCGTGTCTCAGTGGGGTTCAGTAACGTCAGCTGATCCCCTGCTGTGTGGATGGCAGTCTCTCCTGCTGTAAACTCATTCAAAATACAGTAGGCCTCTGCCTACACCCTCCTATTTCCTGGGCTTCAACACAGCCAGTTGTAGTTCGGAAGTGCCGTCCACACGGAAAGAGACACTTGCTCCCGTGTCTCAGTGGGGTTCAGTAACGTCAGCTGATCCCCTGCTGTGTGGATGGCAGTCTCTCCTGCTGTCACCTCATTCAAAATTCAGTAGGCCTCTGCCTACACCCTCCTATTTCCTGGGCTTCAACACAGCCAGTTGTAGTTCGGAAGTGCCGTCCACACGGAAAGAGATACTTGCTCCCGTGTCTCAGTGGGGTTCAGTAACGTCAGCTGATCCCCTGCTGTGTGGATGGCAGTCTCTCCTGCTGTAAACTCATTCAAAATACAGTAGGCCTCTGCCTACACCCTCCTATTTCCTGGGCTTCAACACAGCCAGTTGTAGTTCGGAAGTGCCGTCCACACGGAAAGAGATACTTGCTCCCGTGTCTCAGTGGGGTTCAGTAATGTCAGCTGATCCCCTGCTGTGTGGATGGCAAAGTCTCCTGCTGCCTACACAGTCGTACCACTACTGATTTTTAACCGTGCTCCAATTAGGCCTGTGGCTCCACTGTCTCTCGTATTTCCCCTGTCCTCCAACCCTGCCAGTTACAGCTCCGAAGTGGCGTCTGCACAATCCACACTTGTTCCTGTGTTACAGGTGTTCAGTCCGATCAGTTAATCCCCTGATGTGTGTCCGGCAATGTCGCCTGCTCTGTCCACATTCCCATTATCGGAATGTGGACAGAGCAGGCGACATTGCCGGACACACATCAGGGGATTAACTGACCGGACTGAACACCTGTAACACAGGAACAAGTGTGGATTGTGCAGACGCCACTTCGGAGCTGTAACTGGCGGGGTTGGAGGACAGGGGAAATACGAAAATCAGTGAATCCACAGGCCTAAGTGGAGCTTGGTTCAAATTAGTAGTCTACAACCGATCTTAAAATTTCTTCAATGCAGCCTAAGCCTGCTCCGTGCTTGTCCCTGGGCTTCAACACAGCCAGTTGTTGCTCGGAAGTGCCGTCTTCACAGAGTAAAACACTAGCTCCTGTGTTTGTGGGGTTCAGTAACGTCAGCTGTTCCCCTGCTGTTTTGATGGCAATCTGTCCTGCTGCCTCCCAATTGACAGCACATCAGGCCTCAGCCTGCTAAGTGCTTGTCCTGGGCTCCAACATCGCCAGTTGCTGCTCATAACTGACTTTGGCACGGGTACTCCCTCCTGCCCAGCTTGGTTCCAGCCCTGCCTGCTGTTTCCGGGAAGTGTCAATGTCAGTTTGCCACCCCAAGTTGCCATGTCGTGTTGCGGTTGGGTTAGCCGAGGCTAGGGTGCCAGCAGTTTAGGTGCTTCCTATGTGGACTGCGGGTTCTGGTAAGAAAGGTTTGTTCCATAGTGCCAGTAGGACAAGCACCCCCTGTAGGACTGTGTGATTCGGTAACTGCGGCCAGCTTGCGGCATGCCAACTTTGCTTTTCAGGGGTAACTTCTGATACCCCTCCGGGTTCCAGCACCGTCAGCTGGTTCTCATCAGAGCCTTTGGCCTAGGTGCCTCCATCTCGGTATCCGAGTTCCAGCAACGTCTGCTGGTCCTTGGTAGTGCTTTGTAGCACAGGTACCTCCTGCTTAGTAACCGGGTTCCAGCACCGTCAGCTGGTCCTCGGTTGTGCCATTGGCTCTTATTCCTTCTGCTGCCCCTCCGGGTGCCAGCACTGTCAGCTGGTCCTCGCTATTTCCATTTGCTCTTGCAGCTTATGCTACCCCTCCGGGTTCCAGCACCGTCAGCTGGTTCTCGTCAGAGCCTTTGGCCTAGGTGCCTCCATCTCGGTATCCGAGTTCCGGCAACGTCTGCTGGTCCTTGGTAGTGCTTTGTAGCACAGGTACCTCCTGCTTAGTAACCGGGTTCCAGCACCGTCAGCTGGTCCTCGGTTGTGCCATTGGCTCTTATTCCTTCTGCTGCCCCTCCGGGTGCCAGCACTGTCAGCTGGTCCTCGCTATTTCCATTTGCTCTTGCAGCTTATGCTACCCCTCCGGGTTCCAGCACCGTCAGCTGGTTCTCGTCAGAGCGTTTGGCCTAGGTGCCTCCATCTCGGTATCCGAGTTCCGGCAACGTCTGCTGGTCCTTGGTAGTGCTTTGTAGCACAGGTACCTCCTGCTTAGTAACCGGGTTCCAGCACCGTCAGCTGGTCCTCGGTAGTGCCATTGGCTCTTGTTCCTTCTGCTGCCCCTCCGGGTGCCAGTACCGTCAGCTGGTTCAAGAGGACAAAGAACAGGAAGACAACCACCAAGATGCAGAACAACAAGAGAGAGAAGACAAAGAAGCATAAAAAAAACAAAGCAGAAGAACATTAAGCATAAGACTAATACTCTGAGCAAATGATATTATCTTATTTATAAGCAGAAGAAGACTAAGCAGTGTATGGGGGTGAGTCCGTTCCTCCTCGTGGTGCCCCTGGAAAAGGCCTGCTTCTGCAGGCCAAACTGAACGCGGACAAATCCTGTTGTAAATCTTTTGTGACAGTCAGAACGGAAGGTGTAAACTTCTAACTTTTCTAGATAACAACTACAGGAATGCCTGACACAAACAAGAATATGATGAAGAAGAATAGGAAGAAGATGAAGAAGCTGAATATGTAGAATAATAATTGTTGAATAAGAAGAATATGAAGAATGTAAGAAAAGGAAGAAGAAGAAGAAGAAGAAGAAGAAGAAGAAGAAGAAGAAGAATGTAAAAAAAGGAAGTAGAAGAAGAAGAAGAAGAATGTAAAAAAAGGAATAAGAAGAAGAATGTAAAAAAAGGAAGTAGAAGAAGAAGAAGAAGAATGTAAAAAAAGGAAGTAGAAGAAGAAGAAGAAGAATGTAAAAAAAGGAAGTAGAAGAAGAAGACATACATGTCTGGCAAAATATAAATGAGGCTAACATAGTCAATATCTTTGTAACTCCTAACATCTTTAAAAAAAAAAGTTTAATTCCTGCTATTCCATTTGATTGGGCTAAACCTCTATGGCTTTAATGTCTCCTCCACCTCCCACAATACATTCTACATTATTCTTAGTTGTTTTTCTTCATGTAGAATTAACCTACAAGGAAAGAAAGGGTTTTTTTTAATTCCGATATTTTGGCCCCATTGACTTGCATTGGTTCCCGGTATCGGAATCGGCGATACCGATACTTTTTTTTAAGATCGGCCGATCCATTCCGATCCGATATTTTCAAGTATCGGCTGGTATCGCTCAACTCTAAACATGAGCCTCCAATGACGACTCAGTGCTTTTACTTTTTACAACTGAAGAAGAGGAGGCGATAGAGCTGGAGGCTGAGTCAGCAATGTAAGACAAAACTTTTTCCTGATGCTCTGGCTTTAAAAGCGGTTTGCCAACTCCTAGAAAACTAAGCGTTCGAGGCCTTATGCAGCCAGACGATGACGCAGGCTCAACACCTCCTGCATTCGGTCCTATTATGCTCTTGCCACTACCATCAGATCCACCACCAACACCATCATTACCAGCTGCCAACCCCCGCCCAATTCCACGGCCTCTTCCACCAGCCTTCCTCATTTTTGGTAGAAATGTAGACAAAATCCAACAAACTATATAGTAATGTAAAACAAGGTACAAGGTGTCTATAGGACAGGGGAGATTTTGAATTTCTGCAGACACTTGTGGACAGTTTTGGATTGTGTGAGGCCCACTGATAACTGAGCGCTATGTGACAGGCTCGATGGCACAGCTGTGACAAAAGTGACGAGAGGATAAGGGAGATTTTGAATTTCTGCAGACACTTGTGGACAGTTTTGTATTGTGTGAGGCCCACTGATATCTGAGCGCTATGTCACAGGCTCGATGGCACAGCTGTGACAAAAGTGACGAGAGGATAAGGGAGATTTTGAATTTCTGCAGACACTTGTGGACAGTTTTGGATTGTGTGAGGCCCACTGATATCTGAGCGCTATGTGACAGGCTCGATGGCACAGCTGTGACAAAAGTGACGAGAGGATAAGGGAGATTTTGAATTTCTGCAGACACTTGTGGACAGTTTTGGATTGTGTGAGGCCCACTGATATCTGAGCGCTATGTCACAGGCTCGATGGCACAGCTGTGACAAAAGTGACGAGAGGATAAGGGAGATTTTGAATTTCTGCAGACACTTGTGGACAGTTTTGGATTGTGTGAGGCCCACTGATATCTGAGCGCTATGTGACAGGCTCGATGGCACAGCTGTGACAAAAGTGACGAGAGGATAAGGGAGATTTTGAATTTCTGCAGACACTTGTGGACAGTTTTGGATTGTGTGAGGCCCACTGATATCTGAGCGCTATGTCACAGGCTCGATGGCACAACTGTGACAAAAGTGACTAGAGGATAAGGGAGATTTTGAATTTCTGCAGACACTTGTGGACAGTTTTGTATTGTGTGAGGCCCACTGATATCTGAGCGCTATGTCACAGGCTCGATGGCACAGCTGTGACAAAAGTGACGAGAGGATAAGGGAGATTTTGAATTTCTGCAGACACTTGTGGACAGTTTTGGATTGTGTGAGGCCCACTGATATCTGAGCGCTATGTGACAGGCTCGATGGCACAGCTGTGACAAAAGTGACGAGAGGATAAGGGAGATTTTGAATTTCTGCAGACACTTGTGGACAGTTTTGGATTGTGTGAGGCCCACTGATATCTGAGCGCTTTGTGACAGGCTCGATGGCACAGCTGTGACAAAAGTGACGAGAGGATAAGGGAGATTTTGAATTTCTGCAGACACTTGTGGACAGTTTTGGATTGTGTGAGGCCCACTGATATCTGAGCGCTATGTGACAGGCTCGATGGCACAGCTGTGACAAAAGTGACGAGAGGATAAGGGAGATTTTGAATTTCTGCAGACACTTGTGGACAGTTTTGGATTGTGTGAGGCCCACTGATATCTGAGCGCTATGTCACAGGCTCGATGGCACAGCTGTGACAAAAGTGACGAGAGGATAAGGGAGATTTTGAATTTCTGCAGACACTTGTGGACAGTTTTGTATTGTGTGAGGCCCACTGATATCTGAGCGCTATGTCACAGGCTCGATGGCACAGCTGTGACAAAAGTGACGAGAGGATAAGGGAGATTTTGAATTTCTGCAGACACTTGTGGACAGTTTTGGATTGTGTGAGGCCCACTGATATCTGAGCGCTATGTCACAGGCTCGATGGCACAGCTGTGACAAAAGTGACGAGAGGATAAGGGAGATTTTGAATTTCTGCAGACACTTGTGGACAGTTTTGGATTGTGTGAGGCCCACTGATATCTGAGCGCTATGTCACAGGCTCGATGGCACAGCTGTGACAAAAGTGACGAGAGGATAAGGGAGATTTTGAATTTCTGCAGACACTTGTGGACAGTTTTGGATTGTGTGAGGCCCACTGATATCTGAGCGCTATGTGACAGGCTCGATGGCACAGCTGTGACAAAAGTGACGAGAGGATAAGGGAGATTTTGAATTTCTGCAGACACTTGTGGACAGTTTTGGATTGTGTGAGGCCCACTGATATCTGAGCGCTATGTCACAGGCTCGATGGCACAGCTGTGACAAAAGTGACGAGAGGATAAGGGAGATTTTGAATTTCTGCAGACACTTGTGGACAGTTTTGGATTGTGTGAGGCCCACTGATATCTGAGCGCTATGTCACAGGCTCGATGGCACAGCTGTGACAAAAGTGACGAGAGGATAAGGGAGATTTTGAATTTCTGCAGACACTTGTGGACAGTTTTGGATTGTGTGAGGCCCACTGATATCTGAGCGCTATGTGACAGGCTCGATGGCACAGCAGTGACAAAAGTGACGAGAGGATAAGGGAGATTTTGAATTTCTGCAGACACTTGTGGACAGTTTTGGATTGTGTGAGGCCCACTGATATGTGAGCGCTATGTCACAGGCTCGATGGCACAGCTGTGACAAAAGTGACGAGAGGATAAGGGAGATTTTGAATTTCTGCAGACACTTGTGGACAGTTTTGGATTGTGTGAGGCCCACTGATATCTGAGCGCTATGTGACAGGCTCGATGGCACAGCTGTGACAAAAGTGACGAGAGGATAAGGGAGATTTTGAATTTCTGCAGACACTTGTGGACAGTTTTGGATTGTGTGAGGCCCACTGATATCTGAGCGCTATGTCACAGGCTCGATGGCACAGCTGTGACAAAAGGGATGAGAGGATAAGGGAGATTTTGAATTTCTGCAGACACTTGTGGACAGTTTTGGATTGTGTGAGGCCCACTGATATCTGAGCGCTATGTCAAAGGCTCGATGGCACAGCTGTGACAAAAGTGACGAGAGGATAAGGGAGATTTTGAATTTCTGCAGACACTTGTGGACAGTTTTGGATTGTGTGAGGCCCACTGATATCTGAGCGCTATGTGACAGGCTCGATGGCACAGCTGTGACAAAAGTGACGAGAGGATAAGGGAGATTTTGAATTTCTGCAGACACTTGTGGACAGTTTTGGATTGTGTGAGGCCCACTGATATCTGAGCGCTATGTCACAGGCTCGATGGCACAGCTGTGACAAAAGTGACGAGAGGATAAGGGAGATTTTGAATTTCTGCAGACACTTGTGGACAGTTTTGGATTGTGTGAGGCCCACTGATATCTGAGCGCTATGTGACAGGCTCGATGGCACAGCTGTGACAAAAGTGACGAGAGGATAAGGGAGATTTTGAATTTCTGCAGACACTTGTGGACAGTTTTGGATTGTGTTAGGCCCACTGATATCTGAGCGCTATGTCACAGGCTCGATGGCACAGCTGTGACAAAAGTGACGAGAGGATAAGGGAGATTTTGAATTTCTGCAGACACTTGTGGACAGTTTTGGATTGTGTGAGGCCCACTGATATCTGAGCGCTATGTCACAGGCTCAATGGCACAGCTGTGACAAAAGTGACGAGAGGATAAGGGAGATTTTGAATTTCTGCAGACACTTGTGGACAGTTTTGGATTGTGTGAGGCCCACTGATATCTGAGCGCTATGTGACAGGCTCGATGGCACAGCTGTGACAAAAGTGACGAGAGGATAAGGGAGATTTTGAATTTCTGCAGACACTTGTTGACAGTTTTGGATTGTGTGAGGCCCACTGATATCTGAGCGCTATGTCACAGGCTCGATGGCACAGCTGTGACAAAAGGGACTAGAGGATAAGGGAGATTGGATTGCTTTTAAAAAAGCAGTTTGCGGAGCAGTGGGTAAACAGCAATGCCAGCCTGTCAGGAAGCCTTAAAAGGCAGCCCAACAACCAACACCACTGATACACCACAATATAGCCTCCCCTTGCACTGCACACACAGTGACTGGTGTGTTGTGCAGGCCAAATTGCTAGCAGCAGAAGCAGTTTTTTTTTCTTCTCAGGACAAAAAAAAAAAATTGGGATTGCTTTTAAAAAAGCAGTTTGCGGAGCAGTGGGTAAACAGCAATGCAGGAATGTCAGGAAGCCTTAGAAGGCAGCCCAACAACCAACACCACTGATACACCACTATATAGCCTCCCCTTGCACTGCACACACAGTGACTGGTGTGTTGTGCAGGCCAAATCGCTAGCAGCAGAAGCAGTTTTTTTGTCTTCTTCCCTGCCTAACGCTCTTCCTACAGAATCAGCAGCAACCTCTCCCTATACTGAGATCGGCAGAAGTAAGATGGCGGTCGGCGTGCACGCCCTTTTATACCCCCTGTGATTCCCACCAAAGCAAGCCAATCACTTGCATGCCCTTCTGAAAGATGGTGGTGACCCCTGCCTATGTCATCACGTTGCCCACAGTGTCCGTGGATCCTGATTGGCTGAAAAAGAGCGCAAAACAAACTTTTGAAACACGACTTTGGCGCGTAAGTCGCCAACCTCGTGGCCGACCTCATCCTAGGGTCGGGTTTCGTTTCATGAAACCCGACTTTGCCAAAAGTCGCGACTTTTGAAATTTTTCGACCCGTTTCGCTCAACTCTAGTCCTCACGTGACCCTGTATCTTACATTTGGGAGAGCTGTCACTCCTACATTTGGGAGGTCCCTACCTCATGCCAAATACAGTCATATGTTAAAGTTTGGGCACCCCTAATAATGTTAACCTTTTTTCTTTATAACAATTTTGGTTTTTGCAACAGCTATTTCAGTTTCATATATCTAACAACTGATGGACTCAGTTATGTTTCTGGATTCAAATGAGGTTTATTGTACTAACAGAAAATGTGCAATCTGCATTTTAACAAAATTTGACCGGTGCAAAAGTATGGGCACCTCAACAGAAAAGTGACATTAATATTTCGTAGATCCTCCTTTTGCAAAAATAACAGCCTCTAGTCGCTTCCTGTAGCTATTAATGAGTTCCTGGATCCTGGATGAAGGTATTTGTGACCATTCCTGTTTACAAAACAATTCCAGTTCAGTTAAGTTTGATGGTCGCCGAGCATGGACAGCCCGCTTCAAATCATCCCACAAAAGTTCAATGATATTCAGGTCTGGGGACTGGGATGGCCATTTCAGAACATTGTAATTGTTCCTCTGCATGAATGCCTGAGTAGATTTGGAGCGGTGTTTTGGATCATTGTCTTGCTGAAATATCCATCCCCTGAGTAACTTCAACTTCGTCACTGATTCTTGCACATTATTGTCAAGAATCTGCTGATACTGAGTTGAATCCATGCGACCCTCAATTTTAACAAGATTCCCGGTGCCGGCATTGGCCACACAGCCCCAAAGCATGACGGAACCTCCACCAAATTTTACTGTGGGTAGCAAGTGTTTTTCTTGGAATGCTGTGTTTTTTAGCCTCCATGCATAACGCCTTTTTGTATGACCAAACAACTCAATCTTTGTTTCACCAGTTCACAGGACCTTCTTCCAAAATGTAACTGGCTTGTCCAAATGTGCTTTTGCATACCTCAGGCGACTCTGTTTGTGGCATGCTTGCAGAAACGGCTTCTTTCGCATCACTCTCCCATACAGCTTCTCCTTGTGCAAAGTGCGCTGTATTGTTGACCGATGCACAGTGACACCATCTGCAGCAAGATGATGCTGCAGGTCTTTGGAGGTGGTCTGTGGATTGTCCTTGACTGTTCTCACCATTCCTCTTCTCTGCCTTTCTGATATTTTTCTTGGCCTGCCACTTCTGGGCTTAACAAGAACTGTACCTGTGTTCTTCCATTTCCTTACTATGTTCCTCACAGTGGAAACTGACAGGTTAAATCTCTGAGACAACTTTTTGTATCCTTCCCCTGAAAAGCTATGTTGAATAATCTTTGTTTTCAGATCATTTGAGAGTTGTTTTGAGGAGCCCATGATGCCACTCTTCATAGGAGAATCAAATAGGAGAACTACTTGCAAGTGGCCACCTTAAATACCTTTTCTCATGATTTGATACACCTGGTTATGAAGTTCAAAGCTCAATGAGGTTACAAAACCAATTTAGTGCTTCAGGAAGTCAGTAAAAAGTAGTTAGGAGTGTTCAAATCAAGAAAATGATAAGGGTGCCCATAATTTTGCACCGGTCAAATTTTGTTTAAATGCAGATTGCACATTTTCTGTTAGTACAATAAACCTCATTTGAATCCAGAAATATAACTGAGTCCATCAGTTATTAGATATATGAAACGGAAATAGCTGTTGCTAAAACCAAAATTGTTATAAAGAAAAAAGGTTAACATTAATAGGGGTGCTCAAACTTTAACATATGACTGTAGTTAGCAAGATAGTGGAATACATATTCCCCATCCCTTTACAATGCCATTTCAAACATGCCCATTTGATTATTGGGCTTTGCCCGCCAACACGACCACGTCTACCGCCATGTCATTATGCGGCCCTCACTTACAATTTGCAGAGTGCCAACAGGTGCCATGAAACCTGAGTTTGGTATGGGTCCTCAGGTGGCCCTGTATCATATATTTGGGACAGCTCTCACTCCTATATTCAGGAGGTCTCTCCCTCAAGCCAAATAGTTAGCAATAAAGTGAAATACATATTCCCCATCCCTTTACAATGCCATTTCAAACATGCCCATTTGATTTTTGGGCTTCGCCCGCCACCACCACCATTTCCACCACCATGTCATTTTGGGCCCCTCACTTTTAATTTTCAAAGGGCCACCAGATGCTGAGAAAACTGCATTTTGTAAGGTCCACAGTTCATTTTTGCCATTAGATCCCAATAGAACCACCAAAAGCATTAGCATTAAAATCTGAATACAGTGTTTGCAAGTGAGGGTCTGTATTGTGGTCAGTCTGTCAGTCCTGAAACCCATGTCAGGAACATGCACAAGCCTCATTTAACTTGGAAGCAACCTCCTCAAAGGAAAGAGACAGGAGTGCCATTGACCAATCTGCACAAGCCTATGCAGTTCTTCTGGAAACTACCCTACCTGGCAGAATGTATCTTTTGCATGGTTTTGAACAACAATAGAGTAATTACAGGATATGTTAGTGCTCAGGTAAAGGCATTTGCATGGCAATTACCATGTTCCAATATGTGTAAGGCTGTGGCCTGAATAGGTCTGTGGAGCATATTAAACCAGTCTCTTAGACGAGCTTAAAATGTACATAAACTGGCCAATACCCCACCATTGTTTCTTTGCAAGGACCAGAGTCACACTAGCAAGGAATATGGACGAGTGGTATGCGATAACAAAATCACATAGCACTCGGACCGCTGTTAATCTATGGGCCAGCTCCCATCAGCGATTTTTTTTTTCAGTGGAGATTATTTCCCTGCCAATCAGAAGCAGTGTTTGACTTGCTGTCATGCACATGACAGCGTGGCAAACACTGGATGTTCGGGGCCCCCATTCAAGTGAATGGGGTCTGGGTTCGGGTTCGGGGTCGGGTCCGGGTACTGTTCTGGTACCTGAACCCGAACTGTCCGCCCATCTCTAGTCTGTATCACACAAGCTGAAAAATGCCGTGATGGGGACATCACACTACACTTTGAAGTTATTACAAGAGGTATATAAAAAAAAAAAATTTTCCATTGGTTTAATAAATAACATATCTTTATCGGTTGTGCGACTGGCACAAAGCTGCCGAGATATGCAAATGTGACAATTTATCTCTAATTTTCGTGAGTCTGCCGTTGCCGAGGTGATATCTTAAAAAAAATTGCCACACATTGCTTGATGTATTGAATTTGTATATAACACCTCTTTGAGGGTACTTGTGAAAAATAAAGCCAGGAATTTTTTTTCATAAGCATTAAAGCTTTCAATATGAGAAAGGGTGACATTAAGGGACGTGGATGTGGTGATACCCGCCAAGCCTGTGTTACAGATCAGAAGGTGACTGGAACTCATTCTAGCTTCCTGTCAAAATGTGGTCAATGCACTACACCACTGATGAACCCAGACATTTACGAGGGTGTTGTGGGCTGGATGGCAGATAAAGGCTTCAGCACCATGAAGTCTTCCACACGGTCCAGTATCAGTAGCCAAGAGCCTGGGCCTCTGAATCCTCAACCTGGTCCTCAATCCTCCCACCAGAAGAGTCCCAGGAGGCATATGAGGATTGAGGAATTGGAAGATGACGTGGTCGATGATGAGGCTACTAATCCAGTTACAAACCAGACAGGCCCAAATGTATCTGCACTAATTCAGGGTGCAGTGGACCCAAGTAAAACGGCAGTGTCAGGAACACCGCACTGTACTTGCTCACTGAGCCAGTGCGCGTGTCCTGAGTGTCAGCGCCGGCATGCAGCCTCCGCTGAGCAGTGACTCACCCGCAATGTAGGGGTACCGGGGTCAGGTACAGCCAGAAAGTACCGATGCACAGGACCTGTGGATGCTGAAGTTTAGGAAGCCAGCATAGGACCTATGGTCATGTGACTGCAAGGGGGCGGGGCTTAGCGTCCTGCACACAGAGAAGGAAGAGAACTCAGAGTCCAAGCAAAGCAGAGGTTATGCACAGTACAGACCAGCGAGGTACAGGAGAGATAAACAGATGGGAGGTCAGACAAAGCCAAAGGTCATACACAAGATATCAGTACAGTACCAGGGAGGAGACAGAGCGGATAATCAGGGCCAAGCAGAGATCAAAACCAAACAGACATATAAGGTACCAGGCAGAATCCAAAGCGATATCCAGGGAACAGACCGAGTCATACACAGAGAATCAAGTAACCAAAACACAGCACAAACACACTCAGGGGTCACCACACAATGCCAAGGGCGAAAGTATAACTGACAGGGATGGGAGCGTCCTGAGGCTATAAGAAGCCTCCCCCAGAACCAGGGAGAGGTCACAATCACAGCCCCAGGTGTGCAGGTAAGCCTGCACCGGGATCACAACCTTTAACCCCAGAAATGCCAGTCATCAGCACTGGTTCCAAACATTAACCCCACGTGTGCGAGTCAGACCCGCACTGAGATCATGACAGGCAGCTGCACAGGTGCATAAATACCAAATGAAACAGCCAGCCTACAATCAGGGATTGGCCTTGTTGTACACCAGTGCAGAAAAAATAATCCACATGTGGCAGTGTTCACACAGGGAATGCAGGGCTTCTGGCTTACAACCTCTTAGTAACACCATATAGGGGGGCTGCCCAGTGCCAACTAGAATGCATCCCGTGTGAACAGAGGCCACAAGTTTGCAGAACCATTTGGGCCCAACTGCACCCTGGAAAAAATGTAAAAAGTGCACAAGAAACATATCAATATATGTAAGGTATTGGTTGATATTAAGGCCTTAATACGGAAGCTGACAAACTGCGTCAAAGTTCCTTACACTTGTCAGTCCCTACTCTAACATGAAAACCTCAAAAAGAGGAAAAAAAAAATCCTCCAAAATATTCAGTTACAAACCAGACAGGCCCAAATGCATCTGCACTAATCCAGGGTGCACTCCGCACACCGAGTACTCTTTCGCAGAGGCTTGTCCGAGCGGCTGCAGGATGCCTTGACGTTACATCCCCCACCTAACTCCCTCGAGGACGCCATGACCCAGGCCGTCCGGATGGACTGCAGGCTGCGGGCCAGAGGGGTGATGCAGGTGGAAACTCCATTGTTCCGCAGTGGAAAAGAGACTGCCCCTGAGCTCATGGATGTAGGCGCCCTCTCCCTGAAGGAAACGGAGAGGAAACGCCGGAAGGACAAGCTGTTATGCTTTTACTGCGGTAAAACGGGACATTGGAAAAGGGAGTGTCCTGATTGCCTGTCTTCAACCCGGTCGGTGGGAAACAACTAGGTCTGGGTAGTCAACGGGGAGACTACTCAGACCCTCAGGTACCCTTTTCCTCATTTCTAAAGTGTTACTGCATGTGAAACTTTTTGTGGACGGTAGTTCTTTTTCCTCTTCAGCCTTCGTGGACTGGGGATCATCGATTAACCTCATTGACTCCCAGTTGGTCACACACTGTAAGATAGGGACAGTTAGGCTCAAGGTTCCAATCAAGGTGGTGGCCATTGACTCCTCTCTCCTCACTAAGGAGGGAATTCTCTTTATGTCTGACTTGTTTTTGCTCAGAGTGGGCGCTACTCATGTGGAAAACCTAAGTTGTTTTGTTCTGGACAATCTACCTGCAGGGCTGGTGTTGGGCATGCCCTGGTTACAACGTCATAACCCAGTTATTAACTGGAAAACGGGGGAGATTGTGCAATGGGGGTTTCATGATTTTAAGTTATGTGATAAATCTGCACTGCTGGTTGATCCTGTTAAATCTGTGCCTGTATCATCTGTCGAGCTGGAAGGTATTCCGGAATGCCTGAAGGACTTCGAAGATGTATTCTCCGAAAGTGAGGCCGAGATGTTACCGCCACATAGACCCTTTGACTGCGCTATTGAGCTGGTCCCGGGGGCTAAATTACCTAAAGCACGTCTTTTTAATTTGTCCGGTCCTGAGCGCTTGGCTATGAAGGAGTACATTGCTGAAAATCTGAGCAAAGGACACATACGTCCTTCAGTCTCACCTGTGGCGGTAGGTTTCTTTTTTGTAAAGAAAAAAAATGGTGGATTACGTCCCTGTCTCGATTTTCGGGAGCTTAATTAGATTACGGTACGGAATACGTACCCCCTTCCGTTGATTCCCGATTTGTGTAACCAACTCTCAGGGGCAAAGTGGTTTTCTAAACTGGATCTTCGGGGGGCATATAATTTGATAAGGGTCCGAGAGGGGGATGAATGGAAAACCGCGTTCCTCACGACCGAGGGACTGTTTGAAAATTTAGTCATGCCGTTTGGTCTTACCAACACCCCCGCCATATTTCAGAATTTCATCAACGTGGTATTCTCGGATCTCATTGGTCGTTTTGTCGTTATCTACTTAGATGATATTTTGATATACTCCTCCGACAAGCATTCTCATTTGGAACATGTATGAACTGTTCTCCAAAGACTGAGGGAAAATCATCTGTATGCCAAATTGGAGAAATGTGTATTCTGTGTGCAAGAATTGTCTTTTTTGGGATTAATTGTATCCGGTGAGGGTTTTCGCATGGACCCCAAGAAGGTGCAGGCCATGGCGGATTGGGTGCAACCCCGAGATCTTAAGGGTCTTCAGCGCTTCTTGGGATTCGCCAATTATTACCGAAAATGTATCCAGGGGTTTTCGCAAGAGGTCAAACCTCTCACGGATCTATCATGCAAAGGTGCGGATGTGAGAAATTGGTCCTCACTCGCAAAAGAGGCCTTTGCGACGCTGAGAAAATGTTTTATGTCTGCTCCTGTCTTGGTACAGCCAGATCCTTCCAAACCAATTGTAGTGGAGGTGGATGCCTCCGAGGTGGGGGTGGGGACAGTGTTATCCCAAGGGTCTTCCACTCTAACCAACCTCAGGCCATGTGCTTTCTTTTCCAGGAAGTTCTCTGCTGCTGAAAGAAATTATGATGTAGGCAATAGAGAGCTTCTTGCGGTAAAGTTGGCGTTTGAGGAATGGAGGCACTTTTTGGAGGGGGCCAGTCACTCGGTTACTGTGATCACTGATCACAAAAATTTGTCATACATTGAGTCTGCTAAAAGATTAACGCCCGGACAGGCCCGTTGGTCACTTTTTTTTTCTCGTTTCCAGTTTACTATTACATTCCGTCCAGGGTCAAAGAATGTCAAGACTGACGCCTTATCTCGTAGTTTTCACCCTGTGTCTGCCCCTGAGCCACCGTCCTCCATCCTGCTCCCTGGGGTGGTGTTAGCAGGGATCTCGTCTGAATTGGAATGGGAAATTGAGGGGGCCCAGTCGCTGGCTCCTGCGGCCAAGCCAGGGGGCAAGTTATTTGTCCCAGAGCAACTTCGCCTTAAACTCTTGCAAGAGTTCCACGAATCCAAGTTGTGTGCTCACCCTGGTATATCAGCCATGTGACTGGCGGTGGCTAGGATCTTCTGGTGGCCTACTCTTGGTTCTGATATAAAGAAGTTCATTTCTGGTTGTGGGGTCTGCGCTCGTTCTAAAAGCTCCCATAGCCGGCCGGCGGGGGAGCTGATGCCCTTGGAAGTTCCCGAAAGACCGTGGACCCATCTGTCCATGGATTTTATTACCAATCTTCCCTCTTCCAGGGGTAATACGGTGGTATGGGTAGTGGTGGATAGATTTTCAAAGCAGGCTCATTTTGTACCCTTGTCCGCATTACCTTCTGCTGAGACCTTATCCAGATTGTTTGTGCAGCATGTGGTCCGCTTGCATGGGGTACCCCTGAATGTGGTGTCTGATCGTGGTGTGCAGTTTGTGGCTAAGTTTTGGCGTGCTTTCTGCAAAAAATTAGGGATGTCTCTGTCCTTTTCGTCTGCATACCATCCTGAGAGTAATGGTCAGACGGAACGCACTAATCAGTCTCTGGAACAGATCTTCAGATGTCTGACTTCTGCTAGACAGAATGACTGGTGTGATATACTGTCGTTGGCTGAATTTGCCTTTAATAGTCGGGTGAGTCAATCCACTGGTATGTCCCCTTTCTTGATCAAATATGGGTTCAGTCCTCATTTTGGTGAGTTTTCTCGTCTGGGCTGAGGACTCTGTTCAGTGGTTAAAAGAAACATGGGCAGAAGTCCAACGGCGTATATCTAGGTCTCAAGGCAGGTATAAGTTTTTCGCGGACAGGAAACGAACACCTGGTCCCATGTTTCAGGTTGGAGAGAAAGTTTGGCTCTCCATGCGAAACATTAAGTTAAAGATTCCGTCAGCCAAGTTGGGCCCAAAATTCATTGGCCCATACAAGATTGTGGAAAAAATCATCCCAGTAGCGTACAGGCTGTGCCTTCCACCCTCTTTCAAGATCCCTAACGTCTTCCATAGATCTCTACTGAAACCGTTTGAAGCAGTCCGGGGAGAATCCGAGTCCGCTGCTCCTCCGGTTTCGGTTGAGGGACATGTGGAATATGAGATTGGTCACATCGTAGATTCTAGGTTGGTACGGCGCTCAGTACAGTACCTAGTTCATTGGAAGGGGTATGGGCCGGAGGACAGGTCCTGGGTGCCGGCCCGGTTGATGCATGCGGATCGTCTGGTTTGGGCTTTCCATGCTAGATACCTGGGCAAGCCTGGGGGTCCAGAGGCCCCCCGTTGAGAGGGGGTACTGTCATGATACCAGTGCTGGGTGACCGGCACTGCTGGGGTTAATGTTCTGACCTCAGTGCAGACTCTCACCTGCACACCTGGGACCTATTATGGTGGCCTCTCATTGGTTCTGGGGAGGCTTCTTATAGCCTCAGGAAGCTCCCATCCCCCGTCAGTTATACTTTCGCCCTTGGCATTGTGTGGTGACCCCTGAGTGTGTTAGTGCTGTGTTCTGGTTGCATGATTCTCTGTGTATGACACGGTCTGTCCTCTGGATATTGCTTTGGATTCTGCTTGGTACCTTCTACGTCTGTTTGGTTTTGATCTCTGCTTGGCCCTGACTATCCGTTATGTCTCATCCCTGGTACTTTACTGATATCTTGTGTATGACCTTTGGCTTTGTCTGACCTGTTTATCCCTCCTGTACCTCGCTTGCCTGTACTGTGCATGACCCCCGCTTTGCCCGACTTTGAGTTTTCTACCTTCTTTGAAAGCAGGACGCTAAGCCCCACCCCCTTGCAGTCACATGACCGTTCACATGACCGTAGGTCCTGTGCCGGCTTGCTAAACTTCTACATTCAGGTCCTGTGCATCTTTATTTTCCGGCTGTTCTTGTCCCCTGGGGTCCCTACGGTGCGGGTGAGTCCCTGCTTAGCGGAGGCTGTACGCCAGCGCTGTCAGGACCCTGTGACAGAGTCAGAGGCTGAGACATCACACATCTAACCCAAGAATAGCGGTTCCAACTTCCATCAGGGTTTCAGTCTCTTCGTATTACAGTTCCTGTCTCTCCTTTTCGTCCTCTTCACCAAAAGTAGCCTCCCCATCACTCCTCAGCTGTGAGATCTGCAGCACTGCCTTGGCGAAGTGGCAGCACGCTCTGCTGAAGCACATCTGTTTAGGTGATAAAGCTCACAGCACAGCTGAGCTGTTGAAAGTGATAAAAGAACAGATCAATCAGTGGCTCTCCCCGCTGAACCTCCAACCAGGTCTTGTTGTGTGCGATAATGGGTATAACTTAATGTTCGACTTTAAAGCTCGGAAAGCTGGTAAACATGTTCCATGTATAGCCCACGTGCTGAACTTGGTTTTACAGCATCTTTTAAAAACATATCCTGACTTGCCGGACTTATTTGCCAAGGTATGGCTTGTCAGCGCACATTTCCAAAAGTCATCTCAGGCTTTCAGTGAACTAGCTTTGCTGCAGCAGCGCTTTAATTTGCCTCTTCACTGACAGATTTGTGACCTGCCCACATGCTATAATTTAACAGTTAATAATAATAAATAATAACTATTTTATTTTTAGAACGCCAACATATTACGCAGCACTTTACATTTTAGAGGGCACTTGTACAGACAATAAAAGACATTACAGAATAACAATAATCACATAAATAACAGATACCAAGAGGAATGAGGGCCCTGCTCGCAAGTGTACAATCTATGAAGAAATACACTGCGTGCAGAATTATTAGGCAAGTTGTATTTGAGAGGATTCTTTTTATTATTGAACAACTATGTTCTTAATCAACCTAAAAGACTCATAAATATCAAAGCTTAATATTTTTGGAAGTTGGAGTGGGTTTTTTTAGATTTGGCTATCTTAGGAGGATATCTGTTCTTTCAGGTAACTGTTACTGTGCAGAATTATTAGGCAACTTAATAAAAACCAAATATATACTCATCTCACTTGTTTATTTTCACCAGGTAAACCAATATAACAACACAAAATTTAGAAATAAACATTTCTGACATTCAAAAACTAAAAAATAAATTAGTGACCAATATAGCCACCTTTCTTTACAATGACACTCAAAAGCCTTCCATCCATAGATTCTGTCAGTTGCTTGATCTGTTTACGATCAACATTGCGTGCAGCAGCCACCACAGCCTCCCAGACACTGTTCCGAGAGGTGCACTGTTTTCCCTCACTGTAGATCTCACATTTTGTGAGGGACCACAGGTTCTCTATGGGGTTCAGATCAGGTGAACAAGGGGGCCATGTCATTATTTTTTCTTCTTTCAGACCTTTACACCTTTTAGGCACGCTGTGGAGTATTTGGATGCATGTGATGGAGCATTGTCCTGCATGAAAATCATGTTTTTCATGAACGATACCGACTTCTTCCTGTACCACTGCTTGAAGAAGGTGTCTTCCATAAACTGGCAGTAGGTCTGGGAGTTGAGCTTCATTCCATCCTCAACCTGAAAAGGTCCCACAAGTTCATCTTTGATGATACCAGCCCATACCAGTACCCCACCTCCACCTTGCTGGTGTCTGAGTCAGAGTGGAGCTCTCTGCCCTTTACTGATCCAGCCTCGGGCCCATCCATCTGGCCCATCAAGAGTCACTCTCATTTCATCAGTCCATAAAACCTTAGAAAAATCAGTCTTATTTCTTGGCCCAGTCTTGACATTTTATCTATGTTTCTTGTTCAAAGGTGGTCATTTTTCAGCCTTCCTTACCTTGGCCATGTCCCTGAGTGTGGCACACCTTGTGCTTTTTGATACTCCAGTAACGTTGCAGCTCTGAAATATGGCAAAACTGGTGGCAAATGGCATCTTGGCAGCTTGACGCTTGATTTTCCTCAATTCATGGGCAGTTATTTTGTGCCTTTTTTATCAACACGCTTCTTGTGACCCTGTTGGCTATTTGCCATGAAATGCTTGATTGTTCAGTGATCACACTTCAAAAGTTTGGCAATTTCAAGACTGCTGCATCCCTCTGCAAGACATCTCACAATTTTTGACTTTTCAGAGTCCGTCAAATCTTTCTTCTGACCCATTTTGCCAAAGGAAAGGAAGTTGCCTAAAAATTAAGCACACCTTATATAGGGTGTTGATGTCATTAGACCACACCCCTCCTCATTACAGAGATGCAAATCCCCTGATTTACATAATTGGCAGTTGGCTTTCAAGCCTATACAGCTTGGAGTAGGACAACATGTATAAAAAGGATGATGTGATCAAAATACTCACTTGCCTAATAATTCTGCACACAGTGTAGGGGAGGCACACAAGGTGAATGGTAACAATTGCTTTCATTGTTCTGAGTAGCCATAATGTAAGAAATACATGTAATGTTCATGTAATGCTGCATGAACCAGTTACCAACCAGTATGTGTAGATGTACAGTCACAGAGGGCTATTAAATGCATAAAGCATGTGTAAACAAGATGCAAGGATCCTGATAATGAAGAAAATTTTGAATGAGCAACACAGGGATAGTTAGATTTATGTGCTGAGGCAGAAGGTGGTTCATATGTTGGCAAGGCTTAGTGAGCAGCAGAGAGCAGTGTCTGAATTCCAGTTTCTCAATGCCCATCAGTGTAACACACAGCCCCCACAAATATCAATGGCTGAGTGGGTGTGGATTATGACATTTGTGAAGTTCTTCAATACTTAGAGTACTGCACCAAGATGGTGAGTGCTGATGATGCTATTGTCAGCGTAACCATCCTGCTGCTCTGTCTATTAAAACATTCGCTACATGTATGATCTAACGTCTGTTGCGTCAATTAATGACTCGATGTTATTGTCGTGTTTTGTTTTGTTTTGAAAAATAAATCTTTGGAAAAGTAAAAAAAAACAAAACATTCCCTACAGAATCTCAAAGAGGAAGCTTTGAATACTAGCAGGAGGCTAGGAAGAGAGATTTTACAGTGGCTGATATCACACAGCCCAGCCTCACACAATATTCTCAAGCCACATTGGGTGATAATAAGGAACAGGAGGAAGAGAAGGATGAGGAAGAACAGGAGTTTTTGGTCTGCACTAAGGAGGGGACTCCCAATCCCAGATTCATGCCTGTCCAGCATGGATGGCCTGAAGAGGAGAAGGAGGAGAATGAGGCTATGCGCCATGAGGAGGCGTTCTTCCTGTTGAGGACACTGAACATTTGACTCTTTGTAATCTGCCACACATGGCATAGTTCATGTCCAGATGCCTTTCCCAAGACCCATGCGTGAAACACATTTTGTCCAACATTAAATACTGGCTGCGCAACTTTCTTGACCCACGGTACAAGGAGAAATTTGCTTCTCTCATGTCGGAGGCAGACGTGCCATTGTCAGTGCATGCATGCCAGAGGGCCATTGTGGAAGATTTGCTAAAAAGATTACCCTCAGACAATGTTGCTGGCAGAGCTACCGGCTCTTTTCACCCACAAGGATTACAGGGGAGGACCACGCACATGAGGTGCAACTCTTTGGGGGGGATGTCCATTAACTGGCACATTTTCATGAGACCGTCACATCAGCAAGGGCTATCTGTGGGTGTAACTATGACGAGGAGGGAGAAGTTGACCAACATGGTGAAGAACTACTTAAGTGGCCATACCAGCATCCTTCCTTATTCTTCAGTGCACTTTAACTATTGGTTGTCCAAGCTCCACATTTGGCCCGACCTCTCCTTCTTCATCTTGGAGGTGCTGTCATGCCCTGCTGCAAGTGTGTTGTCTGAGCGGGTTTTTAATTCAGCTGGTGCAATCATAACTTATAGGTGCACACGCCTGTCAACAGAAAACGTAGACAGGCTGACTCCTCTAAAATTGAAAAAGGGCTGGATTTCCTCCAGCTTTGTAAGCCCAATGGATGACAGCAACGTAATGTAAAATCAGGCCAAATGCTTTTTGTTGAGAAGTTGTCTTAACATCCATCCCTTACCATTGAAACTCATTTTGTTCATGAAATCACCAGGTCATGTATGTATACCCCACGTGACTAATGTTTTGTACTTTGTGAAAACTTGGCACATTGTGCAATGGTGAAGCTTGTACTCCTTATCGATTCCCTTGCTGACACACTCTAACAGTGGAGTAATGAAGATTATGGCCACTGCTAAATTGTCATGTAAGCTTATCTCTACCCGGATTGCGCCAGTCGCACAACTGCTAGATAAACATATGCTATTTATTTAAACACTGACAATAGCATCACCAGCGCTCACCGTCTTGGTGCAAATTTTTGAAGAACTTCACAAATGTCATCAATCCACACCCACTCAGCAGTTGTTATGTGTGGGGGCTGAGTGGGTACTATACAATAGAAAATTAGGATTGTTTGTTTTTTGATCGCCTTGCTGACACACTCCAAATGCGGAGTAATGAAGATCATTGCCCCAGCTAAATTGTCACATAAGATTATCTCTACCTGGATTGCGCAAGTCACACAACTGCTAGGTAAAGATACTCCATTTTTTAACCCCTTAATGACGTGGCCAGTTTTTTAAATTCTGACCAATGTCTCTTTATGTGGTGATAAGTCTGGAATGCTTCAACAAACCCCAGGGATTTTGAGTTCGTTTTCTCGTCGCAGATTATAATTTATGATAATGGTAAATTTAGGTTGATATGTTCTGTGTTTATTTCTAAAAAAAAAATCAGAAATTTGACAAAAATGTAAAAAAATTGCAATTTTCAACAAACTATGAATGATTATCCCTTTAAGGGTACATACCCACATGCGAGAAAAAAGTTCCAATTTCTGGACAGAAAAAACGGATGAGTGCCATGCAAGTGTCATGTGGGAGTCATGCGATTTCTGTGCGATTTTTAAACTGAACATCTGTATGACATGTGTATGCAATCCATATGCAATGCAATTTTAACATGAGCTTTTAAATACAGCAGTTCTCTGTCCTTTACACCCCATTTTAAAACAAAGTATTCTTCAAAACACACACAAGAAATAGGTGTGGGGTCCTCCCCTATAATTAATGGCCAGCAATGGCTTTGCAGACAGCTGAGGGCTGATGTTAATAGCCTAAGAAGGGGCCATGGATCCTGGCCCCCCGGCTAAAAACATCAGCTCTCAGCCACCCCAGAAAAGGCGCATCTCTAAAATGCGCCAATTCTGGCACATAGACATGCTCTTTCCAGTGCCCTTTCAGGTGACATCAAGCCCCGAGGTTAGTAATGGAGAGGTGTCAATAAGACACCCCTATTACTAACCCCATAGTCAAATTGTAAAAAAACACAGACACCCAGTGCAAAATCCTTTAATTGAAATAAAGAAACAGACTCCTTTATTATTCTTAATTAAACCTTACTTAGAACCACACCTAATTCATGCAAAGCTCTCATTGTCCTGAATAAAATAAAAAAACAACAATATACCATACCTGTCCGACATTGTGTCCCACGCCGTAATCCATATCTGGGGTATATACATTTTTTAACCAGAACGGCGCTAAGATGTTACCGCCCTGCCTGAAAAACACTGATGAATGAGGAGATGCTGGGAGCGCAGACTCCGTGACTAGCGGTGACGTCAATGAGGCTGCGCTCCCTCACAGCCTGAACTGCGATGACCTCTGGACCGTGGGAAAATGCCAGTAAAGAGGGCATCGCAGTTCATGCTCAGTGTATTCACAGCTGATCACCGTGAGAATTTCTCACGGTGATCTGCTATGAAGACACTGAGCTTGAACTGCCGTGACGTCATCACTTGCATTAGGGAAGTCGCAAATGAGGCCTCCACTGATTGCTATCACTTACTTGACCTATAAGGCGCTATTGTCATAGAGGGATAAATAAAGCATAGGAAATGACCACATGTACCTGGAACACTTATATCAAAGTTTCAAAGCAATGGACATTTGACATGTCCATAAAGTATACAAAAATAATATCGCAATACTAGATAGGCACATTTAATAAAGCAAATGGCGTATACATCCCAACAAAAAGAATATCATGTGACATATAGGTATGTACTATATAAATGTCATCCCGGCAGGTCAAAAATAATGATGAGCGAATTTATTCGGAAAATGATCGCCAAACATAAAGTCAGCATGAATATGGCACATTCGGGTTCATGATCAGAAACACGAGCAAAATTTTATAAAATTGGAAAAAATCAGTAACATTCAGTAAAAGTGCGGGAAAATATATGCGCTGCACAAAAGTATTTTCAGCCCTTTAGCAATGATAATGGTGGTGTATCATGAGCGTATGGCGCGTGTTTGATGAGGGGAGGGGGTTTGCAGAGCTCAGAGGCACGGCGTTCTTGTAAACAGTCATTTTTTCCCTTAACTTTAGCTGTGCATATTATGGCTAGCCAATCAGGGCGCAGGAAACACCCACAATGTCCTGACACAGCGGCTTGTGTCATTGGCTGCTGAAATCACATGTCCTTCTCCATATAAAGAGTGAACATCTTGTTTTAACACCATTTGGACACTGTAACAGCGCAGAGAGGAGGCTCCTGATGCTGGCACTGTTAGCAGCAAGATTTTAGCTAGTTAGTTAGGTGGTTGTATATCTCTAGCTAGCTAGTGTCCAGTGTGGCTGTCAAATTTACCTTCCAGCAAGTTTTTTTTGGCCATTACTGAGGTCCACAGACAAAGCCAGCAGGGCATATGCCCTACAAGTGTGTTGTGCACTGCTTCTGCTGTGCTCCATGCACGAGTATAGCATTCTAAATAATATTTTTTCACTAGCTAAATGTGAAACAGCCTGCTGTATCCCACCTTGTCAATTAGTGCTTTGGTGTTAAGAAACTGTCTACAGACCTAAGGCACATTAAAAAAAATTATAACTTTTTCTGTAGCTAAATGTGAAACAGACTGCAGTATCCCACGTTGTCATTTTGTGGCGGTGATATGAACCTGTCTGCAGACCTAGGCACATACATTTTTTTTTAATATTTCAGCTGTAAAAAAATAGACAACCTGCCATATCACACTTTGTCATTTTGTTGGGTTGAAATTAAGCTATAGAGGCCTGATCCAGAGGCCACAAAAAATCTTCTGTTCCTAGTGTCATTCTGTAGGGGAACTGACTTTCAAATACTTTGCAGCATCTAATGTGTTATAGAGGCCTGATCCATATTCCACAAAAAAAATCTTCTGTTCCTAGTGTCATACAGTAGGGGACCTGACTTTCAAATTGTTTGTAGCATATCTTTTTTGTCATGGCCTCATCCACACGCAAACAATTCTTTTTTTTGTGACTAACACAATACAGCATGCCATATTTCAACTTGAAATTTACGGTCGCTGAAATTCAGCTGTTTGTAGTGGTGGTGCAGAGTTTAAAATCTAATTTTTTTGCTAATACTGTTCTCCTACCACACAATCTGAGCAACATGACTGGGAAAAAGCGAAGCCGTGGTGGAATTAGGCTTGGTGTTCAAGGTGTACGTGGGGTTGTTGGTAATATTTGCAAAAGCACTATTGAAGCAGCATCACATCATATGCAAAGACAACTGACAACTTCTGTTACTGGACAGGATACTTCACTATCTTTCTTTAGCAGACGCACAGTGGTACGCCTTGTCGATGATGCCCAGAAAGAGCATGTAGTCGAGTGGATAGCAAGTGCAGCTTCAAGTGGCCTCTCCTCCTCTTCCTCCACCTCAACATCACACCCAGTACAGTCCACAGAAGTGGCACTCAAATTCCCCTTGCTTCCCCCGCGTCCCAACGCTCCAACTGTACAACTGTCTGTACGGAGCCACAGATGGGTAAGTCTGAAGATCTGTTCACACATTCTATGTCATGGTCATCAGAAGTGTATCAAAAGCTTCAAAGAGTCAAGAGGAGGAAATCTGCACCGATGCCCACAATGTTTTTAGCTTGCATCCGGAGCAGGACGAAGTAGCGTCTGAACAGCATCATGACCCTCGTCATCAGACGCTAACCCCTGGGGGGAGGTGATCCTGATGAGACTCAGTATCTTAGGCTAACGCGGACTGTACTGTGCTGTCAGGGCAAGAAGAGGAGGAGGAGGGTGGCTCCAAGGGCAAGGAATGTGATAACACAGAGGATGATGATGAAGTGTTAGATCCCAGTTGGTGTGAACATAGAGGCATACAGCTGAGTAGGTCATCTGGGGAGGAAGACGAGGTGGTTATGTTGCACCGTACGTTGCAGACATGTAATGATGCAGCCACGACGGGAAATGGATCCTCAGCCACAACTGTGCCTGTGACCAGCAGCATCTGCGGATCTGCAGCTCGGAGGGGTGGCAAGGGTTGCCTAGCCTGGGCCTTTTTTGACACTGCAAAGGATGAGCCAAATCATGTAATCTGCCAACTTTGCCACAAAAATAACTGAGTTGAGGTAAAAAGTGCAATAATTTGACTACTACATGTAGGAACCTTCACATGCACAATCAACCTGCTTTACTGTGGAAATCCCACTGTGCAAAAGTGTGGACCAGCGAACCTCAACAACCATCAGCCGCCTCATCAAATGCATCTCCTGCTTCTTCCTCTTCCTCTGTTACCATGCCAACTATTGAGACTCAAGTCTTCGACAGCAGAACCTTGGGTTCTTACCCCGCTCCAGTCCAGAAGTTTGTCTGGTTCACTGTACTTTGCTCTCTCTCAATAGTGCAGCCAGCACACGGTCACTTGTGGTCAAGTAAAAGATTGTTTCCTCCTATGCGTTACAAAGCTAAGATGTTGAACTCCACCATCTCCAATCTGTTGGCCATGGAAATGCTGCTTTTCTGCCTGGTAGATACAGAGGGCTTTCAAAAGCTGATGGTCATCTCAGTCCTCCAGTACCAATTGCCCAGTCTCCATTACTTTTCTATGGCCACTTTCACAAGTTCAGTATTTGGTCAGTACTTTTCATCAGTATTTGTAAGCCAAAACCATGAGTGCGTGAGAAATACAGAAGTGGTGATGTGTTTCTATTGTACTTTTGATCTGATTGTTCCACTCCTGGTTTTGACTTACAAATACTGATGTAAAATACTGACTAAATACTGAACGCGTGAATGTGGACTAAGAAAGCTGTGACTGCACTACACCAGCCTGTCGAAGACAACATCACCCATTCCTTGACTAAACCTCTGTCTGCCAGGGTACATTTCACCACAGACAGTTGGATGAGCAAGCATGACCAAGGTTGTTTTATTTCGCTGACTGTGCACTGGGGGTTTCTGGTGGCTGTGGGGACAGGTACTGCTCCACATTTTGAGTGCAAGCAGACAAAAAATGTGTGAGTTTAGTACTGTGGCTTGTGGGGCATTGGCTGCGTATTTGTGCCAGCTTTTCAAGGACTGAACGCTGTGCTGGGACAAGTATGTGGACGTGCTTGATAATGGTGCTAGTTGAGTGTGTGCAACAACAGGTGCAGGGCAGGAGGCATCTTTGCGGGCACCATGGATAGGGGATTGGCTTTGACGCACAACAGCGGAAGAAGTAGTGGTGTCACCAGCAGACAGTGTTCCTGGAGCCTGGGGTTCGGCCCACAAAGTCGGGTGCTTTGCTGCCATGTGCCTAATCATGCTGGTGGCAGTCAGTCTCATAGTTTTGTTACCCCTGCTGATGCGGGCATGGCAGGTGGTGCAAATGGCCTGTTTTGGGTTATTGGCAGTCTTTAAAAAACAACCAGACTCAGGAAGTCCTAATAGTTGTACTGACAACTGCCGTCTTGTTGGTGTTATAAGGAATGGTTGCCCGCCTCCTGTCTGCAGCCACCACACTGCTTCTTCCTGCCTGCTGGGGTGCTACGCCTCCCTCTCCCTGTGTGCTGCTGTTCTCGCTCTGCATGTCCTCCTGCCAGCTTGGGTCAGTTGCTATATCATCCACCACCTCATCTTCCACTTCCACACCCTGGTCCTCCTCCTGACTTTCTGGCAATTGTGTCTCATCATCGTCCACCTCTTGTGACACGTTCCCACTGTCACCTTCATGTGACTGTGGATGCTCAAATATTTGGGCATCACTACATGCGATCTCATCTTGCCCCGCTTCAAGTGGACCGGGCGAGAGGCTCGAATCTATAAATGGAAAAGTGAACAGCTCTTCAGAATGTCCAAGTGTAGGATCAGTTGTTTCCTGGCACTCGGCATGATGGGAGGAAGGAGGATCATGGTGAGGAATAAGCGGTCCAGACTCACGGCTACTCAGGCTTGACTGTGTGGAATACAGGGTGGTGGTGGTGGTGGTGGTAGATGCAAAGTGACTGGAAGCATTATCCGCTATCCAACCAACAACCTTTTGACACCTTGCCCATTTTAAATGGACTACAATATTTTCCACATTCACTACAAATGGCTGAATTTGGAGCAAATTTATATGTGATCCGTGTGTGGGAAAACCACAGTTTAAAATATCTAGCTAACAATTTTTTTTCAGCAAACTGGTGTCAATAACTAGGCTAAAAATGAAGTAGTAGTGTGCACTCAGTCAATATAGTGAGGTGCTGGTGTAATGGACTGAAAAGCCCCAGTAACATCAAAGTCAATAGTTCACCGTACACTCTTTAGGCTTAAGTGATGCAAATTAGATTTTCATTTATTGTGGTTCATCCAAGCAAAAATGGAGCCAGCACCAACTGTTAGGTGCTGGCAGAACGCACCAAGTAATAAGATGGTAGTAAGGTGCATTCGCAGCCCGGGGTCCACCGTGCAGAGATGTTAACTGCTGCTCGGTAATGGCGGACACAAAATGGCCATATCGCACTGGACACACGTGAGTTAAATGCCACCCAGTGTCTAGTAGCAACGGGCTCTGTTGCTTCATTGAGCCACGGAACTGCAGAACACAGATACCGTACCCTGTTGACTGTCACAGGGCACAGCTGAATCAGCACTAGTGTACGGTCACAAGACTCTGCCACAAGGATACGGGGTAAGAGCCTCTCTAGACCCACTAAGCACACTGCGTCGTAACTGCGAACATCACTAATAGATGCTGGCTACTGTGGGGTGCAGACCAAGAGCACAGTGGCGTACAGGCAAAGCCACTACTTGGCGCTGAAACCTGAAGCTAGTCCCTGACTCTGCCTCTTACCTGCACTATCAGCCTAGGCACTAACTGGCAAGTTTGAACAACACATGCATACCAAGGGTGGGGGTTTCATAATGAGTCATTCACGAGAGACATTCATACGTGCATACAACACTCACTCCACATGGACTATACTAGCACACGGCCATGCGGCCGTGCGATCCTTTAATAGCTGCAGCCTTCCAGGACCTTGCTGATGGCCCAATCCGAGCTGCTTGAGGACCTGAGCATGTGACCTCTGACCACCAATGAGTGGTCGTCTCACGGGCATACTCAGATGGGAAAAACCAGGACTTAGACCCAGGAGCGTCTGCTCGCCGCTGACTAATGCTGGATGCTATACTGTAGCTGAACCTGGGGCAGCAGCAACCAGCTGCATAGCATTAGCCTGAGCAAGACACTGGGACTGAAGTCTCTGCTGAGCAGGAACCTCTGTGGCTGAATAAAAATTGGAGACTGCAGAGGACACGGCTTGAGATTCCCTCTATGCAGTGGCGGGAACTCAACGCCAAGCACCAACCCAGCAAGGTGTGGTGGTGCTGCTCAAAACTGAGATCACCAGGTCACCAACAAGTTTGGCAGCCACCGTACTGAGCATTCTCTTCTTTGGTCTCCCAGATAATCCTACTACGGATCCTGTTCATTTTTATACAGGGACACAATGATTAAGACCCGGGAGGGTCGAAACATCTGTTGTTATTTTTGCTCGCTGTTACCTATGTCGCTCTATATACTGCTTACTATTTTGTAAGACTTGCTCCTTTGTTGTTTGGATGAACCACAATAAATGGAAATCAAATTTGCATCACTTAGGCCAAAAGAGTGTGCGGTGAACTATTGACTTTCATAAAAACTATGCTAAGACACTGGAAAAACAGTTGAATGGGGGCATCAAAATTTGTAGCCCACAGATAGATGAGACATGTGACGGAGATACTACACTGTAAAATATGTGGCCTGTATTTTTATTTTTTTTACAGGAAAATAGTGGCAAGAACTAGTGTAACACACAGCAAAAACAGTTGAATGGGGGCCTCAAATGCCACAATTTGTAGCCCACATAGATGAGACATGTGACGGAGATACTACACTGTAAAATATGTGGCCTGTACTTTTATTTTTTTACAGCAAAATAGTGTTAATAATTGGAGTAACATACAGCAAAAACAGTTGAATGAAGGCCTCAAATGCCACAATTTGAAGCCCACAGATAGATGAGGCGTGTGACGGAGATACTACACTGTAAAATATGTGGCCTGCATTTTTATTTTTTTTACA